>NC_058087.1:22846780-23446780 GCF_014858855.1 Bufo gargarizans | reverse complement strand
AAAACGCACAAAATAAATCTTTCTCATTTTATCATCTTTTTTTTTTCCTTTGACCTGGATCTGGATAGGCAGGAGCATGAAAGAAATTGCAAAATCTTCTCAGTGAGTGCTACTCTGTTCTTACTGCACTATAGCATTTGTCATTGCCAAAACAGCGGAGTTTAATTAAGTGTTGTGAGCAGCCTAGTGAGAAACACACTTTAAATTAAACCTCTGTACACGCAGCTATTGGTTCTTTACCTCCTGAACAATCAGCGGGGTGTTCAGCATAAATTCTGTCTCTCGAGGGAGAGGTAGCTGCATGCACCTCTAGCGATTCATAAATGATCCTGCCTGCACAGGACAATATCTTATTAAAGTGCATTTAATTATTTCTTAGTTTTAGATGAAAGCAATAATTAATGTGCTTACCGCTAAACATTTTATTTACTCTTGATATATTAATGGTATTAGAGGGTAGCCTATAGGAAGGCTAAAAATTTCAGCTATTCGTGAAATTACACGGCAAATTATCTTTTGATGTATCAAGCAGTCAGAAATATAATGAAATACATTACTTTAACACCTCAGTGGTAATGGATTGGTACGTCTTTGTAAGCAGTTTAATTTTCCAGTCTCTCTTACAATTACATACTGTAATTCACAGCAAAGTTTTCAAATGGTGCAAAAGATTTTTTTTCTTTAAATATATATATTTTTTTAAACATCCATTTTGAGATGTATTCTGTAATGCTGTGCCCCCTCTATAAAAGGGACATTATGAACTGTGGGGTTCATTTATTTAAATAAATGTTTCCGATCTTGCTGTAATTATATTACTCAATTTATTTGCGCACACTGATGTCTACACATATTTATTGAGTAAAAAGGAGCAAATCAATTCTAAACTAAATTGACTTAACCCCATTTTTTGAAAATTTGGGTCAACTCGAATCCATATATTATTTTTTTTGTGATTTGATTCTGACAAATTTCTCAAAATGGCATGAGACATTTTTTAAAAGGGCATCTGTCAGCAGATTTGTACCTATGACACTGCCTGACCTGTTACATGTGCGCTTGGCAGCTGAAGGTATCTTTGCTGGTCCCATGTTTTATTTGTGCCCGCATTGTTGAGAAAAATGATGTTTTAATATATGCAAATGATCCACTAGGAGCTAGGGGGTGTTGCCGCTGCACCTAGAGGCTCAGCTCCTCTTGCAACCGCCATGCCATCTCCACTTTGAATGACAGGGCGAGACAGTGTAAACGTCATCACGCCTGGCCCTGTCAATCAAAGTGCAGAAGGCGCGGCAGTTGCAGAGGGAGCTGAGCCTCTAGGTGTAACAGCAAAGCCCCCGTTGCTCCTAGAGGCTAATTTGCATATGCAAAACATAATTTTTATCAGCAACGCACACACATATGGCCAACCCCTTTAATTCCAGGCACAGTCATCATTCATGTGTGTATGGCTGCTCCATTCAATTTGTTTTGGACCAACAGAAACAGTTGAGTGCTGTACCTGGTTGTTTCCATAAGCACCACAGACATAGAATTGAGTAGCATGATGCAAGCACGACCACCACACTGTTGAAAGTCCAGCTCTCTGCAGCTGCACAGCGAGGAAGAACAGGGGTCCTGAGACCTTTTTTTCTAGTAGTCGGTGGGGTCCCCAGTGATCAAACATATATCACCTATCCTGTGGAAAGGTGATACATGTCCATTGGAAATAATTCTCTAACTCTGAAAATTTATAATTTATAAAAATGCTATCTTAATCAGAACTGCTTGTTTTTGTTTTGTTTTTAACAAAAAAATGTATACAAAATAAAATAAAAATTGGAATTGTAAAAATACTCTCAGTTATCAGACATTGCACATTATGGCTAGTTTTGTGTATTAGGTTGTAAGCAGGGCTTCTAAAAATCACCCGAAACAGTTTGTTAATCTATGTGCAAGTTTGAGGGATGGCCTCCTTGCTACTTTGCTATCAACCAATGAACACGTAAAGTAGCCATTTGGCCTGTTTTTAAAAAAAATATTTAATAGATATGTAAGAATATTCCAATATTTTATCTCAAGCCTTTGGGGCTCATGCACAAAGCAGAGCCTGTACACCTGTACATGGTGGGGGGCCATTTGGCCCCCTAGAAAGGTGATGTATGACCTCTGCACTCAGCTCTGAAGGTCAAGAATATCTCTATATACATGCAACAACCTGGAGAAGTACATGAGGTGTGGATGGGAGTGGTAGTGGTGTTGGTTGTACTCATGGTGGTGGTGTCCTTCTCCTTCACTCCAAGGGCTGTGCAGTGGACTGGGGTGCACCTAGTAGTTGTTTTCACCTTGGGCACACATTGGTTGGAGTCTTCTGCCTGATGGAAGGTCGGGTGCCCTCCATGCAGTGGTGTGGTGCAAAAATCAGGATGCCAGAGAGGTTGTTTTATGTCCGTTTTAGGTCTGGCATTGATTTGGGTGTCTGCACCAAATTTATGAACTGGTGCACCTTAATAATATATGTGGAGTGAGTGCAATTTAATTTACACCTCTACGTGTAAAAGTAGACCAGGGGGTTGCCTTGCAAGGATTGCGACTTTTGCAAAAGTCACACATAGTAAAAGAGCCATAATCCAGGCCTAATCTCACTTGTAGCTCCTAATCATCTACCACTGTGAAAAGTAGCACGGATCACAAAAATGTCACAGTTGCCATGGAAATGCCGTAGTTGCCATGAATTGTGATTTTTGTTTTTTATACGCAACAAAACTGATTTCATAGATGACCCCAGAAGCAAATATTCAGGTCATCTTCCAAAAAATTGAGGCATAAATCTTAAAAAGTTTCAACACGTTTCATCAGTGGCTAAACTTTTTTTTGCATAAAGTTACACATTTGCCCGTCCATATAACAAGGACAGCATCTATTAGGCCCCTTTCACACGGGTGAGTATTCCGCGCGGATGCGATGCGTGAGTTGAACGCATTGCACCCGCACTGAATCCCGACCCATTCATTTCTATGGGGCTGGTCACATGAGCGTTTTTAACGTAATGCAGGCCCCATAGAAATGAATGGGGTTGCGTGAAAATCGCAAGCATCCGCAAGCAAGTGCGATTTTCACGCACGGTTGCGAGGAGACGATCGGGATGGAGACCCGATCATTATTATTTTCCCTTATAACATGGTTATAAGGGAAAATAATAGGATTCAGAATTCAGAATGCATAGTCAAATAGCGCTGGAGGGGTTAAACTAATAATAATAATAATATTTAACTCACCTTAGTCCACTTGTTCGCGTAGCCCGGCATCTTCTTCTGTCTCCTTTGCTGAACAGGACCTGGGGTGAGCATTAATTACATGAACAGGGCCTGTGATGACGTCACTCCGGTCATCACATGTTCCATCACATGATCCATCACCATGGTAAAAGATCATGTGATGGAACATGTGATGACCGGAGTGACGTCATCACAGGTCCTGTTCATGTAATTAATGCTCACCCCAGGTCCTGTTCAGCAAAGGAGACAGAAGGAGATGCCGGGCTACGCGAAGAAGTGGATTAAGGTGAGTTAAATATTTTTAAAAAAAATTTAACCCCTCCAGCGCTATTTTACTATGCATTCTGTATTCAGAATGCTATTATTTTCCATTATAACCATGTTATAAGGGAAAATAATACAATCTACAGAACACCGATCCCAAGGCCGAACTTCTGTGAAGAAGTTCGGGTTTGGGTACCAAACATGCGCAATTTTTTTCACGCGAGTGCAAAACGCATTACAATGTTTTGCACTCGCACATTTTCCCCGCAACGCCCGTGTGAAAGAGGCCTTAGGGAAAAAAAAATAATAAGATGTGCCAAGGCACCAATACTGGATAGGCCTGAGGGACTTTATTAGTGTTCAGCCTTCCAGTATAAAACAGCTCTGGTAGTTACAATGCAGGGGCCGATGGGAAAGCGGCAACAGGAGACTCTTTTCTTGTCAACACTACAATTAATACTAATTAGCATGGTTAAATAGCTAGATTGGAGTTTTCTCTGATCCCAGCCATTGATAAAGAATTGTGGCCATCAATCTTCAGCTGTGGCATAACATTTAGGAACAACATTGTGTGTGAATTACCTATCGCCAGTGATGTACTTGTTTGTCAGTTTAGGTAATCTTTAGCAGAATTTGGAATCATCATCTTTTGAATATGAAATATTATTTCTGGCATAATATTTTTTAATTATTTTTGTTGTGTGCTTTAGAAACTTTTAGTGCTTGTGTCGCCACTTTCTAAGTTATTTAAAATCAAATTTCACTCCATGCCATTGTGATCCCAGGCAGGAATTGTCACATGCCTCGAATACATTATCAAGTCTATCTAAATGTGCAATATATATGTAATCATTTTATGAGCTTATTTAAATTACAGAGTTTTTGAAGAATAACTGAAAATCAAACAGATTTTTTTTTTCTATTAGGTTCCATTACCAGGTACTAGTTATGCATGGGATGGGATGAAATTAACCGGCAGATAACAGGTCTTGTCAATGGTGTGCAGGAATTTTTTTTCTTCCCTCGCCGTTCATTATCCCGAGTTGTGAAAATGCATCTTTTAATTCAAGCAGCTTATAGAAAGATATTTCAGGACGGTTCAGTTCGATTTGTGATTCAGCCCAGAATGTTTCTGTGAAATCTGAATTTTAATCTGACAGTGAATAAGAGTTTCCTATTTTCTTTGGCAGTATATTATGATTTTTTTTTTATTACAGGCAGCCTGTGAATAATTTGAGTTTCTTTAAAATGATATATGTTAAGATCAGAGATGCTACGGCAATTCACCTCTTCCTTGCTGAAAAATAAATGGCCAAAGTTCTTCAACAGTTTTATAAAGCAAACTTCATTGAAAAGAAAAAAAATATATATTGAAAATCCAACTATGTTTCTTTGTAGTACAGTGATCACGTATAGTTCGGCTCGATCATCGCTACGCTTGGCACATCAGCTGAACACCGCGTGTGCTCAAGCGCGACGCTTGAGTCTCATCCCCACACGTTAGTTGGCTGCTACTCAGCCAATAAACGTGCAGGTAAATACTGCCCTCGCTGTAATGTCGTAGCAATGTTGGATACTGACATTTCAGTGATTGGCTGGCCAAAACGCGTCATCGGATGCTACAAACCGGATTCCAAAAAAGTTGGGACACTATACAAATCGTGAATAAAAACTGAATGCAATGATGTGGAGGTGCCAACTTCTAATATTTTATTCAG
The DNA here is from genome assembly GCF_014858855.1 of Bufo gargarizans. Classification (NCBI taxonomy): domain Eukaryota; kingdom Metazoa; phylum Chordata; class Amphibia; order Anura; family Bufonidae; genus Bufo; species Bufo gargarizans. The sequence goes on along the minus strand of NC_058087.1, from coordinate 23,441,541 downwards.
AATAGAACATAAATCACGGAACAAAAGTTTAATCTGAGAAAATGTACCATTTTAAGGGAAAAATATGTTGAATCAGGATTTCATGGTGTCAACAAATCCCCAAAATGTTGGGGCAAGGCCATTTTCACCACTGTGTGGCATCTCCCCTTCTTCTTACAACACTCAACAGACGTCTGGGGACCGAGGAGACAAGTTTCTCAAGTTTAGAAATAGGAATGCTCTCCTATTCTTGTCTAATACAGGCCTCTAACTGTTCAATCGTCTTGGGCCTTCTTTGTTGCACCTTCCTTTTTATGATGCGCCAAATGTTCTCTATAGGTGAAAGATCTGGACTGCAGACTGGCCATTTCAGTACCCGGATCCTTCTCCTACGCAGCCATGATGTTGTGATTGATGCAGAATGTGGTCTGGCATTATCTTGTTGAAAAATGCAGGGTCTTCCCTGAAAGAGATGACGTCTGGATGGGAGCATATGTTGTTCTAGAACCTGAATATATTTTTCTGCATTGATGGTGCCTTTCCAGACATGCAAGCTGCCCATGCCACACGCACTCATGCAACCCCATACCATCAGAGATGCAGGCTTCTGAACTGAGCGTTGATAACAACTTGGGTTGTCCTTGTCCTCTTTGGTCCGGATGACATGGAGTCCCAGATTTCCAAAAAGAACTTCGAATCGTGACTCGTCTGACCACAGAACAGTCTTCCATTTTGCCACACTCCATTTTAAATGATCCCTGGCCCAGTAAAAGCGCCTGAGCTTGTGGATCTTGCTTAGAAATGGCTTCTTCTTTGCACTGTAGAGTTTCAGCTGGCAACGGCGGATGGCACGGTGGATTGTGTTCACTGACAATGGTTTCTGGAAGTATTCCTGAGCCCATTCTGTGATTTCCTTTACAGTAGCATTCCTGTTTGTGGTGCAGTGTCGTTTAAGGGCCCGGAGATCACTGGCATCCAGTATGGTTTTACTGCCTTGACCCTTACGCACAGAGATTGTTACAGATTCTCTGAATCTTCGGATGATGTTATGCACAGTTGATTATGATAGATGCAAAGTCTTTGCAATTTTTCGCTGGGTAACACCTTTCTGATATTGCTCCACTATCTTTCTGCGCAACATTCTGGGAATTGGTGATCCTCTACCCATCTTGGCTTCTGAGAGACACTGCCACTCTGAGAAGCTCTTTTTATACCCAATCATGTTGCCAATTGACCTAATTAGTGTTAATTGGTCTTCCAGCTCTTCGTTATGCTCAAATTTACTTTTTCCAGCCTCTTATTGCTACTTGTCCCAACTTTTTGGGGATTTGTTGACACCGTGAAAATTTGAATCAACGTATTTTTCCTTTAAAATGATACATTTACTCGGATTAAACGTTTGATCTGTCATCTACGTTCTATTACAAATAAAATATTGACATTTGCCATCTCCACATCATTGCATTCAGTTTTTATTCACAATTTGTTTAGTGTCCCAACTTTTTTGGAATCCGGTTTGTATATAGCACCCGATTACATGTGTTCGGCTCAGTCTTAGGGTTTGTTGACACGACCGTGCCGTTTTTTGCGGCCCGCAAATTGCGTGTGCCTTCCACAATTTGTGGAACGGAACAGGAGTCCTATTATAGAAATGCCTATTCTTGTCAGAAAAACTGAATTTTTGCGGGGCCACGGAACAGAGCAACGGATGCGGACAGCACACAGAGTGCTGTCTGCATCTATTGTGGACCCATTGAAATGAATGGTTCCGTATATGGACCGTATACGGAATGCAGAAAACGGCCTGTATACGAAACAAAAAATACGTTCATGTGAACGAGCCCTTAGTCAGGGAGAGCTGTGCTGAAGAAGGGAGAGATAGTGTAGGGAGTAAAATACTAATATTTTTATTGAAATAAATTGTTTTTAAGGACTATGACATTCAGTCTAATATTTTTGCTGCTGGTGGCAGCGACATTTCCTGCACTACATCTCCTATATAACATTTGCCCATCCTAAATATCAGTGACAATAAGTCAGTTGAATTTTTTATTAGCTGCTGGTGACAGCGACATTACTTGCGCTATACCTCCAGTTTAACGTGTGCGCATTCTAAAATTATCTGTGACATTCAGTGTACTTTTTCATAGACTCTGCGGACAGCGACAGTATCTGTGCTACATCTCCTGTTTAACCTGTGTGCATCCTAAAAATATCTGAGACATTAATTCAGTGTAATTTTTTATCAGCCGGTGGTGACAGAGACATTACTTGTGCTACATCTCCTGTTTAACGTGTGTGCATCCTAAAAATATCTGTGACATTCTGTTTTCTTTATTTGTGCATTCAATTACAAAACCTGCGCTACTGTACGTGTGACATACTTGCAAGCATATATACATTTTAATATGCGCAAGGCGAGCAGTAAATGACCGGGAAGTGACCGTGCTGCTGATGGTACACGCAGAGGCCATGGCCCTGGGCGCGGTGAAACTGTGCCTGCTGCCAGAGCGCTAGACACACACTCATCCACGATACCTAGCTTTATGTCCCAGTTTGCAGGGCGGCGCAGGACACCACTCTCGAAGTCAGACCAGTGCGACCAGGTGGTCGGTTGGATTGCAGCAGATAATGCTTCGAGTCGGTTAAGCACCGCCCTGTCTTCGACAAAGTCCAGTCTCAGTAGCCAAGAGTCTGGTCAACAGAATCCTCACCCTGATACTCCTTCCTCCCACCATAGAGAGTCTTGGCAAACAAGTGATCCCACACTCAGATATTCTGAGGAGCTATTTATCGCCATTCCTTGATTTGGGCCTCTCGCCAAGCTCACTTGAAGAGGGACATGAGGAAATATTGTGCACCAGTTCCCAAACTATTGAGCATCCACAGTTACAAGAAGATGACAGTGGGGAAAGGCAATGTTTCACGACGTGGATGATGTTGATGAGACACAGTTGCCTATAAGTCAACTGCAATTACTGTCTCAAGAGGTTGATGATGAGGATGAGACACAGTTGTCAATAACTGAGGTTGTTGTTCGGTCAACAAGTCAGGAGGATAACCAAAGTGAGGAAGTGGAAGAGGAGGTGCTGATCAATGAAGTCACTGACCCAACCTGGAATGGTGGCAAGCCGAGCGAGGACAGCAGTACAGAGGAGGAGGAATCCGCAGCACCGCAACAGGCTGGAAGAGGCAGTGGGGTGGCAAAAGGGAGAAGATGGGCCACACCAAACAGGCCTGCAGCTGTTCCCTGGAGCACCCCCTTGCGGCAATATCCCTTAATTATAATTAGCATTTTGTGCTGCACCAAAATGAGCAGGGGCATGAACACTAGCAACCTCACCACCACCAGCATGACCTGCAACATTGCATCAAAACACCCTAATAGGTGGGCCAAACGCCTGGGTGCACACTTAGTGTCTGTGGGTCACACCACTGCCTCTTCTTCCCCTGTGTTGTGTGCTGACCAATCCCCTTTCCAAGATGCAGGCCCAGATGCCTCCCACCATGCGCCTAGACCTTCACAAGCACCATCAGCTAGCACATCCACTTCTGTGTCCCAGTGCAGCATACAGATGTCTATACCCCAGGCCTTTGAACAAAAGCGCAAATACCCAGCCAGCCACCCACAGGCCATTGCACAAAAGCGCACCTTTCCAAATTGCTGGCCCTGGAAATGTTGCTATTTCGGCTTGTGGACACTGACATTTTTCACAGCCTGATGGTGGTGGCCGTTCCGCGTTACTCTGTCCACAGCTACCAATTTTTTTTACGGTGTGCAGTCCCAGTCTTACACCAGAATGTGTCCTGTAACATCACCCGTGCCCTGACCAATGCAGTTATTGGAAAGGTCCACTTAACGACTGACATGGACAAGTGCTTTTGGCCAGGGATGCTACATTTCCCTGACGGCACACTGGGTGAACGTTGTGGAGGCTGGGAGCAAGTCGTACAGTGGGATGGCACAGGTGCTACCGACGCCAAGGTTTGCGGGCCCTACTTCCATCATGGTTTCCACCACCACCTACGTTAGTGGCTACAACCCCCCCTTCTCCTTCTCCGCCTCCTCCTCCACTTACACCTCTGAATTATAATCTTATGCCACCAGTCAGACATCAGTCAGTAGCTGGAAGCAGTGTAGGACTGCTGTGGAGAAGCGGCAACAGGGCGTGCTTCAACTGATCTGCTTAACAAACAGCACACCGCCGCAGAGCTGTGGCAGGGGATAAGGGACCAGACTGAGCTGTGTTTCTCGCCACTCAACATACAACCAGGCATGGTTGTGTCTGATAATGGCCGTAACTTGGTGGCTGCTTTGGAGCTCAGTAAGCTCACACACATTCCAAGCCTAGCCCATGTGTTCAACTTAGTGGTTCAGCGGTTTCTCAAAACCTACCCCAATTTGCCTCAGCTACTGGTAAAGGTGCACCACGTGTGTGCCCATTTACGCAAGTCCTCAACAGCTTCCACCGGTCTGGCAACGCTGCAGCAGCGCTTGCAATTGCCAGCTCACCGACTGTTGTGCGACGTAAGCACACGTTGGAGCTCGACGTTCCACACGTTGGCCAGGCTTTGTGAGCAGCAGAGGGCAGGAGTGGAATACCAGCGGCAACATGGTCATCGTCTTTCCAGTCAGCTTCAGCTCTTCACAAGTGACGAGTGGGCATGGATGTCTGACCTCTGTGAGGTTTTACACAACTTTGAGGAATCAACATAGATGGTGAGCGGCAATAACGCTATTATCAGCATAACCATCCCACTTCTGTGTTCAATCAAAAGCTCGCTGCTCAAATTAAGGCGGAAGCTTTGCATGTGGAAGAGGTGGAAATGGGGGAAGATAGTACACAGAGTGATAGCCAGACCACCCTCAGTTCGTTTTCTCAGCGCAAATTGGATGATGAGGAGTTGGGGGAGCAGGAGACGGTTGCATCTGCTACAGAGGGTAGTACTCATGGAAGTTTTATTGCATCTGTTCAGCGTGGATGGGTAGAAGAGGAGGTAGAGGAGGAGTAGATTGAGAGTCATCCTCCTGATGAGTACAGCGAAGTCTTGTCTGTTGGGACCCGCTACAAAGATAACTTCTCATCTCCCATTCCTGTGGTGGAGATGAAGAGCAAAATGGTGCAATACCAGAACCTTGTGGAAAAATTGCTCCAAAAATTTCCATCTGACAACGCTGGCTGCAGAGTACGTAGTTCCTTGGCCAACCGAGGAGGGGAGACAAGGGGAACACACAGCAGTTCCAACAGAGGCAGGACAACACTCTCCAAGACCTGGCACAGTTTTGATGACACCCCACCAGCACCCTCAACCTAATGCGCGGCCTAGTGTCACAAGGAGGGAAAATTTTTGGAAGATGGTGAAGGAGTACATAGCAGACCGTGTCCTCAGTGATCCCTGTGTGCCTTACAACTATTGGGTGTCCAAGCTGGACATGTGGCACAAACTGGCGCTCTATGCCTTGGAGGTGCTGGCCTGCCCCGCCGCCAGTGTTTTGTCAGAGCGTGTATTTAGTGCTGCTGTGGGCATAATAACTGATAAGCGCATCCGCCTCTCTACTGAAAATACTGACTGGTTGACTCTTATAAAAATGAACAAGGTCTGGATTGTCCCTGACTTCTTTACTCCACCAGTGGAAAGCGTCTGAACATAAAGGCACTCTAAATATGGCTTTTATGGTGTATTGAATACACTGTATTGCCATGCACCCCTTTCACCACTTAATAGGGTACATGGTTCAATCTTCCTTTTCTCGCCCTCCTCCATCATATCAACATGCTTATTAGACTGCCCTCGCTCCTAATGTATTAGAGGGTCAGCTCAGCAGCAGGCCCTCGCTCATAATGTTTTAGAGGGTCACCAACAGGCCCTCGTCCCTAATGTTTTAGATGGTTAGATCAGCAGAAGGCACTCACCCCTAATGTTTTAGAGGTTCAGCTAAGCAGCAGACCCTCACTCCTAATGTTTTAGATGGTCAGCTCAGCAGCAGACCTTTACCCCTAATGTTTTAGATGTTCAGCTCAGAGGCAGGCCCTTGCCTCTAATGTTTTAGAAGGTCAGATCAGCAGCAAGCACTTGCACCTAATGTTTTAGATGGTCAGATCAGCAGCAGGCACTCATTTCTAATGTTTTAGAGGGTTATCTCAGCAGCAGACCCTAACCCCTAATGTTTTAGATGGTCAGATCAGCAGCAGGCACTAACCCCTAATGTTTTAAAGGGTCAGTTCAGCAGCAGGCCCTCACCCCTATTGTTTTAGATGGTCAGATCAGCAGGACCTTGCTCTAATAGTTTTTGAGGGTCAACAGCAGGCCATCAATCATAATTTTTCAAGGGTGTGTATGATGCCCTCCTTTATGTGTAATAAAGGGTGTATTGGAGTGCCGGTTCCTTGTAGTTTTTGGCAGCCCTTTCCCTTAGGCTTTATGAGTGTAGGAGTCCCACTACCTGAACAATTGTACCACAATGTGAATGAGGCCCTCTTTTATGTGATATACAGGTTTTATCGGAGTGCATCTTCCTTGTAATTTTTGGCAGCGCTTGCACTTTATAAACAAGTAAACAGGGGCGTCATTAGGTCAAAACATTCGGGGCTTGAGCCCCGGATGTTTTGACCAGTGCCCCGAATGTTATGCTGGCAGCAGTGGCGTAAATACCAGGGAAGCGGCTGCTTCGGGGCCCGGGCTGTTATCTAATGCAGTTTTTCATGCCAGCACAGTCATTTCCCCACAATCTCCTGCACAGCCCTGAGCCTGACTCCACCTACTCATGTGACTGATCATGTGCTCCTGACATCATGAAAGGTCCTTTTGCCCACTAGGAACTATCATCTCCTGAGGTAGGACATGTGAATGGAGCATTTTTAGGTGCATGTTTTAGCTGTATTCTGCCCCCTGCCCTGTACTGTACCCCCTATGCTGCACTGTGTGTGCCTCCTGCCCTGTACTGTACCCCCCATGCTGCACTGTATATACCCCCTGCCCTGTACTGTACCCCCTATGCTGTATTTTTCCCCCTGTACTGTGCCCCCATGCTGTATTTTGCCCCCTGCTTTATGCTGCACTTTGTGTGTGGCTCCTGACCTGTACTGTGCCCCTTATGCTGCATTGTGTGTGCCTTCTTCCCTGTACTGTACCCCCTATAATGCACTGTGCCCCCTATGCTGCACTGTGTGTGCCTCCTGCCTTGTACTGTTCCCCCTATGCTGCACTGTGTGCCCCCTGCCCTGTATTGTGCCCGCTATGCTGGACTGTCCCCCCTGCCCTTTAGTGTTCCCCCTATGCTGCATTGTACCCCCTAGCTGCACTGTGTGTCCCCCCCTCTTACCCTGTACTGTACCCCCTATGCTATACTGTGCCCTGTACATTGCAGCCTCCCTTCTCTGTCTCTAGTGCTTGCCACTTGGCACTATCATGGCACACTAAGGCCGGTTAACATCATGTTTTGCCATCTGTCTAATGCAGGAGTAGGCAACCTACGGCACTCCAGCTGTTTTGAAACTACAACTCCCAGCATGCATTATTGCTCTGCTCTTCTCATAACTCCCATAGAAATTAATGGAACATGCTGGGAATTGTGGTTTCACAACAGCTGGAGTGCCGAAGGTTGCTGACCCCTGGTAATATATACATAAAATGTATATGTTAACAGGTGACTCAGACTGACACCATGAAAAAAAAATGATACGTTAATATATAACAGACTTTGCAGGATACAAAAGCGTAGTGTGCTGCGCTTTTGTATCCCATTTTCCAACGCAAACCTCAAACGGATGGCAAAAATGTGATATGAACTCTCCGTTACCTATGCACATATAGGATGCCAGGATAGTCATGGAGGGGGGCCCCCATACAAAATTTTGCTGTGGCCAGTCAGTTCTAACTAAGCCACTGGTTGGCAGGGCCGGCCGCTCAGACTCTCCTGCGCTGCGCAGCCCCGCCATCCTAATCCGTATCCTGCAGTAACTGAACTTTAAAACAGCGCTTATGATCTCATTACTATCTTACACACTCAGCTCCAGAAACATGCAGTGCGGGCGGCGCTCGCTCACTGACGTCACGCGCCTGCTCCTCCCACTAAGCGGCGCAGGCGCGTGACGTCATTGAGTGAGCACTGCCCCCACTGCCTGTTACTGGAGCTGAGTGTCTAAGTCAAGATACAGTAGTAATGAGATGAGCGCTGATTTAAAGTTCAGTTACTGCAGGATACGGATTACTTAGGGGATGATCTGTGGAGTTGCCCAAACGACTAGGCCCTTCACAGTAGTTATTAACCCCTTTCAGCAGTTCATTCACTGAAGGGGGGACTGCTGAAAGGGGTTAATAACTACTGTGAAGGGAGGACTGCTGAAAAGGGTTAACTACTGTGAAGGGAGGACTGCTGAAAAGGGTTAACTACTGTGAAGGGAGGACTGCTGAAAAGAGTTAACTACTGTGAAGGGGGACTGCTGAAAGGGGTTAATAACTACTGTGAAGGGGGACTGCTGAAAGTGGTTAATAACTACTGTGAAGGCACATGGGGTGTGGCTTCATGGGGTGGGGGCGTGGCTTCACAGGGGCGTGATACAATGGGTTTGTGCCCCGGATGTTTTCAGACCCTAGCAATGCCCCTGCAAGTAAATATACAGGAACAAATGTTTCCTAACAATTTTTCCTCTAAAATCGATTTTAACTTTGGTTTTGTGCATATTATTGTCAGTATGTACAGTTGTGTTCAAAATAAAAGCAGTGTGTTTAAAAAAGTGAATAAAGCTCAAAATCCTTTTAATAGCTTTTATTTCCATACACACAAATGCATTAGGAACACTACACATTCTATTCCAAATCAAAACATGAAGAAAAATATATCACATTTGTGTTGTTCCTCTAGCAAAATTTAAGAAAAGTGAATATTAGACTGTTCAAAAAAAATAGCAGTGTTTGCATTCTTCTGTACAAACTCAAACATTCACTATATAAACTGAAAAATGTTTAAAGATTTTGCTTTCCTTTGAATCACTTCACTAATATTTAGTTGTATAACCGCTGTTTCTGAGAACTGCTGGACGTCTGTGCTGCTCGGAGTCACCACCTTCTGGCCCCTGTGAACAGGTATTCCAGCCCAGGATGATTGGACTACATTCCACAGTTCTTCTCCATTTCTTGGTTTTGCCTCAGAAACTGCATTTTTGATGTCAGCCACAAGTTTTCTATTGGATTAAGATCCGGGGATTGGGCTGGTCGCTCCATAACGTCAATCTTGTTGGTCTGGAACCAAGATGTTGCACATTTACTGGTGTGTTTGGGGTCGTTGTCTTGTTGGAAGACCCATTTCAAGGGTATTTCCTCTTCAGCATAAGGCAGGAGGACCTCTTCCAGTATTATGATGTATTCAAACTGATCCATGATCCCTGGTATACAATAAATAGGCCCAATACCTTAGTATGAGAAACATCCCTATATCATGATGCTTGCGCCACCATGCTTCACAGTGTACTGTGGCTTGAATTCAGTTTTTGGGGGTCATCTGACAAACTGTCTCTAGACCCGAAAAGAACAATCTTACTTTCATCAGTCCACAAAATGTCTCTTTAGGCCAGTCAATGTGCTCTTTGGCAAATTGTAACCTCTTCAGCACGTGTCTTTTTTTCTACAATGGGACTTTGCGGGGGCTTCTTGCCGATAGCTTGGCTTCACATAGGCGTCTTCTTATTGTAACAGTACTCACAGGTAACTCTAGACCTTCTTTGATCTTCCTGCAGCTGATTGTTGGCTGAGTCCCTGCCATTTTGACTAATCTTCTATCCATTCGAATGGTAGTTTTTCTCTTTCTTCCACATCTTTCAGGTTTTGGTTGTCATTTTAAAGCATTTGCGATCATTTTAGCTGAGCAGCCTATCATTTTCTGCACTTCTTTATATGTTTTCCCCTCTCTAATCAACTTTTTAATCAAGATACGCTGTTCTTCTAAACAATGTCTGGAACGACCCCTGTTCCTCAGAATTTCAGAGAGAAATGCACTGTAACCAGCATGTACAACATTTGCTGCCTTCCTTCCTTAAATAAGGGCAATAATTGCCACCTGTTTTTCAAATAATGAATGACCTCATTCATTGAACTCCACACTGCTATTATTTTGAACATGCCCCTTGAGAATTTGTGAATATTATATATAGTATAGTGCTATATATTCATATTTGCGAATAGTGTTGAATATTCTAATGGAAAATTCATCGTGAATTTATCGTGAATATATTACATTGCAGATTTTCGCAATCAAGTAAACAATAACTGGGGATCACGAATTCTCGAATATGCAAATTTATGGCGAATATTCGGCAAAAATTTGCAAAATATTGCGAATTCAAATATTGCCTATGCCACTCATCACTAATGATAATATTACACTGAATAGAATCTTTAAAGAGTAAGAGAGTTAGTTCACATGTCATAGCCACATTTCAGCACTCATAGGAACCATTCATTACAAAGTAGTACAGCATGATGAATTATAATTGTACCAATAGCAGATAGGTCATTACACTAGTGAACTGTCAACTTTAGCAATGCTCTTCTAGTAGGGCAAGTCTAGAATCGGCAGCATATCCGCTTGCAAATTTGTATGTGTTGCTGCGGATTTAGTTGTGAATTTGGTCAAATAAATCACCCTATGCATTGGAAAGGATTTTGAAAATCCATGATAAGTCTACATCATAATGAGCATGTTGTGGATTTGAAAATCTGTGGCATGCTCATGTTGATGCACCGATGGTTTTGGTGACATGAGGATTACGTTTTGAATGCCCCATACATGTGTATTATACTCTAAACTGCAGTGAAATCAGGACACTGAAGACACTTAAGGGCGCAGTTGCTCTTGCAAACACGTCTGGAACCCTATGACTACCCTAAGTAAGGTGTGAACACGAACAAACGGTGTAATGACAGGAGAGATAAAAATTAACTCTGTCTACACAGTTAATCTTAATTTTGTTTTACAAAAATTTAGAGTTAATACATAGACCAATATCAATCACACTAATATATGAGTTGTGACAATAAACATCATATCCATCGCATCTATGTATATAATATACAAATCATAAATATCCTTCCCCCCCCATTGGCTGCTGTTCCCCTCAATTCAGTAAGATACAGCTTACAACACAAACATTAAATATTTCTATGTGACTCTGCGTGCAACTCTCCGATTCCTTTCACTATCCTCATAAATTTTAATTTGTTGAAGGTATGAACCCCACTCCCTTGACGAGGGCTGGGAAGCAGAGCCCCAATACCTGACCACTATAGCTTTCGCTACCATCAAACCCCTCATCCAAATCCGCCTAACCTGAGGGGGAACTTCCATTTCCGAAGTATAGTCTCCAAGGATTACTATCGGGATCCCCGGATTATAATTCATAGAGGATTCCTTTTGTAAAGCAAAGAAAACCTCTTCCTAATATTTTCTTATTTTACTACAACTCCAAAGCATATGCACAAAATCAGCGTTCACGTATCCACATTTAGGGCAACAACAGTCCCGATCCCTATTCTGGGGGAACTTTCCTTGGGTTTTGGGCGTATAATACAGTCTATGAAGGATCTTAAATTGGATCAATCTATGAGCACTGGAGACTGACGCCTTTCTTACATTCCTGTAAATAGTAGGCCACTGTGAAGGGGGGCAATTCAGCTCTTGCTCCCATTTACCTGGGGCCTTAAAAGGTGTTACAGTAGCCAGTGCCATTCGGAGTTTAGCATATAATCGGGATAGTTTCACCTTCTGGTCCTTCTGAGCGTCACAATAATCGAAAAAAATATTCTCTTGTGGAAATATACGGCCCCTATTCCTAGAGGCTTCAAATACATGTTTCAAACGTGCATACATAAATAAATCTAAGATTAATAAAAAAAAAAAAAAAAAAAACTCTGTCTAAACAGATCAGGTACATAGCAACATTTGATGGCATTGTAATTAAGGATGAGCTAACCAGTTGGGACCGAACCCGATTCAGTCCGAACTTTGCTATTTTTTGGACGGCAGGTGAACCCGAATATTTTCAGGTTTGTTTCGGACTAATCCACTAAAACTGTGCACATGTTGGCAGAAAAAAAGCATTAGAGAGGAAGAAAAAGTGTTCTCACATGACCCTAAGAAGAAGTGGGGGGGGGGCTTGCCCTGATTGGCTCCCAGGCTGACAGACAGCCTGGATGAGCCAATCAGTACTGCAGCAGGCAGGGAGCTAGCCTAGCAGAACGCCAATCTGTGCTGGGCTGTTAAAAAGAGGGTGGTTGGTTGTTATAGTGTCTACCATGAAAATGATCTTATGAAGTCAGGGAGAGTCAGAAATCAATCAGAGACAGTCAGAAATCAATTAAGCTTATTGCCAATAAGAGTAAAGGGAAAGTCTAGAAATACAAAGAAGAAGACGTATTGTGTGTGTAGAATAGTGGGGCAGGGAAGCTGACAGCCAAGGAGAAAGTAATGAGGAGCGATGGCCACTGTGCCTCCTAGCAGAACTGCTGCTGCTGCAATGCAGTGCAGACCTCAAAAGCAGCAACCTGCAAGCAAATACTTTCATTTTTTGTCTCCATTTTCACAGAAATCCTTTTTTTTGTGGGGGTTCAGTTTAATTAAGCAGTATACAGTATATATATATGTGATTACTGCAGCAATACCCAAGGTGTGGCAGCAATCTACCTGTGGGTGTATTAAGCCTCAATCTTCCGTTTACGTACAATCAGGTTCCACATGGTTGCAATATAAAAAAAAAAATTGTTTATTCTTTTGGGGGGAGGGGTTAAATTTAATTAAGCTGCATATACAGGTCCTTCTAAAAAAATTAGCATATTGTGATAAAGTTCATTATTTTCTGTAATGTACTGATAAACATTAGACTTTCATATATTTTAGATTCATTACACACCAACTGAAGTAGTTCAAGCCTTTTATTGTTTTAATATTGATGATTTTGGCATACAGCTCATGAAAACCCAAAATTCCTATCTAAAAAAATTAGCATATCATGAAAAGGTTCTCTAAACGAGCTATTAACCTAATCATCTGAATCAACTAATTAACTCTAAACACCTGCAAAAGATCCCTGAGGCTTTTAAAAACTCCCAGCCTGGTTCATTACTCAAAACCGCAATCATGGGTAAGACTGCTGATCTGACTGCTGTCCAGAAGGCCATCATTGACACCCTCAAGCAAGAGGGTAAGACACAGAAAGAAATTTCTGAACGAATAGGCTGTTCACAGAGTGTATCAAGGCACCTCAGTGGGAAGTCTGTGGGAAGGAAAAAGTGTGGCAGAAAACGCTGCACAACGAGAAGAGGTGACCGGACCCTGAGGAAGATTGTGGAGAAGGACCGATTCCAGACCTTGGGGGACCTGCGGAAGCAGTGGACTGAGTCTGGAGTAGAAACATCCAGAGCCACCGTGTACAGGCGTGTGCAGGAAATGGGCTACAGGTGCCGCATTCCCCAGGTCAAGCCACTTTTGAACCAGAAACAGCGGCAGAAGCGCCTGACCTGGGCTACAGAGAAGCAGCACTGGACTGTTGCATGTCATCAAGGTGCCAGAGTCTGGAGGAAGACTGGGGAGAGGGAAATGCCTGAAGTCCAGTGTCAAGTACCCACAGTCAGTGATGGTCTGGGGTGCCATGTCAGCTGCTGGTGTTGGTCCACTGTGTTTTATCAAAGGCAGGGTCAATGCAGCTAGCTATCAGGAGATTTTGGAGCACTTCATGCTTCCATCTGCTGAAAAGCTTTATGGAGATGAAGATTTCATTTTTCAGCACGACCTGGCACCTGCTCACAGTGCCAAAACCACTGGTAAATGGTTTACTGACCATGATATTACTGTGCTCAATTGGCCTGCCAACTCTCCTAACCTGAACCACATAGAGAACCTGTGGGATATTGGGAAGAGAAAGTTGAGAGACGCAAGACCCAACACTCTGGATGAGCTTAAGGCCGCTATCAAAGCATCCTGGGCCTCCATAACACCTCAGCAGTGCCACAGGCTGATTGCCTCCATGCCACGCCGCATTGAAGCAGTCATTTCTGCAAAAGGATTCCCGACCAAGTATTGAGTGCATAACTGAACATAATTATTTGAAGGTTGACTTTTTTTGTATTAAAAACACTTTTCTTTTATTGGTCGGATGAAATATGCTAATTTTTTTGGGTTTTCATGAGCTGTATGCCAAAATCATCAATATTAAAACAATAAATAGCTTGAACTACTTCAGTTGGTGTGTAATAAATCTAAAATATATGAAAGTCTAATGTTTATCAGTACATTACAGAAAATAATGAACTTTATCACAATATGCTAATTTTTTTAGAAGGACCTGTATAAGTGATTATTATCAGTATGTGTATTAAGGTGAAATTGAGCGTCAAACCTCAATAGTCTGTTTATGTGTATTCAGTTTTCACATGGTTGATATTCAATTTCTTTTTTTGGGGTGGGGGGTTAATGTAATGAGGCAGCATATGTATGTGATTACTGCATCAATACCGACATTTTCACATGAATACACTTTGCCTTACTGACATGATACTATCTTGCCACTGTTGCGGTCTGTCTGCCTACCATCACGTTCTGTACGTCTGCTGCTGTGGCCTCTATCATGCTACGTACAGTATACCACTTTCCAACCATCACGTTCTCTATGGCTGCTGCTGCTGCTGCTGCCTTCATCATGCCACCACCGCCATCATGCCACTGCTGTGACCTGCGGACCATCAACTTTCTTAAAGCTGCTGCGGCCTACATCATGCTGCTGTCTGCCTGCCAACATGTACCATATGGATGCTGATGCAGCCACCGCTGCCTCAGCTGCTGTTGCTCTTCACTGTTAATCTCCTAATGCCACCACCATTAACGCAACATATATGTTGCAACTATCACTACTACTATTGCTACTACTACCCCATAGACAGCCTTCTTTGTTCTATGCTGTACTGGTGCTGCTGCTGCCACTATTGAAGCCATATGCCACTACAGTATATCTGTACCGTACCCTTTCCACATCCACACTGCACTGCTGCTGGGAGACTTTTTTTAGGCTCATTCACAAAGAGCCACTTTTTCTTCTGACAATCATCACTTGTGCGTGTTGTACGGGCAGGAATTCCAACACTGTCAAAGCATCATTTTTGGACGCTTGTCCCCCAAGCCCTTTTTAATTTTTTATCTCATAACATTGTGTGTGTTTAAAAATCATCTTCCCCTGATAAGGGCCAATTTTTGGAAACTTTGGAATATGAAAACGCATGGGACATGGCATAGGCTTAGATGTCATTGTGTTCTAGAGCATGGAAGGGGACAAAAAAAAGTCCAAGAGGCTGTAGGAGGTTATATACCAACTTTCAGGGCAATTGGAGCAACTTCAGTTCAGCCCGGATTGATTCAACTCCGAACCAAACAATTTAAAAAATTCAGCGAACAAGGCCTGAAACTAATCTTGACTGGTTCGCTCATCTCTAATTGAAGTATATCATTGTACATATCAGATGCACTTTTAATAAGGTCCAACAGGTTATTTGAGAAATGTCCCATAAGAAATAGGTCTTAGTGGTTCTTGGGCTTTTTGAATTCAGACTATATCTATGGCTAAGTGATAAGGGAATTATGTAGTGATTGAGTAACCATAACTTTTCTCCCCACTCAGATGATGGAACTCAATGATGGACCCCCACCTATTAGTAGAGAAGAAAACATTGACTAGTCTACACTGACTAAGCTGGACTACTGTCTACTCACCAAAAATGTAAAGGAAATGTGCCACCAAAAAATGTATTTGCCAGTTAAAACAAGATAGTAACAAACACATCCTTTTTTTCTAATCTGTCTTTATTTTCCAATTATAGGTTTATTTATTTTATTTCCTGAACATGGGGGTGGCTATCATACCTGAGCTGTTCTTAACTGCATGTAGAAAGCATTACATTTTTTAAGGCAGCCACATGGTCTCGAGGGGACATCATTGACTTCTACGTATGGGCCAGTGGGAAAACAGCAAGATTTTATATTTTTTGTTTAAATATAGATATTGACATGGAAAATAACATAATCAAAGGTTCTTTTAAAATATGTTAAACATTAAAAACTGATTTAAACAGTAGTTCATTTTCTAATGATACATTCCTTTAAAAAAGAGGCATACCACTTTTGTGACATTGATGGTCTATCTTGAGGATAGGTCATCAACATCATATCAGTGGGTCTCTGACTCTTGGCACCCCCGCTGGTCATCTGTTTGAAGGGGCTGCGGCGCTAGTGGGAGAGCTGCCTCGTCTTCAGTGTTTACACGCTTGCCGGCTACATTGTAGTGGTGGTACAGCTGTTTGTTCAATTTAAGGGAATGGTAGAAGAAGCTGTAATTACACTGCACCACCTGTACAATGTAGATGGCGTACAGTTAAACATTGAAGAGAACGCAGCGCTCATACAAGCACTGCAGCTCCTTCTAATAGTTGACCTTCAGCAGTCCGAAATTGATGATAGGTCATCAATTTTATGAAACGCAGTTACTAATCCCAGTCCTGTGACCTAGGGCACTCTCGATCATTGAAAACATCATTTGAAGGTCAATACTGAGCCCTAAATTGAATATAAGAAGTTTACTCATGTCTGGCAAGCCTCGTCCTGGTCTTATGGTCTTAGGGCTATGTGAACTATGCAGCTACACAGTGCCCAGAACCCTCCCTTTATTAGGGTGGTACTGCTTTGTTGAATCTACCAGGACTCATACACTTTGAAGCCGTTTCTGAAAAAAAGTGCAAAGAAAAAACACATTTTTTTAGACCATGTTTGGCTGGAGGGTCCTCTGTTCTGATTCACATGTCTTGATACTATGACCAGGAGAACATTTCCTGTCCTACATTACACAGAAAAACTATTGATGAAACAGACCTATAGTTAAAATGGACACTGTGTCATTCTTAATTTCCTCTGTTGTGGCACCGCACAGTTATTGAACTCTTGCCACCAGGTTATTCCATAGACTGCAGCTGATCACTGAGAGTCTCCTCCAGAGGAACATTTGTGATATGCTTATTTTAAGGTAGAGACTACCAAGTAGGGATGAGTGGACCTGTGGATGTTCAGGATCGGCGGGTTCGGCCAAACTTTGTTTCATACTTCGGGGGTCCCGAACTTGACCCGATTTTGACTCCAAACACCGAACCTCATTAAATGGAAACCTGAACTTTGGAGTTGAAAATGCCTGTAAAAAAGACATAAAAATGGCTAGAGTGCAATTGCCCTGCAAACAAATGTGGATAGGGAATGACTTAAAATTACATAAAATACATAAAAATAATAATCTTGAACCAGGAGGCGGAGGTCAAAGTAGAGTAGGAAGTTGAGAAGGCTGTAGATATGGCAGTGTAGGTGGAAGAGGCAAAGGAGGTGGAGGAGGATGGCAACACTTTTTTTGTGGTGTTTTTTTATTTATTTGTCTGTTAATTCTGTGTGTGACCTTTAGCCATCTTTTCTCTACCAATATAAAAAATAATCTTTAGCCAGGAGCAGGAGGTCCAAGTAAAAGAGAAGGCGGACGTGGCGGTGTAGGTTGAAGAGGAGGAAGCCAACATTTTTATTTTATTTAGTTTTTTATTTATTAATAAATTTTTTCTTACATTTTTTGTATTTATTTTTTGGTATGTGGGAAAATGGCAAAGAGAACACACAAACTGTGCCTTAATATAACAATGGCTGGGTGTGGCCGGTATACTTGTCTACTCTGCCAATATAAGACATAATAATCTTGAGCCAGGAGGTGGAGGTCTAAGTGGAGAAGGCGGACGTGGCGGTGTAGGCGGAAGGTGGTAGCCAACATTTTTAGTTATTTTTTCTCTTACTTTCTTAGTTTTTTTGTTTGTATAGGCCCTAATACATTGGGAAATGGCAAAGAGAACGCACTAACTGTGCTAGAGTATAACAATGCTAGGTGTGTCCGGTATACCTCCCTATTCTGCCCAAGGTATGGACAAGTCCTGTGGGATCCATGCCTGGTTCATTTTATTGAATGTGAGCTTGTCCACGTTGGCTGTGGATGGGCGGCTACGCTTGTCTGTGATAATGCCCCCAGCCGTGCTAAACACACATCCGGACAATACATTTGCCGCAGGGCAGGCCAGCATCTCCACAGTGCAAAGGGCAAGCTCAGGCTATGTGCCCAATTTAGAGACTCAGAATTTAGATGGGGCAGACCCATTAGTCAGTACGTGCAGACGTACGTGGTTTCTCCTCATCCTTCTAAACTGTGCCCTGACTGGACAGTTTTGTATTTGGCTGCCGTTGGTGCAGAAACACACCCTCTGAGCCAACTGTGGACGACTGGCCTGATAACCGTGGAAATGATCCCTGTTCCTCCTTTTCCACCACTTGTTCATGCTGGGAACTACATACCGTGGGACAGCTGCCATCATTAAATTTATAACCACTCCATCTCCACCAGACAGAATGGCGGCATTTCAAAGTCCAGGATGTCCGTGTTCGGGTACCTGGACACCATAATGTGCGGTACAAACCCGATCAGTACGGTCCGGATTCGCTCACCCCTTCTAACAAGTGCAGTTTATTTAAAGCTGTAAACCCCTTTAAGCACCCCATTAGATGCCAGTTGTCAAGAAATCGGCAACCGATTTGGTTGCTGCAAGCAATTCCCTCCACTTTACTAGGTTTCCCGAAGAAGCCCCAATATCTTTCAGTAATTGACATTTTTGTATCTAGAAACATATGCTCTCTAATTGCAATTAAACTCTCCCTCTAATTGATTCATTTGCGCTAAGCCTGTAATTTGGGGTGAAAATGAAGCGAGCTGCACATTTTCTGCATTGATGCACCGCATTCACAAATATCTCATATCGGCGTATATAAAACTGAACATCAAGACACAGTGTGAGCACAGTACTTATTCTCATTAGTCTTTATAGGATTTCAATTGAATTAATATGTACAAGCATATGAACAGCTGTGAACTATCCTGAATTGTAAAACTGCAATGACACATTTAGAATGTACTCATGCAAATCTTCGTTAGCATATATTCTCTCAGAAATAACGAATATGGATTTCTGGAAAGTATGTGACAAGAATAGTGAAATCACTTCAGACTCCAAGGTGAACGGCACATTGTGGCTTAAACTAATACAATGGATAATAGACAATGGTCCTCTAGAATACCATTGACATTTGATGCCCAACTTAGAGCCCAAGAGCCACATAAAACCTTTGAGTGCTGCATATTACTAATACTCGTGTATAAAATATATACACATATATCAGACAGTCATTATATGATGATGGAGGAAGGAAAAGTGAAATGTGAGGCTCCAACATGCTTTAAGTTGCAGCCGTAGTATATCAAGGCCTTGTCTGGCAAATACAGGGGAGTCATTGTAGTTGCTGCAAAGGTTGCGGTCATACCTGGACCATGGACAAAGAAGGAGGTTCGAATAGTTCCTATGCTCCATAGATGAACCAACACTATACATGATATGTCATAGTTGGAGGCCCAAATTGTATTCTTAAACATGACACAGAGTACAGAAGGGTTATATCTAATATATGAAGCTGAGTGTATGTATGTATGTCCACTAAAGGAATCCTCACCGTCGCATTTACAATTACAAAATATTGCACAGCCACCTCCTGCGACTTGGGGAACGTCATGGAAAATTTTCAGCCCGCGCTTTCCAATTATTTGCCAAAAAATATGCTTAGTAACCTAACCGCAAAACTTTAGAAGCCATTGTCTGTTGGCTGTTGTGGCAGTTAGCCTGGATATAGCATCCAATCACAGCTCAGCTTCTATTTTGCTACAGGTCATTATTTTGAGCTCTGATTGGTTGCTATAGGCAACGAAGGACATTCTTAGTATAAGACAGCTCATGTGTGAGTTATTCAGCCAACTGTGTTGTAGAGGCTGATGTACTACTAATTATGTGGGGTTTTAGATACTGTCAAGACAATAATGCCCAGCTGTGGAGGTCTTTGTTAGGGTGGCGGGTGGGGTGTTGCGGAGGTTACTGTTAAAGTAGCAGGTTTCTGTGAAGGTCAAAGTAAAGGGGGTGCGCTGCTGTGGAGGTCACATTTTAAGGAGGGGGGGCACCGTGGGAGGGTTAGTGTTAAGGGGTGGGGGGCTGTGGAGGTCACTGTTAAGAGGGCGGGTGCTGTAGAAGTCACTGTTATGGGGGATACTGCCTTTATATTTTAACAACACACACACACAAACATTAAAGGGAACCTGTCACCAGTTTTATTGTGTCCTAACTAAGGGCGACATAAATAAGTGACTGATTCTCTTAGCAAAATGCTGGGTCACTTTCTTTAATTGACCCAGTCAATCTGCCAACATCTTGTATTGAAAAGCTCCAGCTGATAATGATGAGTCCTGAATATTCATGAGCTCCTGATTCTCCCCGCCCACCTGCTGCTGAATGACAGTTATTTTCCATATGAATCAGAAGCAGGTGGGCAGGGGAGTGGCTATAGCTCTGAATTAAATATACGCTGGACTCAATGACATCACGCTGGACTCAAATCAGCTCATTAGCATGCAGCTTTGTGTGTATATTATGAGGTAACCATCTGTCACACCAGTAGGTGAATACATCTAAGGTACTTTTTAGAAGTTAATGATTGTATATAATTAGTTAGATTATAATCAAATATCCACATGACAGGTTCCCTTTAAATCAAATAGATGAAATATACCCGTGCAGAGCCGAGTCCTTCTGCTAGTTAGTTATATAGTTCCAATACCAAGTACAGGTACATGCTTAGCCAAGGGCATAAGCCCCATATAGGCCCTTGGTAAAGTGGAGGGAACCCCACTGTCTCCAGATTAGGCATTCTATGACTCCTGTCCCTCTTGTTGATGCAGCTGCTATAAATGTTGGAGTGGCCCTATATCTCAGCTCTCTCAGTTCAGCTCAGTGGGAGTCCTCAAAACATCTGATCACACTTGGTCATCCTGTTGATATACCATAAATTGATATACCATAAATGTCTAAGATGGGGAAAAAACTTTAAATGGCTTGCCCAGGATTATTTTTTAATACTTTTTCCCACCTCTTAGTATCTGTGACAAAATCTATGCTTACCTGTTCCCCACCAATTTTGTTCTAGTTCCCTGGCTCTCTGGCTGTCTTCACTGGACTTCCAGTCCTCATCTGTCATCTTCTGCATGGATGAGGTCATGTGTACCACTGCAGCCAATGACTGTCCTCAGCAATGAAGGTGTTTCCAATTGGCATGTGACCCAGCAGTCATATGGCACTTGGGGACACTTCACCATTGAGGCCATTCATTGGCTATAGCAGAGCATGAGAAACTGTTCATGTGAAATCCAGGATAACCAGGATGCTATGTCCCTATGTACCTGGAGGAGAGGTGGCCAGTTGTGTAGAGTTACTCGCCATTAAGTTATGTAGATGATGCTGAAATAGTCTTGTGCCACTCAACTTCTTAATGTTCATATCCCCAGAGACATCAGTTCAGAGAGACAATGATCGTGTGACCTCCTGTGCTCAAAGAACAGGTTACAATATGCCCCCATTCTTGAAATACTGGGGATCACAGAACCTGGACCTCCACCTAATCAGAATGATACATGAGGAAATTTTTCTTTGAATATACAGTAGAATTTCTTAAATCTAGGAGTTAAAAGATTTGTCTAGAAATAGTTGCAATAATGTTCTATTCCAATGCAGGGACGTACCGTGGGTTGAAGGGAAGCAGGGAAGCGTAGCCTAAGGGACCATGTATCCTAGGCTCTAGGAGCCCATGGGATGACAACAGGCCATTCTGCCTTGGCTAATTCTTTGGCCAGGGATCCTAGGTGCTGAACACTCATGGTGTTCCATTAACACTATTGCTCTGGTGGTATGCAGCCTAAGCTAAGGTCATGATCATGCTATTGCCTTTAAATGTACATTCCCACAAATGTTTTAGTGGGGTTTTACAGGCTCCTTTGAGTGGAGCTTTGCTAGCAGCTCCATTCAAAGTGCTAGTTCCGGTGCTGGAGGCTGCAAAGAACAGTTGATTGGTGGTGGTGTAGAGTGTAGGTCCTCAATTTTGGATATTATTGAATATTAACCAACTCTCCTGAGGATAGGTCATCATTATCTGGAGCTTTTAAAAACCCTTTAATTATTCCTAGCAATGTAAAAGCATGAACGTGACTTCAGCCTATCTGCCTAGACTACATGCCACCAGAGCAATGTTGCTAATAGAAGACCATGACTGTTCCGCACCAGGAACCACTAGGTAAACTTTTGGCCAAGGCAGATTGACTTGTTGGCAACCCCCCTTCCCCCCGGACCAGTTAAAACTACAGTACATGGTCCCCCAACCTCCCCTTACCCTCAAGCTATTGCATTAGAATAGCAAATTATTGTAACTGGCAAATTTTCTCAATCTTCTTGTCTGATCCCAGTTTATTAAATAGATTTTGTGCCAGAAACAATGAGCGAATTAACAAGATGCATGAACGTTGGATGCTGGACTGAGGAGCCAGTTACAAAAAAAAAATACTATTTTATTTGACTGATAATTTTTCAAGTAAACTATATTTTCTGCTATTTTAGTGAAATCCATTGATTAAACCTATGTGTATATAATTTGTAATATGTAATCTCCTAGCATAATTGGATATATTTTTGTACTTACTTTCTTCTTAATATATTATGTTATTTATCATCGATGGTTAGGTTTTCCCTCTTGATGGAACTACTGGTTGGCTTTTGTGCTCCTCTTCTGTATGGTCTCTTGTGTGTAGGTGGCCTGCTGTCAGGCTTTACATTGCACCAGATGGACTTCCTGTCAATCAAGCCTTCACAGTCTTGTGCTGACATCCCATGTGCTTGTAGTTTTCAGCTGCTTCCAACCTGTCTTAGCCAATGTCCTGCTGCATGTTCTGGAAGTCAGTCCAGCAGGATACTTATTCAATTCCCGGTTTTCCAATGAGTTCTCCATATCTAAGATACAATGTCACAACCTTGCTGCTAAACAATGAGACCTTACTAGGTAATGACAAGTGCAGCATTTTTATTGCATAATTACTAGGATGATTGCATTAATACTATTATTATAGTTTTACTATTGCTCCCTTAAGTCACCATCTCTCTGAATAATATACCTTTGAAAACGTACCAAGTCTTCTAGGAATGCAACAAAGCTGTGTTTTACAGATGTAGCAAGGTTAATTTTGTCATTTCATATCATTTAGAGATGGACGTCCATGAAGATCTCAGTTCCTGACTAGCAGCATTTGATGATATCACTTGGCACAGAATACTGTAATATAACTATGGGCTACCTGTGCTTTTATATTCCAGGTAAACCAACTTTATTACCTTAAAGTGACTGTCCAGTCAGGAGCACAATATTTCCAGTATACTGCATGGGATCCTGTAACCATAGGATAGAATAGTGATCTATCACTACTGCTTTGCAACAGTGTCTACAGGCCGTCCGTGGTAGTCTGATAAACACTTCCTGTCTCATCATTGGTTCAGGCTACTACTCTCTCCCTTCCTGTGCAGATCTGACTCTGATTGGTTAGAGCGTATCGAAGTCCACATTCCCTGAATAGCGGTAAAAATTTTTTAAGAAACCCATACTTACCTCCTCCATTTGATCGCGACGAGCCGGCTGCCACCATCTTGATTAAAGGTCTTGCATGAAATCCCGTGCTCGGTGACGTACGATGTCACCACGCCTGCCAATGCGATGACGTCATCATAGTCCATGCGAGATTTCACGCTAGATCTTCAATTAAAGGGAACCTGTCACTGGGATTTTGTGTATAGAGCTGAGGACATGGGTTGCTAGATGACCGCTAGCACATCCGCAATACCCAGTCCCCATAGCTCTGTGTGCTTTTATTGTGTAAAAAAAACGATTTGTTACATATGCAAATTAACCTGAGATGAGTCCTGTACGTGAGAGGAATCAGGGACAGGACTCATCTCAGGTTAATTTGCATATGTATCAAATTTGTATCGTTTTTTTTACACAATAAAAGCACACAGAGCTATGGAGACTGGGTATTGCGGATGTGCTAGCGGACATCTAGGAACCCATGTCCTTAGCTCTATACACAAAATCCAGGTGACAGGTTCCCTTTAAGATGGTGGCGGCCGGCTCGTTGCGATAAAATGGAGGAAGTAAGTATGATTTCATTATTATTTGTTTAAATTTTACACTGTTATTATTGTCAGATGCCACGATCAGCTATGCGCCTTGCACCTGAGGGGTACAATGATGGGGAGCGGCACAATCACCGTTCCCTGTCATTACACCCACTACTTACAAAGAAAAGCTAAGTAATGACAAAGTAATTAGTCACAAAGCTAATTTTTTTGTAAAATTCGGTGAAGCAGCCAAATCTAATTTTCAAATACATCACTAGTTGCTGTGTATAAACATAAACCTATTACATGTTCACCAAGAAGTCAGTGCTTGGAACATTTACTCTATTTATAGCAACAGTGGGCTGATTATAATGTGCAGATAACTAAGCTCCTGGTGAGAAAAAGAGGCTCATCAGGAAATTCTCACACTATATACTGAGGAGAATTGAGATTTGGTTATGGGAGCCTGGAGGGTCACAGTGTAAACTGTTGTCTTTTTGAGGATTTTTGTCAGTCCAAAATCTAGTTAAAAAAAATTGTGACACTGTGTAGCAGACTCCTCTACTGATCAAAACTACTAGTCAAAATAAGTGATGGTCTCCAAGTTATAAAAAAAAAAAGTGCTTAAAAAACTAGGACAGCATTCTTAAATGGGTTTTCTGATTGAACACACATGTCCTTTATTTGGGAACCCCCTAATTAGTGAGACAGGTTCAACCCAAAAACATTTCTCTGGAGGTTCCAATACGCCCATACATTATATGAGAAACTTAAATTCAGTTAGCACCATGCAATTCCTTATTTCTCCTGTGGTAGCACTGCAGGGAAATTGAACACTTGCTGCCAAGTTACCCTGCAGAAATGATGCATAAATCTAGGAGCTGTTAGAAGACGCGCCTAATTTAAAGGGGTTGTTCCACGAAAAAATGTCTACAGTTTTCAAACCAGCACCTGGATCTGAATACTATTGTAATAGCATGTAATTAAAAATTTGAGTTTAGTTATTCAATAAAATGTATCTGCATAGTGCTACCTGCTCTTTGTTCTTTTTCTTTGTCCTGCTCACTGAGAAGGCCGCACATGCTCAGTTTCATCCTTCAACTGCTTACTGAGCTGTGATAGGGAGAGCGTGGACACGCCCCCTTAGCTAAAGCAGGAAAGACACTCCCCTTGAGCTGTCAGCTTGATATAAATCTAGCAGATATATGAATGGGGAGATCTCTGGATCCATGTGAGGTACAGGGCTGGTTCTAGCTTTGTTAGAAAGAGACTAACATGTACTAATGTCTGATTTTCTTTTTATACATTGATCGTGGGATAATCCCTTTAAGACAAGGCATGCATCCTCCACAAACACAGGGAATATCATAGACTGGCAGTCTATACCATAAACTAGCCTATGATAAATTCCCCCCAATGACTTTTTTGATTCTTTTTTGATTTTACAATAGGTTATGCCCTTTAAAGCTATAATAAACCAGAATATTGCTGTACGGTCCTCACACAGAAAATCTATTTGTATCCCAATGAAAAACTTTAAAAATTTTTTGCTGCAATGCTGTCATCTGTTATTAAAACTATCCCTATTTTTCCCAAGTCCCCTCCTAATTACATTAGTTAACAGCCATGGCGTAAAATGAAATATGCCAGAGCAGTTAAAAAGTCACAAGTGCTTACCCTTTTTAGCACCTCTGCGTGCGCGCTTTGCAAATCTAAACTGATGGAAGGATCCTGCCTGCTTCAGAGTGATGGGGGGGACAGAAGAAGAAGAAACTATCCGGTGCTCAATGAGACCCAGAGGATTATGGATAGATATGCATTGGATATGACAGGAAAGCCTTTGGGAAAATTTAGTAGGGTTAAATGTAGATAGAAAAAAGGGAAAAAAGCTAAACATGTTTATTTATTTATTTATTTTTAAATCCAATTTTTTTTTCTTCGAATCTTAAACAAAGCTACAGAAACATTTTTCTTGTAGTCAACTGACATTTTTCTCCCATGTTTCATTCGTTATATGCGAGTGAACACACACCTCCACTACATATGGTATGCTCACGGAGGTTATTATCTAGACCAAAGGGCCAGAAGCTCAGGCATGTAATTCTTTACAATGTATGCCATGTTAACAGTGTTGGGATATCTATTCAACAGCTGAGTGAGCCGGGCACCAGACACTTCTTCTCGACAGCCATGTAAGAGGCAATGACAATTGTAGTACTTCATAACAGCGGCATGGAACCCTGACATACACTTCACAGCAACCAGTCATCTATATAAACCAATTTCAAGAGCAAAATTGCATGGTGTCTCCACTCCGCGCTGTACACAATGATATCCTCCCAGGCTAACAAATGTGCATTGGTCTCCTGAGCTTTGAGTAAGTTTTTTTTTTTTTTTTTACCTTACTGAGCAATTTGCTTTTTTGCTTTTCTTACTTGATTGTAGATACTGTGTTCATTTCTTACCACTCAGAAGTATAACTGTGAAAGCTCCCGGGCCCCAGTCCAAAATGTGTAAAAAGGCCCCCACCTACCACAGACCGTTTATAAGACTGGAGTCTTCTAATGTGGCAGAGAGGACTCCGAGCAGTCTTAGGCTGCAGGACCTAGGGTGTAAAAGTCCTAAAAGTAGAGCCAGAAAAAATCTTACAATGGCATTAAAAGAAAACAATCTGACATAACCATTTTTTATAGGCGTTTTTGACTGGCATTCCAGATGGAAAACAAAATCATTGCTTTACAGTCAAATGAGAATAAAAAAGGGTAAGAGCAGCACCTGGGCACTTGGCCGGTTGGTAAGTGAATAGGGAGGAAAGCTACTAAAACAGATTGCTTTCCAAATAATAGCTGGAGGGGAATATTGATATTTTGTCCAAGTGCCAATGAATATAGCTTGTCATTTGCCCATACTAAAATCAATGCTTGTATTTCTGGCCTATGACCTAAAATGGTCAATATCTACGTTTAGATGCAATGGCAAATTTTATTCATTAAAATATAATCTATCTATCCATCTATCTCTATCTATCATCTATCTATCTATCTATCTATCTATCTATCTCATATCGATCTATTTCTTAGCTTTTGTCATCTATCTCATATTTATTTATCTATATATTATCTATTTACTATCTATCTATGTATCCTTTATCTATCTCTCTATTGTTTATTCATCTATCTCTTTATCCTTTATCTTTACCTTTTCATTCTTCATTTCTTTCTTAATTTCCTTTATCGCTCTTTCTTTCTGTCCTTCAATCTAATTATCTATCAATCTATCTACCTACTTATCAGTGTCCCACCAAAGGATGATTTTGTATTTTAGTGGGCATGTCCAACCCTAGCCCAGAAAATAACATGATACTTTGCCTCAAAACATACAGCAGAAGACTTTAGAGCCTTCTATTTCTTATGGGGTAACTTATTTGATCATATAGATGATATGTCCTGTGTGCAATCATATCAACAAAGTCTATGGATGAAAAGTAGACATGTACAAGTTCTTTATAGAAGAAGGGTGGGCCCACCAGGCAATAAGGGTCTTTAAGTGTCTCATGTCAGGGGTACTTTAATAGATCGGCTCTTTTTTTAAACCCCAAAACTAGACAGTATGTATAGAGCAGATAAAATAAAAAAAATATGCTTTATTAGAACTCTTAATTAGATTATAGAGATATATCTGGAAAAAAAAATCCAATCTACCATTTTTAACCCACATGAGGCAATAACCTGATAACTGTGGTCACATTGTGCAGGATAAACTCACAAGAAAGCTCATCCTGCGGGAGGCTCATGTTTTATATTCTTATAATTAAATGTTCCCTTCAAGTACGTCGCCCTGAAGACGTCAGGGCTGCAAAGTGACGATTTAGCTGTCACACTGACACCTGTAGTGACCACGCCATTGTATACTTACAAGACAATTGAGGTACAACACAACAAAGCATGTCACCCAGCGCTGACAAGAAGATGTAGTGCCAGCCCAGTGTTGTTGCATGTGCTAATGTGCTATGAAACATGTCTTTGTCATTGTGTCAAGAAAAATATACTTGTACATTTCAGACTATAAGAAGTCTCCTCGCTCCGCTACCAGGCATGACATATGATTCTCCTGGAAATCAGAAAAAATGGTTCTCCCTGTCTCCGTGCAGAACGTTTCATATGCACAATATATGAGAATAGGATCTTGCAGCAAAATGGACAAAAACTGAGAAAAAAGAAGAATATTCAACATGCGACTAAATGATTCTCATTCATCAAATACAAACCTAATTTCTGCTGCGTCTGTACGGGACGTCTTCTCGGTTTGTCATTTAGGTAAAGCGGAGAATCGGGCACAACGAAAAAAAAATGTTGGTGAAATGTATAATTAAACAGTTAATTATATCTGCATGCAGAAAACAGATTCTTGGATTTTTTTTAAAGGTAAAGCTACAATTAGCTGAAAATTTTACTAGAGACAAGTGGCAATGCTTTAGCACCGCTTATCTCTCTTTCATTACTATGCAATGAATGGGGCATTATAACCTCTTAGTGAACCATAATGGATATATCTGTCAAGGATGCACGGTGTATGGAGCAGGATTACACACTGAACCTGCTCCATAATCGACGAGTGCCAGCTGACATCCTGGCGCAATGACCGCGATTGGCGATAACTCTGATCTCGGTCATTTCACCCCTCTAATGACAAAGGGAAGGAGCTCCCATGACGAAATAAAATGGCTCAGATTCAGTGCTATGACAGCCCGGTGCCTTCTAAAGGCTCACAAGTAGTGTTGAGCGAACTTGAGATTTGCAAGTTTGGTGTTCGGGTTTGGGTTATCTATAGACTTCTATTATGACGGAATGTAATACGGAATGCCACTTATAGGCTTCCATTGTGCATGCCGTCATGGAATTCTGCTATGGTCCATGGTAACGGAATCTATTATGGAATTCTTAGCCCGAACGCCGAACTTGCAAATCTCAAGTTTGCTCAACACTACTCACAAGGCCTGTCATAGTAAGGTATCTGTTAAGCTGCGCATGAAGCATGGCTTAATAGGTAGGCAGTTACAGCCCCTGCATTAGCATACTATTGAATAAGCCATCAAAAAAGTCCACTAAGGTGACTAAAAATTACAGTAAAAATAAGTTTAAAAAATATAAATAAAACACAAATATCATAAAAATTCGACATATTAAAATAAAAAATAAAAAAAATATAATAGGTAATACAGAGCCCGAAAGTGTTCTAACTTTTAAAATATAAAAATATTGATTGTGCACAGTGAACACAGTAACGCAAAAACGCAGTACGAAATCTAAATGGACAATTTTTTTGTCACTTTGCTCCCCTCCAAAAAATGCTGAATAAAAAGTGATCTAAACATTGCATCGAACATAAAAACTAAAGCTCTCCCTGCAAAATAGCATGTTTGCGAACAGCTTGCCAATTTTTTATTTTATTTTGTATATGCATTTTTCTGGTTATTTTCAAGTCCTATAGAGAAGTCATTTGGAAAATGTCAGAAAAAATGCCCTACCCAGAGAATGCTACATTTTGAGGAAAAAAAAATCTTTGTCAGGTCTTGAACTGCCTCCACTGTGATGCCAGCCCTAGTGATTTTGCCACCAGTATCGGCAAATACTGCACCCTCCCTTATACAGTACCGCAAAAATGTTTGCATCATTGAAAGGGTTACTTCCTGGAGTGGAATTTTTTCCTATCCGAACAGTTAGGACTGGAGCAGGACTGTGTTACTGCTCTTGTCATTGCCATAGTGATCGCACCCAAGAGATCATTTTGGTAAAAATATACAGTACAGACCAAAAGTTTGGACACACCTTCTCATTCAAAGAGTTTTCTTTATTTTCATGACTATGAAAATTGTAGTTTCACACTGAAGGCATCAAACCTATGAATTAACACATGTGGAATTATATACATAACAAAAAGTGTGAAACAACTGAAAATATGTCATATTCTAGGTTCTTCAAAGTAGCCACCTTTTGCTTTGATTACTGCTTTGCACACTCTTGGCATTCTCTTGATGAGCTTCAAGAGGTAGTCACCTGAAATGATCTTCCAACAGTCTTGAAGGAGTTCCCAGAGATGCTTAGCACTTGTTGGCCCTTTTGCCTTCACTCTGTGGTCCAGCTCACCCCAAATCATCTCGATTGGGTTCAGGTCCGGTGACTGTGGAGGCCAGGTCATCTGGCGCAGCACCCCATCACTCTCCTTCATGGTCAAATAGCTCTTACACAGCCTGGAGGTGTGTTTGGGGTCATTGTCCTGTTGAAAAATAAATGATGGTCCAACTAAATGCAAACCAGATGGAATAGCATGCCGCTGCAAGATGCTGTGGTAGACATGCTGGTTCAGTATGCCTTCAATTTTGAATAAATCCCCAACAGTGTCACCAGCAAAGCACCTCCACACCATCACACCTCCTCCTCCATGCTTCACGGTGGGAACCAGGCATGTAGAGTCCATCCGTTCACCTTTTCTGCGTCGCACAAAGACACGGTGGTTGGAACCAAAGATATCAAATTTGGACTCATCAGACCAAAGCACAGATTTCCACTGGTCTAATGTCCATTCCTTGTGTTCCTTAACTCAAACAAGTCTCTTCTGCTTGTTGCCTGTCCTTAGCAGTGGTTTCCTAGCAAATATTCTACCATGAAGGCCTGATTCACAAAGTCTCCTCTTAACAGTTGTTCTAGAGATGTGTCTGCTGCTAGAACTCTGTGTGGCATTGACCTGGTCTCTAATCTGAGCTGCTGTTAACCTGCAATTTCTGAGGCTGGTGACTCGGATGAACTTATCCTCCGCAGCAGAGGTGACTCTTGGTCTTCCTTTCCTGGGGCGGTCCGCATGTGAGCCAGTTTCTTTGTAGCGCTTGATGGTTTTTGTGACTGCACTTGGGGACACTTTCAAAGTTTTCCCAATTTTTCGGACTGACTGACCTTTATTTCTTAAAGTAATGATGGCCACTCGTTTTTCTTTACTTAGCTGCTTTTTTCTTGCCATAAATACAAATGCTAAGTCTATTCAGTAGGACTATCAGCTGTGTATCCACCTGACTTCTCCACAACGCAACTGAAGGTCCCAACCCCATTTATAAGGCAAGAAATCCCACTTATTAAAACTGACAGGGCGCACCTGTGAAGTGAAA
The DNA here is from genome assembly GCF_014858855.1 of Bufo gargarizans. Classification (NCBI taxonomy): domain Eukaryota; kingdom Metazoa; phylum Chordata; class Amphibia; order Anura; family Bufonidae; genus Bufo; species Bufo gargarizans. Next base: position 23,410,265 of record NC_058087.1, on the reverse strand, counting down.
ACCATTTCAGGCGACTACCTCTTGAAGCTCATCAAGAGAATGCCAAGAGTGTGCAAAGCAGTAATCAAAGCAAAAGGTGGCTACTTTGAAGAACCTAGAATATGACATATTTTCAGTTGTTTCACACTTTTTTGTTATGTATATAATTCCACATGTGTTAATTCATAGGTTTGATGCCTTCAGTGTGAATCTACAATTTTCATAGTCATGAAACTAAAGAAAACTCTTTGAATGAGAAGGTGTGTCCAAACTTTTGGTCTGTACTGTACATCATGATGCAGTAACTGAGGGTCATCCATAACATTTTCATTAGGGATGAGTAAATCGACTTTGGATGGTACTAAAAACTTTGTTGTAATACTGTACGGAGTTCCCGATCCGTACATTATTAGAATGTATTGGCTCCGATTAACTGAAGTTATTACTTCGCGAAGTCACGCGAGACTTCGTGTATTAACTTTGGAAATTAATCATTACTGTTAAAACCTTGCTAGCAACTAGAGATGATCAAATTATTCAAAAATTAGATTTTGTTTACAAAAAATTTGCTTTGTGATGAATTACTTTTCTACAAAGTGCATTTCTTTGTAAGTAGTGGATGCAATGACAGGGAGCGGCGTTTGTGCCGCTCCCCTTCATTGTACCCCTCAGATGCTGTGTTCATACATCATCTGATATAAATAATAGTGTAAGATAAAAAATAAATAAAAAATCACTCTTATCTCATCTATTTGCTCGCAACGGGCCTCCTGAAGGAGTGGTGATATCATACGTCACAGTGCACTGGATTTTTGTGCAAGATCTTCAAGCCCGTCGAGAGCCAATGGATAAGACAAGTCTGATTATTTTTGTTTTTTTACACTATTTCAGGTAAAATCAATTTGCTACCACAAAGCACAAGGAAATTCGGCTTTGTGGCAAATCAAATTTATCCTGTAATTTGTATCTAAGTCCACTTCAATTCACTTAACACTAGTAGCAGCCATTCACAGAGCAGCTTTCATATTTCCAGGGCACTTTAAGAAATGCAAGCTGAGCTGTCATTGGCTGCTGTAAGCCTGGGCTGCTGGTAGTATGCAAGTCCATACCTGGTGGTACATGACTCAGGGATTTAAACAACAACAAAAACAATACCCATGTCATACCCCACCCTCTTCAACCTTACACAAGGCACAACACAGTGCATCCATTTTGTAAAGAGCGTTCCTTTCATGCATTGCTATTAAGGTATGATTCAATGAGTAACAGTACGTTGTCCTTGAAGGAGCATTTATGGCCGGTTACAATGTAATGGGACTTTGGGCTGATTATATTAACCTAAGGATTTATGGACACCTTGTAATGGAAACGGGAGGCTTGAATGTGTAATATTGGGTTATGTAATTAAGCTGAGCAAAAATTTGTAAGGATATCAAATGCTTCATAAATATGTGATGTTTTTGCTCCTAGGTAATAATAGGCTGCACAGTAGTTTATTGTGCATAAATGTGTAGAGATTGGGACTGCGGCTCTTGTAATGAGATGTGATCTATTAGCAAAGCGGAAACCATATGGCGCAATTATTTTTAGGTGAGCGAGCTGATGTAGTACGATGTCAGCGTGCACTATTGCTGGATCTCAGTAGTGCTGATAAAAGTCTGCCCTTTTCAGTTCTTAGATATATTTTTCTGCGCTGAAATTTATGAAGACATCAAGTTCCAGAATCTGAGATATCCATTCGATTAATCTAGTAATTTCATGTAAATGAGATCTCATACAACTTATTTGCTGATTTACAATGCAAACGAAGGGACAAATTTAGTGCAACTCAGCACAGGCCTATATTATTCCAGAGCCTTTTATTTGTAGGCAGGGATTGCTTGGTATCCTGACCTCAAAAGCCCAGGAGTGCGTTGCGCGCAGTTGCCAACCTCTTATAATAATTTGCAGGGACACTTTGCTGAGCCAGTGCATGTGAGCCTGTCACTTGTGGTCCTGGCTCCGAGCAGTTTGGTGCACTAAATCCCAATTGTGCAATGTTTTTTGCAAATGGTTTTGATGTTAAGGGGATTTGTCTGCTTTTTACAATCCCTAGTTTTGCTAAAAGAGTCTCCGTGTGATTGTGCGCTACACATTCTGTCCCTGTCTTGACTTTAAGGTGTTGCTCTATATGAAAAAGTTTTTTTATTTATTTGAATAATTCCTTTAATTTAGGTTGATTACAGAGTGTCTCATTATTATGATGAACTGTAATGGAGGAGCTAAGTGTTCAATTCACCTGCAGCACCTCCACAGGAGAAATAAGGTATTACATGGAGTTTATTTCCATGCAATCCATGGATATGCCAGTTCTATCAAACACCTACAGTTCTGACTAGAGTTGATGAAGGTTCCAAATGGCGGACGCCACTATTAACCCATCACTATGAAATACCGTACAATCTGCAGGCAGCAGATTTTAGAATAAGAGATGCTGAGCAGAATGATATATAGTTTTGTGGGAAAACATTTAAATATCCGCTCTTTCTGAGCTCAGTTGTACACAGGGCCATCTAATCAGTGATTGATCGTATTGATAGCTGTCAGTCACCTTCACACAGGACAATTATAGGAAACAAACTTTCATGCAAACATTCTTTCTGATAATCGGCCCAATAATCTGCCTGTATAAAGGGGCCATAAGTTGTTAGTGCACGTGTCAAAATTTTTCAAGGGCAACCAATAAAACAATAAGGAATAATTCAGAATGAACTTGAAAAAAAGCATTTGAAACAGTTTGTATTTTTTACGTAGGTTTTTAAAGTGAAGCGATAGCATCTATCATATAAAGCTTTTTAAACATTTTGTAGCACTTACTTTAACTGTATGGACAATTGAAACATACAAACATACAAATACAAATGTAGCAGTCCGTTATCATTTTCATCATTTTGCTGAACTTTTGTGATTAAAGGGGTTGTCTCACGAAAAATATTCTACAGTTTTCAAACCAGCACCTGGATCTGAATACTTTTGCAATTGTATGTAATTAAAAAATTTAGCATAGTCACTGAGTGTACTGAGCGCCACCTGCAGTTTTTTTTTTCTTATTTCTTTTTTCCTGCTCACTGAGATGGCCGCACATGTTGAGCTCCTGAGCTGTGATATGGAGAGCAGAGGCACGCCCCCTTAGCTGCATCAGAAAAGACACGCCTCCTGAGTTGTGATAGGTAGAGCATGGACACGCCCCCTGAGCTTCAGTAGAAAAGACACTCCCCTTGAGCTTTCAGCTTGATATAAATCTAGCAGAGCAATGAATGGGGAGATCTCTGGATCCATGTGTGGTACTGGGCTGGTTCTAGCTTAGTTAGAAAGAGGATGTCATTTACCATATGATGTCTGATTTTAATTTTTCACATTAGTCATGGGATAACCCCTTTAACAATTCTTTTTTGCAGTCTTCCTATTCACGATGGTTCTTGTTTTTGACCATGATTTGGCTTATAAAAAACAAATCTGAAGCAGTCAATACCACAGTATTTGAAGTTGAATCTTCATATATCAATAACATCCTTCCTAGTCTACACATTTTTGAAACTTTGGACTTTTGACAAATTTAAAAGGCTGTTGAATTATCAAAATGTTTCTGCTACTGGAATTTAAGACAAATAATAATCATTTTTGCCTTAGTTTTTCTTGCTGATTTGCAATTTTACAATTAAATAACAGTTCAAAAAAGAAGATATGAAAAAGTTTACAAGTTATTATAACCGCATGTCACCATATGTTATTAGAGAATACACATGAGCTTATGGAAATATTGGGTTATCTAAGTGAAGTATAGATTCTCTAATATTCCTAATTCTTTTTTATTTTATTTTCGTAGCCTGAACCATGCTCTCAGGTTACCCTGTAATTTTGACTTAATTTTCATTTAGTGTTGTTTTCATAGCATGCACCAAGTTGTCATGTTACTCTGTCATTTCTAATTCAATTTCTTTATTTTTTCATTTTCTATATTAAAAAGAACTTTCAACATTTTCTAAAAAGAAAATCCACGAAGAAGCTAATTTATATAACCTTCGAATAGCAAATGAACAAAGGTAAAAAATAAGGGCTAGTTATAAAATGGGACTATGGTGATGACATTGTGAATTATTTAAAAAGGGCATATTCAATGTGACCATACAGCCATCAATCATAATAGACATTGATGACAAAAAAAGGGGTTTCAGTCACTTCCTATCTCTAGGAGAACAATTCTATCTCACAGGTAGCTGTGAAGTGCCGGCTGACCTGATGTCACGCGCATTGTTGTTCTACCCTTTGAACAGAGAGACTAGATTCTCTCAATATTGGAATCGAATGAGTAAATAAATTCTCAGTTCACCGCCGTAGTCCTTGACAGTGCCTACTTCAATTTGTCTAACAATAGAGAGGACAGGGAAAAAAGCTCAAATCTCTTAAAGTAAGAATGAATTTTTTATGGAATGTTCATGCTCAGTTGGAAGTGCGATCATAATGCTAGTGAGCGCTTATTTAAGAAGCATTCTCCAGAGGCTTTTTCAGTGACAAGGGATTTTTAGTTTCATTTTGTTTTTATTTTATGAGTAATTAGTTCAAAAAAGTCTGAAAAAGCTGAAAATGTTGTTAATAAATTCATGCATTATTATTAATAACCACTTAAGGACTGATGTAATATTTATTTTCATGATTTTGTTTTTTCCTCCCCGTCTTCCAAGAGCCACAACTTTTTAAATTTTCTAATCACATTTCCATATGAGGTTTTGTTTTGCGGGACAAGTGGCATTATCTTGTATTGGAATGAGGGAAAAGAATTCTTTGTAGGGTGAAATTAGAAATAAACAAGTCGCCTAAGGACTTTTGGGTTTTGTTATTACTTTGTTCACTGTGCACTAAACGTGACATTCTGTGGGTCAGTTTGATTACGGCAATACTAAATTTATAAAGTTTTCATCATGTTTTAATACTTTAAAAAATAAACTTTCTTTGCACCTTCATATTCTGATATTCATAACTGTTGTTATATTTCCATCTACAGAGATGTTTGAGGGCTTGATTTTTGCGGGTTGATGTATAATTCTTAATAGTGCTATTTTGGAGTTTTTGATCACTTTTTTTATTTTATTTTTTTCGTAGGGACAAATGGGAAATAGAATGTTTTAATTTTTGTTATATTAGGGCATTCACTACACAGGAAAATTATTATACAATATATATTTTATAATTTGATATTTTGGTAGTTCAAACATTCTCAGATGTGGCAATACTAATTATGTTTATTTTTTATTGTGTATTAGTTGTTATATGAGAAATTGGGAAAGAGGAGGTGTTTGAAATTTTTATATTTTTATGTTGATTCTTATTTTTTAAGCCCCCTCAGAGGACTTGAACATGAGATCTTCTGATTGCATGTACAAGGAGTCTTCACAAAGCCCTAGGCTGTTATACCAAGTGGTCTCTGATCAAAGGCCAAAGGGAGCCCCCTCCTCTTTCTAACCACTTAGATGCTGTAGTCACTATTGACTGTGGTGTCTAAGGGGTTAAATGGGATCAAGTTATTGCTGATCCTGGTCATTGCAGTTGGGTGCCTTCTGTATACAGATGGCACCCACCACATATACAGTGAGCTCAGCTTGTGAGCCTGCTCCATGCACACCGTTTATGCACATGACATACATGTATGTCCTTTTGTGGTGAGGGGTTAAAGGAATATTCTAGATTCATTAAATAAAGCTTCTTTTTTGGAGAATCAGTTAGCCTGTCCTGCTATATACTCTACGTATCAGTCATTTATCATTTTCAAGATCTCTGTTTGCTGTCATTCTATGGCAATTTGTCAAGAAATTAATTGTCAAGAAAAGCAAGCAGGAGATATGAGAGCTTCTGAGGTTTTGAATCAGAAAGTAAATCAGGAAATGGTATAACTTTTCGTTATAACATCCGTTTTAGAATAAGATTTTAAATTGTATATTATAAGATTTTTTGTTAAAAACTTCAGGAACATTTTTATCATCTACCATCAGCCACTGTGATAAATCTGGTGCATCTTAAGACTTTCTACAGTCTATTTATCTAATCTATTTTGAACAAAACTTTTTTTTTATCACATACAACCCCTTTAAGTGCAAAAAGTCGAAGGGGTGGAGCTTAAAGACTTTATGAGGGCCTAGTCATGTTCACTGTTCTCAGCATCAAAAATAAGTTCTCATGACAGGTCAATTAACTGTCAGCACTGTATGAAGGAGAAGTTTCTAAATGGAAGGCATTGCCTGCTTTAGAAATTTCACTCCCCTACTCTGACTGTTTTAAACCGTTCAGATCGCATTATAGAATGTTTGCCCCCCATTAAAATAGTACCTCTCTTGTGTCTGTCCCACGTAGAGATCCTAAAAAAAAATACTCTATAAAGGTATGTAAATTAGCTGTCGCAAGTGCCTAAGGGCGGAGTTATGACAGCAAGTGCCCAGGCTCCTCAGCTATGTGCCCAGATAACAGCTCCCTTTGCAGTCCTCTTGCTGTTTTAGATTGCTAGTGATAAGAGATTGAAAGGGGTGGTGTAGGCCTGTGAGGAGCTGAGGAGATGGGTCACCTTTCAAGAGTGAGTGACTCTCTGAATGGAGAGCAGAAGAGCTGCTTAGCCATAAGGGCCTTAGGGTGTGGGTCACAGAATGGACAAGCAACCAAACAATGAGAGATATTATGACATTATGAGTTAATAGAGAAGCTCTCACGCTTAAGACATACATCTATTAACTAAATTGCAGCAGTTACAAAGAGCATCCCTCATCCGGAGGACCAGGTACATTCATTAGACCAAATTATTTGAATTACAACAGTGTTTCGCTACCTTTTCCCATAATGGTGGTACTTCATTGAATATGGCACTGACGCTTTCTGTCCGCAGCAAGCTTCACAGAATTCCGACACCAATCATGGACATAACAGCAGGACTTTTTCCACAACATGCACTGATGCTTCCAGTAGTAAGTCCGTTAGTGTCAGTGTTGCGCCAGCATTATATGGCAATATTATGAGCTTTGCTGAACTTGTTCATTGTAACTCCCTTCAAACTGGTATAAGGGATGAGGGAGGTCACATTAATACCTCTGTGTCCTTCAAAACATGTAATAGGGATTTTTACCCTATTCAATCTCGATCAATTGCTTTAGATAAATACCAAGAATTGGTTGAAAAAGAATTATGTCTTTTGTATGATATTTCTAGGACACAGAGCTATTCTAACATGACCATAGCGGAAAAAACTGCCTTGCGAGATTTAGGAGCAAGGGAGGACATTATTGTCAAGGAGGCAGATAAGGGGGGGTCAGTAGTGGTATTGGACAAGGGCCTATATGGATCCCTTGTCACCACTATGCTGGATGATACTAATGTTTATGTCCGCCTGACCAGTGACCCACTGAGGAATTTTCAATCAGAAATGAAGAAACTCCTGGACTGTGGGGTATCATGTGGCTGTCTCAGTGTTAGGGAGCGGGAGTACATCTTTGTGGAACACCCTATAGCTCCTATTTTTCATGCTTTACCCAAAGTCCACAAAGATGTATTCCCTCCACCCCTCAGACCCATTGTGGCTGGTATAGGCTCATACTCTGAGCGATTCTCTGAGTGGGTGGACTCCCTGTTACAGCCCCTGATACCACTCATTCCAGGGTTTCTCAAGGACACTAGGGCGGTGCTACAAGTTTTTGCTGATTTTAAGTGGAGGGACAACTACTCATGGGTAACAGCGGACATTACGTCCTTATACACCAATATTCCCCACAATTTGGCCATCATTGCGCTGAGGTGGTTTTTTGAACATTATAGTGATTACACCCAGACACTGAGGGAATATGTTGTCCACGTGGTGGATTTCCTCCTCAGGCACAATTATTTTTTGTTTGGTGAGAATTTTTATTTACAGGTGTCGGGGGTGTCGATGGGGGCCAAGTTCTCTCCCTCCATAGCTAATATATTTATGGCATGGTGGGAGGGATGCTTTCTCCTCATCGACACCCTCCCACTCCTGGACCACCTGCTCTGGTATGGACGTTACATCGATGACCTGCTGATGGTGTGGTCTGGTGATGTGACGTCCATACCGGAGTTAATGGAATATTTTAATTCCAAGGTGGATGATATACAATTTGTGTTTCATACTCACCAAACTGAGATTCAATTTTTGGATCTGTGCCTGAGGGGGGATCCCTCCACTAGTGCAGTCAACACATTGACTTATCGCAAACAATTAGCAGGTAATACCATACTTCTGGCCCAGTCATGCCATCCTTCCCATACTATCCATAGCATCCCTAGGGGTGAACTTATACGTGCCCGTCGCAATTGTTCCGATCAGAGAGCTTTTGAGACAGAAGCCTCTAACATCACTAATAGACTTTTACGTAGGGACTATTCACAGCAAGATATACAACATGCTAAAAAAATGGTTTCACAAATTAATAGACAGTCGTTGATTTTTCCGGAACAATCTCAGGCACGCAGGTCACCAGCGGATTCTAATCATTGCCAGCAAGCAACTTATTTCGTTACACAATACAGCCAAGAGTTTTCTGCCATATGTAAAATTATGAAGAAATATTTTAATGTACTCAATTTTGATGGCGAGTGGTCTGATATTGTGTCTAACGGAATAAAGTGTGTAGCTAAGAAAGCACCCACCCTAGGCAATATTATTAGCCCTAGCTTTTTTTCAGTGTCTAAAAAACCACAAGCCACCTGGTTACAGCATAAAGGTAACTTTAAGTGTGGTCATAAAAAATGCATTTGTTGCCAACATATGACTACTGAAAAAACGTTCAAGTCCACGAATAACGAGAGGGTATACAATATTCAATCCTACATCAATTGTAACACCAAATACGTGGTGTATCTTGTTACATGTACGGCTTGTTCTTTGTTGTATGTGGGCTGCACCACTACCCCCTTAAAAAATCGGATTCGCAGACACATTTCCGATGTGCCTCATTATAAGGACCGGAATGTCTCTGCAGTCAGCCTGCATTTTGCAGTGGTACATGCTGGTGATGTATCCCACCTACTAGTAAAGGGTATAGAAAGAGTTTTTTTGCCGCCTAGGGGGGGAGATCACAGGAGGAAACTCCTCAATAGGGAGGCTTTCTGGATCTTCCAGTTAGAATCTCGCCAGCCCTGTGGTTTAAATAGACGTCATGATCTCATTTTACAGTATTGATTTGGGACCGTTTCGTCTTTTCTACCACACATATGTTTTGCTATTAGTACTTTTGCTCTGTTTGTACTTGTATTTTTACTTAGTACAATGATCACTGTTTTTAGTGACTTAATTTATCTATATGTAAGTGTTTTCCTTTTGCTGGTGTCTGCCATTGTTTAATAGGGTTTCTATTTTGTCATGTGCATGGGAACGCCCCCTTGGGTCTCCACCTCCCAGGTGATATCTATCAGCCTGGGGTTAGTTTGGGCTACTTAAGGGAGAGCTCCCATTTCATTAACACGTTTGTCATGAGGAAGGACCCATATTCCTTTGAGGTCTGAAACATGTTGACTGTGTTTGTACACCTGTATGGATTTTAACTCGCTGGAATAAAGTTTTGCATTTTTTCACCGGAGAGAGCTGGATATTCTTCTCTTTCTTATTACTTCATGAAATGGAACACATGCTGTCAGGTTCTCCCATCCATGATAAAGTTGAGGGGATCCATCTAACAAAATATACTTTTTTGGGAGGACAGAGCAGGTGTAGGGTTGAACATTTAGATTCAGAAACACATAAAATTATGTAAAACACAACTTAAGGCTCTGTTTGCCAGGTTCCTTTTGGTTTTCCAATATTTTTGACAGCAACAATGGCACCATAGACCATAGATATTTTTGGATTTTGAAATCTCAAAGACTCACACAAAAAGAGCAGAGCACAATTGTATATGAGTTGTAATAAGATAACCTGGAGAAAATATGTTTATAAAATACCTGAATATGAAATAAATAGCACAAAAGAAAGAAAGAAAGATACATAGAAAAACAGCAGTTTGACAAAGGATTTTTTTTATTCTGAATTTCGAACTGTCTTCCAGAACCTTAAAAGTGTTTGTAGCTTTAATACTGAACCACTCCATTTACCTTTTCCCCTGAACTGCGGCGCACAAAGTACAGACTTCATCCGTGCATAACCTCAGACACTCCTTTGAAACTGTAGATCATGGCTTAATTGTTAATAACAGGCAAATCAAAGGTAAGAGATAACTAATTAATTTTTCCAGCTCATTTTTATTTTACTGTTACTGTTTTGAGAAAATATAGCAAAACCCTATTAGTGTTAAGGTAAGCCCATGAAACAACATAATATAATGCAAAGAAGACATTTAATAGCGCAGCAGAATGTTAAATTACTAATTAACTCAAAGTTACTGTATAAGAAAGGCCGGTAATTTACAGAATTATTGCAATATGCAGCTTATGGTGCCACCAGGGTCAGCGATGGAGCAGTTTTTGTACCATGGTTACTGCAGAAATCCTTCTCACATTAAAATATACTGCCATACCCACAGTTCAGTGCTGCTAATTAGTAGCGGTGGAGTCTTTTGTAACTGTCTTTTTTTGTCCCTGCCAAATCCTGGCAGTTCCTTGGGAGCCTTTGTTCTAACATCCAGCATCCACTGGATCCACAAAAAGTATATAAGAGTAATAGCTCTTATATAAAAATTGTCACCTTGGCACTACTTGAGAAAATAGGCAAAACCATTACAATTGATAATTTGTAATGGATAAATGGTTCCCCAAAACAGAAAAGATACGTCTTATTATACACAGGTATCTTTCCAACAAGAGAGTGCTTATAGGTTTTGAAACATACCGTTCAAAATGATTGGCACTTCCAGAGGCTGGCTACGCACCAATGGTGTCCAATAAGGGGAATGTTCTTCTCAACCCTCGTTCCTTTAAATTCAGTATTGTTGCCGTCTAATTATGCCTTTAATTCTACTAAAACGGAATGCTTTACAGACTCTAGAACTTTATAATGTGAAAGGCTATTTGTAGTGTTAATCGAGCACCAAAGTGCTTGGGTAGAACACTTTGCGATGCTCGGGTGCTCTACAGAACACCCAAGCACAATGAAAGTCAATGGGAGAAACCAAGCATTAAACCAGGCACGCCCTGCGCTGAAGAGGGGAGGGTGCCGGGTCCCACTGAGGTCTATGCAGAAGATCACTGTACAGTGAGGGAATACCCCAGTATGAGTCTGCGGCTTAGGAGTCCCTGCTCTGTCCATATGCTAGTCCCTGCTCTGTCCCTGCTAGTCCAGCTATGTCCATATATGGAGTCAGTGCTTGGAGACACCAAGTGTATTTAAATCTAATTTAGCCTCTTTTTCTGAAAAGTTTCTGCCAGGATTTCAACTCACAACCTTCTACATTAGCGGCAAGGACTTTAACCACGCAGCTATGAATAATAAACTATGTCAGAAAAACCTCATAATAGTTTGTCATGTAGTAAGTATTCCTATACAGCAGAAGTATCATTTCATATTTCAGCACAGGTTAACATGTAGCTGTATAGCGTAGGGGTTAAAGTTCTTGGCTCTAATGTAGAAGGTTGTGAAGTTAAATCCCGGCTGAATGTTTCAGAAATAGAGATTAAATTTATATATTTAATATTTTTCTGGTAATTGTAAAAAATGTATGAAAATGCAATTACAATAATTTTTTAAAATAAAATAAATAAATATATATATAAATATATATATATATATATATATATATATATATATATAAAATCATATTTCTTATATATACGCATAATATGTGGGAAACTACTATTGATGTTTTTAGCCATAATATATTTACATATATTATAATATATTATATATTCTAAATATATAATAATATATGTAAATATATTATGGCTAAAAACATATACATATATATCGTGGGGATTCGCTCTGGTAGGCAGATTAGCGGACGCAGTACAGAGGCAAAAACAAAGTATTTGACTTAAACAGTGCAGTGTTTATTCACACATAAACAAAAATGACAATTTTTCGTCTTGGTGTTCATTCACACTATGGCAAGTCCACAGAACAAAAAGCATTCACCTTGTCAGACGTTTTGGCAGTAGCAGTCCCCAACAGGCTTTAGGGCCTGCTTCCCAGCAATGCTGCTCTCAGCCCTTTAGTACGGCACACAAAATGCAGATCTCAAACCACAGAGACTCCACAGATCCACTGTGAAATGGAAGATATTCCACACCCAGCTTAGCCTGCTGGCTGGGTTTTATATCCCTAACCTAAACCTGGCCTGGAAAGTGGGGAACAGCCACCCACCCTGCTCTTTGCCTGCTCCCAGTAAAAGACGGCCTGGAGCGGCTTTACAGCCACACTAAAAAAACATTAGTGTCAGTGAGCACTAGCTGCCGCTGATACTTAAAATTACTGACTCTTTTAAGGAACCTCGGTGACACATACTGTATCTTCCGTCAATGACAGCCCCTTGCGCTTTACTACTACATATATATATATATATATATATATATTTATTTATTTATTTATTTAAATTAAATTTAAGTCTATCAAGAAAAACCACAGCCGGCACTACCCGATGTGTGATCAATCTGAATAGACCCTTATCAGCACTAGATCAAAAGCGATATTTGGTGGTGCTCTGCTCAAAAGATTCATATAAATACTAAGTAGTAAAAAACGCAAGTAGCGGCACTCAACATAATGTTCACTTTGCAGCTTTATTGGAAGTAAAAAGGATCGGACACAGGCACTGCACAAAAAAATCTGTGAACAGCCGTTTCGCACACCTTGCTCTTTGTCAAGCCTAATGTGAACTGGTATAGGTTGAGATAAATACTTCTCTCGACCATACACAAGTGAATAATAAATATACCAATTAAAAATAGCAACACCACATAATAGTGCAAATACATACTTCAAATGATACCCACCCACATAAAAACCTATTAAATAAAGACAGCAAGATTGTTCTTGTCATTAAGTCCAAGCGGGCTCATAGCATTAGTTTGAATAATCCAGTCTGCTTCTCTCTGGAGGAGGAGACGCTTCCTATCTCCCATCCCTCTAACTGGCATATAAACCACCTCCAATCCTGCACATTTTCGTACATTTTTGTTACCTTCATGTTGTTCTTGTATGTGGTTAATCAATCGTGTGGCTCATATTCCAGTGTCTATAGATTTTCCTGACATATAGGGGTCTAAAAATGTTTCCAATGTAAAATTTACTGCACGGGCAAAAGATCACATAAACCACATATTGCGTTTTGCATGTTCTAAAGCTTTTTACAAAATGCTGCACCCTTCCTATTGTGAGGAATTTGGACTTATGCATACATCTACACATGGAGCACCTGCCACATGCAAAATTAACTTTAGGGGTACATTTTCCCAACCAGTTAGTATCATCTGTCTGTAAATTACTCCTCACTATAGCATTACCTATGATACCACTTCTCCTAAAGCTAATGATGGGATTCATCATAGTTTTATCCTTAAGGGATTCATCTTGCACCAGCATGTGTCAATTATTTAGGATTTATTTTCTGATGAGGGGAGCCATGGGCGTATAGTCAAATGTGAATATGGCCCTAGTATTTTCTTGCTGATGACATAAATTCATTCTCTTTTTCTTTTTCCTAATGCAGTCCTATTGTTTTAAACCAATTACTCTCTGATGAGCTGACGCAATGGCATGATCAGGGTATGTAAAAAGTGGGACTTAAGGTCTATACACAGTTTTTTTTTAAATCATCGTCATTTGACACAATCCTCCTCAATCGAAAGAATTGCCCATAAGGAACTGCCTTTTTGACATATGGAGGATGAAAGCTGTCATAACGCAATAAAGCGTTAGCGGAGGTAAATTTTCTAAAAACACTACTACAGATATCTCCATTTTTAACAGTAATTTTGATCCAAATAATCTAACTCACTGCAGTGAATCTGACTAAATTCATATCATTGGTGGTATTCAAGAATTCCAATTAATTCATGAAACTGCACCTGAGTCCCTGTCCATATTATGAATATATCATCGATTTATCTAAAAAATACCCTAATATATTGGACACACAGATTATCGACTCTATACACAAATTTTTCCTCAAGGGCAGCTAAAAATAAATTAGCAAAAGTGCACGACACAGGTGTCCCCATCGCAGTTCCTGATACTCGGCGGTACCACTTGCGATTAAATGCGAAGGCATTATGGTTAAATAAAATTAATCCTTTATTTCTGAAAAGTTTCTGCCGGGATTTGAACTCACAACCTTCTACATTAGAGCCAATATACAGCTACATGTTTATCTGCAGTGAAATATAAAATGATACTTCTGCTATATAGGAATACTTACTGCATGACAAACTGCTATGAGGTTTTTCTGACACAGTTTATCATTCAGTTTTATAGCTGAGTGGTTAAAGTCCTTGATTCTAATAGAGAAGGCTGTGAGTTCAAATCCTGGCAGAAACTTTTCAGAAATAGAGGATAAATTGGATTTAAATTCACTGACTCGAGCATCGCACACAAGGTATTCGGCCGAGCATCGCGATGCTTGAGCCGAACTTCTATTTGGCTGAGCATGCTCGCTTAACACTACCTCTTTGGTTACAGGCTTCAGTTGAAACGTTTGAGTTTTTTTATCCTACACCTTGTCCAAGCCAAGGACATTCTGTTGAAGAATTTAAAGATTTGCCTGGAGCCCAGGACGAGAATGTATACTAACCAAATGTAAAAAAAAACTTCATGGTAACAGAGGTAAAGGCAATACCGAAGAATGAAGTCCCTAGTATAGTAGTTCCCAATCTTTTTACCATAATAGAAGCCATCAAAAATGTTTGTTCAACCTGACAAAACTCTACTATTATGCACTCAGTAAAGCCCATTACAAGAATAACACACAATTGTCTAAAATCATCTTTCATATAAATACACAAAATAACATAGGACCAAATTTACCACTTATCTCTACAATCAAAGACAGTATGAGGGGAAAGGAATCATTGAATAATTTCACCTTGTAGAATGTGTTATCTATCCCTGCCAAGCATTTCAGAATGAGATAAAGATCCCCCCTATTACCTACATTTAAAGTTTTGTTTTCTGCAAGGGAAAACCTGGCCAGAATTTAGGGAACCCTTTGATTTAATAAAACCCTCATTCAGAAATCCTTTCAATATTTAGGCTGTGTATATGAACCATATGAATTGATGTAAAAAAAAAGAGTCAATCTGTCATGTTTTTTAACTTCTATTTATTTTTATGCAGAGTGACCAGTGATGTAAAGCATGTCTAAAAAAAAAAGGATGGTTAGGGCAACCCCTTTAAATGCTTTGACCTACATTGCTTATAATGTATTCATTCAGAATTCCCTCTCACCATCATTTAATTCTATCATCACTCACTTGGCCAGGGATAGGCAACCTTTGTGAGATAGAGATTTACTGTAGCAATACAGAAGTACTAAAGATCTAGCCATACACTAATGTTTTTGCCAACCATAAGTGATTTTCACCCAATTATTGCTCAGTCACCCTTTTTATCTGACATGCCACACAGTGCAAGGCAATGACCAAAAGACCAACTTGTGAAACATCAGGCATGTGGGACTTTTTTTTTTGTGGTCAGATGCAGTTGTAACGCTTTAATGGCTCTGTCACACAAATCTGCTATGATGGTTTTTAACTAGAGATGAGCGAAGTTTTGAAAAATTCAATTCGGCAGCTCCACCACAGTTCGATAAGAAATTTGATTTGTCGCAAATTCATTTGTCATAAATCGTTAGAAATCAGATATTTCTAGGCCAATATGCCTAAAAGTAGAATTTTCAAATCTGGCATAAAAATTGATTTCATTTAAGCAAATGGATGTGAATAGAGATGAGCGAATTTCTCAAAAATTTGATCCGAATTTATTTGTGGCGAATTGCGTTAAAAAAGGCTATTTCCTGGCTGCAGAAAGCCTTTATAGTGGTGTAGAACACTGTGCCTTTCAGTAACACAGATAGAGAGTATGCTGTGGTAGTGAAATAATATTTTCAGTCAGTATGACATGTTATTGACAGGCGTCACTCTTAAAATCACTGCACACTTCACTTATTTGGGCAGTTGTGGGGCCAAAACTGACCAAATATCTCTAGTGTGAACTCAGCCTTACAGGTCAATGAAGGTCAAGAAGAAGCACACACCTTTGGCTACCAAATCATAAGCCATCAGCATGAGTAGACCACAGAGTGGCACAATGAAAGAGTGTGGAGGTGGCAGCAGCATCTGGAGGAGGCTACAGGGTGGCACAATGACAGTGTGGAGGTGGCAGCACCAGGAGGCTACAGAGTGGCACAATAAAAGTTTGGAGGTAGTGGCAGCAGAAGCATCAGAAGGAGGCCACAGGGTGGCACAATGACAGTATGGAGGTGGCAGAAGCAGCATCAGGAGGCCACAATGACATAGTGTGGAGGTGGCAGCAGCATCAGTAGACCACAGAGTGGCAAGGTGACATTGTGTGGAGGTGGCAGCAGCATCTGGAGGAGGCCACAGGGTGGCACAAGGACAGTGTGGAGGTGGCAGCATCAGGAGGCTATAAAGTGGCACCATGACAGAGTGTGGAGGTAGTGGCAGCAGCATCAGAAGGAGGCCATAGAGTGGCACAATGACAGTGTGGAGGTGGCAGCAGCAGCATCAGGAGGCCACAAAGTGGCACAATAACAAAGTGTGGAGGTGGAAGCAGCATCAGGAGGAGGCCACAGGGTGGCACAATGAAAAAGTGTGGAGGTGGCAGCAGCATCATCAGGAGACCACATAGTGGGACAATGACAGAGTGTGGAGGTGGCAGCAGCATCATCAGGGTGGCACAATGAAATTGTGGAGGTGGCAGCAGCATCAGGAGGCCACAGAGTGGCACAATGGCAGAGTGAGGCTGGCGGCAGCAGCATCAGAAGGAGGCCACAGGGTGGCACAATGACAGAGTGGAGGTGGCAGCAGCAGCATCAGGAGGCCAAAAAAGTGGCACAATGACAGAGTGTGGAAGTGGCAGCAGAAGCATCAGGAGGAGGCCACAGAGTGGCACAATGACAGAGTGTGGAGGTGGCAGCAGCATCAGGAGGCCACAAAGTGGCACAATGACAGTGTGGAGGTGCTGGCAGCAGCATCAGGAGGAGGCTACAGGGTGGTACAATGACAGTGTGGAGGTAGCAGCAGCATCAACAGGAGGACACAGAGTGGTACAATGACAGAGTGTGGAGGTGGCAGCAGCATCAGGAGGAGGCCACAGAGTGGCAGAATGACAGCGTGGAGATGGTAACAGCAGCATCAGGAGGACACTAAGTGGCACAATGAAAGAGTGTGAAAGTGGCAGCAGCAGAAGCATCAGGAGGAGGCCACAGAGTAGCACAATGACAGAGTGCGGAGGTGGCAGCAGCATCAGGAGACCACAGAGTGGAAAGGTGACATAGTGTGGAGGTGGCAGCAGCATCAGGAGACCACAGAGTGGCAAGGTGACATAGTGTGGAGGTGGCAGCAGCAGCATCAGGAGGAGGCCACAGGTTGGCACAATAACAGTGTGGAGGTGGCAGCAGCATCAGCATCAGGAGGCCACAGAGTAGCAAGGGGACATAGTGCTAAGAAAACAGCAGCATCAGGAGACCACAGAGTGGCAAGGTGACATAGTGTGGAGGTAGCAGCAGCATCAGGAGACCATAGAGTGACCCAGTGACAGAGTGGGAAGGTGGGTGGCAATACCAATGCCAGATGAAGATGGTGGGTGAAAAAAGGAGCACTTGGCATCAGATGTGTGGCATGAGGCGATGGCAGCATCAGAATAGTAGCTGAGGCAGGTAGCCAGAAGAAATCGGTCTCATTTGTCAAAGTGTTAATGCGGCACCATGGATGATCTAGTTTGATGCATTAGGCATTGGTGGGTGGAAATCCTGGCTGATTTATCTTGACAAAGGTCAGTCTCTCCACATTTTGGGTGGACAAGCAAATTCTTTTTGGGGTAACTATGGCCCCCACCGCACTAAACTCGAACTCTGATGCCACACTACTGGCCGGGCAGGACAGCTTTTCCAGGGCAAACTCTGCCAGTTTCGGCCACAAATCCAGTTTGGCTTCCCAGTAGTCCAGAGGATCTTCAATGTGGGATGGCAGGGTGCTGTCCAAGTATGCCACCTCCTGCTGGTTTAGGTCCTGTTCCAGGTCTAGCTGATGCTGCTGCTGCTGTTGAATAGTTTCTTCACTAGGCGGGTGAAGAAAGCTCCTCATCAGCAACTCTAGACTCAAGTTGCTACTGATGGAGCTGGAACTGCTCCTACCCCCCATCCTGCCACAGCAGCCATGGCAGAGGAACGTGAGCGCAGAGGGCCCCCCTTTCAAACCTGTGAGAGGATGGGCGATGGCGCAGAGAGGCAGCGGCCAACTGACTACATAGTATGTCTCTATAGTAGTTCAGTTTTTTCTACCTCTCAGTGGGTGTAAAAAAGGCCCCCATTTTGGACCGGTAGCGAGGGTCCAACAAGGTGGAGAGCCAGATGTCATCCCTCTGCTGAATGGTGACAATTCGGCTGTCACTACGCAAGCAAGTGAGCATGCATCGGGCCATTTGTGCAAGTGACTCGGAGTGACTCCCTGCCTCCATCTCCACTGCATACTGCCATGGTGTGTTTGGGTCCTCTGCCTCATCTTCCTCATCGCCCTGTAGCTCCTCTGGCTGCTCCTGCTCCTCCTCTCCTGTCACCTGTGTAGAAAAACCACCCATTTCACTACACATTGCTTGTACTCCAAAGTCCTCCTCCTCCTCCAGTTCAGCCCCACAGAGCTCATGTGGCCGTGATATCTAGGCGCCATGTCTCCAGTCCCCTGACCTCCTGGATTTACCAGCATCTGTTCCAGGACATGAAGCAGTGGAATGATGCTGTTCATCCCGTAGTCCTGGCGACTGACAAATAACGGGGTCTCCTCAAAGGGCCTGAACAAACGGCAGGTGTCACGCATGAGCTGCCACTGGCTGACATTGAAGATACACAGGGTAGTACTCCTGTCCTCTTAGATCATTGAAAAATCGTTTATGGCCTTTCTTGTTCGTATAGTCGGTCCAACCTATGGAGGGTGGAATTCCAATGGGTGGAAACGTCGCATATCAGCCAATGTTGGGGATGCCATTCTACCACTGCAGCTCAAGGAGGGTGTGCTTTGCGGTGTATGGGTAGCTGAAGTGCATGCAAAATTTCCAGGAAATTTTTAGGATGTATTGCAGATGGGTGGAAGACTTCAGGAACCACTTGACAACCAGAATGAACGCGTGTGCCATGCAGGGCGCATGGCTCAACCCTCCTTGACGCAGCTCTAACGCAATGTTTATCCCGTTGTTGGTCACCATGGTTCCAATTTTGAGTTGTAGTGGAGAAAGCCAGGATTCGATTTCTTGATGAAGGACACGGAACAGGTCCTCTCCTGTGTGACTCCATTCGCCCAGGCAAACGAGATGCAGAACAGTGTGACACCGCCGTGCCCTGCACATGTGGTATGCTGGAGGGGCACTGTGAATTGTCGCTGCAGTGGAGGCTGATGACACGATGAGGAGGCAGAGGCAGACAATGTTGCAGAACCAACGGCGTGAGAACGTGGAGGCGGAAGCGGCTTCATTTGGCCAAGTTGCTGGTATGGCTGTGCAGGAACCACATTCACCCAGTGGGCCGTAAAGCACATGTATTGTCTCTGACTGTAGTTAAAGCTCTACACATCGGTGATGCTGTGCACTTTGGCAGACACCAACAGGCTCAAGGACTGTCCCACCTTCTGTTCTACATACGTGTGCAGGGCTGGTACTGCCTTTTTGGCAGAGAAATTACGGCTTGGCACTCTCCACCTCGGCTCGGGACAAGCCATCAGTTCTCTGAAAGGTGCAGAGTCCACCACATTTAAAGTGAGGGACTGCAGCACCAGCAACTTGGCCAGGAGCACATTCAGCTTCTGCGCAGTTGGATGAGTGCACGCATACTGTTGTCTCTTGGCAATCGCTTCGGTGATCGATTGCCGACGGAATGACTGACGAGGAGTAGAAGAAGGAGCAGGAGGATCAGTACCAGCAGATGATGGGAAGGACAGACAGTTTCCTTAGGCTGAGGTAGTGGAGCCTTGACTGCCTGAAATCGGATGCAAGCCAGTGGGTGATGCACGGTTGCTGCAGCAGGCTGGACTGCCACATCGGAGCCATGGTTTTCCCTGGCTATTTTATGGTGACGCTGCATATGTTGACGCAGGGTCATGGTGCCAACATTAGCACCCGGGCCACACTTCACCTTCTGCCCACAGATTCTACAAATGTCCATGTTCACCTCCTCCGGCGACTTAACAAAAAATTGCTACATCGTCGAGTAGGTAATTTTACCCCCCAAAGTCTGCACTGACTGACTTCTACCTCCGCTGCCTCCGTGAACCCGTGCACCACTAATTTCCAGGCAGGTAGGCTTCTGCGAAGCGGGTAGTTTACCCATGCGCATTTGACTCCCGACCTTTCACTGCTGCCACCCTACTGACTCCCGGCCACACTAGCGACTTGCTGGCTCAGGCACTGCCTCACGGGCAAGCTGCCACCCTCTTCTCCCGATGATGATTAAGCCCCTAATTCACCCGGCTCCCAAGTGCAATCAGCTACATCATCATCATCGAGTACTGTCTGTACATCACTGATGTCCTCCTCAACGGTGTCTGGGTCAGGAGCCTGACCGCTTGCAACACCAGCTCCCACACCACTATCCTCATCACTGCTTGCCCGCCTACCGGAGGAAGCGGCAGATGTCTCCTCGAATGTCGGCTTTAGAACATATAACTGCACCACTGAACTGCAAATAATATATTTTTGTGCCACTAATACACGCCAAAAAGGCGTTTAGAAAATATAACTACACCGCTGAATGGCAAATAGGCCCTTACTTTTTTCCACTTATACACGCCATAAAGGGCTTTAGAACATATAACTGCACCGCTGGATGGCAATTAGTCCCTTACTTTTTTCCACTTATATACTCCACAAAAGGCTTTAGAACATATAACCGCACTACTGAATGGCAAATAATATATTTTTGTGCCACTAATACACTCCAAAAATGGGTTTAGAAAATATAATTGCACCGCTGAACGGCAAATAGGCCCTTACTTTTTTCCGCTTATACACGTCATAAAGGACTTTAGAACATATAACTGCACTGCTGAACGGCAAATAATATATATATTTTTTGCCACTAATACACTCCAAAAAGAGCTTAAGAACATATAACTACACCGCTGAACGGCAAACAATTTAAATTTTTTTGCCACTAATTCACTCCAAAAAGGGCTTTAGAACATATAACTGCACCGCTGAACGGCAAATATATTTGTTTTTGCCACTAATACACACCAAAAAGGGCTGTAATTTTCTCACTTCACCACACAACGGCAAATACTTTTTTTTTGTGCCACTAATACACGCCAAAAAGGGATTTAAAACATATAACTGCACCGCTGAACGGCAAATAATATATATATTTTTACTATTAATAAACAACTAAAAGGGCTTTAGAACATATAACTGCACCACTGAACGGCAAATAGGCTTTTATTTTTTCCACTTATTCACGCCACAAAATGCTTTAGAACATATAACTGCACCACTGAACGGCAAATAATATATATTTTTTGCCCCTAATACATGCCAAAAAGGGCTTTAGAACATATAACTGCACCCCTGAAGGCAAATAATATATATTTTTGCGCCACTAATACGCGCCAAAATGGACTTCAGAACATATAACTGCTCTGCAGATTGGCAAATAATATATATTTTTTTGCCACTAATACAGGCCAAAAAAGGCTTTAGAATATATAACTGCACCGCTGAACGGCAGATAGGACCTTATTTTTTTTTCACTTATACACGTCGCAAAAGGCTTTAGAACATATAACTGCACCGCTGAATAGCAAATAATATATATTTTTTGTCAATAATACACTCCAAAAAGGGCTTTAGAGCATATAACTGCACCCCTGAAGGCAAGTAATATATATTTTTGTGCCACTAATACACGGCAAAAAGGGCTTTAGAACATAAAACTTTACCGCTGGACGGCAAATAATATTATTTTTTTGGCCACTAATACACGTCAAAAAGGGAAGTATTTTTCTCACTTCACCACACAACAGCTAATAAGCCCTTCCCCCCCCCCCCAAAACAAGCCCAAAAATGCTTTAGAACATAGAACTGCACCGCACAAGGGAAAAAAAATACGTAGAAATATTTACTTGTAATAAACCCTATTAAAGGCTGTATTGTATCAAACAGCACTTGCATCCCAATAACAAGAATGGTTTGCTGTAATTACAGAGCTGTATAATGGCAATTTCGTTCCCCAGTCAGTGCAGCAAGGTGTAATAGGATTGTTCCTATTACCCAGGCTGTAAACTCCCCTACTGAACCCTGTTCTGCTTCAATAATGTGGAATGATTCCTCCCTATCCTTTCCCTGAACTTTTATACAGCAAAATAAAAGTTTTAAAGTATTTTCTACTACTGTCCCTAGCACCTGCTGACATCTCTTCCTGCACTTAGTACACTGGAAAATGGCTTAATCCAAGATGGCTGAGGCTCTTTATAGGGCTGTGACATCACAGGGTTGGCTGGCTGCTGATTGGCTGCAGGCATGGCATTGTGGGTGATCCCTTGTTCCCAGAGTTCCTTGCTCCATGTCCTAACACGTGCAGCAGCGATTTTAGTAATAAATGTGATTCGTTACCACGAAGTGTAAGGGAATTCGGATTAGGTGCGAATCGAATTTTTCCTGAAATTTGGATCGAATTCCACTTCGTCTACTTCGATTCGCTCATTGCTAGATCTCAATACAATGACATTCGTCCTCCACTGAAGTGTAGGTTAAATAAAAAGGAAACATTCATTTCTGTTTTAAAGAGCAGGCAGGCGGAAGGCTCAAAACCAGCAAAAAGATTGTGAACCCACCCAAAGGCATATTCTTCCCACTTGGTGGCCCAATCTCAGTGTGAAGGCTTGTAAGTTACAGCTGCATAAAGCAGTATTTTTAACCGACTTCGGGGCCTAATCCCAGTGTGCTGGCAAGTGTCTAATAAATTTAATAAAAAGTAGCATAAAGTAGGGCCCTCTTAGCAGAGTGGGAAGGGTGGCAGCGGCAGTGGCATTAACAGTGACAATAGTGGCCCCAGGACAGAGTGGGGAGGGGGGGGGCAGCAGCAGTGGCATACATCACAAGATGGTGGCTGATCACAGTACTAGCAAGACCCAACAATAGCAGTGTAATAATAGCAAGGCCCAGTGTCATGCATATCCTGTATCAGTAAGCCAAGAAGCCCTCCTACAGGAATGGCAGTAGAGGCAGCAGGCAGCTGGCATCAGTTTGGTGGCAGCATCAGAATGGTGGCAGCAGCAGGTGGCCAGAAGTAATGGCACATTCTTCATAATACTCCAGTGTGCTAGCACACTACAGTATGATCATTAGTGGCAGAATGACCTATTCTGTTGCATCAGGCACCAGTGTCTGGAAATCCTGGTTGATCCACTCCTGATTTATCTTTATGAAGGTTAGTTTCTCAACATTTTGTTGAGAAAGGCGAGTTCTCTTAGTGGTATATTAGTGGACAACCCATTCAAGGGGAAAATTGCCTAAAAATTATTACTAAAATCTGAAATTTTCCCCCCAGACTCTTCTAGATGATGAGTCATACTGTCAAAAGCGCATACTTCCCGGCTGGGATCCACTTGTATCTATTCCATCCTAATATCTAAAAACAAAGCATTTTTTAATTGTTGAACAAAAAAAACATTTTTTTTAATACATTTTCAAGCAAAACTGTTATCACCTAAGTCATTTTAACTGCTTGGTATATATAATAAGGGAAGTGAAATCCTCATCTAATTTCACCTAAACATGTAAGAAGAATACCAGAACTTTGATTAATAATTGATTAAACAAACCCACCACACATGAAAGTCAGGAAGGAGAGCGGATTCTCAGAAAAAGCCAACTATCAAATGATACTTTGTTGTCTTAAACGTTTGTCAGATCTTTAGCATTGCATAGCAAGTTATACATTCGTGTTTGAAATTTTATGTAGCAAGGATTGTTAAAAAAAAAAAAACACAGACACGAAAGATGCTCATCTTAATTAATTAAACACAGATAGGATTAAACACTTCAAATTAGAGTTAATCATACAGTTGAATCGTTTCCTCTCTGTTTGCTTGGCTTTATGACTAATTTATGTTTAACCTTCTTGAGAATCTATGATCAGAATACTCTTTTTCCAAAAATTCAATGCAATAGCTATACGGGTCTTATCACAGGGCAAAAGGGGGGCTTTAAAAAGCTTTAAAAGTGCCTTGAAAGAAAAAGGAGATATATGATCTTCTCCAAGAATTTCAAACATCACTAAGGGAAAGTTAGAGAGTGAATAACAATTATTGGAAACATGTAATAGTCTTTCAAAGGTCATAGTATATGAAATGTACCCGTGTTTTGCAACATTTCCTAAAAAAAGGGGGTTACACAGTGGGACTAAGACTCGAGGTTATCACATCTGCAGGAGAATTCGGAAGCTTTACACAGTGCCCATTGAAATCAAAAGTCTATGTCAAGTAGTCCAAAGTGAGATATACCCTTTATTTTCACACTTGTGACAAACTTGGCCCCGTTGCTCTGTAGTCGTAGTCAGGTGATTGATGGGATGTTGTTTTTCCCATGCAGTGTAGGTGCTATCAAGTTTCAAATAATTGATGCAGATGATGAGCACTAGGTTAACACAAGTCATGTCAAATGCTCTGGCTGACATATAAAAAGCATCAGTTGGTTCCACAAGAGGGGCACAGTCCAAATTCCAGAAGAGCCATGGAGGGTCCCATGGTACAGATGCAATATTAGCAATTGTTCTCTGTTTCAGGGGTATGCAGCCACATGGTGGTTATATTATGCATTGTCTCCCTAAGACCTGCTTGTAGGCCAGCCTCTCATGCTCTCACTGCTACCTCCTTCCTCTGCCACAGTCATTGTGTGGCAGGCACTGCCCACGTGATGAGTGCAGTGTCCCTACTAGAAATGAGTGAAGTTTACAAAAATTTGATTCGGTTGCTTGGCAGAGTTTCACAAAGAAATTCACTTCATGACGAATAAATTAATTAATCACAAAGTGCATTTCTTTGTAAGCAGTGGGAGCAATGAAGGGGAACAGCGATCACGTCACCCCCCGAGATTGAACCCCTCAGATGCAGCATTCATCACTGATCGCAGCATCTGAGATTAAAAATGAGGGCTTTCAGGGGTTAATCAGTCGGAAAAAAAATAGTACTCACCTTATCCATTTGAGCACAAAGAGTCAGTCACGGCCATCTTGATTAATGATCCATCGCAATATCTCTCACCGTGCGTGATGATGTTATATGTTACAGCCCAAGAGATTTTGTGCTCAAATGCATGATGTGAATATAATTCTATTTACCGCCATTTCAGTGAAAATTGATTTGTTACTATGAAACATGAGGAAATTCAGCTTCGCGGCAAGTTGAATTTTCCCTGAAATTTGGATGGAAGTCCACTTTGGATACTTCAATTCGTTCAACACTAGTCCCTACATCTATGCACTCTGTGCCCCCCCTCCCCCAATCAAGGTATCTGGTGGCGTAACCACCAAACTTTACATAAGGCAATATCCAGCTTATATGATATAATTACTACACATAGAATATGTATGTAACGCCTACAGTATATAACATATGCCTACAGCTGTGACTGCTAACCTCCGGTACTCCAGCTGTGGTAAAACTCTGACCCCCAAGATGCCCCTTGCTTGGCTGTTCTCAGCAGTGCACTCCATAGAAATAGCTGGAGTGCCGGAGGTTAGCCAACACAGGTCTAGAGTGTCCACACCATCAAAGGCACAATATAAAACACCCTAGACCTGCAATGGCAAAAGTAAT
This sequence comes from Bufo gargarizans, assembly GCF_014858855.1. Lineage (NCBI taxonomy): Eukaryota > Metazoa > Chordata > Amphibia > Anura > Bufonidae > Bufo > Bufo gargarizans. Next base: position 23,384,294 of record NC_058087.1, on the reverse strand, counting down.
GCACCAATACAAACCACATGGGCATAATATGGTATAAAGGTAGAAATAAAACTAGAACCATTCCAACAATATTTAGAGAGTTTCCTTCACACCTCACTCTCTTGTTAATAGAGGCCCTAATAGTATTTTTTTATATATATATCTTCTTTATATCTATCTGATCTATCTACCTTTTTAATATCTATCTATCTGTCTATCTATCTATCTATGTATGTATCTATCTATATTATATCTACCTACCTATCTGTCTATCTTCTTTTTATCTACCTAGCTATCTAATATATCTACATTTTTAATATCTATTTTTCTATCTACCTATTATATATAGTTTTCATACCTATCTTTATGTCTGTCTATCTTTTTTTTTATATCTATATGTGTACTAATTAGAGTTGAGCGAACACCTGGATGTTCGGGTTCGAGAAGTTCGGCCGAACATCCCGGAAATGTTCGGGTTCGGGATCCGAACCCGATCCGAACTTCGTCCCGAACCTGAACCCCATTGAAGTCAATGGGGACCCGAACTTTTCGGCACTAAAAAGGCTGTAAAACAGCCCAGGAAAGAGCTAGAGGGCTGCAAAAGGCAGCAACATGTAGGTAAATCCCCTGCAAACAAATGTGGATAGGGAAATGAATTAAAATTAAAATTAAATAAATAAAAATTAACCAAAATCAATTGGAGAGAGGTTCCATAGCAGAGAATCTGGCTTCCCGTCACCCACCACTGGAACAGTCCATTCTCAGATATTTAGGCCCCGGCACCCAGGCAGAGGAGAGAGGTCCCGTAACAGAGAATCTGTCTTCATGTCAGCAGAGAATTAGTCTGCATGTCATAGCAGAGAATGAGGCTTCACGTCAGCCACCACTGCAACAGTCCATTGGCATATATTTAGGCCCAGCACACACACAGGCAGAGGAGAGAGGTCCCGTAACAGAGAATCTGGCTTCATGTCAGCAGAGAATCAGTCTGCATGTCATAGCAGAGAATCAGGCTTCACGTCAGCCACCACTGCAACAGTCCATTGTCATAAATTTAGGCCCAGCACCCAGGCAGAGGAGAGAGGTCCCGTAACAGAGAATCTGGCTTCATGTCAGCAGAGAATCAGTCTTCATATCATAGCAGAGAATCAGGCTTCACGTCACCCACCACTGTAAGAGTCAATTTTCATAAATTTAGGCCCAGAACCCAGGCAGAGGAGAAAGGTCCCGTAACAGACAATCTGGCTTCATGTCAGCAGAGAATCAGTCTTCATATCATAGCAGAGAATCAGGCTTCACGTCACCCACCACTGTAAGAGTCAATTTTCATAAATTTAGGCCCAGAACCCAGGCAGAGGAGAAAGGTCCCGTAACAGACAATCTGGCTTCATGTCAGCAGAGAATCAGTCTTCATATCATAGCAGAGAATCAGGCTTCACGTCACCCACCACTGTAAGAGTCAATTTTCATAAATTTAGGCCCAGAACCCAGGCAGAGGAGAAAGGTCCCGTAACAGACAATCTGGCTTCATGTCAGCAGAGAATCAGTCTTCATATCATAGCAGAGAATCAGGCTTCACGTCACCCACCACTGTAAGAGTCAATTTTCATAAATTTAGGCCCAGAACCCAGGCAGAGGAGAAAGGTCCCGTAACAGACAATCTGGCTTCATGTCAGCAGAGAATCAGTCTTCATATCATAGCAGAGAATCAGGCTTCACGTCACCCACCACTGTAAGAGTCAATTTTCATAAATTTAGGCCCAGAACCCAGGCAGAGGAGAAAGGTCCCGTAACAGACAATCTGGCTTCATGTCAGCAGAGAATCAGTCTTCATATCATAGCAGAGAATCAGGCTTCACGTCACCCACCACTGTAAGAGTCAATTTTCATAAATTTAGGCCCAGAACCCAGGCAGAGGAGAAAGGTCCCGTAACAGACAATCTGGCTTCATGTCAGCAGAGAATCAGTCTTCATATCATAGCAGAGAATCAGGCTTCACGTCACCCACCACTGTAAGAGTCAATTTTCATAAATTTAGGCCCAGAACCCAGGTAGAGGAGAAAGGTCCCGTAACAGACAATCTGGCTTCATGACAGCAGAGAATCAGTCTGCATGTCATAGCAGAGAATCAGGCTTCACGTCAGCCACCACTGCAACAGTCCATTGTCATAAATTTAGGCCCAGCACCCAGGCAGAGGAGAGAGGTCCCGTAACAGACAATCTGGCTTCATGTCAGCAGAGAATTAGTCTGCATGTCATAGCAGAGAATCAGGCTTCATGTCAGCCACCACTGCAACAGTCCATTGGCATATATTTAGGCCTAGCACACAGGCAGAGGAGAGGTTCATTCAACTTTGGGTAGCATCGCAATATAATGGTAAAATGAAAATAAAAATAGGATTGAATGAGGAAGTGCCCTGGAGTCCAATAATATATGGTTATGGGGAGGTAGTTAATGTCTAATCTGGACAAGGGACGGACAGGTCCTGTGGGATCCATGCCTGGTTCATTTTTATGAACGTCAGCTTGTCCACATTGGCTGTAGACAGGCGGCTGCGTTTGTCTGTAATGACGCCCCCTGCCGTGCTGAATACACGTTCAGACAAAACGCTGGCTGCCGGGCAGGCCAGCACCTCCAAGGCATAAAAGGCTAGCTCTGGCCACGTGGACAATTTAGAGACCCAGAAGTTGAATGGGGCCGAACCATCAGTCAGTACGTGGAGGGGTGTGCACACGTACTGTTCCACCATGTTAGTGAAATGTTGCCTCCTGCTAACACGTTGCGTATCAGGTGGTGGTGCAGTTAGCTGTGGCGTGTTGACAAAAGTTTTCCACATCTCTGCCATGCTAACCCTGCCCTCAGAGGAGCTGGCCGTGACACAGCTGCCTTGGCGACCTCTTGCTCCTCCTCTGCCTTGGCCTTGGGCTTCCACTTGTTCCCCTGTGACATTTGGGAATGCTCTCAGTAGCGCGTCTACCAACGTGCGCTTGTACTCGCGCATCTTCCTATCACGCTCCAGTGCAGGAAGTAAGGTGGGCACATTGTCTTTGTAGCGTGGATCCAGCAGGGTGGCAACCCAGTAGTCCGCACAGGTTAAAATGTGGGCAACTCTGCTGTCGTTGCGCAGGCACTGCAGCATGTAGTCGCTCATGTGTGCCAGGCTGCCCAGGGGTAAGGACAAGCTGTCCTCTGTGGGAGGCGTATCGTCATCGTCCTGCCTTTCCCCCCAGCCACGCACCAGTGATGGACCCGAGCTGCGTTGGGTGCCACCCCGCTGTGACCATGCTTCATCCTCATCCTCCTCCACCTCCTCCTCATCCTCGTCCTCCTCGTCCTCCAGTAGTGGGCCCTGGCTGGCCACATTTGTACCTGGCCTCTGCTGTTGCAAAAAACCTCCCTCTGAGTCACTTCGAAGAGACTGGCCTGAAAGTGCTAAAAATGACCCCTCTTCCTCATCCTCCTCCTCCTCCTCCTGGGCCACCTCCTGTTCCATCATCGCCCTAAGTGTTTTCTCAAGGAGACATAGAAGTGGTATTGTAACGCTGATAACGGTGTCATCGCCACTGGCCATGTTGGTGGAGTACTCGAAACAGCGCAACAGGGCACACAGGTCTCGCATGGAGGCCCAGTCATTGGTGGTGAAATGGTGCTGTTCTGTAGTGCGACTGACCCGTGCGTGCTGCAGCTGAAACTCCACTATGGCCTGCTGCTGCTCGCACAGTCTGTCCAGCATGTGCAAGGTGGAGTTCCACCTGGTGGGCACGTCGCATATGAGGCGGTGAGCGGGAAGGCCGAAGTTACGCTGTAGCGCAGACAGGCGAGCAGCGGCAGGATGTGAACGCCGGAAGCGCGAACAGACGGCCCGCACTTTATGCAGCAGCTCTGACATGTCGGGGTAGTTGTGAATGAACTTCTGCACCACCAAATTCAGCACATGCGCCAAGCAAGGGATGTGCGTCAAATTGGCTAGTCCCAGAGCTGCAACGAGATTTCGCCCATTATCACACACCACCAGGCCGGGCTTGAGGCTCACCGGCAGCAACCACTCGTCGGTCTGTTGTTCAATACCCCGCCACAACTCCTGTGCGGTGTGGGGCCTGTCCCCCAAACATATGAGTTTCAGAATGGCCTGCTGACGTTTACCCCGGGCTGTGCTGAAGTTGGTGGTGAAGGTGTGTGGCTGACTGGATGAGCAGGTGGAAGAAGAGGAGGAGGAAGCCGAGAAGGAGGAGGTGGCAACAGGAGGCAAAGAATGTTGCCCTGCGATCCTTGGCGGCGGCAGGACGTGCGCCAAACAGCTCTCCGCCTGGGGCCCAGCTGCCACTACATTTACCCAGTGTGCAGTTAGGGAGATATAGCGTCCCTGGCCGTGCTTACTGGTCCACGTATCTGTGGTTAGGTGGACCTTGCTACAGATGGCGTTGCGCAGTGCACACTTGATTTTATCGGATACTTGGTTGTGCAGGGAAGGCACGGCTCTCTTGGAGAAGTAGTGCCGGCTGGGAACAACATACTGTGGGACAGCAAGCGACATGAGCTGTTTGAAGCTGTCTGTGTCCACCAGCCTAAATGACAGCATTTCATAGGCCAGTAGTTTAGAAATGCTGGCATTCAGGGCCAGGGATCGAGGGTGGCTAGGTGGGAATTTACGCTTTCTATCAAATGTTTGTGAGATGGAGAGCTGAACGCTGGCGTGTGACATGGTTGAGACGCTTGGTGACGGAGGTGGTGGTGGTGGTGTTGGTGGTACATCCCCTGTTTGCTGGGCGGCAGGTGCCAACGTTCCTCCAGAGGCGGAGGAAGAGGCCGAGGCGGCAGCAGCAGAATAGGCCGAGGCGGCAGCAGCAGAAGAGGTAGCAGGGGGAGCCTGAGTGACTTCCTTGGTTTTAAGGTGTTTACTCCACTGCAGTTCATGCTTTGCATGCAGGTGCCTGGTCATGCAGGTTGTGCTCAGGTTCAGAACGTTAATGCCTCGCTTCAGGCTCTGATGGCACAGCGTGCAAACCACTCGGGTCTTGTCGTCAGCACATTGTTTGAAGAAGTGCCATGCCAGGGAACTCCTTGAAGCTGCCTTTGGGGTGCTCGGTCCCAGATGGCGGCGGTCAGTAGCAGGCGGAGTCTCTTGGCGGCGGGTGTTCTGCTTTTGCCCACTGCTCCCTCTTTTGCTACGCTGTTGGCTCGGTCTCACCACTGCCTCTTCCTCCGAACTGTGAAAGTCAGTGGCACGACCTTCATTCCATGTGGGGTCTAGGACCTCATCGTCCCCTGCATCGTCTTCCACCCAGTCTTGATCCCTGACCTCCTGTTCAGTCTGCACACTGCAGAAAGACGCAGCAGTTGGCACCTGTGTTTCGTCATCATCAGAGACATGCTGAGGTGGTATTCCCATGTCCTCATCATCAGGAAACATAAGTGGTTGTGCGTCAGTGCATTCTATGTCTTTCACCGCTGGGGAAGGGCTAGGTGGATGCCCTTGGGAAACCCTGCCAGCGGAGTCTTCAAACAGCATAAGAGACTGCTGCATAACTTGAGGCTGAGACAGTTTCCCTGGTATGCATGGGGGTGATGTGACAGACTGATGGGGTTGGTTTTCAGGCGCCATCTGTGCGCTTTCTGCAGAAGACTGGGTGGGAGATAATGTGAACGTGCTGGATCCACTGTCGGCCACCCAATTGACTAATGCCTGTACCTGCTCAGGCCTTACCATCCTTAGAACGGCATTGGGCCCCACCATATATCGCTGTAAATTCTGGCGGCTACTGGGACCTGAGGTAGTTGGTACACTAGGACGTGTGGATGTGGCAGAACGGCCACGTCCTCTCCCAGCACCAGAGGGTCCACTAACACCACCACGACCATGTCCACGTCCGCGTCCCTTACTAGATGTTTTTCTCATTGTTATGGTTCACCACAACAACAAATATATTATTTGGCCCAATGTATTGTATTCAAATTCAGCGGGATATAAATTTGAGGCCTAGTATTTAGGCGCTGGGTGACCGGTATGGATTTAGTGACAGAATTAGACTTGGAAATGCACAGAAGCGTGTGTGTGAAGTTATTCTGAATGACCCTATGTGCACCTTCAATATGATCTACCCTTTTTGGGATAGATTTCAAATAGCTCTGATATAGCAGGAACCACTAAATTATGAAATTGCTAAATTGGGAATTGTACTTCAACCCAGAACAAAAAATGTGCTTTGACGGGCACTAAATAACTTTCCCAGCTACAACAGGACAGCGGTAACGAGAGATTTAGAGGGATTTAAATTTGAGGCCTAGTATTTAGGCGCTGGGTCACCGGTATGGATTTAGTGACAGAATTAGACTTGGAAATGCACAGAAGCGTGTGTGTGAAGTTATTCTGAATGACCCTATGTGCACCTTCAATATTATATACCCTTTTAGGGATAGATTTCAAATAGCTCTGATATAGCAGAAACCACTAAATTATGAAATTGCTAAATTGGGAATTGTACTTCAACCCAGAACAAAAAATGTGCTTTGACGGACACTAAATATCTTGCCCAGCAACAACAGTACAGCGGTAACGAGAGATTTAGAGGGATTTAAATTTGAGGCCTAGTATTTAGGCGCTGGGTGACAGGTATGGGTTTAGTGACAGAATTAGACTTGGAAATGCACAGAAGCGTGTGTGTGAAGTTATTCTGAATGACCCAATGTGCACCTTCAATATTATATACCCTTTTAGGGATAGATTTCAAATAGCTCTGATATAGCAGAAACCACTAAATTATGAAATTGCTAAATTGGGAATTGTACTTCAACCCAGAACAAAAAATGTGCTTTGACGGACACTAAATATCTTGCCCAGCAACAACAGTACAGCGGTGGGTAACGAGAGATTTAGAGGGATTTAAATTTGAGGCCTAGTATTTAGGCGCTGGGTCACCGGTATGGATTTAGTGACAGAATTAGACTTGGAAATGCACAGAAGCGTGTGTGTGAAGTTATTCTGAATGACCCAATGTGCACCTTCAATATTATATACCCTTTTAGGGATAGATTTCAAATAGCTCTGATATAGCAGAAACCACTAAATTATGAAATTGCTAAATTGGGAATTGTACTTCAACCCAGAACAAAAAATGTGCTTTGACGGACACTAAATATCTTGCCCAGCAACAACAGTACAGCGGTAACGAGAGATTTAGAGGGATTTAAATTTGAGGCCTAGTATTTAGGCGCTGGGTGACAGGTATGGGTTTAGTGACAGAATTAGACTTGGAAATGCACAGAAGCGTGTGTGTGAAGTTATTCTGAATGACCCAATGTGCACCTTCAATATTATATACCCTTTTAGGGATAGATTTCAAATAGCTCTGATATAGCAGAAACCACTAAATTATGAAATTGCTAAATTGGGAATTGTACTTCAACCCAGAACAAAAAATGTGCTTTGACGGACACTAAATATCTTGCCCAGCAACAACAGTACAGCGGTGGGTAACGAGAGATTTAGAGGGATTTAAATTTGAGGCCTAGTATTTAGGCGCTGGGTCACCGGTATGGATTTAGTGACAGAATTAGACTTGGAAATGCACAGAAGCGTGTGTGTGAAGTTATTCTGAATGACCCTATGTGCACCTTCAATATTATATACCCTTTTAGGGATAGATTTCAAATAGCTCTGATATAGCAGAAACCACTAAATTATGAAATTGCTAAATTGGGAATTGTGCTTCAACCCAGAACAAAAAATGTGCTTTGACGGACACTAAATATCTTGCCCAGCAACAACAGTACAGCGGTGGGTAACGAGAGATTTAGAGGGATTTAAATTTGAGGCCTAGTATTTAGGCGCTGGGTCACCGGTATGGATTTAGTGACAGAATTAGACTTGGAAATACACAGTAGCGGGTGTGTGTGAAGTTATTCTGAATGACCCAATGTGCACCTTCAATATTATATACCCTTTTTGGGATAGATTTCAAATAGCTCTGATATAGCAGGAACCACTAAATTATGAAATTGCTAAATTGGGAATTGTACTTCAACCCAGAACAAAAAATGTGCTTTGACGGACACTAAATATCTTGCCCAGCAACAACAGTACAGCGGTGGGTAACGAGAGATTTAGAGGGATTTAAATTTGAGGCCTAGTATTTAGGCGCTGGGTCACCGGTATGGATTTAGTGACAGAATTAGACTTGGAAATGCACAGAAGCGTGTGTGTGAAGTTATTCTGAATGACCCTATGTGCACCTTCAATATTATATACCCTTTTAGGGATAGATTTCAAATAGCTCTGATATAGCAGAAACCACTAAATTATGAAATTGCTAAATTGGGAATTGTACTTCAACCCAGAACAAAAAATGTGCTTTGACGGACACTAAATATCTTGCCCAGCAACAACAGTACAGCGGTGGGTAACGAGAGATTTAGAGGGATTTAAATTTGAGGCCTAGTATTTAGGCGCTGGGTCACCGGTATGGATTTAGTGACAGAATTAGACTTGGAAATGCACAGAAGCGTGTGTGTGAAGTTATTCTGAATGACCCTATGTGCACCTTCAATATTATATACCCTTTTAGGGATAGATTTCAAATAGCTCTGATATAGCAGAAACCACTAAATTATGAAATTGCTAAATTGGGAATTGTACTTCAACCCAGAACAAAAAATGTGCTTTGACGGACACTAAATATCTTGCCCAGCAACAACAGTACAGCGGTGGGTAACGAGAGATTTAGAGGGATTTAAATTTGAGGCCTAGTATTTAGGCGCTGGGTCACCGGTATGGATTTAGTGACAGAATTAGACTTGGAAATGCACAGAAGCGTGTGTGTGAAGTTATTCTGAATGACCCAATGTGCACCTTCAATATTATATACCCTTTTAGGGATAGATTTCAAATAGCTCTGATATAGCAGAAACCACTAAATTATGAAATTGCGAAATTGGGAATTGTACTTCAACCCAGAACAAAAAATGTGCTTTGACGGACACTAAATATCTTGCCCAGCAACAACAGTACAGCGGTAACGAGAGATTTAGAGGGATTTAAATTTGAGGCCTAGTATTTAGGCGCTGGGTGACAGGTATGGGTTTAGTGACAGAATTAGACTTGGAAATACACAGTAGCGGGTGTGTGTGAAGTTATTCTGAATGACCCAATGTGCACCTTCAATATTATATACCCTTTTAGGGATAGATTCCAAATAGCTCTGACATAGCAGGAACCACTAAATTATGAAATTGCTAAATTGGGAATTGTACTTCAACCCAGAACAAAAAATGTGCTTTGACGGACACTAAATACAGACGTGGACAAAATTGTTGGTACCCTTTGGTCAATGAAAGAAAAAGTCACAATGGTCACAGAAATAACTTTAATCTGACAAAAGTAATAATAAATTAAAATTCTATAAATGTTAACCAATGAAAGTCAGACATTGTTTTTCAACCATGCTTCAACAGAATTATGTAAAAAAATAAACTCATGAAACAGGCATGGACAAAAATGATGGTACCCCTAGAAAACACAGAACATAATGTGACCAAAGGGACATGTTAATTCAAGGTGTGTCCACTAATTAGCATCACAGGTGTCTACAACCTTGTAATCAGCCATTGGGCCTATATATATGGCTCCAGGTAATCACTGTGTTGTTTGGTGATATGGTGTGTACCACACTCGACATGGACCAGAGGAAGCAAAGGAAAGAGCTGTCTCAAGAGATCAGAAAGAAAATTATAGACAAGCATGTTAAAGGTAAAGGCTATAAGACCATCTCCAAGCAACTAGATGTTCCTGTGAGTACAGTTGCACATATTATTCATAAGTTTAAGATCCATGGGACTGTAGCCAACCTCCCTGGACGTGGCCGCAGGAGGAAAATTGATGACAAATCTAAGAGACGGATAATCCGAATGGTAACAAAAGAGCCTAGAAAGACTTCTAAAGAGATTCAAGGTGAACTTCATGCTCAAGGAACATCAGTGTCAGATCGCACCATCCGTCGTTGTTTGAGCCAAAGTGGACTACATGGGAGACGACCAAGGAGGACACCATTGTTGAAAACGAATCATAAAAAAGCAAGACTGGAATATGCCAAACTACATGTTGACAAGCCACAAAGCTTCTGGGAGAATGTCCTGTGGACAGATGAGACAAAAATCGAAGTTTTTGCCAAGGCACATCAGCTGTATGTTCACAGACGAAAAAATGAAGCATATCAAGAAAAGAACACTGTCCCTACTGTGAAACATGGAGGAGGCTCTGTTATGTTCTGGGGCTGCTTTGCTGCGTCTGGCACAGGGTGTCTTGAATCTGTGCAGGGTACAATGAAATCTCAAGACTATCAAGGAATTCTAGAGAGAAATGTACTAGCCAGTGTCAGAAAGCTTGGTCTCAGTCGCAGGTCATGGGTCTTGCAACAGGACAATGACCCAAAACACACCGCTAAAAACACCCAAGAATGGCTAAGAGGAAAAAATTGGACTATTCTAAAGTGGCCTTCTATGAGCCCTGACCTCAATCCTATTGAGCATCTTTGGAAGGAGCTGAAACATGCAGTCTGGAAAAGGCACCCTTCAAACCGGACACAACTGGAGCAGTTTGCTCATGAGGAGTGGGCCAAAATACCTGCTGAGAGGTGCAGATGTCTCATTGACAGTTACAGGAAGCGTTTGATTGCAGTGATTGCCTCAAAAGGTTGCGCAACAAAATATTAAGTTAGGGGTACCATCATTTTTGTCCATGCCTGTTTCATGAGTTTATTTTTTTACATAATTCTGTTGAAGCATGGTTGAAAAACAATGTCTGACTTTCATTGGTTAACATTTATAGAATTTTAATTTATTATTACTTTTGTCAGATTAAAGTTATTTCTGTGACCATTGTGACTTTTTCTTTCATTGACCAAAGGGTACCAACAATTTTGTTCACGTCTGTATCTTGCCCAGCAACAACAGTACAGCGGTAACGAGAGATTTAGAGGGATTTAAATTTGAGGCCTAGTATTTAGGCGCTGGGTGACAGGTATGGGTTTAGTGACAGAATTAGACTTGGAAATACACAGTAGCGGGTGTGTGTGAAGTTATTCTGAATGACCCAATGTGCACCTTCAATATTATATACCCTTTTTGGGATAGATTTCAAATAGCTCTGATATAGCAGGAACCACTAAATTATGAAATTGCTAAATTGGGAATTGTATTTCAACCCAGAACAAGAAATGTGCTTGAACGGACACTAAATAACTCGCCCAGCTACAGCACTAGGGACAGATTTAGCTGGATATAAATTTGAGGCCTAGTATTTAGGCGCTGGGTGACCGGTATGGATTTAGTGACAGAATTAGACTGGGATATGGCCAAAAAATAAACAGACTATTGCTGGTTAAATGCACTTGGTGTGACAGCTTCACCCTGATGTAGGCTTTAGCCAAAAAACAACCACACCATTGAGGGTTAAATGCACTTGGTGACAGGCGCAGCTTGCCCCTGATTTTGTATATGGCCAAAAAATGAACAGACTATTGCTGGTTAAATGCACTTGGTGTGACAGCTTCACCCTGATGTAGGCTTTAGCCAAAAAACAACCACACCATTGAGGGTTAAATGCACTTGGTGACAGGCGCAGCTTGCCCCTGATTTTGTATATGGCCAAAAAATGAACAGACTATTGCTGGTTAAATGCACTTGGTGTCACAGCTTCACCCTGATGTAGGCTTTAGCCAAAAAACAACCACACCATTGAGGGTTAAATGCACTTGGTGACAGGCGCAGCTTGCCCCTGATTTTGTATATGGCCAAAAAATGAACAGACTATTGCTGGTTAAATGCACTTGGTGTCACAGCTTCACCCTGATGTAGGCTTTAGCCAAAAAACAACCACACCATTGAGGGTTAAATGCACTTGGTCGCAGCTTGTGCTGGCGCACCACAAGACACAAAATGGCCGCCGATCACCCCAGAAAAATGAGACTGACAAACGGTCTGTGCAGCCTAAAAACAGTGAGCAATTGAGGATCAGCAGCTCAATGATCCACAGCTGCAGATCGATCAGTTAATCAAGTCCTTTGGAGGAGTTAATCTGCCTAATCTCGCCCTACTGTCGCAGCCGCAACCTCTCCCTACGCTAATCAGAGCAGAGTGACGGGCGGCGCTATGTGACTCCAGCTTAAATAGAGGCTGGGTCACATGGTGCTCTGGCCAATCACAGCCATGCCAATAGTAGGCATGGCTGTGATGGCCTCTTGGGGCAAGTAGTATGACGCTTGTTGATTGGCTGCTTTGCAGCCTTTCAAAAAGCGCCAAGAAAGCGTCACAAAAGCGCCAAGAAAGCGACGAACACCGAACCCGAACCCGGACTTTTACGAAAATGTCCGGGTTCGGGTCCGTGTCACGGACACCCCAAAATTCGGTACGAACCCGAACTATACAGTTCGAGTTCGCTCATCCCTAGTACTAATATATCTATATTGTTAATGTCCTATGAAGCAGTTGGTTTAGTGCTTTCATTCCTGGTGTAACAGAGCAGTACAGACTGTATTGATTTATTTTAGGTTTGACACTTGAGCGTTATATTCATTATGCTGTAAAGGATACATTAGCTAAGTTGATGATCAAAACCGTAGCCTTGGGGCAACAGACACCATTGTCAAATGCACTAAGCTTCTCAAATCAACCCTTAAGATGCCCCATGGATATTGCCGTCACGATGACGCTTTTCAAAAATGATATCTCTATGCAATAAGACATACTCCTCACATGCACCACTTATGGAAGTTGCAGCCTCTTCTCGGGGAAGCGGATTCTGATCCAATTTAAGGAAAAAAGTTTTCTTGTGACATCTCCTAGCTAAAACTATTAACTTCCTCCTCCATCTTTAATGTAATTATCCTTGTGAATATTTTACAGATATATTTTAAAAACTCATTCCTGACAGCGGACAGTTCATTCACAGACCATATTGAACAAATTTGTGCCATTAAGTTTTAAAGAATATTATTTCTGCTCTCTAACGCTAAATTATGATTAGATTTAATGAGAAGAAGAACAGTTTGGTGAACTTATGACCCGTGCGGCAGACTGTCTAGGTTTGTCTAATATGGCTGTCAAAACTGCACTGGAAACTTTACTTTAGTCAGTCGGGAGAATTTATAAGTCTCAAAGAAAATTCACTCTCGTACAGAAGGCTGTGAAATCTTCTACGTAGGCTACCAGTGTTGTAAAAGATCATAAGTGTACGGCGGATTTCTTTACATTTAGAAATCAAGCCGCAGTTCACTTTGTTGGGGTTTATCCACCTACTGTGAGCTGCCAATTTTTACAAGGCTTTTCACTGACAGTTCCAGTCCTCAGACTAAACCGCTCTTTGACACCTAACTCAGCGGGAATCAGTACATTACTGGGCCTTCAGGACTTCCCCCCACTGAGTGGTCCTGGCTTGCAGATTCCCATCCTTATTTTACTGTTAGCATGCTGGGCACAAAATAACCTATAATCTAGATATCATAGTCCGGCTAGATGTTTTTATTTTATTATAATTGAAGCAGCCGGGACGTTGTCATTAGATACAAAAAGTTTAAGGTAATGCCCGTGATGTGCATAGTAGACAATGCTAAAATAAAATATTCAGCTACAGCAATTATATCAGTCTAGATAGGATTAATAATATGAATTATTCCCATGCAATAATTTGTGTATACCCATTGTTGTCATTTTAGAGAAGATATATAGGCTGTGATAAAAAAGGACATGGCTGCTTTAGTAAATACTTGTGTAACGGATCTGTGCTCCTAGTGCTTCCCGATAGCTCCAAGCACTCGACACTGTAACCACCACAGGAACAAGTAACAGGAACAGCTCTTACAAGAGCTAGGGGTTATAGCCAAGGGAGTATACAGCAGGAGTATAGCAATCCCCACACACATGAGACGAGGCTCTATGTTGAATGTAAAACAGGAACTCTTTAATGGGTTATTTTCCAGCCTTTTATGCAGGTCTCCTAGCAAGAGACACTCCCCCTGGGGACCTTGTAACAGATTATATATTAGCCAATCACATGCATTTACAGTATTGAAACCTTCCCAGCAATTGTACACACAATCCCCTTCCCTCTGTTTGTAACGCAATCAACAAAATACAATGGGCATTGTCTTTGATGCAATCAACAAAATACAATTACCAAAACACAATGGGCTTTGCCTGTGATACAATTACCAAACATAACGGGCTAACTTAATCACTCACAGGCAGAAAACACACATTTTTCCCAAAACACCTTAAAACACCTTTAAAACCCCACATATCCCTATAATGTATACATCCATGGATAGCACTAATCTGGGTGAACAACATATCCAAAAATCACCCAGATCCGAGCAGGGGTTCCCGAATTCCATGGAAGTCACATTTGGCCGACCGCAAGCATGGCTTTCCTGCCCAAAAAGTTCCACAGATTAAGGCTGTGTGGCCGGTCTGTCTTCTCCTTCAAAGTTAGTAGATGGGCCATAATCCTGAGACAAGAGGCTGGCAAACAGGCCCCTCCAAAACCCAGTGGCGAGGTTATTTTCGCCACAACTTGTATTCCCCATGAAATATCATTTTTGAAGCATCTGTTCTGATTCATTGTATTGAACTATTCCTCTGACATTCCCCTGAGTAATGAATAAATAGACACATGGGTGTTGCCAAAGGGTTTGTACCTACCCCATCTTATGATGTCAGCCCTGATTGGACTATGTCAGAATGTATTGTTACTCCTGCAATGGAATCCAAATTGTGTGGCTCTTAAAGATAGTTCTTTAAAGGGACGCTTCCATAAAAAAAGTCACATATTAACAGTCTATATTCTAGTTTTTTCAATTTTTTTTATTTAAAAAAAAAAAACAACAAACCAAAAACTGGTGGATGGTTTTCTGGATATCAATTTTTTAATTCACTCTATGTGTTCTATTTCCTGTCCTGGCTCATAACGTCTTCTTTGTTTGACCTTTTAGCACAGCAGAGTCTTCCTTAACACTTTTAATTAGACCACAACTTTGGTCAGAAAGGGTTATTCAATTGGATCATCAATAGTGAAGAGAAAATTGATTCTTTAGAATCAAATTTTTTTATTTTTTTTTAAACTTGGATTAATTAAAATTAAAGTTTCCTGAGAGACAGAGAAAGAGAGAGAAAGAGGGGGAGATTTTTTTCAGACAATCAAACTACTTTCGATTTCATTCTTATACAAATCAAATCATGAGGTCGATTCAGATAAATTAGACCAAAATCGAAATTTGCCCATCTCTAATCATCACACATTACACTGATAAGTGCAATGCTCTGATGTGAATATCTTATGTCAATTTTGCATCTACTATTATCAGGAGGATTACCTATCTATATATAAGGTCTTATTATTTGTGCTGTCTGCCAGAGAAGACCAATACTTTGTACAGTATTTAATGTTCATTGGCATGGTTCTGCTGAAATAAAAAACTGTGAAAAACGAATAAAAACTGTTTTCTATTAACCTTGAGTAAAAAAACCCTTTTTCTGGCTGAAGGGTCTCTTGACATTGTCCCACATTTACTAGTGATTTATAGCATTTTGGTTTTAGATATATTAATGAACCAAAGTCAACAATAAAAACAAGAATCCATTGATCCTGAATTACTAGTACTGATGAGCGGGAGGGGTCATATTCGAATTTTCGATATTTCACAAATATTTTTTAGAATATTCGTCATATATTCGCAAATTCGTATATTGGTTATAGTCTACTTTTTTTTTTACACGAAAATAGGCAAGGTAATGATTGCGAATATTATGCGCTCAATACAGGCGTGGGTCAAAAACGAATATGTAGCACTATAGAATATAGTGCTATATATTTGTTTTTACGAATATTCGTAATTTTTTCCATCTGAACACATGATTCCTCCCTGCTTCTTGCTTGTGGGCCAATGAGTCATTGGCCCACAAGCAACTTAAGCAGGGAGGAATTATGACTACAGATGGAAAAAAATTACGAATATATAAAAAAAAAAATATATAGCACTATATTCAATATAGTGCAATATATAATTTTTTTTGAATATTCATAATTTTTTTCCATCTGTAGTCATGATTCCTCCCTGCTTAAGTTGCTTGTGGGACTATGACTCATTGGCCCACAAGCAAGAAGCAGGGAGGAATCATGTGTTCAGATTGAAAAAATGACGAATATTCGTAAAAACAAATATATAGCATTATATTCAATATAGTGCTATATATTCTTTATTTGGAATATTCGGAATTTTTTTCCATCTGAAGTGAACACATGATTCCTACCTGCTTCTTGCTTGTGGGCCAATGATGTCAAGATTGATGAATATTCGATTTAACAAATTTATAGCACTATATTCTAAATATTTGTGAATTCTCGAAGTGCCGATATTCGCGATTAAAATTCGTTTTTCAAATATTCGCGCTCAACAATAAACACTAGGAAAATGCAGCTTAACATGCAACAATGCGCCCCAAAATTGTACCAAAATTTTGGAGCAAAGTAAGTCAATAAAAAGTTTGAGAAAAGTTTTTAAACATATACCAAATTTACAGTGTCATCCAACCTGAACAACTCTGTTTGGCACATGTTTACATCAGAAAATCTACCCCACTGGGTAAGGAGCTTGTTGGTTCCACGTTCACCCCCTCTCCTATAGTATTGGTGTTTCAGGCCTTTTTATACTTAGCGGTAGGACTTCACTACTATGATGGTGTAACAGTGTAAGGCACATTGTCTGAAGACTTAGTTCTGAGAAGTGGGAATCTTCACTGACTTTCATTCTAATACCTTTTCCTTAACCATGCATTAAATTAACTTTTAAATGATATATTAAGGTAGTTTTTCATGGTTACAAAAAAATGAAGTATTTAATGATAACTTTCCTGATTTCCATCTCAATGACTTCTTAATAGTCTAATGTCATTAGAATTTCTTTAAATCATTTGCTCTATTTGATTGCCTTGGTACAACACATGGCATGATGTTAGGGAATTAAATAAGTGCTACCATTTCACTTTGGTAATTTAATTAGAAGTTTGATGTCACGTAATTTCTAGTCTTTTAAATTTTTATCCCTGTGGACAGCTATTTTAGCGGATTTTATTTGTAGAAGTGTATTTTGCTAATGGTTCCTATAACCTAATTATTTGGGATATACTTGCCCATTTATAATTATTGGGCAAGTCAAATAACCAATAAAATCTCTATACCTAAAATTGAGTAGGATAGGGTAATGGTAACCAAAGAGATCACTGAACTGAAATGCAGACAAGTACAAAACAGCTACTTGTCATCATATACCACTATGGGGAGCAAGACTAAGGCTACTCCTATGTACTTAAGGTAGGATGGTCATGGTAGATAGGATAATAAAATAAAAAAACAGGACGCAAAACCTGGAAGGTGCGGATTTAGCCAAATCAGAAGACAAGTGGAATCAGTAGAACAAGCCAAGGTCCAAACCTGGAGAGTACAGCTATAGCCAAATGAGTAGATGAGAGGTTAACCAGTGGAACTAGCCAATGTCAGTTCACAGACTAACGAGCAGATATGAAGTTGAGACACAGGAACACAAATGAGAGTCAGGACACATTAGACATTTACAGGCACTGATCTGATATCAATGCCTGCCATAATTTCTGGTAGCCGTCCACGTTGCTCCTGATCTACCCATTCACAAAATCATGGACCAAATATGCTGCTGCTGAGCAGAGTAAAAGACAGAGATGGATTGAGGTCAGATAAGTTTATAAAAGATACTATTCATATGGAGAAAAGTTAACTATCACTAAAAGGGTGCAAGATTCCCATATATATTGGATAAATAGTGGATGCCATGGTTGCCCATCGACTCCAATGAGCAACCAGTCATAGACATTATGGTTCCCTTTAAGGCAAAACATGATATCAGGCTCGAGCAATGAGATCACCTGAGATTAATATGTCCGCTGGGCAGCAATATAAAAAAATAGTTGTCAAAATGGGACCACCCATTGGACAGCCCAACTACAGTATCAATGATCAGAAGGAAATGTTCTCAGCGTATTGCAGTGACTAACTGGGACTAATCTCTATAGATAGGCCTTGGAATAAAGATCAAAACACAACATATACTATTTCCGAGCAGGTTACTGATTGTATGAAATATTCTATAGGTATCACTAGAGTGCATTGCATTGTTGCACCAAGTTTTTAGGTAAATAACCATCTTCCATGCGTGTATAGCTACAAGGTTTAGAAACTAATAGGGCCTACACAGGGTCAAAAATGTTCTAAAACAAGAAAAATCAACAAGTTTATTTCTCTACCTACCACTTGTATACATGGCTGTTTGCATTATTGCAATTAACTCCATTGTCAATAGGTTTCATGAGGTCATGCATGACTTTGCTATGGAGCCCCAAAAATTTTAGGTATGCCTTGGTCCCCTTTACCTGGTAATTGAAAATGAAGGAAGGACAATGGCAGGCACTTCTACAAATATCCCATCCTGGGTAACACGCCTTTGGTATGAGCTTCCAGCAAGCTGGATGATTAAAACTAATATTTCAGAACATGTAAATTTTGCCTTTGTCTTAAAAGGGTTCTCCAAGACCAGAGATGAAGATGCCCAAGCAGAGTGCAAAGTAAAAAAAAAAAAAAAGTTTCACTCATTACAAGCAATCCAGATCTATGGCAGAGTTCACTTCTCCTTCACTGCTCGACTGGAAGTATGGTGTGCTGTCTACATGCATGTCACTGTTGCTGGCTAATCAATGGACTCAGTGGCGGCATCGGTCACGTGTTGTGCCTAAACTTGTCAGCTCTGAAGCCATGCCATGCCTGGCATGTGGACAACATGTTAAACTTCTGGTCCAGTGGGGATCATAAGCGGAGAAGAAGGTAACTCGGCATTGGACTTGGAACGCCTATGACAGGAGAGACTTTTTTTTTTGCACTCTGCCTGTTCATCTTAACATGGGTTCCTGGTCTTGGAGAACCCCTTTAAGGCAAAGTTTGCACTACATGCTCTAAAAATGCCTGAAGTGTAGGAATGCCAGTAACAGGGGAAACCTTTTTTAACTTCTGCACCCTACCCAGCAATCTCAACAAGGGATGCCAGTCTCAGAGAATGCCTTAAATTAAACATTTAAAGTAGTCTCACACCAGCCCCTTGTCTAATTTTATAACTTTAACTGCCATTCTCTGCTTTACAGCTGAACAAGCATATGCTGTGCTTCTCCACAGAGTTTAGTAGGAAACACCTGAATGAGCACTATTAACCACGCCTGCAATAAACTCTGGTAAGAAGGAATATGTATGCTTGTCCTGCTTTCCAGCAAAGAATAGAGAACAAAGGCTCCTAGTTCTCTGCCAAGATCATGCCCCCACCATTCCTATTGATTGACAGGTTATAAAACAAAAATAAAAGGGTCTCGTAGTGGGAAAAAGGCATATTTCTGCTGTACATTCAATCATTCAGCAGAATATACAAAAACTCCTGAGCCCCAATGCAACACCTGCAACAAAACCCTCACCAACCATGTGCCGTTTATAATAATGATAATTTGTTATGTGGCAGAGAAACTTTTAGGGTCCACCAAGCAGCAGGGCCCATGTGCGACTGCTACTTCTGCAGCCCCTATAGCCAGGCTCTTAAGAACATACAATTTTAGCTATCATTGAACAGAACAAATAACCAAACACATACAACTGGATATTGAAGGATGACACGGATTACAGTATTGTCCAAGCTAGAGAACTTTTTATAGAACAGATCCCTACACACAATTCCTCAAACGGCATTAAGTTCTATTCGTGGATTTCTAGACTCATTTTCAAAAATGCAAATTGATCGTCCCCCAAATTTATCAAGGTATCAGGAAAGTTGTAAGAAACAGGGAGAATTACAATTACATCTGTCTGGTCATTGTAGCTCTGTCCTCATTAACATTTCAGAGTTGCATGATTTATTACCGGTGCTGCTGATGAATCTGTGCTGTGTATCTGTACAACTTTAGATTATTCAATTTAACAGGTTTTCCTCCATTACCTTTCTCAACAGCAGTTTAAGAAGCAACCTTAGAACAAAGGGAACAACAGTCTTAATTACAATCTTATTAAAGTTGAGAAAAGTCAAAGGTCCTGCAACTTCTACCTTTTCTATTAATAATTACATTAACAGTATGATCTACACCTGGGACCTCAGCATCACCGCCAGTGACTTTGTGTCACGGAATCCTAATGAGGACATGCAATAAAGAACATACGTGTTCAAAAATTGCAGGTTGATGCATATTAATTAGTGTTGGGCGAGAATGCTTGGCCGAACACTTTTTTTCTCGAGCATCGCGATGCTCGGCACATCGTGGTGTTTGGCTGAATACCGCATGTGCTCGAGCGCGATCCTCGAGTCTTCTCCCCGCATGTTTGTTGGCTGCTACGCAGCCAATACTCGTGCGTGGAGGTACTGTCACTCACTGTAATGCCGTAGCCATGTTGTCTACTGGCATTACAGTGATTGGCTGTCCGGAACACGTCTTCGGGTGTTATATAGCACACGATGACACGTGGTACGGCTAAGTCTTAGTCAGGGAGAGCTGAAGCAGAAGGGACAGATCGAGTAAGGACAGGAATTGGTTTGTTTGTTAGGCAGGTTTTACTGGTAAAAGGTGTTAGAGACCCAAAAGTCAATTTAAGGACTATTGTTTTATCTGGCTGCCACATTTATTATTAGTGCAACCTGCGCTAAATTGTGTGCAATTGTTTGGCCGATGCTGAGAGTGACACAACCTCTGCTACATATGTGGTGTTACATTTGCGCTGTGAAATTTAGCGCAATTGTTTGGCCGCTGGTGACAGTATAACGTTAGCGCATCCGAAAGATAAGTGACATTCAGTGTAATTTTTTCGCCGCTGGTGACAGCGACATTACCTGCGCTACATTTCCTGTATAACGTTTGCCCATCCTAAATATTTGTGTCATTCAGTCTAATTTTTACGCTGCTGGCGGCAGTGACATTACCTGTGCTACATTTCCTGTATAATATTTGCCCATCCTAAATATCAGTGACATACTGTCTAATTTATTTGCGCATACACTTACAAAACCCGCACTACTGTACATGTGACATACTTGCAAGCATATATACCAATTAATATGCGCAAGGCGAGCAGTAAGGGATGGGGAAGTGGCCGTGATGCTGACAGTGCACGCAGAGGCCGTGGCCCTGGGCGCGGTGAAACTGTGCCTGCTGCCAAAGCACAAGAAACATACTCATCCATGATACCTAGCCTCATGTCCCAGTTTGCAGGGCGGCACAGGACACCACTCTCGAAGTCAGACCGGTGCGACCAGGTGGTAGGTTGGATTGCAGCAGATAATGCTTACAGTCGGTTAAGCACAACCCTATTTTCCACAAAGTTCAGTCTCAGTAGCCAAGAGTCTGGTCAACAGAATCCTCACCCTGATCCTCCTTCCTCCCACAATGGAGAGTCTTGGCAAACAAGTGATCCCACACTTGAATATTCTAAGGAGCTCTTTTCATCGCTATTCCTTGATTTGGGCCTCTCGCCAAGCCAGCTTGAAGAGGGACATGAGGAGATCTTGTGCACTAATTCCCAAACTCTTGAGCATACAGTCAGAGAAAGATGATGTGGGGGACGGCAATTAGTGTTTCAAGAGGTGGATGATGATGATGATGATGATGAGAGGACACAGTTGCCAATAAGTCAACAGCAATTAGTGTCTCAAGAGGTTCATAATGAGGATGAGACTAAGTTGGCAATAAGTGAGGTTCTTGTTAGGTCAACAAGTCAGGAGGATGACCAGAGTGAGGAAGTGGAAGAAGAGGTGGGAGACGATGAAATCACTGACCCAACCTGGGAAGGTGGCAAGCCAAGCGAGGACAGCAGTACAGAGGGGGAGGGATCCGCAGGGGCGTGAACAACCATACCCCCACCATTATGATCCACCACATGGCATCAAAGCACCCTAATAGTTGGGCCAAACACCTAGGTCCACAATCAGTGTCTGTGGGTCACACCACTGCCTCCTCTTCCCTTGTGTTACGCGCTGGCCAATCCCCTGTAGAAGGCGCAGGCTCGGATGCCTCCCGCCCTGCACCTGGACATTCGCAAGCACCATCACCTAGCACATCCACTTTTGTGTCCCGGCGCAACGTACAGATGTCCATACCCCAGACCTTTGAACAAAAGCATAAATGCCAAGCCACCGACCCAAAGGCCATAGCACTAAATGCACACCTTTCCAAATTGCTGGCACTGGAAATGTTGCCATTTAGGCTTGTGGACACCGAGGCTTTCCCTCGTTACTCAGTCCCCAGCCGCCACTATTTTTCCCGGTGTATCATACCTGCCTTACACCAGCATGTGTCCAGTAACATCACCCATGCTCTGACCAACACAGTTATTGGGAAGGTCCACTTAACAACTGACACATGGACAAGTGCTT
This sequence comes from Bufo gargarizans, assembly GCF_014858855.1. Classification (NCBI taxonomy): domain Eukaryota; kingdom Metazoa; phylum Chordata; class Amphibia; order Anura; family Bufonidae; genus Bufo; species Bufo gargarizans. The sequence goes on along the minus strand of NC_058087.1, from coordinate 23,361,848 downwards.
GTGGCCAGGAACGCTACATTTCCCTGGCGGCACACTGGGTGAAGATTGTGGAGGCCAGGAGAGAGTCGTACCTGTCATGGTCTTACCTTCTTACTGTTCTCCTTCGTTTGACATGTGCTGGCGGCCATCTTGGTTTCTGGGTTTCTTGTAGCCTCCCACCCTGCGGCTTCTCCTTCCCACTGGGAGGAGCTGGATGCCTAGCTCATATATATAGAAGGTCTGTGGCTTCAGTTCCTTGCTTGGTCCTCCTGTGTTCACATGCTTCTAAGACTGCTGCTGCTTCTGGTTCCTGATCCTGGCCTCGTCTGACTACCCCGTTGGTTCCTGATCCTGGCTTCGTCTGACTACCCTGCTTGTTCCTGATCCAGGCTTCGTCTGACTACCCTCCTGGTTCCTGACCTCTGTCTACGCAAGACCCTGCTTCAGTTTAGCCATCCGTTTGGACTTTTGCTACAGCTTGATTTTCAATAAAGCCTTCTTATTTCCACTTATCTCTTGTTGTACGTCTGGTTCATGGTTCCATGACATTAGGACCAAGCCATGAATTCTGACGGTACAGGGCCATCTTCGCTACCTACGCTGGTTGCCAGACTTGATCAGCAGGATCACCTGTTGGGTCGGTTCGCTGTGGCGTTGCAAACCCTGCTTGAACGCACGGCTCATTTCGCTTCCGTTGCCGATGGGTCGGTTGTCGCTCCTGGGCCCGCTCCTACTGCCGCTCCGGTTGTTGCGCCAGAGTCTACCCCGACACCTGTTGCTGCGCCTGCGGTGTCTCGGGGTATGACCGGTTCTGCCCCCCTTCCACAGCGCTTTGGGGGAGAGCCAACTCAGTGCCGAGGTTTCCTTAACCAGGTGGGCATTTATTTCGAGTTGCTGCCACATGCCTTTCCTACTGAGAGATCAAAGGTGGGCTTCTTGATCTCGCTGCTCTCGGACAAGGCCTTGGCCTGGGCCAGCCCTTTATGGGAGAACAACAATCCGGTGGTTGCCGAGTTTTCCGGTTTTGTTGCTTCTCTTCGGAAGGTATTCGATGTGCCGGCTCGTGCTGCCTCTGCTGCGAAGCTCCTTATGTCCATTAGACAGGGTTCACGATCCGTAGCTGAATACGCCATTGAGTTTCGTACCCTGGCAGCAGAGGTGGGCTGGAATAATGAGGCTCTGGTCGCTGCTTTCTCTCATGGTCTCTCGGATGCCTTGAAGGATGAGGTTGCAGCTAAGGACCTACCAGTGGAGCTCGAGTCTCTTATTTCTTTCCTGATTTTGATTGACACCAGACTCAGGGAGAGACCTTCCTTTAAGGAGAGCCTGCGGAGGTCTTCTAACAGATTGGCGCCTACGTTTGCTGTCCCACCCGTGCCTCCCTCTCCTCCCACGCCTCCTGGGGATGACTTGTCTGGGGGTGAACCCATGCAGCTGGGGTTTGCTCGCCTGTCCGAGGGGGAGAGGGTACTCTGGAGACGCGAGGGCCGATGCATGTACTGTGGTCTCGGTGGGCATTTTCGGTTGGCATGTCCGAACCGTCCGGGAAACACTCGCACCTGAGATCCTGTCGGGGGCAGATCTTGGGTGGAGTCTCCTCGTCCCCGGTTTCCCGTGTTGACAAACCACTGATCACTGTTGTCCTCTCCTGGGTCGGGGGCTCGGTGACGACCCAGGCGTTGGTGGACTCTGGTGCTGGTGTTTTGTTCATTGATAAGGTGTTCGCTGCCGCCAATTCCATTCCTCTGCAGCCTCGAGGTTCCCCACTGGCTCTTGAGGCGATAGACGGCAGACCCCTTCTGCCGCCACACGTGACTCATGAGACCCTTCCAGTGGGGATAGCCATTGGTGCCGTTCACAGAGAGTCGGTCTGTCTCCAGGTGATTTCGTCTCCACACTACTCGGTGGTCTTGGGGTACCCCTGGCTCCAGAAGCATAATCCGACTTTCGATTGGAGATCGGCCGAGATCCTCTCGTGGTCACCGCAGTGTGGGGCTAGTTGCATCCATGGGCCTGTCAAGTTGCTGTGTACTTCCTCGGACTCTCTGTTGCCTCCTGAATACGAAGAGTACCGGGATGTATTCGATAAGGTGCGCGCGGTTGCCCTACCTCCGCACCGCCCATACGATTGTGCCATAGAGTTACAATCTGGTGCCGTTCCTCCTCGTGGCAAAGTCTATCCACTGTCGGTAGCGGAGAATGAGGCCATGGAGGAGTACGTGAGGGAGGCGCTTTCACGCGGACACATTCGCAAATCCTCGTCCCCGGCAGGGGCTGGATTTTTCTTTGTGAAAAAGAAGGGCGGTGAGTTGAGGCCTTGCATCGATTACAGGGGTCTCAATCGCATCACGATCAAGAACGCTTACCCGATACCCTTGATTTCCGAGCTGTTCGATCGCCTCAAAGGGGCCACGGTCTTTACCAAACTCGACCTGAGGGCGGCATATAACCTGGTAAGGATCAAGGCGGGCGATGAGTGGAAGACCGCGTTTAACACCAGGACCGGTCATTATGAATCCTTGGTTATGCCCTTTGGGTTGTGCAATGCGCCCGCAGTCTTCCAGGAATTCATCAACAATGTTTTCCGTGACCTGTTGCAGCAGTGTGTGGTGGTCTATTTGGATGACATCTTGGTATATTCTGAATCCATGGAGGCCCACATTATGGATGTCAGACGAGTGTTGCAACGGTTACGAGAGAACAGGCTGTTCGGTAAGCTTGAGAAATGCGAATTTCACCGATCCCAGGTAACCTTCTTAGGTTACATCATTTCCGCTGAGGGGTTCTCCATGGATCCTGAGAAGGTTTCGGCTGTCTTACAGTGGCCCCAGCCCAGTGGTCTCCGTGCCCTGCAGCGCTTTTTGGGCTTCGCCAATTATTATCGGAAGTTCATCAGGGACTTTTCTATGCTAGCCAAGCCTCTCACGGATCTGACCAGGAAGGGCAGTAATTTCCAGGTCTGGCCGCTCGAGGCCATCCGAGCTTTTGAGGCTCTAAAGTCCGCCTTTGTGTCGGCTCCGATTCTGTCGCATCCCAACCCTGGGTTGCCCTTTGTCCTCGAGGTGGACGCGTCTGAGACGGGAGTAGGCGCCCTTCTGTCTCAGCGTAGAACACCAGAGGGTCCTCTGCTTCCTTGTGGGTTTTACTCCCGGAAACTGTCTTCCGCGGAGTGCAACTATCAGATTGGTGACAGGGAGTTATTGGCCATCGTGCAGGCCCTTAAAGAATGGAGGCACTTGCTCGAGGGATCGGTGGTTCCGGTTCTCATCCTGACGGACCACAAGAATCTGACCTACCTTTCTGAGGCCAAGAGATTGACACCACGTCAGGCCAGATGGGCTCTGTTCTTGTCACGTTTTAATTACGTGGTCTCCTACCTACCCGGTTCCAAGAACATCAGAGTGGATGCCTTATCACGGCAGTACTCCGAGCTGTCCGGGGAGGAGTCGATTCCGACTTCGGTCATACCTCCGAATCAGATCCTGGCCGCCATTCGCACCAGCCTGACCTCTCCCCTGGGTGAGCAGATTTTGGCGGCTCAATCTGGTGCTCCCTCTGGGAGACCCAACGGCAGGTGTTTTGTGCCTGAGGAGTTGCGCACTCGGTTGTTGCGAACCTACCATAACTCCAAGGCCGCGGGGCATCCTGGAAAGAATCAGCTGTCCTGGGCTGTTTCACGTCTGTTCTGGTGGCCTTCTCTACGTTCCGACATCGCCGCATATGTAGCGGCATGCTCCGTTTGTGCCCAGAGTAAGTCCCCTCGGCACCTTCCGTTGGGCCTTTTGCAACCCATAGCCACCGGGGAGCGCCCATGGTCACACCTGGGGATGGATTTCATTGTGGACCTCCCTGCATCCCGAGGCCATACGGTCATTCTCATGATTGTGGATCGGTTTTCCAAAATGTGCCACTGTGTTCCTCTCAAGAAGTTACCCTCTGCACAAGAGTTGGCCACGATTTTCGCCAGGGAGGTCTTCCGGTTGCACGGTTTGCCCAAGGAGATTGTGTCGGATCGGGGGAGTCAGTTTGTGTCCAGGTTCTGGCGCGCCTTTTGCTCCCAGTTGGGGATTCATCTCTCTTTCTCCTCGGCCTACCACCCTCAGTCCAATGGGGCCGCAGAACGATCCAATCAGGCCTTGGAGCAATTCCTTCGTTGCTATGTCTCCGATCACCAAGACAATTGGGTTGACCTCCTGCCTTGGGCTGAGTTTGCCAGGAACACGGCGGTGAACTCTTCGTCTGGGACGTCTCCCTTCATGGCCAATTATGGGTTCCAACCTGCCGTGTTACCGGAGGTATTCTCTCCCCAGGATACTCCGGCTGTGGAGGATCACCTTTCCGTCCTACGTGCTTCTTGGGTACAGATCCAGAGGTCCCTTGAGGTCTCTGCGCAGCGCCAGAGACTCCAGGCTGATCGCAGACGAGCGCCCGCTCCTTCCTACCAGGTCGGAGACCGTGTATGGTTGTCCACCCGCAACCTCAACCTTCGAGTGCCCACTCCCAAGCTGGCGCCTCGCTTTGTTGGTCCCTTCCGAGTGCTTCACAGGGTAAACCCGGTAGCCTATGCCCTTGCGCTTCCTCCTGGCATGCGGATCTCCAACGTGTTTCATGTCTCCCTGTTGAAGCCATTGGTGTGTAATCGTTTCACTTCCTCGGTTCCTCGGCCCCGTCCGGTCCAAGTGGGCAATCGTGAGGAATATGAGGTGAGCAATATCCTGGACTCACGCCTGGTCCGCGGTCGGTTGCAGTTTTTGGTCCATTGCCGTGGTTATGGTCCAGAGGAGCGTTCCTGGGTTCCCTCCGCAGATGTCCATGCTCCTGCTTTGCTCCGAGCCTTCCACGCACGCTTCCCTCAGAAACCGTTCCTTACTCCGCGGAGGAGGGGCCCTTGAGGGGGAGGTACTGTCATGGTCTTACCTTCTTACTGTTCTCCTTCGTTTGACATGTGCTGGCGGCCATCTTGGTTTCTGGGTTTCTTGTAGCCTCCCACCCTGCGGCTTCTCCTTCCCACTGGGAGGAGCTGGATGCCTAGCTCATATATATAGAAGGTCTGTGGCTTCAGTTCCTTGCTTGGTCCTCCTGTGTTCACATGCTTCTAAGACTGCTGCTGCTTCTGGTTCCTGATCCTGGCCTCGTCTGACTACCCCGTTGGTTCCTGATCCTGGCTTCGTCTGACTACCCTGCTGGTTCCTGATCCAGGCTTCGTCTGACTACCCTCCTGGTTCCTGACCTCTGTCTACGCAAGACCCTGCTTCAGTTTAGCCATCCGTTTGGACTTTTGCTACAGCTTGATTTTCAATAAAGCCTTCTTATTTCCACTTATCTCTTGTTGTACGTCTGGTTCATGGTTCCATGATAGTACCCTGGGATGACACAGGTGCAACCGATGCCCTGGATTGCGGGCCCTACTTCCATCAGGATTTCTGCCACCACCTATATTAGTGGCTGCAACCCCCCCTTCTCCACCTCCACTTCCACCTCTGAATTATCATCTTCCAGCACCAGTCAGCCATCAGTCAGTAGCTGGAATTAGTGTAGCACTGTGGAAGCGGTTTCTCAAAACCTAACCCAATTTGCCTAAGCTACTGGTGAAGGTGCACCGCGTGTGTGTCCATTGCCGAAAGTCATTTACAGCTTCCGCCGGTCCAGCAGCGCTGCAGCAGCGCTTACAATTGCCAGGTCACCGACTATTGTGCGACATGATCACACGCTGGAACTCGACGTTCCCCATGTTGGCCAGGCTTTGTGAGCAGCAGAGGGCAGTAGTGGAATACAAGCTACAACATAGTCATTGCCTTTCCAGTCCGCTTCCACTCTTCACAAGCAACAGTGGGCATAGAAGTCTGACCTCTGTGAGGTTTTGCGCAACTTTGAGGAATCAACATAGATGGTGAGCGGTGATGCCGGTATTATCAGCGTAATCATCCCACTTCTGTGTCTAATGAAATGCTTGCTGCTCACAATGAAGGCGGACGCTTTGCATGTGGAAGAGGTGGAAATGGGGGAAGACAGTACACAGACTGATAGCCAGACCACCCTCCGTTCGTCTTCTCAGCGCAAATTGGATAATGATGATGAGGAGGAGCAGAAGACGGTTTATTCAATCTGTTCAGCGTGGATGGGATGAAGAGGATGAGGAAATTGAGAGTCATCCTCCTGATGAGGACAGCGAAGTCTTGTCTGTTGGGACTCTGGCACACATGGCTGACTTTTTGTTAATCTGCCTTTCCCGTGACCCTCACGTTATACGCATTTTGGCCAACACTGATTACTGGTTGTTCACCCTTCTCGACCCCCACTACAAAGAGAACTTCTCATCTCTCATTCCTGTGGTGGAGAGGACTAGCAAAATAGTGCAATACCAAAAGGTCCTTATGGAAAAATTGCTCCAAATATTTCCAGCTGACAACGCTGGTGGCAGAGTACGTAGTTCCTTGAGCAACCGAGGAGGGGAGACGAGGGTAATACACAGCAGTTCCAACAGAGGCAAGGCAACACTCTCCAAGGCGTGGGACAGTTTCATGACACCCCGCCAGCACCCTGATGAGCGACCTAGTGTCACAAGGAGAGAAAAGTTTTGGAAGATGGTGAAGGAGTACATAGCAGACCGTGTCAGCGTCCTCAATGATCCCTCTGTGCCTTACAACTATTGGGTGTCCAAGCTGGACACGTGGCATGAACTGGCACTCTACACTTTGGAGGTGCTAGCCTGCCCTGCCGCCAGCGTTTTGTCAGAGCGGGTATTTAGTTCTGCTGGGGGCATATTAACTGATAAGCGCATTGCCTGTCAACTGAAAATGCTGACATGTTGACTCATATAAAAATGAACAAGGCCTGGATTGCCCCGGACTTCTCTACTCCACCAGAGGAAAGCGGCTGAACATAATGGCACTTTAAATGTGCCTTTTATGGTGTATTGAATACACTGTATTCCCATGCACCCCTTCCACCACAAAAAAAGGGTATATAGTTCAATCTTCCTTTTCTCATCCTCCTCCTCCAGATCAACATGCTTATTATGGTGCCCTCACTCCTAATGTTTTTGAGGGTCAGCTCAGCAGCAGACCCTCGCCCCTAATGTTTTAGAAGGTAAGATCAGCAGCAGACCTTCACCCATAATGTTTTAGAAGGTCAGCTCAGCAGCAGACCCTCACCCCTAATGTTTTAGAAGGTAAGATCAGCAGCAGACTATCACCCCTAATGTTTTAGAAGGTCAGATCAGCAGCAGACCCTCACCCCTAATTTTTTAGATGGTCAGATCAGCAGCAGACCCCCACCCCTAATGTTTTAGATCGTCAGCTCAGCAGCAGACCCTCTCCCCTAATGTTTTATAAGGTCAGATCAGTATCAGACTCTCATCCCTAATGTTTTAGAAGGTCAAATCAGCAGCAGACCCTCACCCCTAATGTCTTAGAAGGTCAGAACAGCAGCAGTCCCTCAACCCTAATTTTTTAGATGGTCAGCTCAGCAGCAGGCCCTCACCCCTAATGTTTTAGTTGGTCAGCTGAGCAGCAGACCCTAACCCCTAATGTTTTAAAAGGTCAGATCAACAGCAGGCCCTCACACCTTATGTTTTAGAAGGTCGGCTCAGTAGCAGACCCTCACCCCTTATTGTTTAGATGGTCAGGTCAGCAGCAGACCCTCACTCCTAATTTTTTGGATGTTTCAGATCAGCAGCAGGCCCTTGCTCCTAATGTTTTTGAGGGTCACCAGCAGGCCATTATTCATAATTTTTCAATGGTGTGTATTATGCCCTCCTTTATGTGTAATAAAGGGTGTATTTGAGTGCCGGTTCCTTGTAATTTTTGGCAGCTCTTTCATAGGCTTTATGAGTTTAGGAGTCCCACTACCTGAACATTTGTACCACAATGTGAATGAGGCCCTCCTTTATGTGATATACAGGTTCTATCGGAGTGCCTCTTCCTTGTAATTTTTGGCAGCACTTGCATTTTATATACAAGTAAATATACAGGAAAGACTGTTTCCTAACAATTTTTCCTCTAAAATCGATTTTATCTTTGGTTTTGTGCGTATTATTGTCAGTCTGTAAAAGTGGCGTACTACTCGGACAACATCGTTCCCAGCAGCGACTTGGGAGTTCAACATGCAGGTGCCTGGTTTAATGCTTGGGTTCTTCCATTGATTTCCATTGTGCATCCAAAGTGTTCTACTCGAGCACCCGAGCACTTTGGTGCTCGATCAACACAATATTAATGTGTTGACTTTTTCTTTTTCTTTTTTAAAGGCTAGCTTGCTTTCCATTTATAGAAAAACATGAGGTTGTTGCAGTGTTTTGTTTATTTGATTGCAGAATTTGCAGTGAAGTATGAACTTTTGATTTGCCAGCATCAGTATGAAACACACAACTCTAAGTGACTAGTTCCTCCATCTTTATGCTTTCCCTTATAAAACCCTAACTCTATCTAATTGTGTCACTATACTGTCCCTATAGTCTCCCTACCACACCTAGATTATTGTTAGCTTGTGTCTGTATTTTATTTTTAGGCAGACACAGCCAATACACATGTTCTCAGATCGCAAGCTGAACAGAGAATGGTGTCTATGGCGTTCTGAGCAAAAGGACTCTCCAGAATTCTGCCCTCTAATTCGCTGACAGGCTGAGCCAATCAGAGTAAGCTCCCTCCTAGGGTTATGTGATCCTCCATCGTCATCCTTCCTGTCATTTTTCCCACCAATTTTAACTGTAAAATAGGGCAGGCACGGTTTTACGGGATTCATCCAAAGTGAATGGTCAAAATTTTTGATTTGTTTGCCAGCAGAATTTTGGGAAAATTGTTTAGAATCTTTTCACTTATGCCTACTCCAGCCATAATGGGATTTTTAGTTATTCGACAACTCTAGACTCAAAGGTTGGAGGCCACTGATTTAGAAGTCCCTGCTGCATCTTCCTTTAATCCTTCATCCTTCTGTGTCCTGATTAATCGTAGGCTTCTGTATTGTTGCAGACATAAATTGCATGGAAATGGAAAAAATCAATGCAAATTCAGTTTTTCTTTTGTGGATTCGATATTTTGCAGCAGTTGCCTAGTCACTTATGGCTCTTTGCACCACTCTTTGACTGTTTTTGCTAGTTCAGTCTCATTAAAGGGGTTGTCTGTGGTAATAGAATGGGTATTTCATTCAGGATCCTCATCCTTTGGTCAGTGTGAAGAGCAGTTACAAAGAGAGTCTGGAGGGCCTGTCATATTCTGCATTACATAGACCACACATTTATTTTTTTATTGATGATGTGTAATACTTAATTTTCCTTGTGGTGACAGCAAAGTTGAATACTCGTCAGGTTTTCCCACAGATCCCTGGGGGTCTCAGCAGGGGGAGAGTTTGTAATCAGCTTATTGTTTTGAGGCTCTTCTAATACATAGGAATTGTCCAAAATGAAGAAGCCCTTTAACACACACAGCCCAAGGACGGGGATTATTTTGTTTTAATAAGAAAGCAACCATGTTGTTCTTTTCTCATACAACCCTTGATGTGGATTTTGGGAGCTCAGTTGTTGCTCGAACAATTAAAACTAAGACACCCCAATGTATGTTACCAAGGACAACCAATGGATTTGTATATGATGGGCTAAAAGGACACAAAATAATCAATTCACCGTAGGTAATATAACATTACTAATGGGCTTGCCTGGGGAATTTAGTTAAATCCAGAATTATTTAAATATAAAAAAAAATAAACATTACTCACTGCCCCCCACCTCTGCTACGGTACTGCTCCATTACCACTGTTCTCTACTCACTGGTCTCCACTCAACACATAGGAAGTGCTTACTCAGTCAATCACTGGTTGAGGTAGATTAACACTAGGGTTGAGAGAATCAAAGTATCCGAAGAGGACTTTGATTGACTGTGAATCAGAATTTCCTTGTGCTTAGTGGTAATGAATCAATTGTCACAAAAATTGCATAAAAAAAGATACAAAAAACATACTCAACTCATCTGAGCGTGGAGAGGCCTCCATGGCTACCTTGACTGAAGATCCTATGCAAAATCTCATGCGTGGTGATGTATGACGTCTCCACGCTGGCCAGCGTGATGTTGCCATCACGCACAGCACGAGATTTTGCATTCAAATGGATAAGGTGAGTATTTTTTATTTTATTTTTTTAACTCCTGAAAGCACTAAATTTTTATATCAGATGCCACAATCCGCGATGAACGCCGCATCTGAAGGGTTCAATGACGGGGAGCGGCACATTCGCTGTTCCCTCTTATTGCGCCCACTACTTATAAAGAAATGTGCTTTCTTTGTGAAATTCGTCGAAGCAGCCAAATCAAAGTTTTCATAACTTCTCTCAACACTAATCATCACTATGGCCAGTGATTGGCTAAACAGGTATTTCCTTTGTGCCAGAATAGGACCAGAAGTAGAGAGCAGATGAAATGGAACAACATTGGAATGGCAGCTGTGGGGGATTAGGGAGGTGATAATACTTTTTTTTAACCCATTATAAAATTCTCTTCAGATATTTTAGAAGTGATTGTCAAATATGTTGCCAAAAACTCTGCAAAAATTTGCTTTTCCCTATCATCAAACTGCAGAATTAGACATATGAGAGTGCAGGGTCAGGAAGCAAACGGAAGAAAACGTTCAGACCTTTGGTATCAATTCTTAAGGGTCTACCCCATGTTTAATGTACTAGTCTAGAATAATAAGTATTTTGATTTTAATTCACGGCAAGCGAACATCTTATGGGTATTTTTAATAAGTACAACAGAACAGGCTCTGAATTAATAGCTCTTATGAACAGACCCGCACTCTGCTTTTGCTTACTCAATTAAAGTAGTTAATATTGGTTTATTAATCAAACTAAGGAGACAGACATAGGCAGACTCATTTCACATGTGCGCTTATATCTGTTCTCCCTTCAACAATCAGAAGGCCATAATGTAACTGGCTTTTATGCAGATTTTAGAGCATTCTGTGTGCTAAATATTTCTTCTCATTTCATAATAAATGCATATAATAGATGCATGTCAAAGGGGTTTTCCAGGACCTAAATATCAATATCAGATCAGTGGGGGTCCTACTCCCGGCTCTCCAGCTATCCTCAGGATAGCTCATCAACATCTGATTGGTGGAGGATCTGACTTTTGTTTTTGCGACCTCTTTATAGTACAGTAAGAACAGCTCTGTATATTTTGTGCCAGCAGTCCTTGGTGCTGGAGTACAATCCCATTCACTTGAGCTGCACAAGGGCCTTGTGACCATTGGACATGATGTCATTAGTAGGCATGAGCAAACTCATGGAAGTTCGGGTTCGCCAGGTTTAGCCGAACTTTTGGTCAAAGTTCGGGTTCGGGACCTGAACTTGACCCAAACCCAAACCCCATTGAAGTCAATAGGGACCCAAACTTCACTTTATTATTTTCTGTTCTAACATGGGTATATTTGAAAATAATAGCATTCTTAAGACAGAATGCAAAACAATGTGGCAATTTAGGCGTTAGAGAAGATAGAAGAATCTGCTGCAGCATGATCAAGTGGAAGAGGTGAGTTGTTGTTTTTTTTTACCCCTAAATTATCATATTGTTTTACACTCTGTCTTAAGAATGCTATTATTTTCCGATATAAGCATGTTTTAACGAAAAATAATGAAATCACCCGAACACCGAATTCGGACTTCAGTGAAAAAGTCCCAGTTTGGGTCCAGGTACCCGAACTTGTAAAGTTCGGTACGAACCCTATGGAAGTCCTGTAATACCCCTTTCACTAAAACGTCCAGCAAGAAGAAAATGTTACAGAATTTTCTACCAAAAAATTGAATAATGTTCATAACTGGGCTTACATTTTTAACCCTTTCAGCCACTGTGACATACCTGCATGTCACAGTGGCTAAGGGCTTGTATGGGGTGGGCTACTAGAGTGAGCCCGCAATATATACAGCGAGTGCTTGCTGTATAATACGGCACCTGGTCACAAATGATGAGGAATAGAGATTTCATAGCGGGGAACACATCAGAATACCATTCACCACAATAGATCTCTATTAGGGTGAATGGGACAAGGTATCAATAGATTCCAGGTTCTAGACCCCAAAGGGGGCTAAAAGTTATTGTCAAAAAAACATAAAAATATTAAAAGTTTAAATCACCCCACTTTCACATATAAAATGTTTTAAACATTAAAAAATATGAAGTAACAAGTATCACTGAGTCCTAAAAATGCCTCAACTATTAAAATATAAAAATATTTGTCCTGCGCAGTGTACACCATATCATAAACAAAAATAAAAACATCCAATTGGCCATTTTTTGGTCATCTTATCCCCCCGAAAAATTGAATAAGAGAGATCAAAAAGTTGTTTTCACCCCACGCATATAGCTCTGTGGATAGAAATATAGTAAAATTATGGCGTTCAGAAAATGGCAATGCAAATATAATTTTGATTGTATTTTAAAAGTACAAAAAAAATCAAAAAAACTATACAATATTGGTTTCACCGTAATCGTATTGAGCTACAGAATAATGATGTCATGTCAATTTTACCATACATTGAATAATGTAATATCAAACCTCAAAAATTCCTTTTTGGAATTATGTTTTTTTGGGGGGTTTTTTACCCCAGAAATAATTTGTCTCCCATTTTCATGGTAAATTAAATAGTACCATTAAAAATGCATCTCGTCCCTTAAAAACTAAGCCCTCGTATGACTGTATGAAAGGAAAATTAAAAAGGTTATGGCCATTGAAACATGGGGAGGAAGAAAACAAAAATGCAAAACTGATAATGGGTTAAGTAATAAAAAAAAAATTCAACTTACCTTAGATACACTACTCCTTATGTGTGACTACATGACTGGGTAGCCATGAAGTAGCCTACAGTATTTACGGTATACTCACGAGATTTAGACATTCTGGGATAAGTAGAGCTAGGCAATAGACTGTCAATTACAATGAGATAGGCAGGGTATCCGGTGGTGACTTTGTGACTCTAGCAGTGTAAGAGGATGCCCCGATGACTCCATGACCCAAATTTACACATGGAAATATACATTCTCAAAGCAAATGTGCATCAAAATGCTCAGCCTGAGAGTCAATGGTTTTGCTGTAACCTACAGCACATACTATTAGTTGCATATTGCAGCTCTTTTGACAGGTTCCCCTAAAAGCAGCTAAATCATGGATGTCTATGAAAGAGTGTGGGCATGATCTGTGACCTATCCAGTAGTCTCTGGGAAAAGAGGGGGGAGAAGGTGAGCTATGACCATTAAATATTGTCATTGGTTGATCCTGTGCTATTAGCCTCCAACTTTATAACAGAAGTGTTACCTTTATTTTAATGCTGCCCATAATGATAATGAGATGACTACTGAGAAATGATCTTTACAGAACTTATACATACAGAAAATTCCATGTAGATAGTTACATGAAAAATGAGGAAAAATATTACCTTTTTTTATATATTTTTTTTTTTATGTAAAAACTTGATTTAAACAACAGGCCATTTTGTGATGATACATTCCTTTGCATTCCTTAATATCCAAATAAATAATTACAATTTAAAAATGTGTTTTATATATATATATATATATATATATATATATATACACATACACACTGTATATATTTAAAGACCAAATATATTCTCATATTCTCACATTTGGTGTGTACGAGTACTGTGTGATTTTAATATGATAAATTTGTTAAAGTGACTTAACTGATTGATTTTATTAAAAGTATGTTCCCTGAGCATGTTAGCCATAATTAACGATGGCTAGCAATAGCTTAAAACTGAATGTACGCCAGTCATGTGGAACAATCCTATTAGAGATACAAATACTTAATCATAGTTCGAATGGGAGCTATTGACTGTGGTTAAGTGCTAGTTGTTAATAATGACCAGTCATGCAAATGTATGATGGAAAACACTTCATATGATTTTTATGTTGCTTTATTCTTATATTTTAAATACAAATAAATACAATATTGTTGGATAAATTAGTATTAGGCTCTTTTCACATTTTGTTTGGCCATATTTTCTGGGGAAATCTACCTGTATTGGCACCAAAATTAACACCCAGACATGAAACACTGTATACCTTACAGTGGCATATGTCTCTCACATACCTAAGATATATCTGCCAAAATCACATTCTAGTTGCATATGTTGTGTAAATGAGATCCTCTGGATGTGTTCACACTGGGTGGATTAACTGCAGACTTCTCCCTCGGCAAAGTGCATGCAACAGATTTGAAAATTCATAAAAGTCTTAAAGGAGTTTCCATGTTTTAGTTTTTTTTATTTGTACCCCAGCCTGAAACAACATTGTACAAATCCATACTCATCTGCTTCTTTGTACTCGATTCTTGCTCCCTGCTTCTCTTCCCTGGTCTTCTAGTCCTCATCTGTCAACCTCTACACAGGTGGAGTCATGTGCGTCACAGCAGCAATGGCTGTCATCATAGGTGACATGTCCCCAAGCGGCACATCACTGCTTGGTCATCACATGCTACTTAGGGTCACCACTGATACCAGTCATTGGCTGTAATGGTGCACGTGCAAAGGTTTACAGGGACTGGAAGACAGCCCAGGAGCCGTGAAGCTGGAACAGAGTGGTGGCGAGCAAGTGAGTATGCATTTCTTCATAGATATTCCAGGCTGGGGTGCAAATGTAAAATAATAATTCCTGAACAACGTCATTAAACATTACAGATTTTTTTCTGAACTATGTGATGTTTTAAAACTCAATTTGATTAGATTGCACCATAGTTATCTGCAAATTTTCTATAAGGAATTTGAGAAGAAAACCAACAGCAAAGTAAATCAGTAGTGTTGATCGAGCACCATAGTGCTCAAGTGATCGGGGGCTCAGGCCGAACACATCGGGAAGTTCGGGTGCTCTACCGAGCACCATAGTATAATGGAAGTCAATGGGAGAACCCGAGCATTAAACCAGGCACCCCCTGCTCTGAAGAGGGTAGGGTGCCAGGTTTATATGAAAAGGTCAGAAATTGATGTAAACGCCACCAAAATGGTTCGGTAACAGCATGGGGAGGATGTCTGGATGCATGTTGGACTCCCAGGTCGCTGCTGGGAACGATGTTGATAGTGTTGATCGAGCACCAAAGTGCTCAGTTGCTCGAGTAGAACACTTTGGATGCACAATGAAAGTCAATGGGAGAACCCGAGCATTAAACCAGGCACCTGTCAGGATGCATGTTGAACTCCCAAGTCGCTGCTGGGAACAATGTTGTCCGAGAAGTACGCCACTTTTACAGACTGACAATAATACGCACAAAACCGAAGATAAAATCTATTTTAGAGGAAAAACTGTTAGGAAACATTCTTTTCTGTATATTTACTTGTATATAAAGTGCAAGTGCTGCCAAAAGTTACAAGGAAGAGGCACTCCGATACAACCTGTATATAACATAAAGGAGGGCCTCATTCACATTGTGGTACAATTGTTCAGGCAATGGGACTCCTACACTCATAAAGCCTATGCACTAAGTGAAAGGGCTGCCAAAAATTACAAGGAACCGGCACTACAATACACACTTTGTTACACATAAAGGAGGGCATCATACACAGCCTTGAAAAATTATGATTGATGGCCTGCTGGCGACCCTCAAAAACATTTGGAGCAAGGGCCTGTCTGATCTGACCATCTAAAACATTATGGGTTAGTGCTTCTGCCGATTTGGTGACTCTAGATAACCTGTGGCCGATCTCACGTCCCCGTGACTGCAACGATCCATTCAGATGTCTGGCCTATCAACTTTCGATGTTATTGTCAGCACAAACCATGGTGACTATGGGTAACGGGGAATCAAGGTTTGATTCCGGAGAGGGAGCCTGAGAAACAGCTACGGCTACCACATCTAAGCAGGTAGCATGCGCGCAAATTACCTATTAGCTATTATTAGGTGAGGGCCTGCAGGTGATATAACCCTGTAAAAGATTGTAGGTGCGGGCCTGCAGGTGAGCTGAACCTGTAAAAGATTGTGGGTGCGGGTCTGCTAGTGAGCTGACCCTGTAAAGCATTATATGAGAGGGCCTGCTGGTTAGCTGACCCTTTAAAAAATTATATGCAAGGACCTGCTGGTGAGTTGACCCTCTAAAAAATTATATGCGAGGGCCTGCTGGTGAGCTGACCCTGTAAAACATTGTAGGTGAGGGCCAGTTTGTGAGCTGACCCTGTAAAAACATTATATGCGAAGGGCATATATGTGAGGGCATTATATGTGACGAATAAGCATGTTTTGATATGATGGAAGAAGAGAAGAAGGATGAGAAAAGGAAGATTCAACCATATACCCTTGTTTGTGATGGAAGGGGTGCATGGAAATACAGTATATTCAGTACATTAAAAACAACACATTTAAAGTGCTTTCATATTCATCAGCTTTCCTCTGGTGGAGTCGAGAAGTCATAGTCAATCCATGCCTTGTTCATTTTAATAAAGGCAGCCTATCATGAAGTCAGCCATGTTTGCCAGATTACTACCAACAGGCAAGACATCGGTGTCATCATCAGAAGGATCACTCTTAATCTCCTCATCCTCTTCCTTCTCTTCTGCCCACCCACGCAGAACAGATGGAATTAAACTTCCATGGGTACTACCCTCTGTAGCGGAGGTAACCATCTCTTGCTCCTCCTCCTCCTCTTCATCGTCCAATTCACACTAAGAACTGAATGTGGTCTGGCTATCACCCTATGTAATGTCTTCCCCCATTTCCACCTCTTCCACATGCAAAGCGTTGTCCTTAATTGTGAGCAGCGAGCATTTGAGTAGACACAGAAGTGGGATGGTTACGCTGATAATAGTGTTATCGCCGCTCGCAATCTGTTTTGATTCCTCAAAGTTTCTCAAAACCTCACAGAGGTCAGAAATCCTTGCCCACTCCTCGCATGTGAATAGTGGAAAAGGCTGAAAAGGAGATAACCATGTTGCAGCAGGTATTCCACTACTGCCCTCTGCTGCTCACAAAGCCTGGCCAACATGGGGAACGTCGAGTTCCAGTGCGTGCTCACGTCGCACAACAGCCAGTGAGCTGTCAATTTCAAGCGCTACTGCAGCATTAACAGACCTGCTAAAGCCGTCGGTGACTTGTGGAAATGTGCACACACGTGGCGCACCTTCACCAGTAGCTCACGCAAATTGGGGTAGGTTTTGAGAAACAGCTGAACCACAAGGTTGAACATGTGGGCTAGGCATGGGATGTGTGTGAGCTTGCTGAGCTCCAAAGCCGCCAAGTTACAGCCATAATCAGACACAACCATGCTTGTTTCTAGGTTGAGTGGCGAGAGCACAGTCTGGTCTCTTATCCCCTGCCACAGCTCTGCGGCGGTGTGTTGTGTGTACCCTAAGCATATCAGTTTCAGCACGGCCTGTTGCTGCTTCCCTACTGCAGTGCTACACTGCTTCCAGCTACCGACTGATAACTGACTGGTACAGGTGAAAGTTGAGGAGGCGGAGGAGAAGAAGTGGGGTTTGGAGCTACTAATGCAGGTGCTGGTAGAAACCCTGGTTGACATAGGGCCCACAATTCTTGGCATCGCTAGCACCTGTGCCATCCCAGGGTACGACTCACTCCCGGCCTCAACAACATTCACCCAGTGTTCCATCACAGAAATGTAGCATCGCTGGCCGAATGCACTTGTCCATGTGTCCGTGGTTAAGTGGACCTTCCAAGTAACTGCGTTGGTCAGGGCACGTGTGATGTTACGGGACACATGTTGGTCTAAGGTGGGCACAGCACACCTTGAAAAATAGTGACGGCTGGGGACTGCATAACGCGGGACGGATGCTGACATCAGGCTGCGGAAGGCCTCAGTGTCCACAACATTTCCAGGGACAGTAATTTGGAAAGCTGCGCATTTAGTGCAATGGCCTGTGGGTGGGTGGGTGGCTGGGTATTTTCACTTGCGTTCAAAGGCCTGGGGTAAGGACATTTAGACGCTGTGCTGGGACACGGAAGTGGATGTGGTCGCTGATGGTACTTGTGAAGGTCCAGGTGCAGGGCAGAAGGCAAAGGGGATTGGCCAGCACGTAACAGCATACCCCGGCTCAATTTCGTATGGCACAGGATGCAAACTACTATTCTTTTGTCGTCCGCACTTTCCTCAAAAAAGCGACATACTGCGGAACATCTACCCCTTGGCAAGGGAGATTTCCACAAGGGGGTGCTATGTGGAACAGTTGCGGGCCTGTTTTGCTGTGGCCTTCTCCTTTTTGGCACCCCACTGCCTCTTCCAGCCTGTTGTGGTGCTGCAGATCCCTCCCCCTCTGTACTGCTGTCCTTGCTCGGCTTTACACCTTCCCAGGTTGGGTCAGTGACCTCATTGTCCACCACCTCCTCTTCCACTTCATCCACCTGATTTGTTGACCTAACTACAACCTCAGTGATTGACAACTGTGTCTCATCCTCTTCATCAACCTCGTAAGACAGTAATTGCGGTTGACTCATTGGCAACTATGTCTCACCATTATCCCCGTTATTGAATACCAAGTGCCGTTCCCCACCGTCATGTTCTTGTGAATGTAGATGCTGAAGTGGTTGGAAATCAGGGCACAAGATCTCATGTCCCTCTTCAAGCGTGCTTGGCAAGAGGGCCAAATCAAGTAATGGCGATGAAAATAGGTCCTTAGAATATCCGAGTGTGGGATCACTTGTTTGGTCTAGACTGTACATGGTGGGAGGAAGGAGGATCAGGGTAAGGATTGTGTTGAGCAGACTACTTTCTACTGAGACTGGACTTGGTGGAAGACACGGTGGTGCTTAACCAACTGGAAGCATTATCTACTGCAATACAACCGACCACCTGGTCGCACTGGTCTGATTACGAGAGCAAACTGGGACATGAAGCTAGGTATCGTGAATGACAGTTTTTCTTGTGCTCTGGCAGCAGGCACAGTTTCTCAGTGCCCAGGGCCACGGCCTCTGCGTGCACCATCAGCATCACGGCCACTTCCCTGTCCCTTACTGCTCGCCTTCTTCATTTTAAATGTGATATATGCTTGAAAGTATGTCACACGTACAGTAGCGTAGGATATAGAAGTGTATGCGCAAAATAATTTACAGGACAGGTACTGCAGGTAACATAGTAACATAGTAATATAGTACATAAGGCCGAAAAAAGACATTTGTCCATCCAGTTCGGCCTGTTATCCTGCAAGTTGATCCAGAGGAAGGCAAAAAAAAACAAAAAAAAAAACCCTGTGAGGTAGAAGCCAATTTTCTCCACTTTAGGGGAATATAAACTTCCTTCCCGACTCCAATCAGGCAATCAGAATAACTCCCTGGATCAACGACCCCTCTCTAGTAGCTATAGCCTGTAATATTATTAAGCTCCAGAAATACATCCAGGCCCCTCTTGAATTCCTTTATTGTACTCACCATCACCACCTCCTCAGGCAGAGAGTTCCATAGTCTCACTGCTCTTACCGTAAAGAATCCTTTTCTATGTTTGTGTACAAACCTTCTTTCCTCCAGACGCAGAGGATGTCCCCTCGTCACAGTCACAGTCCTGGGGATAAATAGCTGATGGGATAGATCTCTGTACTGACCCCTGATATATTTATACATAGTAATTAGATCTCCCCTCAGTCGTCTTTTTTCTAAAGTGAATAACCCTAATTTTGATAATCTTTCAGGGTACTGTAGTTGCCCCATTCCAGTTATTACTTTAGATGCCCTCCTCTGGACCTTCTCCAGCTCTGCTATGTCTGCCTTGTTTACAGGAGCCCAGAACTGTACACAGTACTCCATGTGTGGTCTGACTAGCGATTTGTAAAGTGGTAGGACTATGTTCTTATCACGGGAATCTATGCCCCTTCTGATGCAACCCATTATCTTGTTGGCCTTGGCAGCAGCTGCCTGACACTGGTTTTTGCAGCTTAGTTTGCTGTTTATTAAAATTCCTAGATCCTTTTCCATGTCAGTGTTACCGAGTGTTTTACCATTTAGTATGTACGGGTGACTTGCATTTTTCCTTCCCATGTGCATAACTTTACATTTATCAGTGTTAAACCTCATCTGCCACTTATCTGCCCAAGCCTCCAATCTATCCAGATCGCTCTGTAGTAGTATACTGTCCTCATCAGTGTAAATTACTTTACACAGTTTAGTGTCATCTGCGAAAATTGATACTTTACTATGCAAGCCTTCTACAAGATCATTAATAAATATATTGAAGAGAATAGGGCCCAATACTGACCCCTGAGGTACTCCACTAGTGACAGTGACCCGATCTGAGTGTGTACTGTTAATAACCACTCTCTGTTTTCTATCACTGAGCCAGTTACTTACCCACTTACAGACGTTTTCTCCCAGTCCGAGCATTCTCATTTTATATACTAACATTTTATGTGGTACAGTGTCAAATGCTTTGGAGAAGTCCAGATATACGACATCCATTGATTCGCCGCTGTCAAGTCTGGAACTTACCTCCTCATAGAAACTGATTAAATTAGTCTGACATGACCGATCCCTCACGAAGCCATGCTGATATGGCGTTATTTGCTTATTTCTGTTGAGATGCTCTAATATAGCATCTCTCAGAAAACCCTCAAACAGTTTACCCACAACAGATGTTAAACTTACCGGCCTATAGTTTCCAGGCTCTGTTTTTGGCCCCTTTTTGAATATTGGCACCACATATGCCATGCGCCAATCCTGTGGGACATTCCCTGTCAGTATAGAGTCTGCAAATATCAGAAATAAGGGTCTGGCTATGACATTACTTAATTCCTTTAGGATACGGGGGTGTATGTCATCCGGTCCTGGCGATTTGTCTATTTTAATCTTTTTAAGTCGCTGATGTACTTCTTCCTGGGTCAGACAGGACACTTTTAATGGGGAATTTATTTTTGCATTCTGCATGTCATCTGACAATTTCTTTTCCTCAGTGAATACATTGGAGAAAAAAATATTTAACAGCTTTGCTTTCTCCTCATCGCTCTCGGCGACTCCCCCCTCATTACTCTTTAAAGGGCCGACACCTTCAGATTTATACTTTTTAACATTTATATAATTGAAGAACATTTTAGGGTTAGTTTTACTCTTTTTGGCAATTAATCTCACGGTCTCTAGTTTGGCCGCTTTTATTAGTTTTTTACATGTTCTATTTTTTTCCTTATAGTTTTTCAGTGCTTCCGTGCTCCCCTCCTGTTTCAGTGAATGATATGCTTTCTTTTTGTCATTTATTGCTTTCTTTACAGTTCTATTTATCCACATTGGTTTATTTTTGTTCCTTAACCTTTTATTACCATACGGTATGTACCTCTCACAATGAGATTTTAGGATGTTTTTAAAGATATCCCATTTTGTGGCTGTATTTTTATTTTTGAGGACTTTTTCCCAGTTAGTTTGGCCTATGGCCTCTCTTAGTTGGCTAAATTTTGCTTTTTTGAAGTTTGGTATTTTTGTTCCTCCCTGTAGAAACGCTCTTTTGAATGATAATTGGAAGGTTATTACTTTATGGTCACTATTTCCCAGGTGTCCCCCAACCTGCACGTCTGTTGTTCTGTCGGGCCTATTGGTTAATACTAAGTCCAGTATGGCCGTCCCTCTAGTCGGGTCCTGAACCAGTTGGGAGAGGTAATTGTCTTTGGTTATTGCCAAGAACCTGTTTCCCTTATGAGATATACAAGTTTCTGTTTCCCAGTCTATATCTGGGTAGTTGAAGTCCCCCATAATAACCACCTCATTATGATTTGTCGCCTCGTCTATCTCGTTTAGTAGTAGATTTTCTGTTGACTCTGGTATATTAGGTGCTTTATAGTAAACTCCTATTAGTAATTTATTGTTGTTTTTAGCTCCATGTATCTCTACCCACACTGACTCCACATGTTCATGTCCCTCACTTATATCTTCGCGGAGTGTGGGCTTTAGACAGGACTTTACATAAAGGCAGACCCCTCCCCCTCTCCGGTTTTGACGATCCTTTCTAAACAGACTGTAACCTTGTACATTAACCGCCCAGTCATAGCTATCATCCAGCCATGTCTCAGTTATTCCCACTATGTCATAGTTCTCCTCACACATCACTAATTCCAGTTCACCAGTTTTATTAGTCAGACTTATGGCATTAGTATACATACATTTGAGAGGTTTATGTATATTTTTTACCCTACACCTTTCCTTCTGAACTGTTCTAGTCCCTCCTTCCATTCCTCCCCCAGTCCCATTACCTTGCCCCCGGTCTCTATCTGCGCTATCTTCCCGTCCTATAACGTAATTACCCTCCCCCCCAGTCCCTAGTTTAAACACTCCTCCAACCTTCTAGCCATCTTTCTCCCCAGCACAGCTGCCCCTTCCCCATTGAGGTGCAGCCCGTCCCTACGATAGAGCCTGTAGCCGATAGAAAAATCGGCCCAGTTCTCCAGGAACCCAAACCCCTCCTTCCTACACCAGTTCTTGAGCCACTTGTTAATCTCCCTAATTTCCCGTTGCCTTTCTTGTGTGGCTGGTGGTACAGGCAGTATTTCGGAAAATACTACCTTTGAGGTCCTTGCCCTCAGCTTTTGACCTAAATCCCTGAAATCATTTTTAAAGGGTTTCTACCACTTGAATATCACATATTTGGTGTTCAGACACTAGCGATTCGCTAGTGTCTGTTCTTGCCTACAAGCTAATTATCACATTAATCCGGGCTGCCGATACCTCAAAAAAAGCACTTATATCTTTATGCAAATGAGCCTCTAGGTGCTATGCAGGCGTTTTTCTAAGCACCTAGAGGCTCCGTCTACCTTGCATTTTGCCGCCCTGCGCCTCGCTCCAGCACGCCCATCTCTCACTGTAATCGATCCTCCCCCTGCTTCAGCCTTCCGAAATCCCGCGCCTGCGCCGTCCGTCGCGGCATTCGGAGGCATTCGGCGCAGGCGCAGTCAATGTCTGACCGCTTGCTGCTGGGCTTCGTCTGTCCCACGGAGCTCTGTGACGTCATCGGCGCAGGCGCAGTTGAAATGTCTGAGCAGGGAGCGGTCAGACATTGACTGCGCCTGCGCCGAATGCCTCCGAATGCTGCGACAGACGGCGCAGGCGCGGGATTTCGGAAGGCTGAAGCAGGGGGAGGATCGATTACAGTGAGAGATGGGCGTGCTGGAGCGAGGCGCAGGGCGGCAAAATGCAAGGTAGACGGAGCCTCTAGGTGCTTAGAAAAACGCCTGCATAGCACCTAGAGGCTCATTTGCATAAAGATATAAGTGCTTTTTTTGAGGTATCGGCAGCCCGGATTAATGTGATAATTAGCTTGTAGGCAAGAACAGACACTAGCGAATCGCTAGTGTCTGAACACCAAATATGTGATATTCAAGTGGTAGAAACCCTTTAAGGACTCTCCACCTACCTCTAACTTTGTCATTGGTTCCGATATGGACCATGACCGCTGGATCTTCTCCAGCCCCTCCCAGTAATCTGTCAACCCGATCCGCGATGTGTCGAACTCTAGGTAATATCACTGTTTACAGTGTCTATGGAAAAAAGTACACTGGATGTCCCTGATATTTTAGGGATGCACACACTTTAAACAGGAGATGTGGTGTGGATAATTTAACTGTCCGCAGTGGACACAGTCTTTGGAAAAAGTACACTGGATGTCACTGATATTTTAGGGATGTGCAAACTTTAAACAGGAGATGTGGTGCGGAAAATTTAACTGTCCGCAGCAGACAAGGTCTACGGAAAAAGTGCATTGGATGTCACTGATATTTTAGGGATGTACACACTTTAAACAGGAGATGTAGTGCGGATAATTTAACTGTCCGCAGTGGATACAGTCTTTGGAAAAAGTACACTGGATATCACTGATATTTTAGGGATGCGCACACTTTAAACAGATGTGGCGTGAATAATTTAACTTTCCACAGCGGTCTATTACACAGTATTTAGCACAAGATGCGCTAAAAATATATATTGCTGCTGTCACACAGAATAGTCCTTAAAAGGACTTTTGGGTCTCTGAAAAGTTTTTGTATAAAAATCTTCCTATTACACTCCCTACACTGTCTGTCTCTTCCTATGCACAGCTCTCCCTAACTGAGCAATTTAGCGCAGGTTGCGTTACAAGCATATATTGCTGCTGTCACACACAATAGTCCTTACAAGGACTTTTGGCTCTCTGAAACGTTTTTGTACACTTATAATATTTGATTACACTCTCTGTCTCTTCCTATCCTCAGCTCTCCCTGACTTAGAATGAGCCGAACACGCGTCATCGGTGCTATATAGCACCCGATGACGCGTGTTCTGGCCAGCCAATCACTGTAATGCCAGTAGCCAACATGGCTACTGGCATTACAGTGAGGGCAGTGCCTACCTGCCCATTTATTGACTGTGTATCAGCCAAGATACATGCGGGGAGGAGACTTGAGCATGGTGCGTGAGCACATGCGGTATTCGGCCAAGTACCGCCATGTGCCGAGCATCGAGATGCTCGAGCCGAATAGGTGTTCGGCCGAGCATGCTCGATCATTACTATATATCGGTGCTCTATGCACGGAATTCCTCATGAGCTTGTACTTTAAAACAGGAGCCGATCTGAATAAAAGTGCTGAAGTCTATGTCATATTCGCTGGATGGAGTAAATTTCAAACTACCTCTAATTCTTTGCTGTGTCCTAATGGAATAAAGCTAAAAAAATAAAATAAAAAAGCACCTAAATAGATACTGACTTGAAAAGCTTTTAGAGGGGGCGCGGCCAGCAGCGCATGGAGTGAGCCGCACTTTTGCTCAGCTCCAGCGCTGTAGCTCTGAGACGCCGACTCAAAGCATATTAACTCTTTTCACAACTTACCTGCCTCAAGAAGAGACGAACCTCACTCACCCGGCGATGACAAAGACCCGGAGAAAGGCAGCCACGGGCAACTCCCCACAGTTGAAATAAAAATATTTTTTTTTGCCCCATCTCATTAATTTTTTTAAAGAAGCACTGGCGCTGCATAATTTTGTTGGATTACTGCATCAATACCGTCACACGGTTGAAATCTTAAATTTTTTGGGGGGGGAGGTAGGGGGCGGTTTAAATTATCTTAAGGAGCAGCATAAATGCACATGATCACTGTACTAATAGCAGTTGTTTTTCAATGTCCAGACAAAGCTGGGCCTGCATCATGCCACTAATGCCTCAATCATCACTTTGCATTTACTTTACACACAGGATTGTATGTCATTACTGTATTTGATTACTGTATCAATACAGAAATTTTCTCACAGTCCAGGCAGACTGAATGCGATCAATAGACCTCTGATTGCTGCCGGTGCCCCATCTTGCCACTCTTGCTGTCTGCCTAACATCATGTTGTGTATGGCTGCTGCCTGCATCATGCCACTAATGCCACTTGTAGTATTAATTGGCTGTCATATGTTAACAGGCTGGGTTCTAAAGAATCGACTCGAGAAATGTGCAAAACGATTTTTTTAAATCAAATTCGGACCCAATTTTTTAAAAACAATATGATTAGCTAGAATTAGAATTTCTTCAGATTCGATTTTTTTTTTCAAAGAAAGAGAGAGAGAGAGAAATATTTACAGTCATGTAAAGCGCTTTTCAAACTGGTTCATACCTGAATCAAATTTCTTGTCAGAAGAGGATGAATGAGACCCAAAACTTATTTTAGGAAATGTATTTATCTCTACTAAGAAGCTCTCCATTCTGGATTGGTTCATAAAAGAATGTTGTTTTTTTCAGCTGGCTTACCCCTTTAAGCCCTAATGGGACATATTAGCGAGGGTTGTCACGTCGAGTCAAACCCTTTAAGCACTTCTTTTTATTGGCTATTAATGTAACTTGCTGCATTTTTTGTATTTAACATATAAAAGTAATTACACAAAATTATTTAAATTATTGCCAGTGAGCGCAAATGTCTTCATGGCGGCCTTTAAAAGAATACAATATATTGTCAGACGTTCTCCCATTAATTGTCATCTACAGAATCCTGCTGTGCTGCAAAGATTAATACCCTCAAAGAAAAGAAAAAAATTTAGATATTTAGTAAATCGGTGAAATCTGTTTCTTTTTTATGTAAAAAAAAAACACCTGGTGGCATTTTAAAGGTAACCAACTATTCGCTTTATCAGTTCAGGTATTTAAGCATTAAAGTTTATAATTGCAAAAATTGCATTAGGTGCACTTAAGGTAATCTCTGATTTTGGCCCCGTAATGTTCTTATCATTATGCCATTTCAAGAGCAATTATGAAGTATGTAAAATTATACAAATTTCTTCCTGACGGTAGACACCTAGATAATTAAGCTGTTAACTGTATACTATACTGTAGTGGTCAGCCTCCTTATAAATCCTTCTCTGTAACTCCTTCATTGTTCTGCAAATCTCCAGGGAAGCACTTGATGATATCCAGCTAGATATGACTGATTAAACACAGCTTTACCTCTCGCTCACATGCTTTTCAAAGACTCACCAAATTCTTGCAGGTAGCAGCGCTGAATTTGTTGAACTGTTACATTTTAGTTAGGAAAATCCCCAAACCAAATGGATTTCGACATTTGGCTTAAACCACTTGAAAGCCTTACAGGATGCATTCTCACAGCACAGTTTTGCTATGATTTTGTAAAGCCACAGAAAAAAATTGTATATTTTTTTTTTTAAAGCAACACCTTTTTGAAAAAATGGATGTAAGACCACGCAACAAAATTGCGATGTGTGAACGCGGCCTAAAACAAAATCTGTCTTATGTGTTTCAAAGAAGTGTGTGAACACAGCGTAAAAAATTAAATACAATTTGATTATCCAGTAAGTCTGGAGATTTGAAGCTGGTTTTCCCCTAATATGACATTTTGGAGTTTTTTCCTGAGGGGTTTCCACCCTTATAAATCACTTACATATACGTATCCATCACTACAAATAACCTATTGTCATAACTAGAGATGAGCGAAGTTCTCTAAAATTCAATTTGGCTGCTTTGCCGAATTTTACAAAACAATTTTCCTCTTGACGAATTACTTTGTCACGAAGCGCATGTCTTTGTAAATAGGGAGCTGTGATTGTGCCGACTCTCATCATTTAACCAAATTCAACACTAATCGCTGCATCTGAGATCCATATTAAAGCATTTTACTGTTTGCAAATTTAAAAAAGGTAAAATCATACTTATCTCATTCATTTCATTGTTAAAGATCCAGTGCTTGAAGATCCAGTGCAAAATCATGTGCGGCATGGGATGATCATCACATCATACGTCCCTGTGCACAAGATTTCATGTGTGATGTTCAAGCAGCATGGCTGTGGTGGCCTCTTCATGATCAAATTGATGAGTTAAGTATGATTTTTTTTTATTATTTTTTTACTTTTACCACCATTTCAGGAAAAATCTGTTCGTTACCACAAAGCACAAGAAAATTCAGCTTTGCAGCTAACTAAATTTTTCCTAAAATTTGGATCGAAGTCCACTGCATGAACTTCTATTCGCTCAACACTAGTCAAAACTGTGTTTATATCTGAAACATTTTTGTTTTTTTTACAAAATTGGTACTGCCACTGATGCTTCTCAATAGCATGGCACTTCTTTTCACTTTTAAGCTTATGCTGTGTACTCTGAGGCATGGTCAGCAGTCATCCCATTATTATCCGACAGTAGGATTTCAATGAAAAGTAGCATCTTTTTTAGAAACTGCAGGAAGATAACACAGTATTTTACCATTGACCATAGGTTATAGGACAGCTCAGCTCCCCCTATTCTCCCTGCATGGAGTATGCATACAACAACCCTCCCACAGAAGACAATAGCTTAGTTTTCTTGTGTCCATGTAAAGAAGATAAGACATAAAATCAGACAGTAAAAACAGGTTTTTAAAGGAAACATACTTTCAAAATAGATTTATAATAGTGTTCTAATAGATATTTTAGTCACAAATTTTTATCGCGAATATTGCCACTTCGAGAATTCACGAATATCTACAATATAGTGCTATATCTTCGTACTTCCATCAGTTCCCGTGAATGAGAAGGCTGCAATATCTTTGACTTTAGGAGTAGTGTTGATCACAAATTTTCATATAGCAAATTTTTTATCGTGAATTTTTCGATAGCCGATTTTCACAATCAAACAAATAATGACTGGATATCAAAAATTCTCGAATTCTGGAATATATGATGAATAATTGCACAAATATTTGCAAAATATAGCGAATTCGAATATTGCCCCTGCCACTCATCACAGTTTTATAATTGGTAATAGGCTTTAGCCTAAAGATATCAGAATATAATGATTATAGATAAGCAAATTTCTCAAAAATTCGATTCGGCCGCTTCGACAAGATTTTTAAAAATATTTGGTTTGATCCGAATTCATTAGTGGCGAATTGCGTTAAAAAATGGCTATTTCCTGGCTGCAAAGAGCCGTTATAGTGGTGTAGAATAGTGTTGAGCGCGAATATTCGAATTGCAAATCTTTTTCTCGAATATCGCAACTTCGAGATTTGGCGAATATTTAGAATATAGTTCAATATATTCACAAAATCGAATATTCGTTTATTTTTTATTTTTTTATTGTTATATTTTTTTCTTTCCCACTTCCCTAAAGTTGTTCTTACCTATCCTTTGGATTCCTGGCTTCCTGGCTGCTCCAGTCAGTGCCCGTTGCCGCTTCTGCCGACTTCCATGCTCATGGAGCGTCCCCATCACCATGGGAATGTCTCCATATACTAGAATGTACTGTCGGATTTGAGAATTACGTTGAAATCGCAATGCGATTATTGTAACTTGAATTAATCGAATTGCAATTCCAACTTAACACTGATATATTCCATATTCGTTAATTCTAGCCTAATATGGAATATAGCAGTGCTAAGTTGAAATCGCAATCCGATTAATTCAAGTTATAATAATCGAATTGCGATTTCAACTTAGCACTGCTATATTCCATATTAGGCTAGAATTAACGAATATGGAATATAGCAGTGTTAAGTTTGAATCGCAATTAGATTAATTCAAGTTATAATAATCGCATTGCGATTTCAACTTTTTACGTATATTCTTAATATTGCTCTAACTTCGTCTTTTAGAATAATTTGCAATATTCTAAAAGACGAAGTTAGAGCAATATTACGAATATTCTAAAAGACGAAGTTAGAGCAATATATTACGAATATTCTAAAAGACGAAGTTAGAGCAATATTAAGAATATTCGTAAAATACACATATAGATTGTAATTTAGCTAATATACTGCTATAGTAATTTTTTTAATAGTGTACATATTTTACAAAACTTAAGTTCAGAAGAGGCAAAAAAAAATTGAGAAAAAAAAAGGAATATAGCACTATATTAGCTAAATTACAATCTATATGTGTATTTTGCGAAATTTCGTAATATTGCTCTAACTTCGTCTTTTAGAATATTACGAATATTTTAAAAGACAAAGTTAGAGCAATATTACGAAATTTCGTAAAATACACATAGATTGTAATTTAGCTAATATACTGCTATAGTAATTTTTTAAATAGTGTACATATTTAACAAAACTTAAGTTCAGAAGAGGCAAAAAAAATTGAGAAAAAAAAAAGGATTATAGCACTATATTAGCTAAATTACAATCTATATGTGTATTTTACGAAATTTCGTGATATTGCTCTAACTTTGTCTTTTAGAATATTCGTCATATTCTAAAAGACGAAGTTAGAGCAATATTACGAAATTTCGTAAAATACACATATTAGCCTAGCCATAGTCAATTAGTCATAGGAACGTTGCCTTATACTATCAAAAGAAAAATCGCAAAACGCGATTAATTAAATCGCATATTATTCGCGATAATTGGAATAATTACGAATATATTTGATTTCGATGAATATTCACTCGAATATTCGCAAAATATCGCAAAATCGAATATGGCACCTCCCGCTCATCACTAGTGTAGAACACTGTGTCTTGCAGTAACACGCATAGGGAGTCTGCTGTGGTAGGAAAACAAAACTGGGAGTCAGTATGACATGCAGATGACAGGGGTCGCTCTCAGAATCACTGCACACTTCACTTATTTGGGCAGTTACAGGGCCATAACTGACCAAATAACTCAAGTGTGGAGCAGTGCACTTATTTTACACTATCGGAAGATGATTCCACATAGATGTCTACAGAACCTGTTCTATTAAACTCTTATACAAGTAGAACTCCCCTGACAGAGTGGAGAGGGTGTCAGCAGTAAGTTTGTGTTGACGTCACTGATTATTTTGCCCATTCTCTGATCCGTCAGAACCATAACCTCCGAAAAATGGATCCTGTCTGTGGAGCATCTACCTTCACTCGGTCAGCATTTGGTCAGTAATCCATCAGTACTGCTAAAGCCCAAAAAAAACTGGAGTGGATCCAAAACAGAGATAGCACGTGAATGAAATATTTGCATGTCTTCTGTGTTTTGTACCCACTCCTGCTTATGGCTAACAAATCATAAGCCAATTCTGATGCAGAATAGGGACCATGTCATGTAGCCTTACAGCTGTTACATAGACAGGATCCGTTGTGGTCTCATTTTTCCTTCCTTCTGACAGATCAGAAGAAGGGTCAAATAAATAATGATGTTAGCAAGGCCAAAAGGCAAAATAGTGCCCCAGTCATGAAGTGGGGAGGGTGGGAACAGCATGAAGAGACCACAGAGTCTGGAGGTGGCAGCAGCAGGAGGATGCCACATACTGGCACAATAACAGTGTGGAAGTGGCAGCAGCATCAGGAGGCCACAGAGTGGCACAATGACAGAGTGTGGAGGTTGTGGCAGCAGAATCAGGAGGAGGCCATATGGTGGCATAATGACAGTGTGGAGGTGGCAGCAGCAGCATCAGGAGGCCACAGAGTGGCAATGTGACATAGTGTTGAGTAATAATAAGCATCAGGACACCACATCGTGGCAATATGCCATAGTGTGGAGGTGGCAGCAGCATCAAGTGACCACAGAGTGGCAAGGTGACATAGTGTGGAGGTGGCAGCAGCATCCGGAGACCACAAAGTGGCAAGGTGACATAGTGTGAAGGTGGCAGCAGCCTCAAAAGACCACAGATTGGCAAGGTGACAAAGTGTGGAGGTGGCAGCAGCATCAGGAGGCCACAGAGTGACCCAGTGAAAGAGTGGGGAGGTGGGTGGAAATACCAGTACCAGCTGAAGATGGTGGGTGAAAGAAGGAGCATATGGCATCAGATATGTGGCATCAGGCAGATAGCAGCATCAGATTAGTAGCTGAGGCAGGTAGCCAGAAGAAACTGGTCTCTTTTGTCAAAGTGTTGGGGTTGGCAACATGGATGATCTAGTCTGATGCATCAGGCATTGGTGGGTGGAAATCCTGGCTGATCCATCTGATTCATCTTGACAAAAATCAGTCTCTCCACATTTTGGGTGGACAGGCGAGTTCTTGTGGGGTAACTATGGCCCCCGCCGCACTAAACACTTGCTCTGATGCCACACTACTGGCCGGGCAAGACAGCTTTTCCAGGGTAAACTCTGGCAGCCACAAATCCAGTTTGGCCATACAGTAGTCCAGCGGACTATTTGGGGTGGCAGGATGCTGTCCAAGTATGCCACCACCTGCTGGTTCAGTTCCTGTTCCAGGTCTAGCTGCTGCTGCTGCTGCTGGTGAGTAGTTCCTTCACTAGGCGGGTGAAGAAAGCTGCTTATTAGCGACTCTAGACTCAAGTTGCTGCTGATGGAGCTCGAACTGCTCCTACACCCCACCCTGCCACAGCAGTCATGGCAGAGGAACATGAACGCAGAGTGCTCCCCAGTCAGACCTGCGAGTCGATGGATGATTGCGCAGATAGACAGCGGCCAACTGACTACATAGGACAGTGGTGGCGAACCTATGGCACGGGTGCCAGAGGTGGCACTCAGAGCCCTCTCTGTGGGCACCTGCTCCCTGGTATGGTGTACCAGTATGCCTTAGACTTTTCCTTCCATTCATCAGCGCAGGGCTCACTATGAACAGCACAGGCAGCGCACTGAATGTAGGCAGGCTATTACAGCTACATGATAAAGTACATGGAAGATATACTATATTGGCATTCAGGTTAAAGTGCGTGTTGGCACTTTGAGATAAATAAGTGTGTTTTGGGTTGCAGTTTGGGCACTCGGTCTGTAAAAGGTTCGCCATAACTGACATAGGATGTCTCTATAGTAGTTCAGTGTGTCCTCCCTCTCAGCGGGTGTAAAAAGGCCCCCATTTTGGACTGGTAGTGAGAGTCCAACAAGGTGGAGAGCCAGAAGTTATCCCTCTGCCGAATGGTGTAAATTTGGCTGTCATTAGGCAAGCAAGTGAGCATGCATCAGGCCATTTGTGCAAGGGACTCCCTGCCTCCATCACCACTGCATACTGCCACCGTGTGTCTGGGTCCTCTGCCTCATTTTGCTCATCGCCCTGTAGCTCCTCTGGCTGCTCATGCTCCTCCTCTCCTGTCAGCTGATTAGAAAAATCACCCATTTCGCTACACATTGCTTGTGCGCCAATGTCCTCCTCCTCCTCCTCCAGTTCAGCCCCCACAGGGCTCATATTGCCTTGAGATCTAGGCGCCACATCTTCAGTCCCCAGACCAGACAGATTTACCAGCACCTGTTCCAGGGCATGAAGCAATGGAATGACGTTGTTCATCCTGTAGTCCTGGCGACTGACAAATAACTTGGCCTCCTCAAAGTGCCTGAGCAAATGGCAGGTGTCACACATGACCTTCCACTGGCTGACATCGAAGTTACACAGGGGAGTACCCCTGTCCGCTTGGATCATCAATAAATCATTTATGGCCTTTCTCTGTTTATATAGTCGGTCCAACATATGGAGGTTGAAATTCCAATGGGTGGAAACGTTGCATATCAGCCTATGTTGGGGGATGCCATTCTGCCGCTGCTAGAGTTGAGCAAACTCGAACTGCAAAAGGTTCGTAGCAAACTTTGCGAGTTCGGGTATCCGGACCTGAACCTGAACTTTTTCACTGAAGTTCAGGTTCGATTTTCGGGTGATTTTATTATTTTCCGTTCTATCTTCATTCAGCAGGACCTGTGGTGACATCACTGACATCACGACGTGGTGAGCGCAGTGACATCACCGCAGGCCCTAAAGAAAAGAAGATACCGACTAAGCGATCAAGTGGATGAGGTGAGTTTATTTTTTATTTTTAACCCCTCAATAGACATTTTATTTATCATTCTGTTTTAAGAATGCTATTATTTTCCGTTATAACCATGTAATAACAGAAAATAATAAAGTGAAGTTAGGGTCCCCATTGACTTAAATGGGGTCCGGGTTCGGGGTGAAGTTCCGGTCCCGAAACCGAACTTTGACCTGAATTTCGTCCGAACCTGACGAACCCGAACTTCCACCTGTTTGCTCTAATCTAGCAGCTGCATCTCAAGGAGAAGTGCTTCGCGGTGTACGAGTGGCTAAAGTGCATGCAAGGTTTCCTGGCTATTTTTAGGATGCCTTGCAGATGGGTGGAAGAGTTTAGGAACCGCTTGACAACCAGATTTAACACGTGTGCCATGCAGGGCGCATGGCTCAGCCATCCTTGACGCGCAACCAACACTATGTTTTTCCTGTTGTCGGTCAACATGGTTCTGATTTTAAGTTGTTGCGGAGAAAGCCAGGATTTGATTTCTTAATGGACACGCAGCAGTTCCTACCCTGTGCGACTCCATTCACCCAGGCAAACGAGGTGCAGAACAGCTTGACACCGCCGTGCCCTGCACATGTGGTATGCTGGAGGGGCACTGTGAATTGTCCCTGTAGTGGAGGCTGAGGACACGGTGGAGGATGAGGAGGCAGAGGCAAACACTGTCGCAGGACCAATAGCGTGAGAACGTTGAGTCGGAAGCAGAGTCAACTGGGTCTACTGGCCAAGTTGCTGGTGTGGCTGTTCAGGAACCACATTTACCCAGTGGGATGTAAAGGACATATATTGTCCTTTACCGTAGTTATAGCTACTGACCAAATTTCCCTAAAAAGGCTGTATCACAAACAAATTTCACCGCTGAATGGCTAATCAACGCAATTACTCAGTCCCTACAGAAGAAAGTCTACTTTCACTGACCAATTTTCCCAAAAAAGGCTGTATCACAAATTTCACCATTGAATGATAATGTAAATTCACCGCAGAACGACTAATAACACAAACTTATTTTTGCTATTCATACAGCGCAACAATGTCTGTATGACAATGTAAATTCACCGCAGAACGGCTAATAACATGTAGTTATTTTTCCCATTATTACACCCCAACAATGGCAGTATAACAATGTCGGTTCACTGCAGACCCGCTAATAGGACGCATTCTTTGTCCTATTAATATACCCCAAAAATAATAATTGTAACAATACTAGTGGAATACTGCTGGAATCCAATGGCAGGGACAAGGCCTGTACACAGGAAACACTGGAGTCTTGAATAGGAGGTCGCAGGACTGAAGGATGTAGCAGAGCCAAGCAAGCGAAGCCGTAACCGGTAGCAACGGTGCAGGACTGAAGGATGCAGCAGAGCCAGACAGGCGGAGCTGTTACCGGTAGCAATGGTGCAGGACTGAAGGATGCAGCAGAGCCAGACAGGCAGAGCCGTTACCGGTAGCAATGGTGCAGGACTGAAGGATGCAGCAGAGCCAGACAGGCGGAGCTGTTACCGGTAGCAATGGTGCAGGACTGAAGGATGCAGCAGAGCCAGACAGGCAGAGCCGTTACCGGTAGCAATGGTGCAGGACTGAAGGATGCAGCAGAGCCAGGCAGGCGGAGCAGTTACCGGTAGCAACGGTACAGGACTGAAGAATACAGCAGAGCCGAGGTCAGACGAGCAATGAGTCAGGGCAGGTGGCACAGGAACGTAGTCAAACAATCTGGCAATCTGGCAACAACAGGTAGCAGGATCTTTACAAAGTAGCAGGGTAAACTGCAAGTAGGAGGAACAAACCAGAGAGCTAGTTCCAAGCAAGAGGACTGCATGAGCAGAAGCTAAACACAATACTGACATAAATATAACAATCACAATTCACTGCAGAACGGCTAAGAGGACGTATGTATCTATCCTATTAATACACCCTGTAAATGGCTGTAGTATAATGGAACTGCACCACCGAACGGCAAATAATACATATTTTTTTGCCACTAATAAACGCCAAAAAGGGCTTTAGAACATATAACTGCACCGCTGAACAGCAAATGAATATTTTTTGGCCACTAATACACACCAAAAAGGGCTGTCATTTTCTCACTTCACCACACAATGGCAAATACTTTTTTTTGTGCCACTAATACACGCAAAAAAGGACTTTAGAACATATTACTGCACCGCTGAACGGCAAATAATATATTTTTTTTACTACTAATACACGCCAAAAAGTGTTTTAGAACATATAACTGCACCGCTGAACGGCAAATAATATATATTTTTTGCCACTAATACACACCAAAAGGGCTGTAATTTTCTCACTTCACCACACAACTGCTAATAAGCCCTTTTCCCACTAATACAAGCCAAAAAATGCTTTAGAACATACAACTGCACTGCACAAGGGCAAATAAGACATAGAAATATTTCCTTGTAATAAACCTTGTTAATGGCTGTATCAAACAGCACTTGCACCCCAATAACAAGAACGGTTTGCTGGAATTACACAGCTGTATAACGGCAATTTGGATTTGCAGTCAGTGCAGCAAAGTGTAATAGGATCGTTCCCATTACCCAGGCTGTAAACCAGGGCCGGACTGGCCATAGGGCAGACCGGGCATTTGCCCGGTGGGCCGGGCCGCCTGCTGGGCCGGGCCGAACACAATCAGCCGTTTTTTTTTTATTATTAATGTGGCAGGCAGCAGCCAGCAATAGGACGTCCCGATGTGGGCGGAGCTATCATAGCCCCGCCCCTTGTCTACCCGCGAAGCGATTCCTGCAGCCTGAACCTTTCCTGTCCAGCAGCATGCTGAACATCAGTTGGATTGTCACCAGTTGACTGCACCAGTGATGTGAGTGGCAGGGGAACTGGGGTTACCCTCAACTTCGGAGGTGACAGTCTAGAATTCCTGGACGTCAAGGTCTCCGTAGTTGATGGTATCATACAGACAACAGGTTTCCGCAAGCCGACAGCCACCAATTCGCTGCTCCACCAGACCAGTTTCCACCCCCCTGCAGTTAAAGATGCTGTCCCGTATGGGCAATTTATACGCCTCCGCAGGATTAACAGTACAGAGAAGGATTACTACAGGCAGGCCCACCAACTCAGAGACAGGTTGCTCGAGAGAGGATATTCTAAGAGAGACGTCACTGATGCTATGTATAGAGCGGCTCTCCGCCCTAGACATAGCTTACTTAGTGACCAGGTCCACAAGGACAATGAAGATAGGTTCACTTTCATCTTCAAGTACAGTCCGGTGGCAGATATTGTTAAACGAGCGGTACTTAATAACTGGGATCTACTGAAGGGTGACCCCAGTATGGGAGATATAGTCTCCCAACGACCACTAGTTGCCTTTAGAAAATGTCACACCTTGAGAGACAGGTTAGTTCACAGCACATTGGGACGGTCCCAACAGCCAAATTGGCTTCAAAGTAGGAGACCTCAAGGCAATTTCAAGTGTGGGATGTGTTCCTTCTGCCGCTACAACTCACAGGCGAAATCGCTGTCTTTAGGAGGCGTCACACACCGAGTGAATGACTTCATTACATGTCGCACTACCCATGTCGTTTACGTCATTTCATGCACCTGTGGCAGGTTTTACATCGGTAAGACCATTAGGTCCCTATTTGAGCGTATACGGGAACATCTCGGCTCCATTAGGACAGGACATGGCTCTCCGCGCCTTGTTGACCACGTACGCTCTGCCCACAAAGGTGATCCATCGAGCCTCTCCTTCGCTGGGATAGAGGCGGTGGGCCCCATCCCTAGGGGTGGGGACCGCCACCGCCTTCTGTTGCAGCGGGAGGCTCGATGGATCATCAAAACGGGAGCCATGGGCCCACATGGTCTAAATGACAAAAACGACATGGCGGTCTTCCTTTGAAAACAATTTTGCATTCCTTTTTCCACACAGTTTAGGTAGCAGCATGTTTCAGCGTTCATATATAAAACCTGCATATGCATCACAACTTGATTATTAGCTTTTCCAGGCTTTTGTCTCCAACCTCTCTCATCTTTGCCCCCCCTTGTGGAACGGGTTTTCAAACCACAACCTAAGTGTGTGCTTCCACAATTGTGGCACTCTTTGCTCTCCCTTTCAATGCCATTGGAATTTGTCCCCTCCTTTTGATATTTAAGGTATGCCATCTAGTATCTTGCTGCAATAACTTGCAGCTACTTTGTATAACATTGCATTGATCCCATTCTGTTTTGTTTCATTGTGCGCACCTGGGGAGCGTCCATGGTTGTCATGGCGATGACCCGGATCAACTTTTAAATAGTACGTCAGTACGCCGGCACATGAGCAGCGGTCCGAGGAAGCGCGACTTGCGCGAAACGGCCGTCACCGCTTGACACACCTGGACCTGTCCGCTCCCCAGCCAGTGCACACAGATCTACTTTGCTGTTTCGCAAAATAAAAGCATCGAATCGACCCTGGTGAGTGCCGCGCATCTATTACCTACACTTCCGGTCTCATACACTTGCATTACGCTGAGCACCACGCTGTCCGGGTCCCCATAGCCGCAGGTCGCAGGAGTTCCCGATTACTAGAGGTACGAGGGTGTTCCTTACAGGAGTAGTGCCGCTGGCTTCCCCTGCCTTTCTCCTCCCCACCAGCTCGATATGTCTACCGCAGCAGAGCACGCTCCAGATGAAGAGTCTACTACCCCAGCCTCACCGGTTAACCCGACCGAAGAAACGGCTCACAATTTGCACGTAGGCAGAGAGGGGGCGGAGGTCTTCTTTACGGTGTGTAATGAACGGGATCATGTTGTCTCTATGAGCACCCGATCACTGGAGGCGA
Organism: Bufo gargarizans; assembly: GCF_014858855.1. NCBI lineage: Eukaryota > Metazoa > Chordata > Amphibia > Anura > Bufonidae > Bufo > Bufo gargarizans. The sequence goes on along the minus strand of NC_058087.1, from coordinate 23,324,014 downwards.
AGATCTTCCAATTAGCAGACAGAGAGGTTCGTCTGTTTTGGACCATAAAGTCTTTGACTTCTTATAAAGAGAGCAACCGCGTACCCCGCGGTTTACGAATATATAAAGAGATACATCAATATGAGGATGATGGGGAGTTTGTAGAGGCATGGAAACAAATGCATGCCGAGTTCTCCAGACAAATACTTAACACGGTATTATCACGTAACGAGAAAGAATATAAAGAGATCAGCCAAGACTTGGAAAAGGCACATGCAGAACTCAAAATACGTATGACAGATCTGCAATATACGAACTTTGAAAAAAGGTTGAACAAAAAACTCACTGTGACACAAAGTGATATTAAAGAAAGGAAGAGAGACAAGTTTCTCCGTGATAAGAATGACTACGAAAGCGACAGAGTATTCGATTGGAACAGAAAACGTGGCCGTGCTCGCCGTACCCCACGCCGCACCCGCAGTGACTTTTGGACGACCGACTCTGATTCCAGCTTATCCGAGAACGGAATCGCCCCTCCCCCTTTGGGAAAAGAACCAGAAGGGGTCGAGGAGGGCACAAGAGGAAGAAACCCTCAAGTCCGCAAGTCCACAAGAAGACGGCGACAAGTGACGTGGAAGCAGTAGAAGAACGCTCAACATCCCCATCTACACAAGATCGTCCCAATCTTATTATTAATCTGACCACCCACGTGTTACCCCCGAGCTGTATCTCACTCCTCCAAAGAGGATTGGGATACAGCTTAGTGGAACAATTTAATTTGGTCGACTTTGAGGTGGACCTATATAAGGCCATACGCAAATTATTCCTGAGGAAGATGTTCTCGGAACGCAGCTCAATTCACCCCCAGCCATTACCAGGCGAGATCCCAGCGCATATGACATGTACCGACTTCCACCTCCAGCACCGCTTTGACACTGAAGAAATCTCTTGCATTCAGTTTCTAGCGGGTCTCGATAGTGAAAGTGCACAGCCTTTGGAGCCCTTAGTGCCTTTTTCAGGTGGCATCAGGTCCACCTTTCTTCCCCCTATGCCGGCGGGCTCAGCGATTGACCTCTTCCACAAAAGAGTAATTAGGGATGTACGTGCACTGATATACCCGGTGGCACCCCCTAATATTACCAAAGAGGAAAAAGCAGCGTTACGCTGGCTTTCAGGCCTTCAAGATGTAGTGATTAAGCCCGCCGACAAGGGGGGAAATGTGGTCCTGATGACCAGAGCCTTCTATCTGGAGGAAGCCTCTAGACATTTGGGAGATACCAATGTCTATGAGAAACTAGGTGACAACCCTGTTCCAGGGATACTTACTAGGATATGTTCCCTTCTCTCCAAATATATAGAGATACAATTTCTCCCTGCAACCATTTTGGATAAGTTAGTCCCCAAGTTTCCCATGAATCCAGTCTGGTATTTTGTGCCGAAGGTACATAAATCGCTGTCCCATCCCCCGGGACGACCGATCGTCTCCGGTATGGGATCAGCGACCGAACCACTTTCGGGATACGTAGACTGGTTATTGAGGCCCCTTTTAAAAGGCACTCCCACGTATCTAAAGGACACCGGGGACTTCCTCCGTGCCCTTAATTCGCTTGAGTGGCAGGAGGAATTCCACCTTGTGTCCTTAGACGTGGAGAGCTTGTATACCAGAATTCCACATGACGCAGGACTTAGAGCCATAGCGAGGGTCCTTAGCAGCTCCGACAAGGGCAGCACTTTTTCACAGTTTATCCACGAGTCCCTCGACCTGATATTATCCAACAATGTCTTCCAATTTGGAAGTCAGTGGTACCGCCAGATACTAGGTACGGCGATGGGCACTCCGGTGTCGTGTACCTTCGCCAACCTGTATCTGGCGGTATTCGAAGAGACCTACGTCTTCTCCATACAGAACCCCTTTCTTAGATACATCCACCTTTACCTGCGGTACGTGGACGACGTGTTTCTGGTCTGGTCGGGCAGCGAAATTCAGTGTGCACAGTTTGTGAAATACATCAATGATATCAACCAGATGAATATGAAATTTACCCTCAACTTCGGAGGTGACAGTCTAGAATTCCTGGACGTCAAGGTCTCCGTAGTTGATGGTATCATACAGACAACAGGTTTCCGCAAGCCGACAGCCACCAATTCGCTGCTCCACCAGACCAGTTTCCACCCCCCTGCAGTTAAAGATGCTGTCCCGTATGGGCAATTTATACGCCTCCGCAGGATTAACAGTACAGAGAAGGATTACTACAGGCAGGCCCACCAACTCAGAGACAGGTTGCTCGAGAGAGGATATTCTAAGAGAGACGTCACTGATGCTATGTATAGAGCGGCTCTCCGCCCTAGACATAGCTTACTTAGTGACCAGGTCCACAAGGACAATGAAGATAGGTTCACTTTCATCTTCAAGTACAGTCCGGTGGCAGATATTGTTAAACGAGCGGTACTTAATAACTGGGATCTACTGAAGGGTGACCCCAGTATGGGAGATATAGTCTCCCAACGACCACTAGTTGCCTTTAGAAAATGTCACACCTTGAGAGACAGGTTAGTTCACAGCACATTGGGACGGTCCCAACAGCCAAATTGGCTTCAAAGTAGGAGACCTCAAGGCAATTTCAAGTGTGGGATGTGTTCCTTCTGCCGCTACAACTCACAGGCGAAATCGCTGTCTTTAGGAGGCGTCACACACCGAGTGAATGACTTCATTACATGTCGCACTACCCATGTCGTTTACGTCATTTCATGCACCTGTGGCAGGTTTTACATCGGTAAGACCATTAGGTCCCTATTTGAGCGTATACGGGAACATCTCGGCTCCATTAGGACAGGACATGGCTCTCCGCGCCTTGTTGACCACGTACGCTCTGCCCACAAAGGTGATCCATCGAGCCTCTCCTTCGCTGGGATAGAGGCGGTGGGCCCCATCCCTAGGGGTGGGGACCGCCACCGCCTTCTGTTGCAGCGGGAGGCTCGATGGATCATCAAAACGGGAGCCATGGGCCCACATGGTCTAAATGACAAAAACGACATGGCGGTCTTCCTTTGAAAACAATTTTGCATTCCTTTTTCCACACAGTTTAGGTAGCAGCATGTTTCAGCGTTCATATATAAAACCTGCATATGCATCACAACTTGATTATTAGCTTTTCCAGGCTTTTGTCTCCAACCTCTCTCATCTTTGCCCCCCCTTGTGGAACGGGTTTTCAAACCACAACCTAAGTGTGTGCTTCCACAATTGTGGCACTCTTTGCTCTCCCTTTCAATGCCATTGGAATTTGTCCCCTCCTTTTGATATTTAAGGTATGCCATCTAGTATCTTGCTGCAATAACTTGCAGCTACTTTGTATAACATTGCATTGATCCCATTCTGTTTTGTTTCATTGTGCGCACCTGGGGAGCGTCCATGGTTGTCATGGCGATGACCCGGATCAACTTTTAAATAGTACGTCAGTACGCCGGCACATGAGCAGCGGTCCGAGGAAGCGCGACTTGCGCGAAACGGCCGTCACCGCTTGACACACCTGGACCTGTCCGCTCCCCAGCCAGTGCACACAGATCTACTTTGCTGTTTCGCAAAATAAAAGCATCGAATCGACCCTGGTGAGTGCCGCGCATCTATTACCTACACTTCCGGTCTCATACACTTGCATTACGCTGAGCACCACGCTGTCCGGGTCCCCATAGCCGCAGGTCGCAGGAGTTCCCGATTACTAGAGGTACGAGGGTGTTCCTTACAGGAGTAGTGCCGCTGGCTTCCCCTGCCTTTCTCCTCCCCACCAGCTCGAACTGGGGTTATAGTCAGCTTTCCCAGACTGTGTACATGTGACCTGCAGTACAGTAGGAAAGCTGGATGAATTATATCATGAAATGTCATCCAGCTTCCCTGCTATCCTGCATGGCACAAGTGCAGAGGCATTAGAGTATGGGGGAGAGGCACAGCAGGAAAGCTGGGTGTCTATATATGTGTATGGTATATGTGTGCGTCCATGTATGTGGAGAGTGTGTGCATGAGTGCGTCCATGGATGTGGAGAGTGCGTGTATGACTGCGTCCATGCATGTGGAGAGTGCATGTATGACTGCGTCTGTGTATGTGGAGAGTGCGTGTATGAGTGCGTCCATGTATGTGGAGAGTGTGTATATGTGTGCGTCCATGGATGTGGAGAGAGCGTGTATGACTGCGTCCGTGTATGTGGAGAGTGCGTGTATGAGTGCGTCCATGTATGTGGAGAGTGCGTCCATGTATGTGGAGAGTGTGTGTATGTGTGCGTCCATGGATGTGGAGAGTGCGTGTATGACTGCGTCCATGTATGTGGAGAGTGCGTGTATGACTGCATCCATGTATGTGGAGAGTGCATGTATGACTGCGTCCATGTATGTGGAGAGTGCGTCCATGTATGTGGAGAGTGTGTGTATGTGTGCGTCCATGGATGTGGAGAGTGCGTGTATGACTGCGTCCATGTATGTGGAGAGTGCGTGTATGAGTGCGTCCATGTATGTGGAGAGTGCGTCCATGTATGTGGAGAGTGCGTCCATGTATGTGGAGAGTGCGTCCATGTATGTGGAGAGTGCGTCCATGTATGTGGAGAGTGCGTGTATGACTGCGTCCTTGTATGTGGAGACTGCGTCTATGTATGTGGAGAGTGCGTGTATGAGTGCGTCCATGTATGTGGAGAGTGCGTGTATGACTGCACTATGGGGGCATCTACTGGGGGCCCTATATACTGGCACGCATTATAGGTGGGCACTATGGAGAAGTGGGGGACAAGAGCACTATGAGGGCATTTAATACTGGCACCCATTTTGATGCCACTATGGGGAAGGGAGGAAAGGAGCATTATGGGGGTATCTATGTGGGGCATTTTATAGTGCCACATTATGGAGGGCACTATGGAAACGGGGAAGGAGCACTATGGGGGCATCTTCTGGGGGGACTATATAGGAGTATTTTATACAGGCACAAATTATAAGGTCACTATGGGCACCTAAGCTCAACTGGGCACTAAGTGTTTTTTGTAGTGGCACACAGTGCAGGTCATTAGAACACATGAGGGCACTCTGGGGACATTGGCTCTACTGGGGGCACTAAGAGGAGGTGTTTCTTTTTTTACTGCCACACGACTGAGCATTTTTTGTACTGGTGCACATTATAAGGGGGGGGGGTTCTACTGTCACACATTATAAAGATAATTATTACTATCGGGGCATTATGGTGGGCTTTATTACAACTGGGGGACTATGGGAGCATTATTACTTGTGGGACACATTACTGACTTTGGGAGCACCATTACTTTGGGGGCACCCTGGCACAGCATCAGTTTAGCACAGTTCTTTTTGCAGTATAGTTTTGGGGAGCACAGCTTATCATTATTAGGGGTGCATGATGGGATGTTAATTGGAGGATGATGGAAAAGTAGGAAACTAAGATGTCTGTCAAACTCTGCAGAGACGTGAGATGGCTGAAAGAAATGATCACGGTGGTCTGGTCTAAATGGAGAAGATGAAGAAAGAGAACATCTACATCAGAGGAGACGTCACTGGATATAAGAGGTATGGGGCGCTGTATTAGGCTACTTTCACATCTGCGATAGTGATCCTGGCAGGCTGTTCCAGCTGAGAATTCACTGGATGCGGCACTGCTGGATGCTGACGGAATGCCCGCCAGCCCCATTAACTATAATGGGGTACGGCAGAAATCAGGCCACAATCTGGGAAAAATGCAGAGAATCAGCGGGACATAAAACGCTGCATGCTGTGCTTTGTGTCCAGTCGATTCCTTGCATTTTCTGCCGGATTAGGTGGCCGGATCGTACTAAGACCCCTAATGTCACCTGGGGACCCCCAAAGAACCTTGTGTGTTGGCTGAAGCCTTCCTATCTTACTGGTGGCTGGCCCTGCCTCTCAATTGTGCTTCCGGTTTTGGCTCCGCCCCTAGACTGCAAGGGGGTGGGGCCTGTTGTGGGTCATGTGATTGGGCTGCTCAGTCAAAAATGCCCGGGCCTATTTTTTGTCCTAGTCCGGCCCTGCTGTAAACTCCCCTACTGAACCCTGTTCTGCTTCAATACTGTGGAATGATTCCTCTCTATCCTTTCCCTGAACTTCTATACAGCAAAATAAAAATTTTAAAGTCTTTTCTACCACTGTCCCTAGCACCTGCTGACGTCTCTCCCTGCACTAAGTACACTGGAAAATGGCTGAATCCAAGATGGCTGAGGCTATTTATAGGGCTGTGACATCACAGAGCTGGATGGCTGCTGATTGGCTGCATGCATGGCATTGTGGGTGATCCCTCGTTCCCAGAGTTCCTTGCTCCATGTCCTAACATGTGCAGCAATTTGATTAGTTACCACGAAGCGTCAGGAAATTAGGATTCGCTGCAAATCTAATTTTTCCTAAAATTCGGATTGAATTCCACTTTGTCAACTTCTATTCGCTCATCTCTAATAATGACATTCCTAATGCCTCATTCACACATCAGTGTTTGGTCAGTGATTTCCATCAGTGATTTTGAGCCAAAAAAAAGCTGTGGCTCTAAACACAGAACAGATGCAAATCTTTCCCTTATCCTTATGTCTCTGGCTCCAATCCTGGTTTTGGCTCACAGTCACTGGTGGAAATCACTGACCAAAACACTGATGTGTGAACTCATTTTTTTAAGTAACATGTATTGATATGTTCCACCATGTTCTACATAGTATAATATTTGTATGGGGCTGGATAATAAATCAGGCTGAAATTTGTAGGAAGATAACCTAGGCTAACCTACAAGAAGTGCTCCGAATATTCCATGTTGTAATCAGTTGTTTTTATTTTTAATGGCTTGTAAAACTTAGATAAATGAAAGATGAAATGTTCTTTGTGCAGAGATAATTAATATATGCACAGTTAATGCATGGTCAAGGCTGAGTATATAATTAAAGGGAAGTAGAAGATTTGATTTTAGATCATCTGTGTGGCATCAGGTGTAAAATTATAACATTTATTTACTTTATTTGAGATGTTATCCTTAAAGGGGCTTTGCAGCGTCATGGTATTGATAACCTATCCTCAGGATAGGTCATCAATATCAGATTGGGGGCCTAACTCCTGGCACCACCACTGATCACCTACTTGTAGAGGCTGCAGAGCTCATACAAGCACTGCATCCTCTTAAATGTTTGTCTGTATGTAATTATAGCTAATTTCCCAATTCACTTGAATGCGGTCAACTGCTATAATTGTACTGCCCCACCGCAACAATCTAGACGACATGTAGATAAACACTGAAGAGGATGCAGTGCTTCCATGAGCGTTACGGCCCTTTCAAACAGTTGATCAATCCCCACCATTGTGATATTGATTATCTATCCTGAGGTCATCAATATCCGGACACTGCACAACCCATTTAATGTAAAAAAAAATTACAAGATGTGTGCTTATTTTTTATTTTGTATTTCACATTTTTATTTATTTAAAGTTTAAACCTTTATTTGCTTTATTGCTTACAGTCATATAGCATGTGTAGCACATAGTATAGAGTTACCGTAGACAATCTAGGGCTTTATTCTAGGATCTATATAAAAGCGTAAAGATATGAGATGAGCACATTTCCTAAAATTCGTTTCAGTTCTGACTCTTCCTAATTGGTGAAAAAATTTTATTCGGGGACAAAACAATTCTACGCAAATCCTGAATCAAAAGTACTTTGAATGCCTGGAAAATTCTATCTCTCTAAAGAAAATTCTCAAGAAATTCGGATTCTGACAAATTTTTATTGAAAAATTTGTGTCAAATTTAGATTTTAAAGAATCAATATGCTCATCTCTAGTAAGGATATAATAGATATGCAGATGGTTAGTCAGACAGACAGATAAATAGAGATAGATAGATAGATAATGGATGGAAAGATAGATAAATAGATAGATAGATATGAAAAGATAGATAGAAGGTATGAATGGTACTATAAGGGAAAAATAATTCGAAAAACGAGTGCAATATCATTTACACAAAACGTCCTTTACATTTACATTTGTAGTAAGAAAAGGTTCTGATCAGGCGCAAAATCACAGGTTCCAATACGTCTCTATAGGTGAATCTTCTTTATTTTCATAAAAAGTAAAATGGTGTATAGAACAACACGTTTCGGGGCTCAAATTGTCCCCTTCATCAGGTTAACAGTCCTGATGAAGGGGACAATTTGAGCCCCGAAACGCGTTGTTCTATATACCATTTGACTTTTTATGAAAATAAAGAAGATTCACCTATAGAGACGTATTGGAACCTGTGATTTTGCGCCTGATCAGAACCTTTTCTTACTACAAGCATCCTTTGGGGGATTGGGCACCCGTTTCCAAAGACACTCCTTCTACGGCTGCATCCACGGATCCAAAAGGTCTTGATATACCTATATACCTACAATAGAGTTGTGTCTATTATTGCACAACCTCAAAAGGTGAGCACCTTCATACTTCAAATAATTCAGTTTGTATTTGAACATACTACCCTATTGTGCGCCCCCCACCCCTCTTTTCCTTTGTCTCTACGTTCCCCTCCTAACCGAGGTAAATTTAGATTCACCCGTGGTTATCAAGATTACATTTACATTTGTCACAGAATACAAAGTTTCTAAAAGTTTGAATCTCAATTTGAATTTACTATCCTGAGCATCTGTTTCTTGCTGCGGTTATTACAGAAGATGAATTTAACAACATTTTCCTCTTTCCCTAATTTCAGAATGTGCCGTCTATATTTTCAGCCGTGTGATCTGTGTAATATCACCACAGAGGGCAGCAACAGACAGCGCAGCTCATTGGTATTTCAGAATAAAATAAAAAAATCTCTCAACAACCTGGTAAACAGAGGCATTAAAGAGATTCATGCTCAAGCCCATAGAAAGGTGTTGAGATGAAAATAATTTTTAATTGATTTTGTTCTTTGTTATATTTGTCCCTGGTTAAATATATGAGAAACTTCCTAAGCAAACCTCATTTCATGCTCAATTTACTTAGCTTTCAAGCTGTGTCCAACTTTTTGAAACACGGAACGATTTACATTATTTTTATTTTTGCATTCCTGATTGTTTAATTTTTTTTAATGGATTTTCCCTATATTAATATTGTTATTATAACCTTTTGATAAATGCACAATCAGTTATATACAAAAATGTTGTATAATTTTGAATGTGTTTTTTTTCTTTGTCTTATACAGTCTAGATAATCAAAGAAATAGTTTGACCTGTGCAGCTTGCACTAGGGCATTACAGGAAATATGTTGATTTGTTTGTAATTGTGAATGTAATTGTAAATAAAGAGTTTTTTTTTTCATTTTATATCAAGATCTTTTTATATGTATTTACTTATTTGTATGTTTATATTTATTTATCTACATTTTTAAATAATGAAAGTGATTAAATATTTATCAAAAAGATCACTATAAATGTGTACTATAATGATATACATTGTTACATTGGTATATTATGATAATATATTTATTTAATTATTTATTCATTGGTTGCTTTTGTTCTCGCTAATGCCTAATTTCTCAGTAAAACAGAATTAGTAAATGGGTGTTTAATGAGCGTTTAGAGTTATGTTGGGGACACTAATGACCACACAATTGGCTCCAACAATTGCACCAAAAACTGCAAAATAAAATAAAAAAATGTTTTATGTGTGTGAAACCAACCTCTTGTAGACAAAAACTGAGATATATCCATGACAACCATTCAGATCTCTGGTCTTATTAGTCCAAGGCATCTTTCACACACCAGTGATTCACGTACTTGTGCTTTCCATGGTCTCCACAGACAGCACACGTACACATTGACTTTAATGTGTGTATTCACACATTAGTGTGATTTTCCATAGACCATGGGTCCATGCTGACAACATGAAAGCATGACCTTTTTTTTTCATGATTATGGATCACTCATGCACATTATAGTTTATGGGTCCATAAAAGCCATGGACTCAAGACAGACGTCATCCATGTTTGGCCTTTTGTTTTCATGGATTGCTGTTAGAATATGCTCTGAAAAATCCTTTTCACCCTACCAGTGTCCATGGAATACAAGATGACACAGACACATGGACCAAACATGGATACTTCATGCACGTCTTAATGGATGACCCACTGATCATCTGGTCACAAACATGGATATGTGAAAGAGGCCAGAGGTTGCTTGGAAACTTACAGATTTTTTTTGGGGGGGGAGATTTTTTAAAGATTCCCTGGGAGTTGTCTGTTTTCAAATGAATAGGGTTCAGCTGTAATACCAAACACATCCTTTGGACAAGAGAGGTGCTGTCTCTGGGGGGAAAAAATGCAGACCCTTTTACTATATATCGTACAATTTGCTTTAAAGAAATTATTTGATTTGTTGCAAGGCAGCTCCACAATGACATTGTTTCATGTGGACCATAAGATATAAATCAATCGTTTCAGTGGACTATATGAAATGCTGCAGGAAGTAAGATTGCCCTCATAGCCCTAATCTGAAGGGAAATTCTTGGTTGTCAGGAGACATTTAATTATTTTTAATAGACATAAAGGCAATATCTACAATACTGAATTATTTTACTGTTGTCTTAAAGGAACGCTAATGCAATGATGATACACTGTGTAGGGTGTAAGGTTCATTAAACCGGGACTGAAAATTGGCTACCCTCAGACCCTGTATTAGGCATAGCATAGTCTATCAGTTTTGCCAGGAGTGTTCCTTTTATTATCGTGCTTGTCTATCCAGACAGAAATTTACCACCATTTTCAATTTAGAAATGTATTCAGAAAGTCTGATAATCTGGACTTGCTTCCAGCACAGATCTGCATGTCATTGTGGAATTTCACAAGACTAAAAGCAGAAGACTTAGCAGAGAAAACCAGGTTTTTGCATAATTTTAAAAGACTGTCCAATAATTCAGATAATAAATTATCTACTAACTGCTTGGTTCCATTGATGCTGGATTAATTTTACAGATTTCAAAAAGCACAAAAATTATGTAAAGAAACTACATAGTAAAAACATGTAAAAAAGTGAATTAACTTATTTACGGTGTACATTAAACATTTCTGAGTAACTGACTCAAATTTTCAGGACTTCATCAGTAACATCATTCAGAAGTATTAGTATTATTTGGCGGAAGCAAAGGTCCACCAAAAATTTGAGCATACTCAAATCAAAGAGCAGTGTAAGGTTTGCTACCATCATATTTATAAAAATGTTTTACCTCTATTATTTTCCTTTATAGGTGATGTAATGAAAAAAGTATTAATTATCAGATCCGAATCATTTTGCTGGAAATGCGTCAGCTTTTCATTTCACTTTGCAATATAATAAAATGTGCTTCGAAAAAATGCAATATGTTTAATAAAAAAAAATTCAAAGTCTAATTTTAAAACAAGGTGAAAGGTTAGCTCATTTTTGAGATTTGCTTTGCATACTTTTTTTGTGTTTTAAACTCTTGTGAAAATGCAGTGTGTTTCAAAAATTTCTCATAGCATCTTTACTATTCATTTTGGTGTGGTTTCTATTTTGTCTCATGTTGAAGATTTTTTCCACCCTTTTTTTAAGTCTCATGGAGAATCATATAAGAAAAATGCCAGAAAACACCTAGCCGGTTGTGTTTAAAAATGAAATAAACCAATAAAAACACTATCAAAAATGCATACAATGACTTTTCAAGAATTTGGTTTTGACATTAAAGTAACATCTGGCGTTTTTACAAAAAAAAAGCCATTGAAAATGCCAACAAAAATGCAGCCAGTTTTTGGCGTAAAAAAAAAAGTTGCAAGACCTGATTTTGCAACTATTGAAATGCTGTGCATCTAAATTTAGGCACACGCAGTGTTTTTATGCCGTCCTTTTCACTGGGTATGGGGGACAGGTGGGGGCATAGTAGAGAATGATTGAAAAATTTCCATGTGTATATGGTGTAAAATGATTAAAATCTACTCCAGACAGGGACTGGAGTAGATTTCAATATAGGCACATGATAAGATGCCTTTATTGTCACTGTACAATACTATGTAATACAATGTACAATACAATGAAATGTTGTTTGGAGCAATCCTAGATGCGATGGACAGGGGAACAAGAACTGACATTTAAACTAAAGCATTACACTAGAAAAAAACTAAACATTGCACTAGAAGGACTAACAGGGGGTGTGCCTAATATATTAGAGGGCTACACCTGATCATAAATTAGGTGCACCCTCCAGTAGGGCAGAGCCTGTCAAAGACCCGTATAAAACACCAGTCTTCGATAAGCGACGCCCTGGGTATGAATCCAGCCTAAAGGGTTTTCCAGGGATAAAAGAAACTCCCAAGACTAGTCATTCTGCCCAAAATGTAGAAAAAAAATTAAATATCTCACAATACTTCTGTATAGAATTTTGTACCATTCCCTCAGTGCTGTTATTGGGGCCCTCATTCTTGATGTTTGTTTACTTGACTGTATGTGTGATGATGACATCGGTGGGGCTGGACTGCTGCACTGACATCACTGTTTGACATGTCACTATGGTGGCCCTTGATTAGTTGGCCTGTTCCCATGATACTAATCATGGAGATGTGTAGACAGAAGGACCCAACGACATTAGAGGGGGATTCTAATGGTAAGTATATTGATATTTGCTTTCTTTCTGCCTAATAATAACGTTTACTCCTAAAAGCTTTTTTTTTTTTTTTATCTGTTGCAGTCCCATGTAGCAAATATGAAACCAGTCTTGGTGGCCATACACATTACGTAGAACTTGTAAGGAGACAGCAGCACTCACTTGTCTTCTATGATGCAAACTTTATTCACCAACTTAGTGCAACGTTTTGACTGTCATGGTCTTTTTCATGCTTGGAAGAGATCATGACGTTTGAAATGTCGCACTAAGTTGGTGAAAAAAATTTGGATCATAGAAGACAAGTGAGTGCTGCTGTCTCCTTACAAGTTCTACGTATTGCTGGGGGAGCTTCAGAATGGCACCCAACACTGCTGGCACCACCATTAAAAGGTTGTATTTACCTTATTTTTCTATAATTGTGCTGCTACACAAAAATATTTTTCTTTTCTATGGCCATATACATTAGGTAGATGTCACCACCAGACATCTGAGAAGCTCTGACAGATGCCTTTCAGAACCTCTTCCTTTGTTTTGCTTTCAGTTCCTCATCTCGTTAGCCTCTCTCAGCTGTCATGTAGTTGGACTGATTGCATCCCTTTAAATTCCTCCTCATAGTGCATCAGTGTGCGGTTTATATTTCTTCCTGGAGTGTGTGTGCATGCTGATCCTACTTCTCAGTCTTCTACAAGATAAGTGTTGTGCATTCTTTTGTGTTTTTCTGTTTGCTGGATCCCAGGTGACCCTGACTCCCTCCGTATCTAGTGTAGGGAGCCGGTGGTCGAGTCCCCTCACTATTATAGGGTGTTCAGGTGTTATACAGTCGAGGTACGAGGATATGCGATCATCTACCATTGGGATTATCGCATAGGCTGAGCAGTAAGGGAGAGAGCCAGGTCTGATGCAGGGGTCTCCCTTTTGTTCCTTAGTTTTGGATCCAGTGAGTCGTATATTTATTTTGTGTTGTCTTGTTTCCTGTACACCTTCCGTGACAGTAGAAGTTGGTTGATGGTTGAACAGTAGTTGAACAAATAAACATCTGGTGAAAATTTGACCATACACATTTTAGCACATATTGAGCATTACCATTGATCAGACTGGTCATACACATCCAATGAAACCGATTTTTTTAGAACATTGTTTCAAAGAAAGATATTACATCCACAATCTTTTTTGGAATGAAAAATCTTTCATCCGACTATCAGACAAAAATATTAAACACCGCCAACTTCTTTTCAGACAATAATGGTCTGTCATGAGTTGGCTAAAATGAACATAAATTTTGGTTGAAATTGTCTATTTTTATCAACTTTAGACTAATATGTGTGCCCATCTTTAGTCTCAGGAACATCTGTGCATTGTGCATCCATTTTTATGTTCTTTATTACATGGTTATTTTTTTCCTGCTTTTTATTTGCCAGCTTTCCCCTGCATACAGTATATAGATGATCGATTCTCATAGTTCCTTCACTTATTGCCGAATTACCCAGATAACAGACTGCTTGGGAATTAACAGCGTGAAGAGATGATACTTTACTTAAGCAATCTCACTACAAGCAATGATGATTCCATCAGGAGCATAATGAATTGTACATGAGATATCAGCTTAACAGCTTGTCACATCTTTAAAGAGTTTGCGTTTGTAAGGTAAGGCATCACAATGTTTAGCTGGATGGTAAAAAAATGACTACAGTTTGGAAGGAGGAAATAAAACACCCCTGCTCCCCTCCAATATGACAAAACAAGATCCCATTTATAAAACAAAGTATTACAAGGAAATCTGTCCTTTACTGTCGCATTCACTGAGCAAATGCGTGGGATTTGTGTCAGTCAGGAGCCATCGGGCAAGTGGCTCTAAGGATTCCGAGTGGCGAGATTTAAGATTTATTGTAGCAGAAATGTGTTATAGAATCTGCAATTATGTTTTAGGGGAATTCACAGCAGAGCACTGAGTAAAGAAATGGTTTAAGTGATGTGTGAAAGATGCTTAAATAAATAATAAAAATGATACAAAATTTAAATAATAATGATAATAATAGTCTAATATCTCAAAATGTAATAGTCTAGAAATTCTTAGAACCTTTTGTTTACTTCTAAAAAAATATTAGATAATCTAAAATCTTTTAAAAGATGGCACAATATGAAACTCCTCAGATTAAAAGTAACACCAGCATACTTTATGCTCAAATTTGATTTTATGCCCTGAAATATCATTAATCAGGTAGATGTCAGCTCAGGCTAATGCAAAATATTAAAGAATTTTTACTATAATGATAAGAATACATTTAAAATAATACTGATAAAGGAACAGGATACTCATTTTTAGTTTTTTATTCTATGTGTCTACATATGAGATTGTATGCACAATAAATATAAAATACACATAAATGTGTAATTTCCCATTTCCATTTTAGTCTATGTTTTTCTAGTTCCTTGGGTCAGTAACTGGTTAGGGTTTTCTCAAAATGTTGATTTAAAGAGGTTTTGTCGCCTTTTCTGACATGTCTGTTTTAGGGCTCTTTCACACCTGCGTTATTGTCTTCCGGCATAGAGTTCCGTCGTCGGGGCTCTATGCCGGAAGAATCCTGATCAGGATTATCCTAATGCATTCTGAATGGAGTGAAATACGTTCAGGATGCATCAGGATGTCTTCAGTTCCGGAACGGAATGTTTTTTGGCCGGAGAAAATACCGCAGCATGCTGCGCTTTTTGCTCCGGTCAAAAAAACGGAATACTTGCCGCAAGGCCGGATCCGGAATGAATGCCCATTGAAAGGCATTGATCCGGATCCGGCCTTAAGCTAAACGTCGTTTCAGCGCATTGCCGGATACGACGTTTAGCTTTTTTAGAGTGGTTACCATGGCTGCCAGGACGCTAAAGTCCCGGCAGCCATGGTAAAGTGTAGCGAAGAGCGGGGGAGCAGCATACTTACCATCCGTGCGGCTCCCGGGGCGCTCCAGAGTGACGTCAGGGCGCCCCAGGCGCATGGATGACGTGATTGCATGGCGCGTCATCCATGCGCATGGGGCGCTCTGACGTCACTCTGGAGCGCCCCGGGAGCCGCACGGACTGTAAGTATACCGCTCCCCGCTCCTACTATGGCAACCAGGACTTTAATAGCGTCCTGGGTGCCAAAGTAACACTGAAAGCATTTTGAAGACGGATCCGTCTTCAAATGCTTTCAGTACACTTGCGTTTTTCCGGATCCGGCGTGTAATTCCGGCAAGTGGAGTACACGCCGGATCCGGACAACGCAAGTGTGAAAGAGGCCTTAATTAATACTTGTATTGTCAATAAAAAAAAATCTGGAGCATAATTACTTTCATCACTGTGTGTCATGCCTCTTTCTTTCCTCCTAGAAATGCTCCTAATCTGGTAACACCCAGTTGTCAAATTATTCATAAACATTTAGCAGGAATAGCAGATCAATTGATTGTAAGGCATCTGAATAGACTAATGTTACAAATCAGCGCCCTTTAATGAAATTAAAAAACTTAAATTAAGAGGCGACTGCAAGTAACACCAATAAACCACATCCTACAAATCACAGGAGAGTTATTGGAGTTATTTTAAAAGAGGTTTTCCAGGATTATTATTGTTTTTACTATTTAGTAGTTTTCAAAACGTAAACCAATCCCACAGGTCTGTTTCCATCCTGTATGTAGCACTTCCTGTTTCTGTATCCAACCAAACCCATGATGCACTTCTCCTTCCTCTGCCACAGCTCCAGCACCGCCCCTAACAACACCCAGCTAGTTTATAGCTCCTCCCACCCAGCTACATAGACACTCCCCTATAACTGCCCCACCCATGGACATAAGATTATAGGAAATAATAAAGAGCTGCATGGACATGGTCATGTGACCACAGCTCAGAACGGGAAGTGGGAGCAATAAAGGGAAAATAAATACATTACAACATTACAGTGATCTTCATAAATGATTATTAGAGATGAGCAAAGTTTTGAAAAATTTGATTCGACAGCTTTGCCAAAGTTTAACAAGAAATTATATTTGTTACGAACTAATTTGTCACGAATCACTATGTTAAAAACTCATTCAGCCTATCAGTTTTTTTTTAGCGGCTGCTTAGACAGAAGTGCACCCATTTAATGCCTGTTTAAAATGGTAAAATGGTAATATAAGTTTTAAAAATAAATCACTCACCTCATCTACTTGCTTGTGCAGAGGCAGTCCGCTCCTTTCTAGATTAAAAAATAACTGCAGAAGGACCTGTGCCGAGCGTGGTGATGATGTCACCATGTGATCACGCCAGAAGTGCATGGTGACATCATCATGCAGTGCAGATCATTTGGCAAATCTTTTTCAATCAAAAGAGGAGAGGACTCCCCATTCTTTCTAAAGCAACTCCAAACGCCATTTTAGGAAAAATGATTTGTTACCACAAAGCGTGAGAATCAAAGGTTTCCTAAAATTTGGACCGAATTCCACTTTGGATGCTTTGCTTCACTCAATACTAAATATTATTTTAAACTAGAAAATCTTTATAAAGTAAATCAATAGAATTCCTTAAATAGTATTTTTTGCATTATAGAAACGTATATCGTATTGCACTATATATATATTTTTTTTGTTATGAGCTTTACCCTAAAGTTTAACCATTACTATCTCTATGTAAATTCTTAATTATCTTATATAAAGTTCTGGATTGTAGAGGAGGTAGGGAGCGACCCCATCCCTGAATTCAGGACAATGCTTTATGTAATCCTCTTTGCTGAATGTGGCAGAGAAAGAATTTCATGATGGAGCATTTTTTATGCTTGTCGTTCAGTCTTACAATTATAACACTATCGAAATGTAATCCTATTTCATACAAAGTTACTGTGAGGTGGCATTACTTTCCTCTTTCTTTGTGGATGACCACCCCGCATTTGCTGAGTTATGAAACATTATAGTAACAATTAAAGGGTCACAGAGTTTTGATGAAACCTTTGTTATTTCATAGAGACATATCAAAAGTTTTGATTAGTGGAGGTCTAAATACTGAAACCCCCCCACCCAATGCTGGAATGTGGAGACAGAAAGGCTCACATATCATTGCATCAGATGAAACTGAGATGGGCCAACAGACTTCCATTGAGCCCATCTCCTGCAACGAGGAAACGCGGAGAGAGTGCAATATGCGAGCGCTTCTCTCTCCTTGTTCTAGGGATAATGGGGTCTCAGCACTCAGACCCCCACCGATCAAAACCCTTGATATGTTTTTATCAAAAGTTTTACCAAAACTCAGTGACCCTTTTATGCACTGATATAATTGCTAACCCTCATCCAAAGGACATATAAGGTCAGACACTGTTTTCTCTAAAAATACATTTCACATTTACATTTCATATAAAAAACTGATTTAGAAAAGTCAAAATGCAATATTAATATTAAAGGGGTTATCTTGAAATTTGATATTGATGGCCTATTTTAAGGATAGGCCTCTTCTTAGGTCAGCAACATCACCGTACATCGGTCTCATGGCCTATGTGCAGTTTAGTCTCATTCAGTTAAATATTAATACGTTTCAACAACCTGCATCACCGCTATGCAATGTACATGGTTGTGCTTGATAAGTTGTAAACAGACCTGACTATACTGTGGCATGGGAGTATAGCCCTTGGGAGTCAAGGTCTGGATTCGGGCCCTTGCACATGACCATATGCCCTCCGAGACATATGGACCATGAGCAGCATCGATTGTGTGCACGAGAGTACATAGCATCATAGATTACATTGATGCTGTGCACGTCGGGTCGCCTGCGGGGCTATTGCCCCGCACTCATAAGATCATATGAGTGCGGGACAATAGCACCGCGGGCGGCCCAACGTGCACAGCATCATTGTAATCTATGATGCTGTGTACTCCTGTGCGCATACCAATGCCGCTCCTGGACATATGGCCCACTCACAGACCATATGTCTCAGAGGGCATACGGTCATGTGCAAGGGCCCTAAGGATGTACAACCAGGCTCGAATTGGCCTACAGGGGAACAGGTGAATCCCACAGTAGGCCCCTAGTGCCCCACTCTCCGCTCAAGTGGCACATGGCACAGTAGACTGACTGAAATATATGCAGATACACAGCATACAGCACCCCAACCAGCCTATATTCACATATAAAATGGATACATTATTTAGAAAACTACCCAGTTTATTATTATAGATGCATCGGATGGCAAAGAAGGCTTCTAGGTACAGAGGCAGGCAAGACAGCATCCTCTTCCCCTAGGACCTGAATTCTCAAAATCACTGCAGCGACCCCTATAATCATCTTGAGGGTCTTGCTGTCGCTGTGTGAGCAGTACTATTTGCTTGTAGCTTTACAGTATGAATTTTACTGGTGGGACCTAGGTAACCCAGTCGACACTGTGTACAACAACAACTTTTCAGTGGAAGTTTGGGGAAACACTGTCAATTTTGACTCAAAATCAACAGCAGCCAGGGGTAGGAGGTTCTTGTAATTACTCTTCTTGGCAAACTCTGTTCAGTTCAACCTTGTAATGTTTTAGAGTACCTTGAATGTATTAGTAACCATTGCTACAGTCTGGCCCAGGAAAAAGTAGAATAATCAAAGGGAGGAATTAAGAGGTCAGATCAATGGTGTTCCTGGAGGGATACACCAAATGGAAAAGGATTTAGGAAAACTAGAGGAATGGTCAAAAATCTGGCAACTAACATTTAATGTTGATAGTGCAAGATAATGCACCTGGGGTGTAAAAACCCAAGATCAGAATATAAAATCAGTGATACAGTCCTAACCTCAGTATCTGAGGAAAGGGATTTAGGGGTCATTATTTCAGAAGACTTAAAGGTAGGCAGACAATTTTAGAGCAGCAGGAAATGCAAGCAGAATGCTTGGGTGTATAGGGAGAGGCATTACCAGTAGAAAGAGGGAGGTGCTCATGCCGCTCTACAGAGCACTAGTGAGACCTCATTTGGAGTACTGTGCGCAGTACTGGAGACCATATCTCCAGAAGGATATTGATACTTTGGAGAGAGTTCAGAGAAGAGCTACTAAACTAGTACATGGATTGCAGGACAAAACTTACCAGGAAAGATTAAAGGACCTTAACATGTATAGCTTGGAAGAAAGATGAGACAGAGGGGATATGATAGAAACTTTGAAATACATAAAGGGAATCAACAAGGTAAAAGAGGAGAGAATATTTAAAAGAAGAAAAACTGCTACAAGAGGACATAGTTTTAAATTAGAGGGGCAAAGGTTTAAAAGTAATATCAGGAAGTATTACTTTACTGAGAGAGTAGTGGATGCATGGAATAGCCTTCCTGCAGAAGTGGTAGCTGCAAATACAGTGAAGGAGTTTAAGCATGCATGGGATAGGCATAAGGCCATCCTTCATATAAGATAGGGCCAGGGGCTATACATAGTATTTAGTATATTGGGCAGACTAGATGGGCCAAATGGTTCTTATCTGCCGACACATTCTATGTTTCTATGTTTCTATGTATCTGCACTCTGGATTACCTGGAATTAATGC
This sequence comes from Bufo gargarizans, assembly GCF_014858855.1. NCBI lineage: Eukaryota > Metazoa > Chordata > Amphibia > Anura > Bufonidae > Bufo > Bufo gargarizans. The sequence goes on along the minus strand of NC_058087.1, from coordinate 23,303,937 downwards.
AACAATCAGAAAGGATAATCCTAAAACATAACATTTAATTTAATATGCCAATAAAATCCCATATGGACTGTGCGAAATGGGATAACAATTAAAGACCACTAGAGTGTGAGGCCCATGGTCATCCCATAATAATATAAATACAATTTTTAAAGTGCTCGGTGGCACTGAGTAACCAGTGTGTCCTACCGGTACCCAGGGAAGGTCGTCAGATGCTTCACCACACGATATTGCAGTAGTTATTCATCCTGTATGGATATGCGGATGAGTCTCAGGGAAGATAGTATACGGCTGGCAGTCGAAACATATGTGGTGATGCCTATGTTTAAGTATTTTTATTTTAAGGAAAAGGGGGGTGATTTGAACCTTTCTGTTTTTTTTAATATTTGTAAAAAATATTATTTAAGTCACCTTGGTTGACAATAACTGCCAATCATTAGATTGTGTTCTAGATCTGTGTCTATATAGACATCATTGAACACTTCATTTGCACTATACCAATACAATGCTGCCACCTAGTGGCCTTTGATGGTATAGTCCTGAAATAAGCTCTGAAGCCTGCTTGAGGCTTCGGGCTATTTCATAGATATAACAGGTTCCCCCATTTCAGTCGGGGAATGCTGTTGCCGGAGCGGAAGTGTGCAACTTCCTCTTCCGGACTGTGAAAATGCCGTGGTCACATCTGAAGGGGAAAATGTATGCGATCAGCCTTATGGCTGATCGCATACATGTGCCGCGGGTCTCTGCTATTTATAATAGCACAAACCCGGCGGCTATGGCTCCTGCTGTGGCGCCATGTTTAAAGTTCGGCCCAATGACGTACATGTACGTGGGTTAAAATGAGAAGTATGTATCTGTTCTATACCTTGTGGATACAGCGACACTGGCTGCCATAACTTTACCGCCATTGTGCAGCGGATCACATTGCAAAGTCATACTTATACACAAAAGCCTGTTGAGTTTTTAATAAACCTATAACAGTTAAGTTTCACCCAGGACATTGTACACATTATATAGTAGTGTGAGAAATGGATAATTGTGTTGATCAATGGGTAACGTGTTCTACTAAATACACTTTAGATAACTGTTGGCCAAGTGTTTGTTTGACTGCAAGTTGTTTTCCCTCACTCCCTCCTTCCCCCCCATGTAAACATGCACACTCAGCATGTATTATGAATGGGGGGAGAGGAGTACGCTGCTATAGGACACCTCTGGTAGTAGTTTATTTCTCATAATAACAATAGAATCTGGCTAGAGATGAGTGAATCGATTCAGAAATCAGACTTCTTGAGCAGTGAGAGGCTGGCCCCTCTGATCAAGAGACTTCCCCACAGTAGAGATGAGAGAAGTTTTCAAAACTTTGATTCTGCTGCTTCTTCAAATTTCAGAAATAAATTAATTTTATGTGACAAATTTCTTTGTCACAAAGCGCATTTCTTTGAGAATAGTGGGCATCAATGTACATCTCAAACTATCGCGGCATCTGAGATGACCATTGAGGACTGTCAGGGGTTAATTTGTTAAAAAAAAAAAACTCACCTTATCCATTTGCTCGCAAAGAGTCTGCCAAGGCCACCTTGATTGACAATGCAGCGGTGTGTGATGATGGCATCACGCTGGCTAGTGTGATGACATAATATGTCACCTTGCACAAGATTTTTTGTGGGATCTTTAATCAAGATGGCCGTGGTGGACTCTTTGCTCAAATGGATGAGGTGAGTATGATTTTTTTCTACCACCATTTTAGGGAAAATTGATTCGTTACCACAAAGCACGAGAAAAAATTTGGCATCGTGGCAAATCAAATTTTCCCTGAAATTCTGATCAAAGTCAACTTTGTGAGCTTTGATACGCTCAACACTAATTGGCTGAAAATCTATCTGGTCCTGTCAATCCTACATCTACACCACACCTTCACCAAGTAGTGGCGCAAGTGCCGAGGATCTGCTGCTGCTACCTGAGCTGCACAGATGTTGACTGTGTATGCACCGCTAGCAGCAGACTGAGAACTTTAAATGGCCCTGGAAACAAAATGTGTTATAGACAGGTCCAAACTGAAAGAAGGTGGGGCAAGACAAGTAGGCAGAAAAACCAGAAGGAGGCAGGATAACAGAAGTAGGCTGGGCCAGTAATACCATAGTTCAGCACAAAGTACAGAAGCTCCTAGCATCAATTAATGCATCCAATCATTATGTACCCAGCGGCCTTGAGGAGGGCTCATTTGGAAAATTCCCTGTATGGTCTAGGGCCAGTCCACCACTGTGCACCGCTACTCTTCTGGGTATACCCAGACGTGAGGGGCAAAATTCTCAGTCAGCATCTGTGCTGCTAAGGTAGATCAGCAGAGCTTCTGTGCTTGCACATCTACTCAGAACAGCGCAGGTTTGAGATAGAATTATCCAGAGGAGAAAACAATTGAAAATGTGTCGAAATTTGATCAAAAGTTCCAGTAATTCATGAAATTCTGATCTGCATCTCGGAGTGGGAAAACATAAGCATCATTAATCAATCATCACAGCCAGCAAGGCATCTAATGGGGATTGCAGGTCACCATACTATTTCTATGTGTCTTGTTTTCTTCTTGCCAGGTGCTGTAAATTGTATTTTTTAAATTATGATGTGAGATTAGGCCTCCTACAACTTAATACACTGCACTGTATTATAATTGCTATATGCAAATGAGACACTGTACAACATTTCCTTTGACTAGCTCATAAAGCCGAGCATTTTACATATTACAGTGAAGTGCATGTTATTAAGAAACAAATTAGAATGGAGTTTAATTTGGTTGAGAGACATGATACTGTAGTTTTATAGTGGTGCTCCAGTACGGAGACATCTTAGGAAGCTATTACCCTGTATTATATACAGCTCAAGTATTATTGATATGAATGCAATAAAATGGCTACCATTATACATTTAAATTAAATTCAGGAGCCTCGGGTTTAAAATGCAAAGGCTTATTTACAAATCTCATGAAGAGAAAAATGCAATGCGCCTCCTTGTTTCGATGCGGATACTAGTCCCCGGTAAACATCTAACGATTAACGGTAAATTACTAACCATTTTCAAAGTAACTATTTTTCAGTCTAAAGAAGTAGGAAGATATATATATTTCGGTAAGGTGTACAGTGCTGGAAGGCGTGTTGTCCCACTCGGGTACCTCAGATAGGTGAGACAGATAAAATCCAGAGAGTAGCAGTGGTCTCAGCAAAAGCATAGTTTGCTAAAACAGTTTTGTATACATTTTCTGGACTGGATTTTACTTGGATTGGCAGTTAGGCTTGGTAGAGGGAGCTACCAGTCCACACGCTTCCAGCACGGATATTCCCTTTCACCTGAGGTGATCGCAGGTAAGGCCTGCTCTAATCAGGCTGCAATAAAGCACCTCCCAGTGTGTCAGTCAGAGGAGTGTGTGTTATCAGAGATTCATTGTGCAACAGAGGCCTGCTGGAGTCTCTGGGAGAGTGGTCTCAGATGGGCTGTCTGAGGGGCCTCGGGACTAGGTGTTAGCCGGAACGTTGGGGGGACTCTGCAAGGTCCGGTAAGTGACCGTCGCAAGGCTAGAGTCAGACTTCTGGGCCACAATCCCCCAAAAGGACTAGACTTTGTTACAGCCTAGGAAGTGATGGAGCACAGACTGGAAAAGCCGCATGGTCGTACCATGTGTGAACAGTGTTATAAGTGAGGTAGGAATACTCCTGTTTAGTTAGAGCCCAGACGGGCAAGGTGTTTGTTTTATTGTTTTGTGTTTTGTTCTGTGAAAATAAACCTCACATTTGGACCGGCAACCCGGCTGTTGTGGAGATAATTGTGAGAATGACCCCCGAAAAAGAGCTAATCCCTCCCAATATATATATATATATATATATAGTTCTTCAAGTTCTGTTTTTTGGCTATAGAGCACTAAATATTCCAGATAGACATAGATTCAAAATATAAAAATTTGACTGCCTACAAGATGGAGACTGAGAGCTAGTTACATACTCTTAAAGGGAGTCTGTCAGCAGTTTTGACCATTCTAAACCACTGACAGCACTGGGTAGCCGCAATGGAGAGCAGGAAAAACTGATATTTGGTAGAGCTTTTATTATCATGAGTAGTGTGAATGTGAAGTTTTATTGTGCCAGCTTCTGCTACTGTGAAGTGACAGCTATAGTTGTCTTCTGGTTGAATGCTATTGTTATCACACAGAACACAGGAACGGAGCTGTGAAGCAGGTGCAGATGATCCATGACAGTACAGAAGCTGGCAGAATAAAACTTCATATTGTATTAACACTACTCCGGGTAAAAAAGCATGGTCAAAACTGCTGACAGATTCCCATTAAACTTTAAACTCAATAATTACACAGCATGCTGAGTTCCCTTCGCGGGATTGGTATTTACCCTCTCCATGGACTTTCTATAATCTTATAGTTGATTCCCACCTTCCATTTCTTTGCTAGAAATATAATTTCTCTGCAGGCATAGCTCTGTTGCCTATCTTATTTAAATGCAGTAGTGGTAACTTCTGTCATGAGCCCCAAAGATGTTGCATGGTATGCATTCATGATAAGTATCTTACTGTCAGCAGTACAGCATAGTGTAACTCTGCAAATTCACTATGTCCAGGAAAATTGGGCAACAGCATATGTAGAGATTGATGTGGAAATCAGTCGAAATCCCTCGCAATCAGCAACAATTTTTTTTTCCTAAAATGCTGGAGAGGCACTTAAATATGTTTTTATGTACAATTATTAACTGTAAATATTTTGCAACAGATTTTTTGAAAAAAGGCACAAGTGCACTGTTTCCAGTAAAGCTACGATGCTTAAAATTCATCCTCCTACAGATTTAGGAATTTTTTTTATATACAGGGTGGGCCATTTATATGGATACACCTTAATAAAATGGGAATGGTTGGTGATATTAACTTCCTGTTTGTGGCACATTAGTATATGTGAGGGGGAAACTTTTCAAGATGGGTGGTGACCATGGCGGTCATTTTGAAGTTGGCCATTTTGAATCCAACTTTTGTTTTTTCAATAGGAGGAGGGTCACGTGACACATCAAACTGATTGGAAATTTCACAAGAAAAACAATGGTGTGCTTGGTTTTAACGTAACTTTATTCTTTCATGAGTCATTTACAAGTTTCTGACCACTTATAAAATGTGTTCAATGTGCTGCCCATTGTGTTGGATTGTCAATGCAACCCTCTTCTCCCACTCTTCACACACTGATAACAACACTGCAGTGGGAGAAGAGGGTTGCATTGACAATCCAACACAAAGGGCAGCACATTGAACACATTTTATAAGTGGTCAGAAACTTGTAAATAACTCATGAAAGAATAAAGTTACGTTAAAACAAAGCACACCATTGTTTTTCTTGTGAAATTTCCAATCAGTTTGATGTGTCACATGACCCTCTTCCTATTGAAAAAACAAAAGTTGGATTCAAAATGGCCAACTTCAAAATGGCCGCCATGGTCACCACCCATCTTGAAAAGTTTCCCCCCTCACATATACTAATGTGCCACAAACAGGAAGTTAATATCACCAACCATTCCCATTTTATTAAGGTGTATCCATATAAATGGCCCACCCTGTATATTAATTGGGCGGCTAGCTGGCTCTTGCACATAAAAAGTACAATCTCTTTAAAAACCGATGTGTAGTGTAACATAGTCAGTATATATGTGAATAGCTCCAGCCTTGTAACACAACTCTATCCTGCCCCAAGTGCGGAAACCTGTCTTTCTATCAAAAAATTAAATTTAACTAAGGATATATATCCCGATATATATACGTATATATATATATATATATATATATATATATATATCTTCCCAATCCCCTAACACTTCCTCTATAAATCCCTAAACTGCCTGTCCATTGCATATAATTGCTGTATCTCTGACACACATGTCCTATCACATCAGTGGATGAGCTGAGAATGGCGCCTCAGTATTTTAACCCTCCTGATTGGCTGTGAGGCTGACCGCAAGGCATAATGGGCAAGCTTGCCGACAAAGACCCTGCCCAGGTCATGTAAGAGTTCTGATTCATCTTCTCTGCCCTGATTCCCTCACTACTATGGATATGTAAAATGAGGTGCAACATTTTGTGCAATTTGCCCAAATTGTAGGGCCAAAACGTCAGCTTCATTTGGACCTTTCTGTGTTTTACTATAGGGCCCTATCATTTCTGTGTATGCTCCTCTTTACTGGCCTCGTCAAAGTACACACATAGAACTAAAATAGAATTGCAACAAGTTAATAAAAGAGAACAGAAACAACAAATTTCCTGAACATTTTGTTATTTTAGGTGAAAATATTCTTCAATCTCTTCTGACTGATTTTTTGCTCCATGTTGTTTGCTTATTTGGAAAATATTTTAGCGCTTGTAACAAAAGGACCAATAAAATATCTGAGAAATATATAAAATAATATCACATTCCAAATATGCAAAATGCTGTAAACACCAATATAAATTAAGGTTTTCAATAGGAAAAATTACCTGTTTTGTGCAGTAACTAAAGTGAACCGTCAGAAGTCAATGGGTTTGTTGCACTGCAGATGGAACCTGCTCCGAAGTAATTCATTATTAATGGCTGAATATTATTGCTAAACAGTACTGATTATTTCACAAGGAAGAGGTCAAGGTAGTGGAGAAATGGATTTAATCAAATAAACTCCCAATCTCTCTCCAAATAGCATTTTCATCTGTCTGGCTGTAAATTCATCAGATCCTTTGCCTCAGAAAGCACAGATGAGGTTAATCTGGAATGACTGTTAAAACTTCTATGTTATGTCTATTGAATAAAGATTCGGAGAACAGAATGAGCTGCGAGCGACTCCCCAAATGAATATTACAAGATACACGTGCAGCGTTCAGCCTATTCCCCCTTCTGACAGCAAGTCACCATTTAAAGCATCAGAATGAATTCAGATTTTGTTATTATTTCTGGACCAAATTGACAGCAGTTATGATAACTATAAGTACCATATTTTTTGCTCAATAAGAAATTTTTTCCCCAAAAATGTTTTGGGAAAATGGAAGTGTGTCCTATAGGGCGAATACTAATGAGAGCTTCCATTATGGAAGTTTTCATTAATGTATAGAAAGTGTGAAGAGCTGTGATTGTAACGCTGCTAGAGCTGGTATTGTTCACCACACCATTGTGTTCTGATAGTGTATAGTGTCAGGACGTCGTTCACATAAGCTTGCACTATGATTTGATGTCATGTGATGTCAGGTCATAGTGCAGCACTGCAGAAAGAGCATGCTGGAGCTCCTGTATAGGTCTCAGTAGAATTACAGTACAGTAGAAGTCTCATATTTTTTTTTCTTTTTTTTGTAACTGGCTATGCAGCTATTATAGCTGAGTGGTTAAGTGCCTTGACTCTAATACAAAAGGTCGTGAGTTTGAATCCAGGCAGAAACTTTTATGAAATACAGGCTAAATTTGATTTAAATACACTGGGGTGTCCCCAAGCACTGACTCCATATATGGACATAGCTATATATGGAGTTAGAGCAGGGACTCCTAAGACTCCTAAGCCTCCTCAGAGCAGGGGGTACCTGGGGTTCTCCAATTGACTTCCATTGTGCTCGGGTGCTCGGTAGAAAACCCCCGAGCATCGCAAAGTGTTCTACTTGAGCACACAAGCACTTTGGTGCTCGATCAACACTAGTGAAAGCGTTTAGAGACATATTTCAGTAGAAAAAGAAAAATATATACACAGTTCACTTCTGCAGCTATATGTGGTGAATACTTTTAGTGTCGTATTTCAGTAGAAAAAGAAAAATGTATACGCAATTTTCTTCTGCAGCTATATGTGGTGAAAGCATTTAGTGGCGTATTTCAGTACAAAAAGAAAAATATATTCTCAGTTCACCTCTGCAGCTATATGCATTGAAAGCGTTTAGTGACATATTTCATTACAAAAATAAAAATATATACACAGTTCACTTCTGCAGTTATATTTATTGGAAGCGTTAAGTGACGTATTTCAGTAGAAAAATAAAAATATATACGCAGTTCACTTCTGCAGTTATATGTGGTAAAAGCGCTTAGTGACGTATTTTAGTACAAAAAGAAAAATATATACGCAGTTCAATGTTGCAGTTATTTGCGGTAAAAGTGTTTAGTAAAGAATTTCAGTACTAAAAGAAAAATATACTGTATACGCAGTTCAATGTTGCAGTTATTTGTGGTAAAAGCGTTGAGGGGCCTATTTCAATACAAAAATAAAAATATACTCTCAGTTCACTTCTGCAGTTACATGTGTTGAAAGCGTTTTGTGCGTATTTCAGCACAAAAAGAAAAATATATACATAGTTCACTTCTGCAGCTATATGTGTTGAAAGCGTTTAGTGCGTATCTCAGTAGAAAAATAAAAATATATTCTCAGTTCACATCTGCAGCTATATGTGTTGAAAGCGTTTAGTGGCATATTTCAGTACAGAAAGAAAAATATATACGCACTTCATTGTTGCAATTATTTGTGGTCAAAGCGTTTAGTGACCTATTTCAGTACAAACAGAAAATATATACACATTTCACTGTTGCAGTTATTTGTGGTGAAAGCGTTTAGTGGCCTATTTCAGTACAGAAATAAAAATATATTAGTCGCTTTTAGGGGTGTTTTAATTTGCTTTCAATTTATTTAGTTCAGCTAAAAAGATGACAGACAGAGAAGTGCCTGGCCATGCACAGAGGAGTGGCAGAGGCCTAAATGTTTCTGGCACAGGCAGAGGTCACAGCAGAGTAAGGGGGTGTGGCAGCAGGAGTCGCAGCGAGAGGCCTGAGCTCCCGGAGTCATCTAGCGGTCATGTAGTGATGAGGAGAGTGGCGTGGTAGGTGGTGTTGCGAACGGTCAGGCTCCTGACCAGAGACCGTTGAGGAGGACATCAGTGACGTGCAGACACTACTCGATGATGATGAAGCCGATCGCACTTTGGAGTAGTGATGGACGAACTTTGGCCGGGACGGTTCGCGATCGCGATCAAATGTTCGCGAACCACAAGTTTGCGGCGGGCCATATTTACTTTAATGGCAGGTGAACCTGGAAGACCTTCAAATCATATTTGCAGCCACCAAATACTTAGTAGAAGTGCACAAATAGTCCCACAACATCAACAGTTACATAATAGAGGGGGTATCAATGACAAAAATTCCCTAAAAAAAGATGTATTTTAATCAGGGGCCATTTTTATGCATCTTAAAGGGAAATTCTCAAAAATGTGCCCTGCTGGAGATTAGAGAAATTTTATTTTAGGCTACAAGAGTACGGGTCCTAAAAATTAGGCATTCACCAGACAGAAAAGAACAAGTAATTATGTGGCTCGAGGTACATTATGCGGTCAATGGATAAAAATTTTACTGTAGCCCACTGGAGTACAGTCCTCAAACATTAGGCATTCACCGTACAGAAAAGATCAAGTGATTATGTGGCTGGAGGTATATTAGATGGTAATTAAATAACAATTTTACTGAAGGCCAGTGGAGTACAGGCCCCAAACATTAGGCATTCACCGTATAGAAAAGAACAAGTGATTATTTGGCTGGAGGTACATTAGGCGGTCACCATATAATAATTTTACTCTTGGCCCGTTAGATTACAGGCCCCAAAAATTATGCATTTACCATACAGAAAAGATTAAGTAATTATGTGGCTGGAGGTATATTAGACGGTCATTGGATATCAATTTTATTGCAGGCCAGTGGAGTACAGGCCCCAAACATTAGGCATTCACTGGACAGAAAAGATCAAGTGATTATGTGGCTGGACGTACGGTATATTAGACGGTCAGTGGATAACAATTTTACTGCAGGCCAGTGGAGTACAGGCCCCAAACATTAGGCATTCACCGTACAGAAAAGATCAAGTGATTAGGTGGCTGGAGGTACAGTGTATTAAACGGTCATGAAACATGCATGTCGGGAATAGAGTAGGGAAACATAGGGCTTTGAGCTAGGGACAGGTTCAAGACGGGGTCACCCTTATATGGACGAGTGCCCTGTGGTGAGGCTGCTCTGATTATCTAGGCTAGGGCTACCACAGGGCCACATTTAGGGGCGAATAGGTGCTGTGCAACAACGAATGGTTACTACAAGCCCAGGGAGGGAACTGATCCATCTCTATTTGGACCCGGGCTGCCATATCGAGGAATCTGTCGCCAGAGTGGTAGGGCCACGGTTTATCTACAGTACAGACCAAAAGTTTGGACACACCTTCTCATTCAAAGAGTTTTCTTTATTTTCATGACTATGAAAATTGTAGATTCATACTGAAGGCATCAAAACTATGAATTAACACATGTGGAATTATATACATAACAAATAAGTGTGAAACAACTAAAAATATGTCATATTCTAGGTTCTTCAAAGTAGCCACCTTTTGCTTTGATTACTGCTTTGCACAAATTGGCATTCTCTTGATGAGATTCAAGAGGTAGTCACCTGAAATGGTTTTCACTTCACAGGTGTGCCCTGTCAGGTTTAATAAGTGGGATTTCTTGCCTTATAAATGGGGTTGGGACCATCAGTTGCATTGTGGAGAAGTCAGGTGGATACACAGCTGATAGTCCTACTGAATAGACTGTTAGAATTTGTATTATGGCAAGAAAAAAGCAGCTAAGTAAATAAAAACGAGTGGCGATCATTACTTTAAGAAATGAAGGTCAGTCAGTCCGAAAAATTGGGAAAACTTTGAAAGTGTCCCCAAGTGCAGTCACAAAAACCATTAAGCACTACAAAGAAACTGGCTCACATGCAGACCGCCCCAGGAAAGGAAGACCAAGAGTCACCTTTGCTGGGGAGGATAAGTTCATCCAAGTCACCAGCCTCAGAAATCGCAGGTTAACAGCAGCTCAGATTAGAGACCAGGTCAATGCCACACAGAGTTCTAGCAGCAGACACATCTCTAGAACAACTGTTAAGAGGAGACTGTGTGAATCAGGCCTTCATGGTAGAATATCTGCTAGGAAACCACTGCTAAGGACAGGCAACAAGCAGAAGAGACTTGTTTGGGCTAAAGAACACAAGGAATGGACATTAGACCAGTGGAAATCTGTGCTTTAGTCTGATGAGTCCAAATTTGAGATCTTTGGTTCCAACCACCGTGTCTTTGTGCGACGCAGAAAAGGTGAACGGATGGACTCTACATGCCTGGTTCCCACCGTGAAGCATGGAGGAGGAGGTGTGATGGTGTGGGGGTGCTTTGCTGGTGACACTGTTGGGGATTTATTCAAAATTGAAGGCATACTGAACCAGCATGGCTACCACAGCATCTTGCAGCGGCATGCTATTCCATCCGGTTTGCGTTTAGTTGGACCATTATTTATTTTTCACAGGACAATGACCCCAAACACACCTCCAGGCCTTGTAAGGGCTATTTAACCATGAAGAAGAGTGATGGGGTGCTGCGCCAGATGACCTGCCCTCCACAGTCATCGGACCTGAACCAAATCGAGATGGTTTGGGGTGAGCTGGACCGCAGAGTGAAGGCAAAAGGGCCAACAAGTGCTAAGCATCTCTGGGAACTACTTCAAGACTGTTGGAAGACCATTTCAGGTGACTACCTCTTGAAGCTCATCAAGAGAATGCCAAGAGTGTGCAAAGCAGTAATCAAAGCAAAAGGTGGCTACTTTGAAGAACCTAAAATATGACATATTTTCAGTTGTTTCACACTTTTTTGTTATGTATATAATTCCACGTGTGTTAATTCATAGTTTTGATGCCTTCAGTGTGAATCTACAATTTTCATAGTCATGAAAATAAAGAAAACTCTTTGAATGAGAAGGTGTGTCCAAACGTTTGGTCTGTACTGTATATTAGTGCCGCCGTGCACTGTGTGTTCCTATTTCACTGTTCCAATGTATTTATATCTTGGTCTATCTAAGGGTAATTTATTTTAGACAACAGATTAAAAGTTACATTTTAAAAAATACAATTGATCATTCCTTTAATATTAAGGATTGGTACCCGCACCTGTTTCTCTGAGGGTGGAAATTCCTCTGCCAGCGCCCGCAACAGCAGAATGCAGCATCTCTCGCAGAAAGGCCTGGAAATGCTGCATTCTGACAGCCCTCTGTGATGCTGGTAACATGTCCGCCATTTTGTGTTTTTACCGGGGGTCTAAGTATGTTGCCACCCAGTACTTCTCCTTGCCCTTTATGCTTTTTATACGGGAGTCCCTCTTCAAACACTGGAGCATGAAGGCCCCTATTTGCACTAAATTGGAAGAGGTGGAGTGCCCTGGCTCCTGCTCATCGCTGAGGAGAATGTCGTCCTCGGTCTCCTCCCACCAGGGATCCCTGAAAAGTTTAAAGCCTGGTCTTCTTGCTCCTCCCCCCAACCACCATCCTCCTCTGACTCCTCTTCAGACTCCTTATGACTTGTCTCAGATAGAGTAGCACCCCCTGGGAATTTATTCAGCATTACGATTTCCTCATCTTCCAGCTTCTGCTCCTCGACTGCTTTATCAATGACACAATGCAATGCACGCTCCAGAAAGAAGGCCGCGCATGAGCAGCCACTGGCGCGGTGAAAAGAGAACAAGCTCCACAGAACCTGTCCTGCTGCAGAGTTCGCACAGGTAGTTGTTAATGGCACGTTGCTGCTGGAGCAGCCTATCAAGCATATACAACGTGGAGTTCTAGCACGTCGGGCTGTCACAAATCAGATGTCTGATGGGCAGGTGGTGTCACTGCTGAACGTCAGCAAGGCGAGCCATGGCCGTGTAAGATCTTCTAAAATGGCCAGAGATTATTCTGGCCTGCCGCAAGACGTCCTGGACCCCAGGGTATTTGCCAATGAATTGCTGTACGACTAAGTTCAGGACATGTGCCATGCACTGCACGTGTGTCATTTTGCCCTGTTTCAGCGCGTTCAGCAGATTGGCACCGTTTCGCACACTACTTTACCAACTGTCAAATTTAGCGGGGTTAACCACTGATTGGCCTGTGACCGCATAGCTGAAAGCAGGACTGGTGTGGCTCTTGGCTTCTAGGCACAACAGCTGCAGCACAGCATGGCAACTTTTCACCTAGCACATCGAATAGGTTCTGGGGAGCTTGGGGGGTGCAGCGGAAGAGGCGGTAGCAGTGGAAAAGGAGGAGTCAGCCGAGGAGGAGACAGAGGATGAAGTAGGAGAAGAGGCAGGCCTGCATGCAATCCATGGCGGTAACACCAAATCCACACGGGTGCCACGGGTTGCATGCTTGACAGCCGTCAGAAGGTTCACCCAATTGGCAGTAAAAGTTATGCACCTTCCCTTCCCTGCTCAAATGTATCTTGGCACCGACACTGTTCCAGAGATACATTCACTTACCGCATGAGCCATATAGCTCTGGGATGCCCTTCTGGGAGAAAAATTTCCTTCCGGGGACCCTCCATTGCGGTGTACCAATGGCAACAAATTTTCTAAAGGCCTCCGAGTCCACCAGTTTTTTTGCCAGTAGTTGGCGGGCTAGCAGTTCCGACAAGCCATCGGTCAGCCGTTGGGCAAGAGGGTTATGTGGCGTCATCAACTTTTTACGGTCGAACATTTGGGCCAAAATCTGACACTGGGAAAGCTGGGTAATAACTCGCGATCTACACTGAGTTATTACCCAGCTTTCCCAGTGTCAGATATCATCCTAGTGTAGATCGCAAATATTCTAATGGCAAATTTTCCATGCAAAAGGCTACACTAAAAAGCTTGTCGTAAGACTCATTCTAATATTCTTGTCAGAAGACTATGAAACCAATAGATGGCGCTACTGAGTTATGAACAACACCCTCTATTGGTTTCATAGTCTTCTGACAAGAATATTTATCTTGTCATAAGACTGTGAAACCAATAGAGGGCGCTGTTCATAACTCAATAGCGCCATCTATTGGTTTTCAAAGTCTTATGACAGCTGAAAAACAAGGCAGATTCTGCTCATTTGCATGTCTTTCCCATATGCCCATGCTTATGCAAATTAGTTTTTATATGACAAAACTGTATAGAAGGTTTATTGAATATTATGTTTGGACAATCATAAAACTTTTTGTCGCCCTAATGATATTGATCTAGGTGTGCAGGCCCACCCAAGCCATCCAACAGATGCAAAATAACTTTGAGGTTTAATGGTTCTTAGTCAAATGAGAGCTGTTTTGTAATATCTCATAGTGCACAAGGCTGCCATTGCAAGGTATGCTGACTAAGCCTGTCATTTGGCTCATGGATAGATTGATGGCTTGCACATACCTGGCTTTTGGCATACAGCCTTTGTGTGGTTGTCTATTGTATGTTGTACATAATAGGAGTCTAAGATGCATCCAGCTATTCTCTTAATGCTGTTTCTAAACCATTTTAATGGGATTTCCATCAATTTCTAACCTTTTTTTATGAACCAGACACTCTTTTTTTCTTACGAGCAGGGGGTGCCTGGTTGACTTCCATTATACTCGGGTGCTCAGCTGAGCACACGAATATAGCAATGTGTTCGGGCCGAACACTCGAATACTTTGGTGCTCGCTCATCACTAGTCATCATCGTCACCTTCACCACCACTGACATTAGAGAGCTCAGAGTAAGCAGCAACAGCGGGGACCTCCGTCCTTAGGCTTATCTGGGTACTGTCGTCAGATCGCTGGGTGGCGGCCGTTGCTACCTCCTCTAGTCTTCCTGATCCGATGCCAAGAATGGCTGCGCATTGGTAAGGTCTGGGAATGGATGGGAAAATAATTTCTCTGAATCGAGTAGAGGGGCTATGGTGGTGGTTGTGGTGGTGGTGTCTTTGGGGGTGCACACAGGAGAGCGTGAGGAGGGTGCAAATACAGAGGATGAGGAGGGTGCAGAAGCGGAAGGCTGAGTGAGCCACTCAACCAACTCTGGTGCATCCTTTTACATAATTGCACGCACCTTCTCCAACTTTCCACTTAGGCTCCGGCCTGGTGCACCTGCTCGACCCCTACCACCCCTGCGAAATTGCCTGCCTCTTCCTCTGCCTGTAGTTTTCAAAATGACCCTGTGACAAAGTCCCAATAGAAGAGCAGTATTTGTGGAAGCAGGTATATCGCAGGCCTCAATCAATATTTGGTAGAAGCCGGTATATCAAACCCCTTAATCAATATTTGGTGGAAGCAGGTTTATAGCAGGCCTCAATCTTCATTTGGCGGAAGCCGGTATATCAATCCTCTCTATCAGTATTTTGTGAAAACAGGTATATAGAACCCGTAAATGAGTATTTGCTGGAATCTGGTATATCAAACCCCTTAATCAATATTTGATGGAAGCTGGTGCATCGCAGGCCTCAGTCAATTTTTGTTGGACGCTGGTATATAAATCCCCTCTATCAGTATTTTGTGGAAAAAGGTATATAAATCCCCTTCAGTCCACTTAATGAGTATTTGCTGGAAGCAGGTATATCAAACCCTTTAATCAATATTTGGTGGAAGCCGGTGTATCGCAGGCCTCAATCTATATTTGGTGGAAGCCGGTATATCAATCCTCTCTATCAGTATTTTGTGGAAACAGGTATATAGAACCCGTTAATGAGTATTTGCTGGAATCTGGTATATCAAACCCCTTAATCAATATTTGGTGGAAGCCAGTGTATCGCAGGCCCCAATGTATATATGGTGGAAGCCGGTATATCAATCCCCTCTATCAGTACTTTGTGGAAACAGGTATATAGAACCTCTTAATGAGTATTTGCTGGAAGCTGGAATATCAAACCCCATAATCAATATTTGGTCAAAGGTGGTGTATCGTAGTCCTCAATCAATATTTTGTGGAAGCCGGTGTATCACACCCCTTAATCAATATTTGGTGGAAGCTGGTTTATCGCAGGCCTCAATCACAATTTGGTGGAAGCTGGTATATCAATCCTCTCTATCAGTATTTTGTGGAAAAAGGTATATAGAACCCCTTAATAAGTATTTGCTGGAAGCTGGTATATCAAACCTCTTAATCAATATTTGGTGGAAACCGGTGTATCACAGGCCTCAATGTATATATGGTGAAAGCCGGTATATCAATCCCCTCTATCAGTATTTTGTGGAAACAGGTATATAGAACCTCTTAATGAGTATTTGCTGGAGAAATATCAAACCCCTTAATCAATATTTGGTGGAAGGCGGTGTATCGCAGTACTCAATCAATATTTTGTGGAAGCCGGTGTATCACACCCCTCAATCAGTATTTTGTGGAAGCAGGTATATAGAACCCTGTAATCAGTATTTTGTGGAAGCAGGTATATCGCTCCCCTTAATCAGTTTATTTTGAGGCAACAGGTATATCACACCAGTTGCAATTAGTTATTCCAATAGCGTTTGTCCCTCAATCTAGCTGCAGTGTCTCAGCAGAACCGTACATAACTTCTGCGTAATACAAAAGCACTATAACATACTTTCTATATTAGAAGGTATATTATAGGTATATCACACCCCTCAATCATTTTTTTTTTTGGGGGGGGGCAACAGGTATATCACACCAGTTGCAATTAGTTATTCCAATAGCATTTGTCCCTCTATCTAGCTGCGGTATCTCAGCAGAACCGCACACAAATGCTGCACAATACAAATGCACTATAATATATGTTCCATGTTAGAAGGTATATTATAGGTATATCACACCCCTCAATCAGTTTTTTTTTGGGGGGCAACAGGTATATCACACCAGTTGCAATTAGTTATTCCAATAGCGTTTGTCCCTCTATCTAGCTGCGGTATCTCAGCAGAACCGCACATAACTGCTGCATAATACAAATGCACTATAATATACTTTCTATGTTAGAAGGAATATTAAAGATATATCACACCAACCTCTCCCTACACTAGCAAAAAACAGAATGTAAAATGGCTGCCAGATCGGGTTTATTTATAAGGTTGGGGGTGTGTCCATGTGCTGAAACATCTCAATTGGCTGTCCTGTCCCACCTGATGGATGTGTCATGGGTCAAAGTTCGGCACAATGCAAAAGTTATGGCGCCGGCGGACATCGTCATATGTTTGCATGTTCGGCGAACCGCGAACCAACACAGTTCGCCGCAAAACAAAAACCCGGCGAACCGCAAGGCCATCTCTACTTGGGAGCTGTGTGCAGAAGGGGCTTCAGCATCATCAGGAGAAGAGGGTGGCAGCTTGCCCGTGAGGCAGCAGCTGAGCCAGCAAGATGGTAGCATGGCTGAGAGTCAGCAGGGTGGCAGCAGTGGGAGGTCGAGAGCCAAACGTTCCCAGGGTAGACCACCTGCTTCGCAGCAGTCTATCTGCGCGGGAAGTAGTGGTGCAGGGGTTCACGAAGGAAGCGGTGGTAGCAGTCAGTCAGTGGGGAATGTTGGGGGGAAAATTAACTACTCGGCGGAATGGTAGTTTTTTGTTAAGCCGCCGGCGGAGGATAACATAGCCATATGTGGAATATATGGGCAGAGGGTGAAGTGTGGCCATGGTGCCAATGTTGGCACCACGGCCCTGCGTAAACATATGTAGCATCACCATAAAGTGGCCTGGGAGAACCATGGCTCCGATGTGGTTGTCCAGCCTGCCGCAGCAACCGCTGCATCACCCAGTGGCACGCAGCCGGTTTTAGCCAGTCAAGGCTCCACCACTTAGCCCAGATGAGCTGTCTGTCATTACCATCTTCTGCTGGTCCAGATGCTCCTGCTCCTCCTACTCCTCATCAGTCATTCCTTCAGCAATCGATCACCTAAGCGATTGCCAAGAGACAGCAGTATGCGTGCACTCATCCAACGGCGCAGAAGCTGAAAGTGCTCCTGTCCAAGTTGCTGGTGCTGCAGTACCTCCCTTTCCAAGTGGTGGACTCTGCCCCTTTCAGAGAAGTGATGGCTTGTGACGAGCTGAGGTGGAGAGTCCCAAGCCGTCATTTATTTGCGAAAAAGGCAGTACCAGCCCTCCACAAATATATAGAACAGAAGGTGGGCCAGTCCTTGAGCCTGTCGGTGTCTTTCAAAGTGCACGGCAGCGCCGACGTGTGGAGCTGTGACTGCAGTCAGGGACAGTACATGTCCTTTACGACCTACTGGGTAAATGTGGTTCCGGCACAGCCACACCAGCAACTTGGCCAGGTCACCCGGCTTCCGCCTCCACATTGTCATGCCGTTGGTCCTGCGACAATCTCGGCCTGCTCATCCTCCACAATGTCCTCAGCCTTCACTGCAGAGACAAGTCACAGTGCCCCTCCTACTTTGCATGCAATTCAGCCACACCGCAAAGCACACCCTCCTTGAACTGCAGCGGCAGAATGGCATCCTCCAACATAGGCTGATATGCAACGTTTCCACCCGTTGGAATTCCAACCTCCATATGTTGGACTGACTATAAGAACAGAGAAAGGCCATCAACGATTTCTTGATGATTCAAGCGGATAGGAGTACTCCCCTGTGTAACTTCTATGTCAGCCAGTGGCAGCTCATGCGTGACACCTTCCGTTTGCTCAGGCCCTTTGAGGAAACCACGTTATTTGTCAGTCGCCAGGACTACGGGATGAACAACGTCATTCCACTACTCATGTCCTGGAACAGATGGTGGTAACAGTGGCTGGGGACAGGAGACATGGCGCCTCAATCTCACGGCCACATGAGTCCTTAGGGGCTGAACTGGAAGAGGAGGTGGAGGGGGAGGAGGACATTGGAGCACAGGCAATGTGTAGTGAAATGGTTTTTCTACTCAGCTGTCAGGAGAGGAGGAGCAGGAGCAGCCACAGGAGCAACAGGACAATTAGGAAGACGAGGCAGAGGACCCTGACACACCGTGGCAGTATGCAGTGGAGATGGAGGCAGGGAGTCCCTCTGAGTCACTTGCGCAAATGCCCCGATGCAAGCTCACTTGCTTGCGTAGTGACAGCTAAATTGTCACCATTCGGCAGAGGGATGACTTCTGGCTCGCCACCTTGTTGGACCCTTGCTACCCGTCCAAAATGGGAGGCCTTTTTTACACCCACTGAGAGGGAGAACAAACTGAAATACTACAGAGACATCCTATGTAGTCAGTTGGCTGCTGCCTATCTGCGCCATCGTCCATCCTCTCGGAGTTCTGACCGAGGGAGCACTCTGCGCTCACTTTCCATGGCTGCTGGGGAGGGAGGGGAGGGGAGGGGTGGGGTGGCAGGAGCAGTACCAGATTCATCAGTAACAGCCTGAGTCTACAGTCGCTGATGAGTAGCTTTCTTCACCCGCATAGTGAAGAAACTGCTAACCAGCAGCAGCAGGTAGAACTGGAACATGACCTGAACCAGCTGGTGGTGGCATACTTGGACAGCACCCTGCCAACTCACATTGAAGATCCGCTGGACTACTGGGCAGTATTGTTGATTGAGCACCAAAGTGCTCGGGTGCTCGAGTAGAACACCTCGGGATGCTCGGGTGCTCGGTAGACAATGGAAGTTAATGGGAGAACCCGAGCATTAAACCAGGCACCCCCTGCTCTGAAGAGGGGAGGGTGTCTGGTTCAAATGAAACACTCGCTGCTAGGAACGATGTAGGAACGATGTTGTCTGAGTAATACGCCACTTTTAAAGACTGAAAATAAAACGCACAAAACCAAAGCTGAAATCGATTTTAGAGGGAAAATTGTTAGGAAACATTATTTTCTGTGTATTTACTTGTATATAAAGTGCAAGTGCTGCCAAAAATTACAAGGAAGAGGCACTCCGATACAACCTGTATATCACATAAAGGAGGGCATCATACACACCCTTTAAAAATTATGATTGATGGCCTGCTGGTGATCCTCAAAAACATTAGGAGCAAGGGCCTGCTGGTGACCCTCTAAAACATTAGGGGCTGCTGATCTGACCATCTAAAACATTAGGGGTGAGGGTCTGCTGCTGAACTGACCCTCTAAAACATTAGGGGCGAGTGCCTGCTGCTGATCTGACCATGTAAAACAATAAGGGCGAGGGCTTGCTGCTGATTTGACCATCTAAAATATTATGGTTGAGGGCCTGCTGGTGACCCTCTAAAACATTAGAGGTGAGGGTCTACTGCTTAGCTGACCATCTAAAACATTATGGGCGAGGGTCTGCTGCTGAACCGACCATTTAAAACATTATGGGCAAGAGTCTGCTGCTGAGCTGACCATCTAAAACATTATGGGCGAGGGCCTGCTGCCGAGCTGACAATCTAAAACATTATGGGCGAGGGCCTGCTGCTGAGCTGACAATTTCAAACATTAGGGTGAGGGTCTGCTGCTGGGCTGACCCTCTAAAACATTAGGGGTGAGTGCCTGCTGCTGATCTGGCCATCTAAAAGTTTATGGGCGACGGCCTGCTGCTGATTTGACCATCTAAAATATTATGGTCGAGGGCCTACTGGTGACCCTCTAAAACATAAGGGGTGAAGGTCTGCTGCTGAGATGACCATCTAAAACATGATGGGCAAGGGCCTGCTGCTGAGCTGACCATCTAAAACATTATGGGTGAGGGTCGGCTGCTGAGCTGACCATCTAAAACATTATGGGCAAGGGTCTGCTGCTGAGCTGACTATCTAAAACATTATGGGCGAGGGCCTGCTGCCGAGCTGACCTTCTAAAACATTAGGGGCGAAGGCCTGGTGCTGAGCTGACAATCTAAAATATTATTGGTGAGGGCCTGCTGCTGAGCTGATAATCTAAAACATTAGGGGTGAGGGCCTGCTGCTGAGCTGACCATCTAAATCATTAGGGGTGACGGTGTGCTGAACTGACTCTCTAAAACATTAGAGACTAGTGCCTGCTGCTGATCTGACCATCAAAACAATTATGGTTGAGGGCCTGTTGCTGAGCTGACCCTCTAAAACATTAGGGGCGAGGGCAGCCTAACAAGCATGTTGCTATGATGGAGGAGGAGGATGAGAAAAGGAAGATTGAACCATATACCCTTTTTAGTGGTGGAAGGGGTGCATGGGAATACAGTGTATTCAATACACCATAAAAGCCACATTTAAAGTGCCTTTATGTTCAGCCGCTTTACTCTGGTGAAGTAGAGAAGTTGGGGCAATCCAGGCCTGGTTTATTTTTATAAGAGTAAACGGGTCAACATTTTCAGTTAGCAGGCAGATGGGCTTATAAGTTATTATGCCCCCAGCAGCACTAAATACCCGCTCTGACAAAATGGCATCAGGGCAGGATAGCACCTCCAAGGCGTAGAGCGCCAGTTCGTGCCACGTGTCCAGTTGTAAGGCACAGAGGGATCATTCAGGACGCAGACATGTTACTCCTTCAACATCTTTAAAAATGTTTCCCCCTTCGTGACAGTAGGTCGCGCATCAGGGTGAGGGTGCTAGCAGGATGTCATGAAACTGTCCTAGGCCTTGGAAGGTGTTGCCCTGCCTCTCCCCTCCTTGGTTGCCCAAGAATCTACGTACTCTGCCGCCAGCTTTGTCAGCTGGACATTTTTGGAGCAATTTTTCCACAAGGACCCTCTGGTATTGCACCATTTCGTTAGTCCTCTCCACCACTGGAAAGAGAGATGAGAAGTTATCTTAGTAACGGCATAACATAAAGTCAGCCATGTGTGCCAGAGTCCTAACAGACAAGACTTCCTGTCCTCATCAGGAGGATGACTCTCAATCTCCTCATCCTTTGGCCCATCCAAGCTGAACAGATGGAATAAACTTGCTATGGATACTACTGTAGTGTCCCACTAGGTAAATGTGGGCACTACACAAGGGTCAATATGGTCACGTTATTCTCCACCTCCTGTGGAACATGATCATTGTATTTTATATGATGTTTTTATGTGTTTTCCCTGTTATCTCAGGCCTGTTAAGGGTAGTTCCTTCTCCTAGATAGTAGAGGGAGCTAGGGAACCCGTAGTATATATAGTTAGGCCCAGACAGGAAAGAGGCAGTGCAGTATAGTCCAGAAGGCTAGTTAGTGCAGTCTAGCCTGCCTGAGTTTCCTAAGCAAAAGTAAGCTCAGAAGCTGCATCCAGGAGAAGAGTTTGCCTCCTGAAGTTCCTATAAAAGTACAGTGCAGAGCCAAGTTTATTCCAGCCAAATAGAGAGCTGAAGGGCAGAAGTATATTCTACAGCAAGGAGACATATACCAGAGGAAGGTTTCCCTACCCAAGGATAAAGCCAGCAATAGGGCATACGGGCCTTGGAGAAAGCCAGACAGGAGCTGAGGAAAATACAGCCTGTTCTGTAAGTTTTATTCCCTCTGAATATCTTGCAAGGACTTTGCCTGCCGTTTATAAAAAAGCCTGCCTGTTACAACCTTTTTTTATGTGGAACTAACTAAAGAACTGTAAATAGTTGAACTGTTTCAGTAAAAGGAATTTCTGGTTCACTGCAACTTGTGTTCCTCAATTATTCCTACAATAAATCGGTGTGCCACCGTTACCGGCACTGGCGTCACGAACTTAAAGGGATCTTGCCACCGGCACATTAAACCTGCAACATCCAGGGCACCTCACCTACCACATAGAGAGTGCCCCAGAGGATCCATGTTTAACACGTGGGCTAGGCATGGTATGTTTGTGAGCTTGCCGAGCTCCATAGCCGCCACCAATTTATGGACATTATCAGACACTGGTTGTAGGTTGAGTGGCGAGAGCCACAGCTCAGTCTGGTCCATTATACCCTGCGACAGCTCTGCGGCATAAGGCTCCATTCACACGTCCACAAAATGGATCCGCATCCGTTCCGCAATTTTGCGGAACGGGTGCAGACCCATTCATTTTAAATGGGGCCGGAATGTGCTGTCCGCATCCACATTTGCGGATCCGCACCTCCGCATCCGTGCTTCCGTTTCCGCCAAAAAATAGAACATGTCCTATTCTTGTCCGCAATTGCGGACAAGAACAGGCATATTCTATTAGTGCCGGAAATGTACGGTCCGCAAAATGCGGAACGCACATTGCCGCTTTCCGTGTTTTGCGGATCCGTGGCTCCGTGTATCCGCAAAACACGTTGCGGACGTGTGAATGGAGCCTTATGCTGTTTGTCACCTAAGAAAATAAGTTTCAGCCCGGACTGTTGCCGCTTCCCCACTGCAGTGCTACACTGCTTCCAGCTACTGACTGATGGCTGACTGGTGCTGCAAGATGACAATTCAGAGGTGGAATTGGAGGAGAAGGTTGAGGAGGAGAAGGGGGGGTTGTAGTCACTAATGTAGGTGGTGAATGTAGGTGGTGGCAAAAATTATTATGGAAGTAGGGCCCGCAATCCTTGGTGTCAGTAGCACCTGTGCCATCCCAGGGTACGACTCACTCCCGGCCTCCACAACCCAGTGTGCCATCATGGAAATGTAGCGTCCCTGGCCACAAGCAATTGTCTATGTGTCAGTCGTTAAGTGGACCTTCCCAAAAACTGAGTTGGTCAGGACACGGGTAATGTTACGGGACACATGCTGGTGTAAGGCGGGGAAGGCACACCGGGAAAAATAGTGGCAGCTGGGGACTGAGTAATGAGAGACGGCCACCGCCATCAGGCTGTGGAAAACCTCACTGTCCAGAAGCCTAAATGGCAACATTTCCAGGGCCAGCAATTTGGAAAGGTGCGCATTCAGTGCTATGGCCTGTGGGTGGGTGGCTGGGTAATTGCGCTTTCGTTCAAAGACCTGGGATATGGACATCTGTACGCTGCACTGGGACACAGAAGTGGATGTGCTAGCTGATGGTGCTGGCGAAAGTCCAGGTGCAGGGTGGGAGGCATTCAGGCCTGCTTCTTGGACAGGGGATTGGACAGCACATAACACAGGGAAAGAGGAGGCAGTGCTGTAACCTGCAGACACTGATTGTGGACTCAGACGTTCGGCCCACCTATTAGGGTGCTTTGATGCCAAGTCGCAGATCATGCTGGTGGTGGTGAGGTTGCTAGTGTTCACACCCCTACTTATTTTGGTACGGCACAGGTTGCAAATGATAATTCTTTTATCGTCCGCACTTTCCTCAAAAAAGCACCAGACTGCCGAACAACTACCCTTTGGCAAGGCAGATTGCCGCAAGGGGGTGCTCCGGGGAACAGTTGCAGGCC
This sequence comes from Bufo gargarizans, assembly GCF_014858855.1. Taxonomy (NCBI): domain Eukaryota; kingdom Metazoa; phylum Chordata; class Amphibia; order Anura; family Bufonidae; genus Bufo; species Bufo gargarizans. Next base: position 23,280,006 of record NC_058087.1, on the reverse strand, counting down.
TGTTTGGTATGGCCCGCCTTCTCCCTTTTGCCACCCCACTGCCTCTTCCAGCCTGTTGCGGTGCTGCGGATCCCTCCTCCTCTGTACTGCTGTCCTCGCTCGGCTTGCCACCTTCCCAGGTTGGGTCAGTGATTTCATCGTCCACCACCTCCTCTTCTACTTCCTTACTCTGGTCATCCTCCTGACTTGTTGACCTAACAACAACCTCACTTATTAACAACTGTGTCTCATCCTCATCATCCACCTAGTGAAACACTAATTACCATTTCCCCACCGCCATCTTCTTCTGACTGTGGATGCTCAAGAGTTTGGAAATCAGGGCACAAGATCTCCTCATGTCCCTCTTCAAGCGGGCTTGGTGAGAGGCCCAAATTAAGGAATGGCGCTGAAAAAAGCTAATCGGAATATCAGAGTGTGGGATCACTTGTTTGCAAAGACTCTCTATGGTGGGAGGAAGGAGGATCAGGGCAAGGATTCTGTTGACCACACTCTTGGCTACTGAGACTGCACTTTATGGAAGACAGGGTGGTGCTTAACTGACTGGAATCATTATCTGCTGCAATCCAACCGACCACCTACTCTCACTGGTCTGACTTCGAGAGTGGTGTCCTGCGCCACGATGCAAACTGGGACATGAAGCTAAGTATCGTGGATGAGTGTGTTTCTTGTGCTCTGGCAGCAGCTCCTCTGCCTGCGCGCCCTTTTCCACACGTGCCATACACAGGACTGTAGCGGTGAACCGCTACATCTATTCCAACCTCACAACTGACACAGACTTGATAAAGGGGTCGCCGAGACTCCGAAACGCGTTGTCACGTAATAAACTTTGTTGTATCCTGTACCGGGTTGTGGTAATGTGCCTTATGATCGTCTACCAGCTGGATCACTCCATCGTGACAGGCTGAGATACGTTTTCCTATATATACCCGAGTGGCGACCTGGCCTTCGCCCCAAGGGGTCTTTTGACGCATTTGTCAGCACCGACCTGCGACTTCTAAATCTCACAGCCTACCTGCAATACGGTTGCATTTAACTTCGGTGCAACCAAAACAGGTGACTCTATTGTATCCACCAGCTCTTTGAAGGAAGCTGTTGTACCTCGATTTACTTACCCTATGAGCGCCAAAATCCAATTACGTGAAGGTTAGCACTGCTAGTAATCTGAGCACCTTGTTATGGATCACGATCTCTGCATATAGTCCTATGAACCACTACGCTCTACATGTTTCTGTGTGGTGGTATGCCCACACTTCATCAGGAGTGAATAGGATTAAATATTACTGATGGATAATTGAGTGAATGCTGAGCGAGTGAAGGCGGATGCTCCACAGACAGGATCCATTTTTTGTGGGTTAGAGGAAGGGCAAATTAATCAGCACAAACTTACTGCTGACACCCTCTCCACTCTGTCAGGGGCTCTACTAGTCGAAGCGTTTAACGCCTTAACGACCCAGGATGAGAATGCTCATCCTAAAAGGCCGGTACTTTGCATCCTTCGGTCCTTCTGTTCCCCCATCTGCATTGCTGCGATCAGTGGCAGGAATACTGCTGTTACTGAGAGCCAGATCCCTGCTGCATCCACCTGCATCGGTGATAACGTATAAACCGGATTCCAAAAAAGTTGGGACACTAAACAAATTGTGAATAAAAACTGAATGCAATGATGTGGAGATGGCAAATGTCAATATTTTATTTGTAATAGAACGTAGATGACAGATCAAACGTTTAATCCGAGTAAATGTATCATTTTAAAGGAAAAATACGTTGATTCAAATTTTCACAGTGTCAACAAATCCCCAAAAAGTTGGGACAAGTAGCAATAAGAGGCTGGAAAAAGTAAATTTGAGCATAACGAAGAGCTAGAAGTCCAATTAACACTAATTAGGTCAAATGGCAACATGATTGGGTATAAAAAGAGCTTCTCAGAGCGGCAGTGTCTCTCAGAAGCCAAGATGGGTAGAGGATCACCAATTCCCACAATGTTGCGCAGAAAGATAGTGGAGCAATATCAGAAAGGTGTTACCCAGCGAAAAATTGCAAAGACTTTGCATCTATCATCATCAACTGTGCATAACATCATCCGAAGATTCAGAGAATCTGGAACAATCTCTGTGCGTAAGGGTCAAGGCCGTAAAACCATACTGGATGCCCGTGATCTCCGGGCCCTTAAACGACACTGCACCACAAACAGGAATGCTACTGTAAAGGAAATCACAGAATGGGCTCAGGAATACTTCCAGAAACCGTTGTCAGTGAACACAATCGACCGTGCCATCCGCCGTTGCCAGCTGAAACATTACAGTGCAAAGAAGAAGCCATTTCCAAGCAAGATCCACAAGCTCAGGCGTTTTCACTGGGCCAGGGATTTAAAATGGAGTGTGGCAAAATGGAAGACTGTTCTGTGGTCAGACGAGTCACGATTCGAAGTTCTTTTTGGAAATCTAGGGACGCCATGTCATCCGGACCAAGGAGGACAAGGACAACCCAAGTTGTTATCAACGCTCAGTTCAGAAGCCTGCATCTCTGATGGTATGGGGTTGCATGAGTGCGTGTGGCATGGGCAGCTTGCATGTCTGGAAAGGCACCATCAATGCAGAAAAATATATTCAGGTTCTAGAACAACATATGCTCCCATCCAGACGTCATCTCTTTCAGGGAAGACTCTGCATTTTTCAACAAGATAATGCCAGACCACATTCTGCATCAATCACAACATCATGGCTGCGTAGGAGAAGGATCCGGGTACTGAAATGGCCAGTCTGCAGTCCAGATCTTTCACCTATAGAGAACATTTGGCGCATCATAAAGAGGAAGGTGCAACAAAGAAGGCCCAATACGATTGAACAGTTAGAGGCCTGTATTAGACAAGAATGGGAGAGCATTCCTATTTCTAAACTTGAGAAACTTGTCTCCTCGGTCCCCAGACGTCTGTTGAGTGTTGTAAGAAGAAGGGGAGATGCCACACAGTGGTGAAAATGGCCTTGTACCAACTTTTTTAGGATTTGTTGACACCATAAAATTCTGATTCAACATATTTTTCCCTTAAAATGGTACATTTTCTCAGTTTAAACTTTTGTTCCGTGATTTATGTTCTGTTCTGAATAAAATATTAGAAGTTGGCACCTCCACATCATTGCATTCAGTTTTTATTCACGATTTGTATAGTGTCCCAAATTTTTTGGAATCCGGTTTGTAGATGCCGGTGGATTAACCCCTGATATGCCGCGGTCAGCGCTGACCGCGGCATAGAGGAGGGGTGCGCTCCCTCTCCTTAGCCATCGGGTCCCCACCATTCCAAGGTCTCGGGGCCCGGCATGTACGGAGGCCTATGAGGCCCAGCCCCTAGGTTGGGTCTCATAGGCAAACTATTACACTGTGTAATACACTGATAGTCAATGCAGTACAATGCAGATGTATTGTGCTGCATTGAAACAGGGATCAGACCCTGTAATGTTGAAGTCCCATTCTGGGGGGGGGGGATAATAAAAGGAAAAAAAAATGTTTTTAACAATAAAAAAATAAAGTTTCAATAAAAAAGCCCTTTTCCCATAAAAAGAGGCATATAAAATTGTAAAAAATAAAAAAAATATAAATAACTAACAGACATATTAGGTATCACCGTGTGCTTATCAACCTGCTCTATAAAAATATCTCATGATCCACCCTATCTGGTCAACACCGTAAAAAAAAAAAAAAAAAGCAATTTTTTTGTCACCTTACATCACAAAAAGTGTAATACCAAGCAATCAAAAAGTCATACACACCCCAAAATCATAACAATCAAACCTTTATCTCATCCTGCAAAAATGAGACCTTAACTAGGACAATCGCCCAAAAAACAAAACAAACTATGGCTCTCAGATTATGGAGACACTAAAACATAATTTTTTTGTTTTTGTTTCAATAATGATGTTATTGTGTTAAACTTAAATAAACAAAAACAGTAGACATATTAGGTATTGCCACGTCCGTAACAACATGCTTTATAAAAATACCACATGACCTAACCCCTAAAGTTAACACCGTAAAAAAAAACGGTTTAAAAAAAGCAATTTTTTGTCACGTTGCATCAAAAAAAGTGTAATACCAAGCGATCAAAAAGTCATACTCACCCCAAAATCATACCCTACCTAAGACAATCACCCAAAAAATAAAAAAACTATGGCTCTCAGAATATGGAGATGCTAAAACATGATATTTTTTTTGTTTTTGTTTCAATAATTATGTTATCCCATTACCGGGATTCTATGGATAGAGCTGAGGATATGGGTTGCTAGATGGCCGCTAGCTCATCCGCAATACCCAGTCCCCATAGCTCTGTGTGCTTTTATTGTGTCAAAAAAACAATTGGATACATGTGCAAATTAACCTGAGATGAGTCTTGACCCTTTGCATATGTATCAAATCTTTTTTTTTACACAATAAAAGCACACAGAGCTATGGGGACTGGGTATTGCGGATGTGCTAGCAGCCATCTAGCAACCCATGTCCTCAGCTCTATACACAAAATCCCGGTGACAGGTTCCCTTGAAATAAACAAAGAAAGTAGACATGTTAGGTATCACCATCATCCTTAAGAACCTGTTGTATAAAAATATCACATGACTTAAACCCTCAGGTGAACACCGTAAAAAAATGAAAATAAAAACTGTGCCAAAAAAGCCATTTTTTGTCACCTTCACAAAAAGTGTATCCACTGTGTGATGTGGATGAAGTTCACTTAAATATCCAAACTAAAATATAGGTGTTCGCGCTGCCAGAAATGGTCAAGTCCAAGGAGGAATCGGTTCTCAAGGTCAAAAGTTCCTCATAATGCAACCGCACAATCTGAATCCAGACGTAGGATGCACTTTCAAATGCCCAAATCCTGGAAGGAAGTTAGGTGCACAATAGTGAAGTTCCACAAGGGAGCAATTCCAAAACGTATTTATTATACTTACAAGATGGACAATTAAAAACTGCATAAAAAATCACTTTTCTCATGCATCCACTCAGCCTCACAAAAAGTGCATTATAGAGCAACAAAAAACTCATATGTACCCTAAAATAAGACCAACAAAACTGCCACCTTATCCCTTAGTTTCCAAAATTAGGTCATTTTTTTGGAGTTTCTACTCTAGGGGCGCATCAGGGCGTCTTCAATTGTGACATGGCAATTTAAAATTATCCCAGTGAAATCTGCCTTCCAAAAACCATATGGCGTTCCTTTCCTTCTGCGTCCTGCCGTGTACCCGTACAGCAGTTTACGACCACATATGGGGTGTTTATGTAAACTACAGAATAAGGGTATAAATATTGAGTTTTATTTGGCTGTTAACCCTTGCTTGGTTACTGGAAAAAATTTAGTAAAATGGAAAATCTGCCACAAAAATGAAATCTGAAATTTCCTCTCAATTTTCCTTTAATTCTTGTGGAACACCTAAAGGGTTACCAAAGTTTGTAAAATCAGTTTTGAATACCTTGAGGGGTGTAGTTTCTAAAATGGGGCCATTTATATGGGTGGTTTCTATTATGTAAGCCCCACAAAGTGACTTCAGGCCTGAACTGGTCCTTAAAAAGTGGGTTTTGGAAGTTTTCTGGAAAAAGATTTCAAGATTTGCTTCTAAACTTCTAAGCCTTCTAATGTCCCAAAAAAAGAAAATGCAATTTACAAAATGATCCAAACATGAAGTAGACATATGGGAAATGTAAAGTAATAACTATTTTAGGAGGTATCACTATCTGTTTTAAAAGCAGAGAAATTGAATTTTTCAAAATTTTTGGTAAATTTGGTATTTTTTATAAATAAAAATGAAATATTTTGACTCAAATTTACCACTGTCGTGAAGTACAATATGTGATGAGAAAACAGTTTCAGAATGGCTTGGATAAGTAAAAGTGTTTTATAGTTATCATCACATAAAGTGACACATGTCAGATTTGCAAAAAATAGTCTGGTCTTTAAGGTGAAAAATGGCAGGGTCCTGAAGGGGTTATTAGAACAGGTTCTGTAGACATCTATGTGGAATCAGCTGACGACGGTGTAAAAGGAGTGCGCGTCTTCTTGGCGCCAACATCGACCTGTAAGGCTGAATTCATAATTGAGTTATTTGGTCAGTTTTGGCCACGTGACTGCCCAAATAAGTGTGTGCGCAGTGATTCTATGAGTGACGCCTGTTATCTGCATGTCATATGGACTCACAGTATTATTTCACTACCAAAGCAGACTCCCTATGCGTGTTACTGCAAGGCACAGTGTTCTACGCCACTATAAATGCTCTCTGCAGCCAGGAAATAGCATTTTTTTTTAATGTAATTCGCTGCAAATAAATTCAGATCTAAACAAATTTTTCCTCAAAAATTCGTCGAACTGGCGAATCCAATTTTTTTAAAAAATTTGCTCATCTCTAATTTAATTAAAGTAATTATGATCAGATCGACTATACTCACAGACGAAAGTTCTTCCACTGATTCGGCATAGAGCAGTTTCATAGTCCCACTCCCTCTGCTGAGTGACAGCTGTAGTGCTGTCTTGATTGGATGCTACAGCTGTTACTCAGAACAGAGGGGACGGGATGCGAAGCAGCTCAATGCAGAGAGCACTTCATAGAAGCAGAACCTGGCAGATTAAAAGTTTATATTCACACTAATCCTGATTAGTGATGAGTGGCATAGGCAATATTCGTTTTCGCGATATTTCGTGAATTTTTCGCATAATATTCAAAATAAATTCACAAATTCTAGAATCTGCGATCTTCAGTCATTATTTTGGTGAATTTTGCAAATCGACACTAATGATGCGCATATTTTTTGCGCAATACATGCTACTTCCCATTTTATCAGGTCTGAGTAGATATTACTACACAAGTATTTTTGTGACAAGTATTTTTGTGACATCACAGCACTATGTCTGTAGCATGTATGTATGGACAGCAGAACCTATCACACTGCCTAACACCCTGCACTGGAATCTATCAGCTACACTATACCACTATCTAATCTCCCACTAACTATTTGTATTATATATATGAGCTAACTATCTAACGTAATTGGATAAGAAATAGCATCCAGGTAAAAGAACAGAGCACGGCAATGACACTGCTGTCTCTCTCAGAACTGCAAAAAAACTGCAGAAAATAGCTGCTGGGGAGTTTCTTATATAGTAAGGGGTAGGCAGCTTTCCTATTGGTTGCTAGGGATGTCGCTAAGCTCAGACAAAGATATTTCAGCCTTCTCATTGGCCCACAAGCAAGAAGTGAGGTTACTGATGAAAAGAAAATCTTGAATATTCATGATTACGAACATATAGCACTACATTCTACATCTTCGCAAATTCTCAAAGTGCTGATATTACTGAATGTACCTCCAATAGATGCAACCAGGGACATAGCTATAAAAGGGTCCATGGACAGCAATCGCAAGCAGGAACTGATGCCTGAGGAGGCTTAAAGGTATCTCTGCAACATAAGACGACACCAGTAGAAGCTGCTTCACTAAAGAGCTAAGTTATGCCTCTGGACGAGCGTTGTATATAAAATTGAGGAGACCCTTAGGCCACTTTATCCCCCCTCCTCCTCACATTATACTTGTTAAAATATTCTTGTAAGTATCATAGTTGTTATAGTAGTTCTTGCACATAGGAAGCAGTATTATAGCAGTTATATTCTTGTACATAGTGGGCAGTATTATAGTAGTTATATGCTTGTGCATGAGCAGTATTATAGTAGCTACGGTATATTCTTGCACATAAGTGACAGAAATGTATTTATTTTCTTGTACATATGGAGCAGTATTATAGTAGTTATATTCTTGTATATAGGAGCAGTATTATAGTAGTAATATTCTTATAAATAGGGGGGCAGTATTATAGTAGCTATTTTCTGGTACATAGGGACAGTATTATAGTACTTATATTCTTGTAAATAGGAGGCAGTATTATAGTAGTTATATTCTTACACATAGGAGCAGTATTATAGCAGTTATATTCTGGTACATTGGAGGCAGAATTATAGTAGTTATATTCTTTTAAATAGGGGGCAGTATTATAGTAGCTATGTTCTGGTACTGTACATAGGGGCAGTATTATAGTAGTTATATTCTTGTACGTGCGGGGCAGTATAGTAGTTGTTTTCTTCTACATAGCGGACAGTATTATAATAGTTATTTTCTTGTACATAGTGAACAGTATGATAGTAGTTATATCCTTGTACATAGGAGCAGTATTATAGTACCATAGTTATATTCTTGTACAATAGGGGGCAGTATTATACTAGCTATATTCTTGTACATAGGGGGCAGTATTATGTAATTTATATTTTTGTGCATAGGAGGCATCATTATAGTATTTTTTTTTTTTTTGTACATAGGAGGCAGCATTATAGTAGCTATATTCTTGTACATAGGAGGCATGCTATGACTAATAGTGCAAAAAAATGCACCCGAAAGACGTCAGGTAGCCAGACCTTCTTGCCTGTCTATATCTGCACACTTGGCTTATTTTTAACATGATCTAATAAGCGCTGGAATTTTTACCATAACTGGAGGCTGAATTTCTCTTCACTTGTGAGATGTTGTTTTCCTATATTTTCTGTGCCTGGGGATTCTGAATAGGAGCAGGCCTTGTAGATCTTTGGATTGTAGTATTATAGTAGTTATATTCTAGTACATAGGAGCAGCATTATACTAGCTAAATTATTGTATATGAGGGGCACTGTTACAGTATATTCTTGTACATAGCAGGTGATATTATTGTACTCACAAAGTACTCAGAGTGCCACCAGATGGAGTTCCATATATCATATACACAGTCGAATTACATTATTATTAGTATTTAGCGAAGCGAGCTTCAGATCATAGATTCAAAGTCGCTTCGATCAAAGCTTTGTTTGATTGCTGCACAGATATTCATCTCCATACAGCTTTACAATGTATGGGCTCTGACGTGGCAAATTCGTTATTCCTGAAGTCTCACTGGATTAGATTTTTAGACATTAAAACTATTTTAAAACATGGATCCAAAGTTGGCTTCGGTACCGAGGCACCAGTCATTATTGAATCCGACTTCGGATCCATGTATTAAAATGGTTTAAAGTTTAAAAATCGATGGCCGAAGTTATTCACCCAACTTTTGCGAGACTTCGGGAATAACTTGCTTAACTTGCTTTGCCCATACATTTTAATGCTGTACGGAGACTAATCCAAAGCTTGATTCACTCAATACTAATTAATATGACCACCAGCTAATATCCATCACTGCAGCATGGACAGCAGCAAGACAGGTAAGTTGTCACAGATATCTGGAGGCACGCTGACTGCAGTGCATCCCACATCTACTGGAGGGTGCATGGGTCAGGATTAGAGTTGAGTGAACACCTGGATGTTCAGGTTCGAGAAGTTCGGCCGAACTTCCCGGAAATGTTCGGGTTCGGGATCCGAAGCCGACCCGAACTTCGTCCCGAACCGAACCCCATTGAAGTCAATGGGGACCCAAACTTTTCGGCACTAAGCTAGAAGAAAGAGCTAGAAGGCTGCAAAAGGCAGCAACATGTAGGTAAATCCCCTGCAAACAAATGTGGATACGGAAATTAATAAAAATAAAAATAAAATAAATAAAAATTAACCAATATCAATTGGAGAGAGGTCCCATAGCAGAGAATCTGGCTTCACGTCACCCACCACTGTAACAGTCCATTGTCAGATATTTAGTCCCAGGCACCCAGGCAGAGGAGAGAGGTCCCTTAACAGAGAATCTGGCTTCATGTCAGCAGAGAATCAGTCTGCATGTCATAGCAGAGAATCAGGCTTCACGTCACCCAACACTGTAACAGTCCATTGTCATATATTTAGGCCCAGGCACCCAGGCAGAGGAGAGAGGTCCCGTAACAGAGAATCTGGCTTCATGTCAGCAGAGAATCAGTCTGCATGTCATAGCAGAGAATCAGGCTTCACGTCAGCCACCACTGTAACAGTCCATTGTCATATATTTAGGCCCAGGCACCCAGGCAGAGGAGAGAGGTCCCGTAACAGAGAATCTGCCTTCATGTCAGCAGAGAATCAGTCTGCATGTCATAGCAGAGAATCAGGCTTCACATCAGCCACCACTGTAACAGTCCATTGTCATATATTTAGGCCCAGGCACCCAGGCAGAGGAGAGAGGTCCCGTAACAGAGAATCTGGCTTCATGTCAGCAGAGAATCAGTCTGCATGTCATAGCAGAGAATCAGGCTTCACGTCAGCCACCACTGTAACAGTCCATTGTCATATATTTAGGCCCAGGCACCCAGGCAGAGGAGAGAGGTCCCGTAACAGAGAATCTGGCTTCATGTCAGCAGAGAATCAGTCTGCATGTCATAGCAGAGAATCATGCTTCACGTCACCCAACATTGGAACAGTCCATTGTCATATATTTAGGCCCCGGCACCCAGACAGAGGAGAGGTTCATTCAACTTTGGGTTGCCTCGCAATATAATGGTAAAATGAAAATACAATAATGGAGTACAATAATATATGGTTAAGGGGAGGTAATTAATGTCTAATCTGCACAAGGGATGGACAGGTCCTGTGGGATCCATGCCTGGTTCATTTTTATGAACGTCAGCTTGTCCACATTGGCTGTAGACAGGCGGCTGCGTTTGTCTGTAATGACGCTCCCTGCCGTGCTGAATACACGTTCAGACAAAACGCTGGCCGCCGGGCAGGCCAGCACCTCCAAGGCATAAAAGGCTAGCTCTGGCCACGTGGACAATTTAGAGACCCAGAGGTTGAATGGGGCCGAACCATCAGTCAGTACGTGGAGGGGTGTGCACACGTACTGTTCACCATGTTAGTGAAATGTTGCCTCCTGCTAACACGTTGCGTATCAGGTGGTGGTGCAGTTAGCTGTGGCGTGTTGACAAAAGTTTTCCACATCTCTGCCATGCTAACCCTGCCCTCAGAGGAGCTGGCCGTGACACAGCTGCCTTGGCGACTTCTTGCTCCTCCTCTGCCTTTGCCTTGAGCTTCCACTTGTTTCCCTGTGACATTTGGGAATGCTCTCAGTAGCGCGTCTACCAACGTGCGCTTGTACTCGCGCATCTTCCTATCACGCTCCAGTGCAGGAAGTAAGGTGGGCACCTTGTCTTTGTACCGTGGATCCAGCAGGGTGGCAACCCAGTAGTCCGCACACGTTAAAATGTGGGCAACTCTGCTGTCGTTGCGCAGGCACTGCAGCATGTAGTCGCTCATGTGTGCCAGGCTGCCCAGGGGTAAGGACAAGCTGTCCTCTGTGGGAGGCGAATTGTCATCGTCCTGCGTTTCTCCCCAGCCACGCACCAGTGATGGGCCCGAGCTGCGCTGGGTGCCACCCCGCTGTGACCATGCTTCATCCTCATCCTCCTCCACCTCATCCTCGTCCTCCTCATCCTCCAGTAGTGGGCCCTGGCTGGCCACATTTGTACCTGGCCTCTGCTGATGCAAAAAACCTCCCTCTGAGTCACTTCGAAGAGACTGGCCTGAAAGTGCTAAAAATGACCCCTCTTCCTCCTCCTCCTCCTCCTCCTCCTGGGCCACCTCCTCTTCCATCATCGCCCTAAGTGTTTTCTCAAGGAGACATAGAAGTGGTATTGTAACGCTGATAACGGCGTCATCGCCACTGGCCATGTTGGTGGAGTACTCGAAACAGCGCAACAGGGCACACAGGTCTCGCATTGAGGCCCAGTCATTGGTGGTGAAGTGGTGCTGTTCCGCAGTGCGACTGACCCGTGCGTGCTGCAGCTGAAACTCCACTATGGCCTGCTGCTGCTCGCACAGTCTGTCCAGCATGTGCAAGGTGGAGTTCCACCTGGTAGGCACGTCGCATATGAGGCGGTGAGCGGGAAGGCCGAAGTTACGCTGTAGCGCAGACAGGCGAGCAGTGGCAGGATGTGAACGCCGGAAGCGCAAACAGACGGCCCGCACTTTATGCAGCAGCTCTGACATGTCGGGGTAGTTGTGAATGAACTTATGCACCACCAAATTCAGCACATGCGCCAAGCAAGGGATGTGCGTCAAACCGGCTAGTCCCAGAGCTGCAACGAGATTTCGCCCATTATCGCACACCACCAGGCCGGGCTTGAGGCTCACCGGCAGCAATCACTCGTCGGTCTGTTGTTCTATACCCCCCACAACTCCTGTGCTGTGTGGGGCCTGTCCCCCAAACATATGAGTTTCAGAATGGCCTGCTGACGTTTACCCCGGGCTGTGCTGAAGTTGGTGGTGAAGGTGTGTGGCTGACTGGATGAGCAGGTGGAAGAAGAGGAGGAGGAAGCTGAGTAGGAGGAGGTGGCAACAGGAGGCAAAGAATGTTGCCCTGCGATCCTTGGCGGCGGAAGGACGTGCGCCAAACAGCTCTCCGCCTGGGGCTCAGCTGCCACTACATTTACCCAGTGTGCAGTTAGGGAGATATAGCGTCCCTGGCCGTGCTTACTGGTCCACGTATCTGTGGTTAGGTGGACATTGCCACAGATGGCGTTGCGCAGTGCACACTTGATTTTATCGGATACTTGGTTGTGCAGGGAAGGCACGGCTCTCTTGGAGAAGTAGTGCCGGCTGGGAACAACATACTGTGGGACAGCAAGCGACATGAGCTGTTTGAAGCTGTCTGTGTCCACCAGCCTAAATTACAGCATTTCATAGGCCAGTAGTTTAGAAATGCTGGCATTCAGGGCCAGGGATCGAGGGTGGCTAGGTGGGAATTTACGCTTTCTCTCAAATGTTTGTGAGATGGAGAGCTGAACGCTGGCATGTGACATGTTTGAGATGCTTGGTGACGGAGGTGGTGGTGTTGGTGGTACATCCCCTGTTTGCTGGGCGGCAGGTGCCAACGTTCCTCCAGAGGCGGAGGAAGAGGCCGAGGCGGCAGCAGCAGAAGTGGCCGAGGCGGCAGCAGCAGAAGAGGTAGCAGGGGGAGCCTGAGTGACTTCCTTGGTTTTAAGGTGTTTACTCCACTGCAGTTCATGCTTTGCATGCAGGTGCCTGGTCATGCAGGTTGTGCTAAGGTTCAGAACGTTAATGCCTCGCTTTAGGCTCTGATGGCACAGCGTGCAAACCACTCGGGTCTTGTCGTCAGCACATTGTTTGAAGAAGTGCCATGCCAGGGAACTCCTTGAAGCTGCCTTTGGGGTGCTCGGTCCCAGATGGCGGCGGTCAGTAGCAGGCGGAGTCTCTTGGCGGCGGGTGTTCTGCTTTTGCCCACTGCTCCCTCTTTTGCTACGCTGTTGGCACGGTCTCACCACTGCTTCTTCCTCCGAACTGTGAAAGTCTGTGGCACGACCTTCATTCCATGTGGGGTCTAGGACCTCATCGTCCCCTGCATCGTCTTCCACCCAGTCTTGATCCCTGACCTCCTGTTCAGTCTGCACACTGCAGAAAGACGCAGCAGTTGGCACCTGTGTTTCGTCATCATCAGAGACATGCTGAGGTGGTATTCCCATGTCCTCATCATCAGGAAACATAAGTGGTTGTGCGTCAGTGCATTCTATGTCTTCCACCGCTGGGGAAGGGCTAGGTGGATGCCCTTGGGAAACCCTGCCAGCGGCGTCTTCAAACAGCATAAGAGACTGCTGCATAACTTGAGGCTCAGACAGTTTCCCTGGTATGCATGGGGGTGATGTGACAGACTGATGGGCTTGGTTTTCAGGCGCCATCTGTGCGCTTTCTGCGGAAGACTGGGTGGGAGATAATGTGAACGTGCTGGATCCACTGTCGGCCACCCAATTGACTAATGCCTGTACCTGCTCAGGCCTTACCATCCTTAGAACGGCATTGGGCCCCACCAAATATCGCTGTAAATTATGGCGGCTACTGGGACCTGAGGTAGTTGGTACACTAGGACGTGTGGCTGTGGCAGAACGGCCACGTCCTCTCCCAGCACCAGAGGGTCCACAAACACCACCACGACCATGTCCGCGTCCACGTCCTTTACTAGATGTTTTCCTCATTGTTATCGTTCACCACAACAACAAAAATATTATTTGGCCCAATGTATTGAATTCAAATTCAGGCCTTTTTTTTTACAGACACCTAACACTATCTGGCTATCTATTTAGGTACCGTATTACACTAATACAGGCACAGCAGTAACCACAGATTTAGCTGACTATAAATTTGAGGCCTGTTATTTAGGCACTGGGTGACAGGTATACGTTTACAGACAGAATTAGACTGGGATATGCACAGTAGCGTGTGTGTGAAGTTATTGAGAATGACCCTATGTGCACCTTGAATCTAATATACCCTTTTAGGGATAGATTTAAAGTAGGTCTGATACAGCAGAAACCACTAAATTAGGAAATTGCAAAATTGGGAATTGTATTTCAACCCAGAACAAAAACTGTGCTTTGACGGACACTAAATAACTTGACCAGCTACAGCAATAATGACAGATTTGGATGAATATAAATTTGAGGCCTATTATTTAGGCGCTGGGTGACAGGTATACGTTTACGGACAGAATTAGACTGGGATATGCACAGTAGCGTGTGTGTGAAGTTATTGAGAATGACCCTATCTGCACCTTGAATCTTATATACCCTTTTAGGGATAAATTTAAAGTAGGCCTGATACAGCAGAAACCACTAATTTAGAGAATTGCTAAATTGGGAATTGTATTTCAACCCAAAACAAAAACTGTGCTTTGACGGACACTAAATAACTTGCCCAGCTACAGCAATAACCACAGATTTAGCTGACTATAAATTTGACGCCTATTATTTAAGCGCTGGGTGACAGGTATACGTTTACAGACAGAATTAGACTGGGATATGCACAGTAGCGTGTGTGTGAAGTTATTGAGAATGACCTTATGTGCACCTTGAATCTTATATACCCTTTTAGGGATAAATTTAAAGTAGGCCTGATACAGCAGAAACCACTAATTTAGAGAATTGCTAAATTGGGAATTGTATTTCAACCCAGAACAAAAACTGTGCTTTGACATACACTAAATAACTTGCCCAGCCACAGCAATAACCACAGATTTAGCTGACTATAAATTTGAGGCCTATTATTTAGGCGCTGGGTGACAGGTATACGTTTACAGACAGAATTAGACTGGGATATGGCCAAAAGATAACCACACTATTGATGGTTAAATGCACTTGGTGTCACAGCTTGACCCTGATGTAGGATATAGCCAAAAAATAACCACACTATTGATGGTTAAATGCACTTGGTGTGACAGCTTCACCCTGATGTAGGATATAACCAAAAAACAACCACACTATTGAGGGTTAAATGCACTTGGTGAAAGGCTCAGCTTGACCCTGATGTAGTATATGGCCAAAAAATAACCACACTATTGATGGTTAAATGCACTTGGTGTGACAGCTTCACTCTGATGTAGGATATAGCCAAAAAACAACCACACTATTGAGGGTTAAATGCGCTTGGTGACAGCTTGCCCCTGATGTAGTATATGGCCAAAAAATAACCACACTATTGATGGTTAAATGCACTTGGTGTGACAGCTTCACCCTGATGTAGGATATAGCCAAAAAACAACCACACTATTGAGGGTTAAATGCACTTGGTGACAGCTTGCCCCTGATGTAGTATATGGCCAAAAAATAACCACACTATTGATGGTTAAATGCACTTGGTGTGACAGCTTCACCCTGATGTAGGATATAGCCAAAAAAATAACCACACTATTGAGGGTTAAATGTACTTGGTGGCAGCTTGTGCTGGCGCACCACAAGACACAAAAAGGCCGCCGATCACCCCAGAAAAAAGTGACTGAAAAACGCTCTGGGCAGCCTAAAAACAGTGAGCAATTGAATAGCAGCAGTTCAATCATCCACAGCTGCAGATCGATCTCTGAATGAAGTCTTTTGGAGGAGTTAATCACTGCCTAATCTCGCCCTAACGTCGCAGCTGCAACCTCTCCCTACACTGATCAGAGCAGAGTGACGTGCGGCGCTACGTGACTCCAGCTTAAATAGAGGCTGGGTCACATGCTGCACTGGCCAATCACAGCCATGCCAATAGTAGGCATGGCTGTGACGCCCTTTTGGGGCAAGTAGTATGACGCTTGTTGATTGGCTGCTTTGCAGCCTTTCAAAAAGCGCCAAGAAAGCGACGAACACCGAACCCGAACCCGGACTTTTACGAAAATGTTCGGGTCCGTGTCACGGACACCCCAAAATTCGGTACGAACCCGAACTATACAGTTCGGGTTCGCTCATCCCTAGTCAGGATCCATAGAGCGAACATAACGATTGAGGTTGTCCTACGGATGTTCAACTGGGTTCAAGTCTGGGGAAGTAGGGGGCCAGGGTGGTACTTGAAAGTCTTGATCATGCTCTTCTAACCAATACATTTCCAGCTGTGAGACATGTTGCATTGTTTTGTTGAAAGATCTCATCCAGTGTATCCAGTGTCATGAAGGTGTATGTGATCTGCAAGGATGGATTAATTCCCAGATTGGTTGAAAATTCTTTCCATATGGATGGGTAGACCCAGAGAATGCCGCAAACGCATTTCCCAGACCCTAACACTGCCATCACCAGCTTGTGTTCTTCCAGTGGTTGCAGGTTATCTGTTCTTAGATGTTTCTCACATGACTTCTGTTGTGGGAAAAATGTTTGGACTCTAACCCACCTCCCGTCCACCCATAGATTAAAAATGTCCGGGAGGTGGTTCTATATCTCTAAATGGACGTTCCTGAATGTCCATTCAGAAACTGCAGCTGTACGCTAATCGTGCAGCTGCTGATCGGGTTGCCCACTGTCAGTGACAGCAGGGCAACCCTTAGAGAAGGCAGAGACAGTGCCCAGATGTCCCTGCCTTCTAGATCGCTGTATACACAGCGCTTCCTGTTTCGGCCCGGCAGTGATTGCCGGGATCGGAGAGTGCAGGAGCTGTGTAAGGTCTTTCAGAGACCTTGATCATCCCTGCTCTGAGGCTGTACATGTCACGGCCATGCCTATGACCGTGACTTCTGCACCGCATGCGGTTGTCAGCGGTTTTGGTTTCGTTGTCAATCACAGGTGAGTGCCTTGGTTTTTGCCTCACCTGTGGTTGCCGCTGGCAACAGTTTTTATGTGGCAGCATTGCAGCCTGAGTTGTTTCGTGGCAGCTTGCTGTGTGGGGCGTGCGGTTGCATCTGGCAACTTGTGTGTTTGGTGTGCACTTCCAATGTCTGGTGTGCACGGGGTTTATTTGCCTGTATTCCCCATTAAGTTGCTGTCTTCCCTTCCCTGGTGGTGGAAGGGTTAATTCCCTTCCCAGTGTGTGTGTGTGTCTCACTGGGTGTGTCCGACTGTGGGGTGTGGCTTCTTGGCCTATAAAGTCTTACTGTTTTCTCAGGTCTGGAGTTTGCTTCAGCCATGCTTTGCTGGAGCAGCCTCCTGTGTTTTCCACCTGCCAGTGAGAGCCACCCCTGTGGTCATAACCATTATTGTCATTATGTTTATGTCTTCTTGTGTGTGATGTTGTATGTGATGTTCTGTTGGGACCTTCCTTGTGATTTTGTGCAGCTTACGGTTCCAGTCAGCAAGGCTGTGGCAGGTTGGTGGAACTACTAGTTCGCCTGCAATACCCGTAATGCTGTATGTGTTCCCCTTTTCCCAGCAGCTTGGTCATTGAGACTCCTGCTCCTCCGTGCCTAGGAGGAGTAGGTTGTCTTACCCCGACTCCTAGCTAGGGACCGGACGGAGGGTAAGTCAGGGCTCCTAGGTTCCTGCGCATGGGTCCTCCTACCTTTAAGGTCGGCCCATGCAGATAGGAGTTAGGGTCAGGTTAGGGACGCTGTAGGAGGTGACCTGCTCCCTATCCTGTTGTCCTGGCCGAGCAGCCTTAACATCATCTGGCATCGCACGGCTGAGTATTTTCTCCCATCCTCAGCCGTGACAGTACAGCGCTGTACAGCCTCTCTGGGGGGTGCATTTCTCCTGTAACTCGGGTTATGTCAGCCCCAGTTACAGGAGAAATCAATAGTAAAAAAAAAAAAAAAGTAAATATCCCCCAGAGGTCTTGTATGACCTTATGGGGGATGAAAAGTGTAATATAAAAAATAAAAAAATAAAGTGTTAAAAAATAAAATAAAAAAAAAGGTTTCACATGTAAAAAAAATTCCCCATGTAAGGAATAAAAAATAAAAATAATTAAAAATAGAAAAAAATTAGACATATTTGGTATTTCCGCGACGGTCGGCTATATAAATATATCACATGATCGACCCAGTCCGATAAACACCATTAAAAAAATAACTGTCAAAAAAAGCAATTTTTGTCACCTTACATCACAAAAAGTGCAACACCAAGTGATAAAAAAGGCGTATGTCCCACAAAATGGCACCGATAAAACCGTCACCTCATCCCGCAAACAATGAGCCCCTACATAAGAAAATCTCTAAAAAACTCTCAGAACATGGAGACACTAAAACATAATTTTTTTTTATTTTAAATGCTATTGTGTTAAAGTGAAATAAATAAAAAAAATTACACATATTAGGGATTGCCGTGTCCGTAACAACCAGCTCTATTAAAATATCACATGACCTAACCCCTCGGGTAAAGACCGTAAAAAAATAAAATTAAAACTGTGTCAAAACAAGCAATTTTTGTCACCCTACATCACACAAAGTGCAACACCAAGTGATCAAAAAGGTGTATGTCCCATAAAATGGTACCAATAAAACCGTCACCTCGTCCTGCAAAAAATGAACCCCTACATAAGAAAATCTCTCAAAAAATAAAAAAAAACTATAGCTCTCAGAACATGTAGACACTAAAACATTTTTTTTGTTTAAAAAATGCTATTAATATGCTATTATTATGTTAAAGTGAAATAAAAAAAAAGTATACATATTAGTTATTGCCGCATCCGTAACAACCAGCTCTATAAAAAAAACTATAGCTCTCAGAACATGGACACATTAAAACATAATTATTTTGTTTCAAAAATACTATTATTGTGTAAAACTTAAATAAATAAGAAAAAATATACATATTAGGTATTGCCACGTCCGTAACAATCTGCTCTATAAAAATTTCACTTGAACGACCATTTTTCTGGTCACCTTGCCCCATAAAGTGTTATAATGAATGATCAAAAAATCATATGTACCTAAAAATAGTACCAATAAAACTGGCACCTCATCCCCTAGTTTCCAAAATGGGGTCACTTCTTGGGAGTTTTTACTGTAAGGGTGCATCAGGGGGGCTTCAAATGGGACATGGCACCTAAAAACCATGTGGAGTTCCTTTTCCTCTGTGCCCTGCTGTGTGCCCATACAGCAGTTTATGACCACATGTGGGGTGTTTCTGTAAACCGCAGAATCTGGGTAATAAATATTGCATTTTGTTTGGCTGTTAACCATCGATGAGTTAAAGAAAAAATTGGATTAAAATGGAAAATCTGCCAAAAATGTGAAATTTTAAAATTTGATCTCCATTTTCCTTTAATTCTTGTGGAATGACTAAAGGGTTAACAAAGTTTGTAAAATCGGTTGTAAGTAACTTGAGGGGTGTAGTTTCTACAATTGGGTCATTTATGAGGGTATCCACTATGTAGGCCCCACAAAGTGACTTCAGACATGAACTGGTCCTTTAAAAGTGGGTTTTGGCAATTTTCTTAAAAATTTGAAGAATTGCTTCTAAACTTCTAAGCCTTCTAACTTCCTAAAAAAATAAAATGACATTTCCAAAATGATGCCAACATAAAGTAGACATATGGGGAATGTTAAGTAATAAATATTTCATGAGGTATCACTTTCTGTTTTAAAAGCAGAGAAATTGAAATTTAGAAAATTGCAAATTTTTCAA
Organism: Bufo gargarizans; assembly: GCF_014858855.1. Classification (NCBI taxonomy): domain Eukaryota; kingdom Metazoa; phylum Chordata; class Amphibia; order Anura; family Bufonidae; genus Bufo; species Bufo gargarizans. Next base: position 23,260,246 of record NC_058087.1, on the reverse strand, counting down.
AATTTTGGGTACATTTGGGATTTTTTCATAAATAAAGGTGAAATATATTGACTCAAATTTATGACTATCATGAAGTACAATGTGTCACAAGAAAACAATCTCTGAATGACTTGGATAAGTAAAAGCGTTACAAAGTTATTACCACGTAAAGTGAGATATGTCTGATTTGCAAAATTGGGCCTGGTCAGGAAGGGGGCAAATGGCCCAGATGGGAAGTGGTTAAGGGACTATATAGAGGAGTATGTGACTGTAAATAATATTATAAGTGATAACCAACATGGGTTTACCAAGGACAGAAGTTGTCAGACTAACCTGATTTGTTTTTATGAGGAGGTGAGTAGTAGCCTGGACAGAGGGGCAGCAGTGGATGTAGTGTTTCTGGATTTTGCAAAGGCTTTTGATACTGTCCCTCATAGACGTTTAATAGGTAAAGTAAGGTCTATCGGCTTAGAAAGTATAGTCTGTAATTGGATTGAAAACTGGTTGAAGGACCATGTCCAGAGAGTTGTGGTCAATGATTTCTATTCAGAATGGTCCCGGGTTATAAGTGGTGTACCCCAAGGTTAAGTGCTGGGCCCTCTATTATTTATTTATTTATTAATATAGAGAACAGGATTAATAGCACCATTTCTATTTTTGCAGATGAGACTAAGCTGTGTAGAACTGTACAGTCTATGGAAGATGACCATAAACTACAAGCTGACTTGAACACTGTGAGTGGTTGGGCATCAACTTGGGAAATTAGGTTCAATGTCGATAAATGTAAAGTTATGCATCTTGGTAGTAATAATCTCTGTGCTTCATATGTCCTAGGGGATGTAACACTGGGGGAGTCAATTATAGAGAAGGATTTGGGTGTCCTTGTAGATCATAGATTGAATAACAGCATGCAATGTCAATCAGCTGCTTCTAAGGCCACCAGGATAATGTCATGCATTAAACGAGGCATGGACTCACAGGGCAGGGATGTAATATTACCACTTTACAAAGCATTGGTGCGGCCTCATCTTGAATATGGAGGTTTTGGGCACCAGTCAATAGAAAGGACGCACTGCAGCTGGAAAAAGTACAGAGGAGAGTGACTAAACTGATAAGGGGCATGGAGGGTCTTAGTTATGAAGAAAGATTAAAAAAATTACATTTAGTCTTGAGAAGAGACGTATAAGGGGGAAGCATGATTAACCTATACAAATATATAAATGGGCCATACAAAAAATACATAGAAAAACTGTTATATGTAAAATGCCCTTTTCTCTGAAGAAAAAGCTCAGTCTCGAGAAGCGTTAAACTATTTCCTGTAAGAACTGTGAAGCTATGGAATAGACGTCCTCAGAACGTGGTCACAGCAGTAACAGTGGACAGTTTTATAAAGGATTTACATGAATTCTTAAAAGTAAACAACATTAATGCTTATGAAAACGTGTAGAAATCTGAGTCTCATTTTCTTCTGGGAATCGCGTCCTCACCTATCCCTTGGTTGGACCTATGTCTTTTTTCAATCGTATTAACTATGTAACTATGCAACATGCCAACGTCCATCCATTTGATGAAGCAGAAAACGTGACTCATCGGAGAAAACAACATTTTGCCAATCAGAGGAAGTCCAATTCCAATACTGCCGAGAAAATGTAACAATTTTTTGCTGATGCAATTTCATTAGCAGAGGTGCAGTGACCATCCGTCTGCTTTGGAGCCCCATACACAGTAGGGTTCGCTGATCTGTAGTTTTAGAAAATTGTCTGGTAGCCCTCTGGTTTCATTTTAACATTGAGTTGCTCTACTGGGGCATGTTGGTCTGCCCTCACGCACTTTTGTTGCTGACGTTCAGCTCAATGGCACATGATGCTCCTCAGTTTCCATGTCACGTATTCACATTGGTGCCATTTGTCCACATATGATACAATTTCACCATAACAGCACGAGAACAGTTCACAAACTGCACAGTTTCAAAAATGCAGCCAACCTTGGCACAAAAGCCAATAGTCATCCTTTTTTGCAAGACAAAATTGAGGTATATAATTGCAGACAGCCTATTGCACACCTTATATACCCACCAAGCCAGGTCATGACATGTCACTCCCCTCATGAGATACGAGCTGCCGACAAAGTAGGAAGTGGTCATGATTATGTGACTCAACTGTGTATATTTTCCCTTAGAATCATATTTTCTGCCATAAGTTATCCAACACAATTGTGTTTGCCAACTCTCTGTGACTCCATATGGCACTAAAATGCACACAGAAGCTCAGTTGGTCTCCATGGAGGTGTCACGGCGCCGTCTAGGAGGCAGGCACGTCCAGAGCGCGGCCGCATCATCAGTGCATCCAGCGTCACCCGCGCTCCTGATAATACTATGTGTGCATCTATCTGCATTCATGCTAATGGTTTTTGGGCTGAGCACCGAGCTGATCACTCGATGCTCGGCTGTGTAGTCTGTGTGGAGTCATGTGACGCTGGCCACGTCACATGACCCCTCTAGCTCCCTATTTAAACAGGCAATCTGCTGGCCACAGATTGCCTGTTATTTAGGTTCCTACTGCGATTGTGTCTTTCCTGGCATACTTACCTCCTGCTGAATTCCTGACCATCCTCGGCCTCCTCCTGACGATCCTCTGCTGACTCCTTTGGTACTTCACGACTCTCCTGGTATTTATGACCCCGGCTTCTCCTGACTATTCTCTGCTTGCTACATTTGTACTTTGTAGCTTTCCTGGTATTGACTCGGTCTGTTTACATTCTGTTGTTTGTCTGTCATCCCTGCACTTATTCCAAGCTAGGGATTGCTGTCCAGTTGTCCCCTGTCATTAGGACTCGCGAGGCAAGTAGGCAGGGCCAGGGGTAAGGGTGGAGCGCAGTGGTCACTTCCCTCCCCCCTGTGTGTGTGTACGCGACCGTTACAGGAGGTCTTAGAGAGATGCAACGGCCATGTGCATTAATCAGCAGGGGGTTACAGTGAGCTTAGAACAATGCTCCTTCCATGCTATAAAGACTGATATCTATGCTTCACACTGGGACATGAAATGAGGACACATATAATAAAAAATTATGGGGGGGGGGGGGCACACATAATAACAAGAAAAACAGGCTATATATATATATATATATATATATATGTATATAGAGAGAGAGAGAGAGCTTGTTTTTTTATCATTTTATATATGATGTAAATTGCCAGTTTTTCCGCTATATATGGCACGTCCACTATATATATATCATATGTTATGTCATTTGACTTCAGAATATTACCTGTCATTGCTGTTAATATCAATAGTGACTGGCATTGCTCTTTAACACTGTACACATCAAAAGCAATTTCTTGAGAGAAGGCTGAGAACACTTTCCCTTTTTAAGTCTAACTACCTTTGTCAAATCTTAGACACCGCATTTTACATGAAGATTCCTTTTAAAAAAAAAGCCAAAAATGGAACTGTCTAATTAGGAGCCATATGATTGCTTAGTTCATGGACTCGCTGACAGATATGACAAATACACATATTGGCATAGCCCTAACCTCACTTCACAGTTTGCAACACAAAGATGATATTTTCAGAAATGTTCCGAACACTATGATACAAAGCTTCACCTTGTCTAGTGCTTTTCAATTTAATTTTTTATTAACTGCCTGAACATATGCCATTCTAGAAGAGGCTAATAGTTACAAAATGTCAGGAGAAACATTTAAACTGCTAAAATGTAAATGATTTTATAAATTTGTAATGAAAGGTAATTGTCATGTAGGAAAAAAAAAAAAGAAGTAACAGAAAAACAGATATGTATAAATGTGAGACTGGCAGAGATCTTTTTACTTTAGGTGAAGGTACAAATTTGTAAGTGTATTTTAATGAGCACTGCAAGTACTATTTAAATAACATTAGATGCAGAAGTAGAAATGTGAATGATACTATATTTTATATTTAAACATTAGGAAAGTTCATAATCAAAAGTTCATCATAATGAAGAGCCCTCATGGAACTTTAATGAGGAAAGACCAAAAAAGGAGAAGTGAGAAAAATAGTAAAAATAAATAAATTAAAAAATAAATTAAAACATATAAAAATTTACAAAAATAAGCAAAAAAAAATGTTTACTTATTATCCCAAATATATTATAAGTCCTGACTCAAAAAATGAACTAAAAGTTAGAATTAAAAAAAAACTATAAATGTAAAAAATTAAATCAATCATCCCCTTTCAAATGAAAAAATAATAATATATTTACATTTTTAGATTTTCCCCTAATCTGCTGCTATTGTGATGATGAGTATAACATCCAGTGCGGCAATGAATTAGTTAAACATGTCAGAAAAAAGAATAGTCTGACCAGCACATAGAAGAACCACCTTCCAGTTAGGTTTGCGGCAACCATCTTTAAATGCTTGAGCTGCTCTGTATGGTCATGACAAGATTTGCAATTCCCTACGTTTATTTACACACCATCACCCCAACTCGACATCACATTGAAGTGGCATGGTCACAGCTGACCCCAGGGTAGTCCCTGTCTGAGCTGATCCAATTCTCTTATGCTTTGCAATTGAACTATATTCATGCCATACAGGATGCATACACACTACTGCCCTGTCACACAAAGAAAAAAAAAAAATTAGTCGAAGCTTGTCGCTGCGCATTTCTGACTTTTACAAGGACAGACAACAGACAAAAAGGCCTGATCTTATCGAAATATTGGGATAGCCATGTATGTGAGATTAAAATCCAATATTCCGAATTCAAAACTGCTGATACAATATGACACACTTTTATTCTTGATTATTTATTCTATCTATCACATATCTATCTATCTATCTCTCTCATAGAAAACGATCTATTGCATATTGTTTTATATACTATAGTAAATGTGTGTGAAATCTGTCCATCTAATAATTATCTATCTATCTATCTATCTAATGTAAGTGACAATAGAAGTAGACTCTCTTTATTCACCCTTCCTGCAACATTTCAGCCGAGTACAATGAAGCCTTTGTACAGCTACATATCATATTTCTGTCTATTGTATATCTCATATCATCTATCTATCTATCTATCTATCTAATCTATCTCTTATTATATATCTATCTAATATCTATCTATCTATCCATATATCTGTATATCGATCCCATATCTATCTATCTATACTGATCTTTTACAGTAATACATTTTTACATTCTATATAAATATAATTGAGTGTGATATACAGGGCTGCACTGAAAAAAATCTTATATCTATTACAATATTTATAGTGATCCAAGAGTAAAGCCCTAGGCTACAGTAACTGTATGCTTTATGCTATGTATGCTATGTAATTGTATACCATAAAAATAAAGGGTTAAATAAATAAAAAACATCAAATCTAAAAAGAAGAAATAAATCAATTTCCTTTAACTTTTTTCCCATTACGGCTAACGCCTTCAATGAAGTAAATAAAAAGATATGATCTTAAACCTGATGCAATACAAATAATCCAGAAATCTTCTACGTCCCTTTAAATATATACCCAGCCTGGGCTGCGCAGTAACTGCGTCGCTTGTATAGATTGCTCCTCACCACCCAAAGAACATTTAAAATATTCAGCAGAGGGACAGATCTGAATCCAAAAAGCTAGTTAAATAAATTGTTCATTTATTTCTTTTCTCCCAAGCAGCGAGATATCTACATGTGGTCATTAATTATAAAGAGACTATTATAGCACCATATTTTCATTCAATGCGAAGTCCCCGGTATATATCAAAGAGGACCCATAATTAAAACAGAAGGGCCACAGTGACAATTAAAATTACAATCTATATGGGGAAAGAAAGTACAGTCCTGCCATTTTTCACCCTGTCAGCATCGAACTGTTTTTGGGAAATGCTAGTCACGTCCTTGGTAAAGCAGCCTAAATTCTTCACCAATGCAACCTCAAAAGCATTATCAGCACCTAAGCAAAGCCTATGCAAGTATAATTTAATACCAAGCCACAGTTTGCAAGTAATAGCGTATAAAGTGATATTTAAGTGGTGTTTTAAGCACACTTCTGATGGCTGCGGCCGCTTTTTACTGGTAAATGCTTTTTTCTTTGAGTAGTGATTATGAGTCCTGGGTGAAGAGGTGCTGTGTGCGGGTCCGCCTGTAAGCCTTACTTCAAGCTGCCAATCTTTACTTTATAGCGAAGAAAAAGCCACATAGAACTTTGTTCTTTTTCTTGTACGCTGTCATCCCCGGAGCCTGATAACTGCAAAATCATTTTCACATAACACTTTTCTGCTTTTTCCTCTTAAACCCTGAGACCTACACATTGTGCAAGCTCTTGTGCCCTTGGCAACCAGCCCCCCACAAGCTGCTTCTTCTTTGAACCATCATGGTCTTCCACTTATCTTGGTAAATATCTGCATTAATGGAACACAAAGCTTTTTTTTTATTTTTATTTTTTTTTAGGTTTTTTTTTTGTCTTCTTCTCCGGCAATATCCACTTGCTACAAAGTATTGTCTATAAAAGTCACAAACAGTGAATTACGGTGGATGAAACTGCCCCCACCAGCCTTCCTTTTATAATAACGTTAAACTGAGCATTCATGTCTGAAGCATGCAATAGAGACTAGGATGATTTTTTATTTATTTTTTGATAATAAAGGAGGTGACATGGTCATTTTTTCTTAGTTTTGCATTACATAGACACACTCATGCATGAGGCTTTTTGAATTTCTTATTATATGTGGGGTCGAGGGGTCGAATGTCAGGGAAGTACTTTTAATTTCACGGGGTTAAGGCAAAGTAAATTCAGTAAGAATACAGATCACTTAGCACAGAGAAGCCGCATCTCTGAAGTTTCAGTTTTTCGCCATTCTGCTAACTATATCACACAGATGACGGGCTACCGAGACTGGGGTGACATTCCCCTGTCCAAATGGAGTGGCTGCGAAAACAGTATAATTCAGTTACCCTTCTCTATGTACCAGTTTATGCGCTACCTCTAAACCAACAAAGCATTAAGGCTTTTCCACAACTGGAGCTGAACAAAACACGCTGCCATTTTGACAGAAATGTTAAAATTATAGAGAAAGCGCTCAGCCGGTGTTACATGTCACACACTACAAAGAAACTAAGAAGAGATTGGAATCTTTGGAAAAGTGATGCTGCATTACCTTATACAAAGTCGGACTTTATTTCCTGGATTTCTACTAGCTCGTAGGATCAGCTTCAAGTGAAACTAAAACTTTGAGTGTATTTACATATATTTATAAAGTGGGATGTTACGAGGTGGATGTGTATCCACTTAGTAGATTTGATTTGAGATTACTATTAAGGACCTTCTCTAAGTACCCCCTGGTCTTCACACTTTAACCCCTGTACAGAGATTTGGACTCTGCTGCGGAGGAACAACCAGGCCGCTACCTCTTGGAGTAGTCTCTTTTCAGTAGACTGTTGAGTCATAGGGGTTGAGAGACACTGTTCCAAAATACCGAGGGCTCAGACAAAACCATAGTAAAGGAAAAGCCGAGGTCAGGGCAGTCAGAGTTTTTGCAATCCAAAGTTAGTGCAAGGATCAGTGCGAAGTTCAGGCATAGGTCAGGTCAGGCAGCAAAGAAATCAAAAACAGAGACAAGCTGAAGTCAGTACATGATAGAGATAAACAAGACCTTTGCAGGAAACTAGACAACTAGAACCTATTGCTCAGGCACCTTCACACAAGGTGCCTTAAATAAAGCCATCCATTGGCTAGGGAAAACTGAGGTGAATAGACACTGGCTCTTTAAGAGACAGATTAAGCACATGGAAGCCCTATGGGTGGAGAGAGGCAGAGCAGGCAAGCGGTGGAGTGAACAGGAGGAAGCCAGCATGGACGAACCGCCAAGGAAACAAAGTGAGTGTTGCAGCAGCTGTTCCTGTTGGGAGGAGAGCGTTAGCAGTGGGCACAGACTACAACATAACATGATGGAAATTCACGAAAAAATAAAAACTTTTTGAGAAAATAAAACAGGAATTTGATGTGTTCAAAGCAGCAAAACTGACAAATAATTTGACAATTGGATCAGAACATCTCTAAAACAGATGTTCTGATCCAGTGTTCTCAGCAGTGTTCTCAGCAGTGTTCTCAGCAGCGGCTAGCACCTACCAAAAGTGGTTTAGATAAGGACAACTGGAGAATCTGTAGAGTGTGCTGTCAAAACAAGTCCCAACCATTGCTTTCCCACCTTTCAACTTACAGGATTTCTGCAGCTAGAAGCTTGGTGCAAGATATCACAGGAAACCAAAGTTCAGAGGCCTTGTAGAGTCCATGTCTCAATGTAGGCTGTTTAGTTGACAGGAGGGGAAGCCTCACAATGTTAGGCAGGTGGTTTAAAGGGAGTCTGTCACCAAAATGTCACCTTCTGCGCTGATTACATAACGTTGTAGCACAAATAAGCATGATTTAAATGATACGTTTGTTCTTTTCTTCTGATGTTCATAAACAGTAAAAACGTGGCTTTAATTATATGCAAATGAGGGCTCGCAAGTGCCTAGGGGCAGCATTTGGGCAGCAAATGCCCAGGTCCCTCTGCCTTCTCTGTGCATAACTCCTCCCTAACCATTCATCTGGCCCACCCTGTAAGTGGAAGAGATCTTGCACGTGTGAAGTTCACCCCGGACCATGGCGCCAGATATCTCTTGTAGAATGCCGTTAGCTGGCCCATGTGCACTGCGAGGGACCGGTGATGAACTGCACAAGCGCAGCATCTCCAGAGATTACAGGAAGGGCCAGATGAGGGGTTAGGGAGGAGTTATGCATAGAGAAGGCGGAGCGGCCTGGACACTTAATATCCGAATGCCGCCCCTGGGCACTTGCGAGCCTCCATAATTAAAACCCTTGTTTTTGCGGTTTATGAACATCAGAAGAAAAGAACAAATGTACCATTTAAATCATGTTTATTTGTGCTGCAGCATTAAGTAAGCAGCGCAGAAGGTGACATTTTGGTGATAGACTCCCTTTAATATACTGTATATAACACTCCAAATCTGTCAGATTGCGAGGGCATCTCCTGTGCACAGCCCTCTACAGATTTTCAATCGGATTCAGGTCTGGGCTCTGGCTGGGCCATTCCAAAACTTTAATCTTCTTCTGGTGAAGCCATTCCTTTGTTGATTTGGATGTATGCTTTGGATCGTTGTCATGCTGAAAGATCAAGTTCCTCTTCATGTTCATCTTTCTAGCAGAAGCCTGAAGGTTTTGTGCCAATATTGACTGGTATTTGGAACTGTTCATAATTCCCTCTAGCTTAACTAACTCAGTTCCAGCTGAAAAAAAACAGCCCCTTGGCATGATGCTGCCACCACCATGCTTCACTGTGGGCATGGTGTTCTTTTGGTGATGTGCAGTGTTGTTTTTGCGCCAAACATATCTTTTGGAATTATGGCCCAAAAGTTCAACCTTGGTTTCATCAGACCATAACACCTTTTCCCACATGCTTTTGGGAGACTTACGATTTGTTTTTGCAAAATGTAGCCTAGCTTGGATGTTTTTCTTCGTAAGAAAAGGATTTCGTCTTGCCACTCTACCCCATAGGCCAGACATATAAAGAATACAGGAGATTGTTGTCACATGTACCACACAGCCAGTACTTGACAGATATTCCTGCAGCTCCTTTAATGTTGCTGTAGGCCTCTTGGTAGCCTCCCAGACCAGTTTTCTTCTCGTCCAGTTCTTGGTAATGTCACTGTTGTGCCATATTTTTTTCCACTTGATGTCTTGGAAATTCTTTTGTACCCTTCTCCTTACTGATATCTTTTAACAATGAGATCCCTCTGATGCTTTGGAAGCTCTCTGTGTACAATGGCTTTTTCTGTGGGATGCGACTAAGAAAATTTCAGGAAAGACTCCTATTTAACATGATTTTGAATGTGATTGCTTAATTCTGAACACAGCTACATCCCCAGTTATAAGAGGGTGTGCACACTTATGCAACCACATTATTTTAGTTTAGTTTTTTTTCTTCCCTTCAATATTTCAGTTTGTTTTTCATTTGAGTGGTACAGTTTATAGGTCACAATAAAGGTGGAAAAAGTTCTGAAATTATTTATTTTGTCTCATTTTTTTACACCACAGAAACCTGACATTTTAACATGGGTGTGTATACTTTTTATATCCACTGTATCTCCTGAAACCTCTTTAAAAGACCTCTTTTATGAGGAGACCACATTTGACTAGAATCCCTTATATATACAAGCGTATATGCCTTCTCCGTTGAGAGGACCCCTACTTTAGAAGACCATTTTTTTGCTGCACTTCTATGTGGTCACAGTTAAGAGTCCATGCTAAAATCATTTTAGGACATATAACAAGGTATATTGTATGTTCCTTTGGAAGTATTACAAGAAAGTATTGCTCTAAGAGAAAGCTTAGAAGATACATGAAGTGCCTACAGCTCTATAATATGGAACCCTAGAGAATCCATATTCCACTGTGCAGACTTCACACATGCAGTTTTGTAGTGTGGAAGAGGCTTTATATTTAGATCAATGAGGACCTGGTAGCTGGGAATTTCACTGTGTTTTTAGAGTAGGGGGGTACTTCAAATATAGTCACTCCATTACAATAAATGGCAGCATTCAAAGATTTCCAAAACTCCCATCAATTAAGTAAGCTACTGTGTATGCATTATTCTGAAAATCAGGGAAGATTTCAGCTGGCAGATCCCACTGGCCTGACTTTTATGATGTTTTCCTAGCTCTCTTGTCCCGTGCCCTGGATGCATGGGTGATAAGTGTCACCAATGCACCATATCCTAATAAGAACACCACATCTTCATCAGGATCCATACACACCAAAAATTTAGACATTAACAGGATTTTTGACAATATGTGCTTTGAGACCATTCTGAGGGATGTCCATTCATTGACAATTCTCTAAACAAAGTGGCTAGGACGACATATAGCTGTGTGACTGTATCCTTCCTTCCTTTCTTTCTTGGATCGACACATCCCGAGATGATTGGCGTGCACTGGCCAGCTTTTTAAAAAAAGCTTACATTTTGTGATACTCGGTTAGAAGTCGTTTATGCTATATGTGTCTTTATGTGGCTTGTGATGTGAATTTCAACCTGTTAAGGGTGAGAAAATGAAAGATTGCAATCTGAGTAAACATCAATTGTGAATTAATGACTGTAAGAAAGCTATGGTAGACAGAACAGTATTGTCCCCATTAATAATCATTAGTGATGAGCGAAACAAGCTTCGGATGTTACATCCGAAGTCACTTCACTCATAACTTCAGATTAATACTGTATAATACTGTCATTGCACCCACTACTTACAAAGAAATGTGCTTTGTGACAAAGTAATTAGTCACAAAGCAAATCTTTTTGTAAAATTTGGTGAAGCCGCCAAATAAAATTTTTGAATACTTTGCTCATCTCTAATCATGACACAACACATGTAATATCACACTTGTCTGCTCTACAGGATTGTGGGGGAGTCTCCTGGAATACAAGAGACAGCTCCAGCACAAGTGGAAGAGGCTGCTCTGTGCTCATCAAATTAGCATTTACTCTTCACTCTTTAATTTGCATAACCTCATTTATTGTCTTGATTAAAATATATTTTTCTTGTATTTTTATTTAATTATTACTTGTTTTCTTTTTATTTTATTTTTTTACTCTGATTCTAGAGACCAAATCACAGCTCCTCCAGCCAGTATTTTCCTATATATCACTGAATCACTGTGTTCTAATGATAGATAGCTGATATACCATAATACTTTAAGCAGTGACCGACTTGAGCACAATGAAAACTAAGTAAATGCATGGGGCCCCAGAAATCATGAGGGGCTCCCTGCTGGCTACAAGTGGTTGCCTGAAAAATAAAATAAAATGAATGGACATACTGCCAGTGCAGCCAGGGGGATCTTCCCAACTATAGATCAGTAGGCAAAGTGGCCAAGCTGCACTGCTCAACAAGAGGGTGGGGTTTAGCAGGATAATAGGGAGGAGCTTAGCAGTGTGTTGGGTGAAACTTAGTGTTTCAACTGGGTGGAGCAACATGGACGACCGGATATAACTTTGCTCGAGGCCCCAGAAATGCCGAATCTGCTTCTAACGGGAAGGGTAGCTATATTTATAATATACTCTTCCACCTCCTATTATATTACTTATAGCAGTGATACTCCTGCAGTAGCTGGATTGATTGAATCAGTTGGGCAATTTGATAGAGGTCCCTGAATACATTCGACCAAAATCAAAAGTGCCTCATACGACTGTATGCAACTCATTTCAAGCTCTTTAAAGCTTTGACTGCATTAGTAACTTTAAAGTGACAGTAACATATATAACTAATGGTAAAGGCATGGTTGACTACAAACAACCCTTTTCAAAATAAGCTGCACTGTAGGGAAAAAAATGTAGTTTTTAGGTGGCAAATTGCCGTTGTGTATACACACACAGTGTCTAGGGTCATGTGACTCTCTTTCTTCATCTTTCCTGTTTTCTGATCAGGAAAAAATGGCAAATGTTGTTTAGAAAAATTCATCAAATTGACAAAAATTGGGATTTTCCTAAATTTAAAAAAAGTTTGGGCTCGAATTGATTCACTCATCTTGACCTAGGAAGCCACCAAGTGACACATTCAGTTGCCCAAATGGAAAGGCAATATCACTCACTATTCAGTAAAAGGGTTTAACAGCAGCATAGTTATGATCAAGACTATTCACAGTGACTTCAGGTTTTCTTTTATTTGCTTGTTTTTTTGTTTTGTTTTTTGGTAGTAAAGCAATACAATATGGTTGCAAAACTTTACCCTTTAAACTTTGCTAGCAGGTTGTTATGGGGAGTACAACTTTATTTTTACATGCAGATCTCTTTAATTCTAAGATACAAACTTTTTTTCATTAAAGGGGTAATCTACTATTATTGCCCATGTTGCCTCCTTTGCTGGCTGGATTCATTTCTTCATCACATTATACACTGCTCGTATCCAGGGGTTACGACCAGCCTGTAATCCAGCAGCTGTGGCCGTGCTTGCACAGTATAGGAAAAAGTGCTGGCCTTTGTGATGGCTGGAACTGTGGGAGCGCACATAGTCCATTTTGTGTCTGCGCTGCAACATGGCCATAAACCCTGGAAACAAGCAGAATTTGATAGAAAAATGAATTAAGCCAACAAAGGAGGCAATATGGAGAGTCACAATACATTAGTAAGTGCCTTGTATTAACTTTTTCTACATGATAAATGCCATTTACTGAAGTGAGACAACCTCTTTAATATTGACCTCCAAATTCAAGAACAAGTTGATCCCAGAATTGCAATTAATTTTCTTTTGGTAGGTAATTCCCAATATAAAAGGTCTTAGTCTTTCAATATATATTTAATTTCAGCTTGTTGAGACTCAGGCAGCAGAGGAAGTTGTCCAGCAGAAGACTTTTCATTTTCATGTATTTTTATTGTTAAAACGCACAACAGTCTCCGTTTAGGAGAAAATTGTCAATAGACATTTCTAAAAACTATATTCCATCATGCACATAAGCAATACGTCAAAATTATATCTATGTTTCTAACTAATTAATTACTAGTGTTGAGCTAAGCGAAGCATTCAAAGATGAATTCCGGCCAAAGTTTAGGAAAACTTTGATTCACAACGAAGCTGAATTTCCTAAAATGGCGGCTGCACATGTTACAAAGCAAAAGTAAGAAGCCCGGGAACGTGACATCACCCATAATGCCGTGCAGCCAGCCAATCTGCAGATAGCCACCCCTGTGATGTCACAGCCCTATAAAACCCTCCTCCTGCGCGGTCTCTGCCCTTTCACTGTGAGCTGAGCATAGGGAGAGATGTGACAAGCGCTCCTGCGCTAGGAACAGTGTTGCTGAAAACTGTTTTTTTAAAGGAAAAATGGAGAGGGAGACTGTAGGGAGAGTACAGGGAGAGTGCAGGGAGACTGCAGGTTGGGTGTAATTGCCATGTCCATCACATTTTACTGCACCCACATTCAGAGTTAATCCCTTATTTTTGTGATACCGTTACATTGCGTCCGTATTCCTGGACAATGTCATTTTTTGCCCTGTACATGTGTGCAGTGGAGCGAAATAGATTTTAGCGAATGCCTTCTGTTAGCTGTTCCACTACATAGAGGCAGTATAAGGCTATAGTTAAATATTTTGCCCTGTACATGTGTGCAGTGTATCAAAATTTACCAACGCGAATGCCTTCTGTTAGCTCTTAGTGGAACTTTTGTCACTCCAGGAATGCCCCATGACATTTTTCTCTCCTCTTTATCAGTTTGGTCACCTGCTGCAACACAAGGTACTCTTCATATAAGTTTCAGGATGCAAAGGTTAAAGGTAAGTATAACTTTAATTATTGGATATAATGTATATAGTAGTCAACTATTGGCCCCTTTATGTAATTCTCATAGAAAAGGGGAATTTTTAAGTGATTGCAGGCCATAACAGCAATAATTTGCATATTGTGTCACACACCAAACCAGCCAAACCCCGTACAAGCCAAAGTCCCTGTTTGGCTAACATGTTATATAGCAGCCACTAGTTTTCAGGCTCCTGTCCAATATGGGAATAATCCTGTGGCTATGTTTGATCCATCCACTATGTTCGTCCATCTGGTAAAACGAATACATTTTTAAAGCAAAATATAATCTGGTTCATAGTATATTTTTGTATAGTTTTCAATTTTAAACTTGAAATATGGAAATCATTCTTTTTTAAGGGATTCCTGTCTATAGTGTTAAAAATAGTTTTCCATTTGACAGAACAGAGCCATTTACAGTTTTAATGTGTACATTTTTATATTTATTCTCAGTCCGTTTTTGAAAGTTCTTCATTGTTTGTATTGTTTTCAGAGCATATAGTATGGGGTCCATTTTTGTTTTTGCATTTTCATTTTTCCCTCCCAACGTTCCAATATTCATAACTTAAATTTTACATTCAGGTAGCCATATGAGGGCTTATTTATTTGGGGAAAAGTTGTACTATTCAGGCGCACCATTCAAATACCATGTCTGTTATTGGAAAATGGGGAAAATATTATTTGTCGGATTAAATAAAATAAAAAAATATATACTATTCCGCCAAGGTTTTGGGGGTTTTTACACCAAAAATGACATAATGTCCCCATTCTGCGGGTTAATACAGATACAGTGGTACCGAACTTGTATATTTATTTAGTTTTGCTACTTAAAAAAAAAAAAAAAACATTTTCTTTGCATCATCATTTTCTGACAGCCATAACTTTTTAATATTTTGGTCTACCTAGCTATATGAGGGTTTGTTTTTTGCAGAAAGATATTTTGATTCTATAGTTATCATTTTTGTGGTATGTACAACTTTGTGGTATAATCACTGTTAGGCCTCATGCACACGACCGTTGTGTGCATCCGCGGCCGTTGTTTCGTTTTCCGTTTTTTTCCGCGGACCCATTGACTTTCAATAGGTCCGTGGAAAAATCTGAAAATGCTCCGTTTCGCATCTGCGTCCGTGATCCGTGTTTCCGGTCCGTGAAAAAAATATGACCTGTCCTATTTTTTTCACGGACAATGGACAACATTCAAGTCAATGGGTCCGTGAAAAATCATGGCTACACACAAGATTGTCATCCGCGTCCGTGATCCGTGTCCGTGATCCGTGTCCGTTTTTCCTATCATTTCAAAGGCAAACTTGACTTAGATTTTTTTTTTCATTTTTCATGTCCGTGGATCCTCCAAAAATCAAGGAAGACCCACGGAAGTAAAAACGGACACGGATCACGGAACAACGGAAACCGTTTTTTGGGACCGGAAAAACAAACGTCCGTGTGCATGAGGCCTTAGTCAAGTTTTTGGGGGGAAAAGGTGACAAAAAATGGCATGTTTTTTTTTTTTTTTTTTTTTTTTTTCATTGCAGTGATCAATGCACAGGAAACTTTTATTAATATTTTATTAGTTCAGACATTTTCAGATGTTACAATACCAAATATGTTTTTGTTTGTTTATATATTTTTACTTGTAAACTTGGGAAATGGGGTGACTTAAAACTTTTATTATTAATTTTTTTTTCTTTTACAGTGATAAGTTTAGACCCCCTTAGAGGTCTAGAACCTGGGATCTTTTGATCACTTGTCCTAATAGAGATCTATGAGGGTAATTAGCATTTTGGCACGCTCCTAGCTGAGCTGTGCCTTGTAAAGCTTTTAAATTGCTCAGGCTGCCATGGTAACCGATCAGAGCCCCACGATTTCACTGCTGGGGCTCCGATAGGAAGGCAGAAGGAGCCACATCCCTCAGCCTCAACTCAAAGAAGCAAGCTATCAGTGTTGATTGTAGGCTTTGAGGGGTTACCAAATCTAATTGATTGGCAAACCGTTGAATCGACCGAATCAAATTTTTCAAAACTTCGCTCATCCCTATTTGTTGTCCCAAAAAAATTCTTGCAATTTTGTGGATATCTTTCCTATACAGACTTAAGTGTCTGCATGGCTTCAGACTACAAACAAAGCTTGCGTAGTCTGATCCTACAGTAATTTGTTACTTTCCTCCCTGTGTCTCTTCTCCCGCTTTCCAACAACAGGGGAGGGGGTCGATGGTGATCAGACAGGTCACTTCTGAAAGAGATATAAAATGGAGCTAAGAGCAGTTACCACTTTTTAACTCCTTTCTATCATTAACCAAGACGGAAAGAATGATTGATATGTAAGGTGGAATGGTGTATGATGGAACTTTCCTTGTGATGTTCCCCTTAAAAAAAAAAAATAAAATCACATGGTGATGGATCATGTGACGGACCATGTGATGAGCGCAGTGATAGTCACCACAGGTCCTTTTCCTACTGCACAGCAAAGATGAAGACAGAAGAGAATGCCGGGCTGCGCGAAAAAGTGGATTAAGGTGAGTTAAATTATTTATTTTTTAACCCCTCCAGCGCTATTTTACTATGCATACTGTATTAAGAATGCTATTATTTTCCCTTATAACCATGTTATAAGGGAAATAATAATGATCGGGTCCCCATCCCGATCGTCTCCTAGCAACGGTGTGTGAAAATCTTACCGCATCCGCACTTGCTTGCGGATGCTTGCGATTTTCACACAACCCCATTCACTTCTATGGGGCCTGCTTTGCATGAAAAACGCACAAAATAGAGCATTCTGCAATTTTCGCACAACACACAAGTGATGCGTGAAAATCACTGCTCATGTGCACAGCCCATAGAAATGAATGGGTCCGGATTCAGTGCGGGTGCAATGCGTTCACCTCACGCATTGCACCCGCGTGGAAAACTGGCCCGTGAGAAAGGGGCCTAAATCTGTCTGTCTAATTCAGGAATGCCCAACTTGTGGCCCTCCAGCTGTTGCAAAACTACAATTCCCGGAATGCCCGGACAGCCTATAGCAGTGATAGCGAACCTTTTAGAGACCGAGTGCCCAAACTGCAACCCAAAACCCAATTATTTATCACAAAGTGCCAACACAGCAATTTACCCTGAATACTACCGTCCAGTATAGTATCTTCCATGTACTTTATTATTTAGCTATAATAGCCTGCCTACATTCAGTGAACTATGTGCTGTTCATAGTGCGTCCTGCGCTGAATGAATTGCATGAAAAGTCTAAGGCAGGCGTGCTCAACCTGTGGCCCTCCAGCTGTTATAAAACTACAACTCCCACTATGCCCGTCTGTAGGATGATAGCTGTAGGCTGTCAGAGAATTATGGGAGTTGTAGTTTTGCAACAGCTGGAGGGCCGCAGGTTGAGCATGCCTGGTCTAAGGCATATTGGTACACCATAGACTTTTTTCAGGGTGCGGGTGCCCACAGAGAGGGCTCCGAGTGCCGCCTCTGGCACCCGTGCCATAGGTTCGCCATCCCTGGCCTATAGCTATCAGGGCATGCTGGGAGTTGTAGTTTTGAACAGCTAGAGGGCCGCAGGTTGGGCATCCCTAGTCTAGCTTATCAAAATATTGGGATACCCATGGAGACTGAAACATGTGTATGAGATTAAAATTTATAATTTCAAATGCTAAACAGATGACACATTATGAATCTCCTTTATACTTGCTATCTATCTATCTATCTATCTATCTATCTATCTATCTATCTATCCATCTATATACTTCTCCCTTTCTCCTTCTGTCTCTTTGTCCAATATATATGTGTTCCAACAATATTTTGTGGGGTTTTGCTCTGGTAGATAGGGTAAGCGGGAGCAGTACAGAGGCAAAATACAAGTTCTTAACTCAAAACGTCGTTTTTTTTCACACGAGGTAATTGCACAAAACAGCACGTAACTTTGCAGTCCTGGTGTTAATTCACACACAATGGAAAGTTCATATAACATAAATCACCTTGCTGGCAGTTCTGCCTCCAGTAGTCCACAGCAGGCTTTAGGGGGCCTGTCTCCCCAGCGTGCGGCTCTCAGCCCTCCAGCATGGCACAAAGCCTCAGATTCTAAAAACAGAGACACCTCTGCTGAGCCCAGCTGCCTATTTAAGGACAGTCAGGTGCTGCCAAAACCCGGACTGGCACTTCAACTCCGGTCAGGTATTTTACCTCACCTGGCTGGAAACCAGCCCAGCCGCACATGCTGGGAGGAAAATACCTGTCTTGCCAGACATAACCCCTCACTGTGTCACTATATATATATATATATATATATATCTTAATACTTACGTCTCACCCGCTGCTTACTGCGGTAAGTATGGTGACTCTTGGGATCCGGGGGTCGACTGTTTGAAGTAAGGTATTGTTTGCAGGCTGCAGAATGTCTTGGATTTCTTGGGATGAAGTCAGGTCTAGAAATAAAAAGCCTAGACAAACAAACAAATCTCCACCTCCACAGATCATTTCTTCCTTTTGCAATTAAGAACTTTTTTTCCAATCCCTGTTCTCGCATGTAGCTTGTTGCCTCAAGTTTTAATCCTTCATTACCAGTTTAAACAAAATCACCAATTAGGCACATGAACACGTCTGTATTAATCTCATTAAGGTGACGGCACCAAATAAATTGGAACTATTTTTTAGCCTTTTTTTCTTTGTTGCTATGGCTTTATCAAGCCCTGTGGTCATATACAGAGACCTTCCAGCTCAGTCATTTAGAGTCATTCAGTTGTGGAATAAATGTGGCATTACCATCTTTGGCTGAAAATTGCTTTCAGCTTTTATACTGCACTGACTAGTTTGTAGTTAATCTTAGATCATTCACTCGCAAAAATTAAATGAGCCAGAACGATGATCTTTTTTTTCCCTACTTTTTTTGTAAAATAGTACATGACAAAACAGTTATTTGCTCTTCCTAGACGATGTATTAGATTCATTTAAAGTCTAATAAGAGACATTTGTGAATCTTAATTGTATTTACATCCAATGATAAAGAAATGTACTTATCCATAGCCACCACTCTATATATTCCCTTCCTGTTGCATGTCCATAGGTATCTGGGCAGCCTCTGCATCACCTCCTTATATCACAGCTTAATATTGTATCGTTTGAGAGTCACTGCTTAATATGTGTAAGACAATGATGTATTATTGCATTACAGAGCTAATATAGGACTGCCCCAAGAATGAATATATCAAATGAGGCATAGTAAAAAAATTACAAGTTTGATCTGTGTAATAGTGGAAAAATAAAGTAGTTGCCTATATTTTACACTGATGCTATTAAAGATATTTTTAAAGAAATATGGATATATACCATGTTCAGCCAAGTGCGGAACACGAAGAAGCTGTTCAAGACTTCTGTTTGGTGTCCTTTGAACCTCTTAGTTGTACATAACCCATTAGGTTCCCCACCAGGCAAAACATGATTATTAGCTTTTTTAACATTGGTACAAACTTCCTTCTTCCCCGGGTCAATCTCTTTCTTTATTTCTCTCTTTCTCTCTCTCTTTCTCTCTCTCTTTATCTTTCTTTCTTTCTTTCTCTTTCTTTCTTTCTTTCTTTCTCTCTTTCTTTCTCTCTTTCTTTCTCTCTCTTTCTTTCTTTCACTCTCCACTGTCCCTCCTTCCTTTATGCTGCTCTCAAAGTTACCCTTCCCTTTCTTCATTTAATATTCCTTCATTCTTTCTTCCTTCTTTCATTACTTCCTTTATTTATTCTCTATCCACCCTTGCCTTTTTCCTCATCCCTTCCTTCATGTTGCTCTTAATGTTCCCTCAGTACTTCCTTCTTTCATTTATTCTTCCTTTTCCTTCTTTCCTTCTTTCCTTACTTCCTTACTTTATGCTCCCTCCACCCCTGTCTCTTTCCTCATCCCTTCCTTCATGCTGCTCTCAATGTTCCCCCAGTACTTCCCTTTTTCATTTATTCTTAATTTTTATTTCCTTCCTTTCTTCCTCAGTTCTTTCCTTCCTTCTTTTCTTCATTCTCTCTCCACCCCTGCCTTCTTCCTTACCCCTTCCTTCATGCTGCTCTCAATGTTTCCTTAGTAATTCTTTGTTTCCTTTATCCTTCTTTTTTCCTTCCTTCCTCACTTATTCTTCCTTCCTTTTCTCTACACCCCTCCTTCCTTCCTCACTCCTTCCATCATGTTGCTGTCAATGTTTTCCCAGTACTTTATTCTTTCCTTTATTCTTCCTTCTTCCTCCCTTCTTCCTTCCTTGCTTTTTCCTTCATTTTTTCTTTCCACCTATTACTCGTTCCTCAACCCGTCCTTTCTGCTGCTTTTAATGTTTCCCCTATTATTCCATTTTACTGTATATTTAGGCTAGTACTAGGCTAGCAAAACTAGTGACTTGCAGTGAGCTGTGGTGGAATGATAGTGAAAAAGAGAAAGATAGCTGCTCGTAGTGCTGGAGAAGGGATAAATACCATAGGTAAATGTTCGCTTGCTTATTGCTTTTTTACCAACATGCAGAGCATGTTATTTCACCCTGTGCTTGAGTTCTTTTTTTAAATAGATATACAGTACCACAATGCTAGATTAGATTTTTTTTATTCACAGAAATCTGTTCCCAATGACATATAAAGTGTAATGCTCCTTGGAGTGTAACATGTCATGATAAAATATTCTCACTACCAGTATACAATACATCCATGACATAAACTTATGATATGGACCCATATACTGAGTCTAATGCCTTTCCTGTAAGTTCACGGAACTTTGGGGTCATGCTTTTTGAAATAAGGGTCATAGACCTCACTCACTGGTCCAGCAAAAGCTGTTACATTCTGCTGATAGACTTAAGGTATGTTGGACCAAAGAAGACACAAAACCAGCCATCCAGATGATAGAAGAACAATGCTGAAGACACCAAAATAACACTTCTATAATGTAATAGAAACATTAAAAAAAGGGTAAAAGTATCAGCGTTCCTTTATCAAAATGACAGCTTAAGAAAAAGGCACTGTCACAGAGAGTCTTCAGAATGCACATAGCATTTTCAAGGAGCTAAGAAGCAGTGAGGGTGAACCAGCCAAATAATGTGATATACCCTGCTGAGAAAAAAAAATGATGTTTCCTTAAAAAATACTCACCCTTATGCGACTTGTGTATATGCAGGCTAGCTTTTTATAGATATGGATGTGCGATCCACACTTTTTCTTTCTGTCAGAACTTTCTATAAATATAATTTAAATTATAAAATTAATATTAGAAATAAAAATTGAAGTTTATGAAATCTAAAGATGCAGGTAAAAAAAATTAAAAAAAATAAAAGTACAGTATTATTATTATTTACTATTCATTGCTTTTATGTGTTTTATGATTGTGTTTTTATTTATTTAATTTTAGTTAAATTTGGTGTTTGAAATGCTATCTTAAATTTAACATAGATATACAGTAGTTGGATACATATATAGATAGACGGACAGACAGATAGATAGCTTTAATTTATAGGTTCTGTAACCGTTTTAAAAATACATGAATCATTTTAACTTCAATACAATTTTTCACAATTTACAAACTTTTTTTTCCATTTTTTAAATAAAAAAAAGCCTTAACATAGACTTATTATTTTCCATAATTTAACCTTTTGTAATTTAGCAATTTTTTTTTCCCCCAAACAACATGAAGCAGATAATTTCTAATTTTCTAGGCTTCAATACACCCTCATCGAGTGAATAAATTGCAACTTATTTCCATGAAATCCACAGACGACGCAGGTTTTTAGTTTGCATAAAGGCATAAAGAGGTGTCTAATAGCTCCAATATTTATCTACTAAGTGGACATTTGCATCTGGCTTGAACAGAGAAAGAGCCACATCCCCTCCTGCAGTGACAGCTGTACGAGAGGATGACATCTGACAGCTGTGACAGTGCTGAAGGGGAAGTCAGATGACTTGCTGCCTCTATGATCCAATTACAGCACACATTCCTCTGACAGACCCAGCAGCTTGACTCCTGCATTCGGAAGGACAGTATTGATCTTTTGTCAGAAACCGGTTGCCTGCTTGAAATTGTGCGCTGCTGAACTTTGAAAAGCCATAGTACCCTCTTAAATGATAGGGGCAGCCAGGTTATATTATTCAGGTACAAAGAGAGGTTCAAAGGCTAGGTGCTAAATGCTGTATACTTGAAACAATCATAACAATATGACAGGCCAATCATGCTCAAGTAGCCCAGCTTATCTCCTCGGCTACTGTCTATGATTTTCCTTGATGAAAAGGCCATTGCAATTAGCGCATGCCGGATTGTTGTGCTGTGTGACAGCAGACTAGATGGAATAATGGCAGCTGCCAATAACTGTAAGTTCTTGAAAACAGACAATTAGGTCTATAATTCCTGAGCTGCTAGTCTCTCGACTTCAGACCTTTGCTACACTTCGACTGCAAACTATACAAGGTCAGAACAGGGTAAAGGCGCAGTGAATGAAAGACTTGGCAACAGGTCAATTTTCCCTTTAACTGTTAAAGCTTAAATATCAGAAGCTCAGGTTAGAAAGCGCTGCAATGACCGCTAGTGGATGTAGTTCCAACCGCATAAAAATCCCAATGTACCGTTTGCTTGCAATATTAGATATCATTATTAAATTATTATACATGATTAATATTATTATTATATAATAGTATTCTTTATACCCAATTTATAGATGCTATGGGGCACTTTTATTAAGGCCAGCGTCTTACTAACCTCCATACCTGGCGGTGGATCTGCCAGAGTTATGAAGAGGCGCCGGCCTCTACATAACTTCGGCGGATCCTCTGCCACTTCTAAATGCAAGATGTATTCCCCGTTGTATTACATTTAGACTATTTACTATGCCTAAAACAGGCGCAGCAAAATGGTGAATGAGACAGGGCCTGCCGGCTCGTCCTCTTCCACGGCCACGCCACGGCCACTTTTTAAGACCTGATTTGAGCGGACAGAAATCGCAGATTGCGGTGCAAAGGACCATTGCGCCACAATCTGCGCAAAAAATACGCCTAATTTAGGCATATTTCTGTTTGATAAATGACCCCCTATGAAGGTAGGGAAACTTTAGGATAATTTGGCATCTATATATCTCTGAACTACATACATGGAGTCTTCTGAATATAAAGAGGATTGCATTGTGTGTATTACTGTAAAATGTAAAAATTTATATTGTATCAAAAACATTTAATATAAATGGGGTTCTTAAACATTAAATAAAACATGGCAGCTTTCTTTCAGGAACAGCACCACTTTTGTCCATGGGCAATGTCATGTATTACATTAAAGGGGTTGTCCGAAACCTAGATACATTTCCAGTGGGATATGGTCAGACTGTCCATTTTCCAGAGTCGAGGTTCCTGTCCACGCCACTTCTGGTCCCTGTCAGACTGGCTGTGTGGTGTGCCATCTACATGCATTTCACTGCTGCAGGACAATCAGTGGCCTCCGCGGTGACGTGGCAGGACCATCACATAACCACTGAACATCAGTGTTGCAGAGCTGAAACGATACATTTTGATCTTAGTCTTTTTTTATCAGCCCCTTTGGATTTTTTTTTTCTAGCTGTTGGACAACCCCATTTAAACCTTTCACTTCAAAGAGTTCTGATTTTCAATAGCAGACACATACTAGTTCCAATACCAGACATTTGAAAAGCACTGGTGGCACTGTTTTTGAAATGAGGCAGCCATGTTTTTCTATTCTCATACAATCTCTTAAAAATAGACTTCTTTTTTTCCATTTGTAGACTCAAAGTGCATCTTTCCTTTTAAAGAAAAAACTTTTGTCACATCATAGTGACATGTCAGAAGTTTTGATCCCGTGGGGAGTCCTCATCATGCTCACTTGGAGGAGAGGAAAGCAGATATGAAATGAAGAGGTGCCGCACACTCAGCACTTCTGCCCCTTCACCTTAGTAATTGGTAGGGTCTCAACATCTGGACTTTCAATACGTCAATAGGAAATGTTAAGTTTTTAAAAAAAATGATAGGTAGTGTTTAAAGGGGCTGTCTACTTTTGGACACCCCATATGAAAAAATAATTCAGAGCATGTTTTCATAAGAGCGGGAGATTGCTTGAGGACTGTATGTCCAAAGCTGGGTTTAGAAGGGTTAATTTATTGTAAGATAAGAACAGATCTATTGAGAATCTTTACACTCATTAATAGACTCACTGCCCTTTGAAAATGTATCAATAGGGATTGACCCATTGTTGTTTGACTGGGTCATTTTACAGGTTGTCTCAGACTGGTTACCATAGCAGGTAAAGCTTTAAGGCTTGTTTTGATTTTTAATGACCACCATACTTGTCATCGGTCATCTTAGCCATCTACTGTATATTCAACAGCATAAACATTTCTGAAAGGCCCATCCTTGAAATCAGTATTCGTCAATAAAGCGCCAATAAAGCCTTGCCTTGTTTTGTCTGCAGCTGAGTGTAGATTTTGGTCTAACATAGACTATTTGTTAATGTTATTGAAGTGTCACTTCTTCCTTGATGACCTACATTCTCCTCCAGAAGGAAGAAAACTGTCCATCTAGTGTCACTTACAGACAGCTGGACTGTAAGCCAATGTCCAAACTATACAAAAAGATGGCCAGCTCACAAGAAGTCAATTAAATCTAATTTAATCCCAACCTATAAAATCATGCCAGATATTGGCCAATCATACATACAATAATACACTCTTGTGTGCTGACATAAACACACCAAATAGCAATATAAAATCAAATGCAATTATAAAATATAGTTCTAAAATATACTATCAAAAATGGCAGTATAATTATAGTAGTCACCATCCCTCCTTTCTATTAAGCTGCGGAGCTCTCGCAGCTTGCTCTATAATGTTTAGACTGCAGCCCGAGGTTATTGTGCCTTTAGATTTTATTAATTGATATGCTTTCAACATGATAGTGGAAAGTTCTATGGGGCGTAAGTGAGTGTCCAGTATCTCAATTCACACTGATATGCGTTAGATGATTGATAATGATGGGGCGCAGGTCCACTTACGTGTCCAGTCTCTTCGCCGCCTTTGTAGTATGACGGGTAGTTTTCTTTTGTAGCACTATGCGCTTCTTACCCGATATTGATAGTAATCTACAAGGTGACGTCTGTTGGTATGCAGTCCGTGTATCGACCTCTCCACAAATGCTTTCCGGATGCTAGTGACGCTGCGCGTCTGTGCAGTACGGCTTTCCAGACGCTGACAGTTCCACGTGTGTTCTCCGGTTGTTAGTGATACTGAGCACCTGCGCAATACTAGTTTCCGGACGCTCACAGCCCACATGTTGTTTCACTTCGATGTTATAGCTTCACACTTGCGCATTTCCACGTTTCAATCACTGGTTATAGAGATATTACATATATATTGCCACTGAGGAAGAAACCCATGCGGTTTTGAAAAACGCATCTGGCTAGAAGCATTCCTGTTACAATCTGTGTAATATCTCTATAACCGGTGATTGAAAAGTAGAAATGCGCAAGTGTGAAGCTATAACATCAAAGTGAAACAACTTGTGGGCTGTAATTGCTTTCGATTTTATATTGCTATTTGGTGTGTTTATGTCAGCACACAAGAGTGTATTATTGTATGTATGATTGGCACGATTATTTAGGTTGGGAATAAATTAGATTTAAAGGGAACCTGTCATGTGGATATTTGATTAGAATCTAACTAATTATATACAATCATTAACTACTAAAAAGTACCTTAGATGTATTCACTTACTGGTGTGACAGATGGTTACCTCATAATATACACACAAAGATGCCGCATGCTAATGAGCTGATTTGAGTCCAGCGTGATGTCATTGAGTCCAGCGTATATTTATTTCAGAGCTATAGCCACTCCCCTGCCCAGCTGCTGCTGATTCATATGGAAAAAAACTGTCATTCAGCAGCAGGTGGGCGGGGAGAGTCAGAAGCTCATGAATATTCATGACTCATCATTATCAGCTGGAGCTTTTCAATACAAGATGTAGGCAGATTGACTGGAATCAGTCACTTATTTATGCTGCCCTTAGTTAGGACACCATAAAACTGGTGACAGATCTTTTTGTATATTTATTGTCTAGCTATTGGATGGTAGCAGACCGTGCTCTATTTTGGTAAGCTTCCCATAATATTTTTTTTTTATGTCCAAACTATATTCGAGCCTTGACCCATGACTAAGGATATTTACTCTGTTTAAGAGTTTTTGCTCCTAATCAGTACAGAGTTGTAAAAGTAGACTTCTAGTTGGTTGGGTGAGATGCCTTCAGGGCAGCATTTGGAAAGTACATATTCTCATTGCAGTGCCACAGCTGGCATAGGGAGCCTTATAGACAATGTCTCCTGGGAAAATTGGGCCCAACACTGTCTCTCTAGTGCTCCCTCTAGGTAGTCACACGGTAAAACCATTGTTTGAACCATAATAGAGTCTTGAGATGTGCCTAGAGATTTCAGCCAAACTTAATCATGTCTCAAGTTTTAGTATGGATAAGACTTTGGCTTACAAGGTAGCTACCTATAGGTGGCACTAGAAAGACGTGTTTCACATACCTCCCCAAGAAGAATCAGTACCTTCTAACAGTTGCTTTGTAGGCATCTCCCCCAACCAACCAACCAGAACCCTTCTCTGCACCGATAAGGAGCAAAAACTCTTACAGGGGTGGTCCAGTTTCAGAATAAAACAGGTCAACCCTCGGGGTCCACCTGCTATAAAGAACTGGTATATACTAAACTGACAAATCTTGTTCTGTTTTTGTTTCTCTGGCCAGGCTATATTTAGCCAGCTGCAGTGGTGCTATCATGTCAACATGTGACCAGTGCAGCTAATTAATGACCTCAGCGGTGCAACCCACAAGGCCAGTGATGGGCTGAAGAAGTCATGTGTTCTCGATGTGACATCACCACTGCAGCTGGTTGAATAGAGCTGAAGCAGCAGCAAGGGATCTTTAAGAGATTAAGAGTTCTTTATTGCAGGTGGGGCCCGAGAGGAGTCTGATTTCCTCCTAAAACTGAACAGTCTCTTTAAATTATGCTGTCTACACATTGTGATTGTCTTGGCTGCCAGGTTATGTCACCAGTAAACCAGGATAAGAAAAAGAGAACAGTGTGCATGAGACAGAATACCAGAAAAGTGGAACATAGGAACTCAGGCTGATGGTTTTCTGATCACCCTAAGGTCTCCTGCACACGACCGCCGTGTGCACCCGTGGCCGTTGTCCCATTTAACGTGTTTTTCTGTGGTCCCATTGACTTTCAATGGGTCCGTGGAAAAATCGGAAGCTGCACCGTTTGGCAGCCGCATCCGTGATCCGTGTTTCCTGGCCGTGAAAAAAATATGACCTGTCCTATTTTTTTCACGGCCAGCGGTTCACGGACCCATTCAAGTCAATGGGCCCGTGAAAAAACACGGATGCACACAAGATTGGCATCCGTGTCCGTGATCCGTTGCCGTAGGTTACTTTCATACAGACGGATCCGAAGATCCGTCTGCATAAAAGCTTTTTCAGAGCCGAGTTTTAACTTCGTGAAAACACAGATCCGACAGTATATTCTAACACAGACGCGTTCCCATGGTGATGGGGACGCTTCTAGTTAGAATACACTACGAAGTGTGTACATGACTGCCCCCTGCTGCCTGGCAGCACCCGATCTCTTACAGGGGGCTGTGATCCGTACAATTAACCCCTCAGGTGCCACACCTGAAGGGGTTAATTGTGCGTATCATAGCCCCCTGTAAGAGATCCGGGGCTGCCAGGCAGCAGGGGGCAGACCCCCCTCCCTCCCCAGTTTCAATTTCATTGGTGGCCAGTGCGGCCCCCCCCGGCCCCCCTCCCTCCCTCTATTGTATTTATAACATTGATGGCCAGTGTGCGCCCCCCCTCCCTCCTTCTATTGTATTTATATCCCTGGTAATGGGGACGCTTCAAGTTAAAATATACCATCGGATTGGAGAAAACTCAGATCCGATGGTATAAAAGGGACTCCTGACTTTACATTGAAAGTCAATGGAGACGGATCCGTTTGCAATTGCACCATATTGTGTCAACGTCAAACGGATCCGTCCCCATTGACTTGCATTGTAATTCAGGACGGATCCGTTTGGCTCCGCACGGCCAGGCGGACACCAAAACGACTTTTTTTTCATGTCCATTGATCCTCCAAAAATCAAGGAAGACCCACGGACGAAAAAAACGGTCACGGATCACGGACCTACGGACCCCGGTTTTTCGGACCTTAAAAAAAAAAACGGTCGTGTGCAGGAGGCCTAAAACAAATCACTCCTGTGCTAAAGTGCCACCCCCAGACAGGCTTCTGTTAAGGAACCATGACTAGGTTCACACACACATGTTAGTACTATATTTTGCATATACTGTATGATAGGAAATTCTCTTGACATTTACATCTACTGTGCTCATACACGTATTTCCAGAGGCATAACCTGCAATTCCTGGTCCCCAAAGTAAAATTTCAAACAGGGGCCTGCTACCTACCATGTTTCATTTATAATACTAGTCTTTTCTTATAGGGGGGAGTAACCATTGGTACTTATCAGTATATTGAGCTATAAACATGTAGCACATATAATCTTTATCGTAAATTATGGTTTTCCTATTTGTCCGTAAAAAATGTTGGATGTCTGTGATTTTGGGATAAGTTGTCCAGAAAAAAAAAGTCTGGTTGGGAGCCCTGCTTGCCACTAGGACCTATTTCTTTGGTTTAAAACTATTAGACTTGATGATGCAGGGATTGGGCCTCGAGAATAATTTCCTCTGGAGGACCCAAGGAACCCCAGCCTGACATTGCTCTGAGGCACCAGCAGCCAGGTGCATCAGTCCATATAGAATGGGGCTAAAGTTACAGTATGTATCTTGTGCAATATTGTGCTCATCATTGTCACTGTTACACACACCCAGATGGAGATGTGGACTGTGAGGCTTCATAGTATAGCCCCTGCCCTGATGCTAGAAATCATAACATTCAACTATGTGCCCCCTTCATGATGCAATGCCCCAATACAGCATAATGCTAAAGTGACATTCCAGTAACTTATGTAAACCGTTCACTGCTCCATTCACGATGTCAATCATGATTAAACTGTATTAGCGGTGACAGTGGGGAATTCAGAAAGATAAATTGTTAATAATGTGGCCCACTGTCATGTACACCATTAATTTGTACAGTTGAAGCTAAAAATATGCTCCTAAGTCCTGCTTAAAACAGCGATTTTACTGCAACTTATCCAAAGGGGTTTCAAGAGGGTGCACAAACTTATATTACTCA
Organism: Bufo gargarizans; assembly: GCF_014858855.1. Taxonomy (NCBI): domain Eukaryota; kingdom Metazoa; phylum Chordata; class Amphibia; order Anura; family Bufonidae; genus Bufo; species Bufo gargarizans. Next base: position 23,230,704 of record NC_058087.1, on the reverse strand, counting down.
ACTCAAGGGTGGGGGGGGCTTATTGTGAGAATAAATTTATTCTCTTTTCGTCTCTTTAGTAAAACCGGGAAGGTGAATTTTAGGCAACGTGAAGGTAAGAGCTCTAGGGGGAAAACCCGCGTTAATGTATCCGCAATATAAATACACAGTGATAAGATGAATTCCCTTTCTTCTTCGCAAATACACCTGAACTTTGACCTTAGTCGACTGCAGACCCTGGGGTAATACATACATTTAATCTATTGCTGTCCCTGTATGATACAAGCCTTGTAGAGGGATTGCTGCTCACAGGGAAACATTACATTTCAAGGCCAGTGAGGGCCGATTATAGTTTTAAGGAAAAAATTATTCTTTCCATAAGTTTAATGATTATTAAAAAAAAACATGCTTAATGATCTGACATTGTTAAAGGAAATGTATAAAAAAATGTTTTTTTGTTTTTTTCCAGAAAAGGCACCTCTCTCCACCATCCCTATTCCCTTGAAAGAAGTGTGCAAAAGAAACAGAAAATTTGTGGAATCCCACATGGTGTGTTTCCATGTTATAATGTTATAGACAGAGGTGGGCAACCTGTGGCACTCCAGCTGTTGTGAAACTACAATTCTCAGCATGCTTCATTTATTTCCATGAGAGTCTGAGAAGGCCAGAGCAAATATGCATGCTGGGAGTTGTAGTTTAACAACAGCTCGAGTGCCGTAGGTTGCTCACCCTTATTACATAATATTGCTAGAGTATGCATAAATGGGTTATCTCACTTTAGCATATGATATTTATCATGTAGAAAAAGTTAATACAAGGCACTTACCAATGTATTGTGATTGTCCATATTGTCTCCTTTGCTGGCTGGATTCATTTTTCCAACGGATTATACACTGCTCGTTTCCATGGTTATGACCACCCTGTAATCCAGCAGTGGTGGTCGTGCTTGCACACTATAGGAAAAAGTGCATAAGCTGGTGATTTTTCCTGTAGTGTGCAAGCACGGGCCATTGCTGGATTGCAGGATGGTCATAACCATGGAAATGAGTATTGTATAATGCGATGTCAAAATTTATCCAGCCAGCAAAGGAGGCAATACGGACATTCACAATACATTAGTAAGTGCCTTGTATTTACTTTTTCTACATGATAAATGCCATTTGTTGAAATGAAACAACCCCTTTAACATCATGATCTATGGTGCTCCGTGCCCTGGGACCTCCGCTGATCACAAGAAGGAAAACATCATTGTCATTTCAAGTTATTGCCTGAGCAGCATTGCTCTCAGCCACCCAGTGAGTGATCTGTGTCATAGTGTCCAGCATCATAGTTGTCTCTACGCAAGAAGATACTGTGAAGCAGCAGCACTTTACTAGTGACGAGCTCTATTTTGAGGACTGGTGAAGGCCACAGCTGTTGGACCCTTAACAATCAATAAGTGTTCAGTTTTAATGACATATCAATTCGATTCATAACGACTAGTGTTGATCGAGCACCAAAGCGCTCGGGTGTTCTGGCCGAAAACATCGGGATGCTCGGGTGCTCTACCGAGCACCCGAGTATAATAGCCTGATGACTAGTGTTGGTCGAGCACCAAAGTGCTTGGGTGCTCAAGTAGAACACCTCGGGATGGGAGAACCTGAGCATTAAACCAGGCCCCCCCCCCCTGCTCTGAAGAGGGGGGGGGCGTCTGGTTCATAGGAAAAGGTCAGAAATTGATGGAAACACCACTGAAATGGTTCAGGAACAGCATGGGGAGGATGTCTGGATGCATCTTGGACTCCCAGGTCGCTGCTGGGAACGATGTTGTCTGAGTAGTACGCCACCTTTATAGACTGCCCATAATACGCACAAAACCAAAGATAAAATCGATTTTAGAGGAAAAATTGTTAGGAAACATTCTTTCCTGTATATTTACTTGTACATAAAGTGCAAGTGCTGCCAAACATTACAAGGAAGAGGCACTCCAATACAACCTGTATATCACATAAAGGAGGGCCTCATTCACATTATGATACAATTGTTCAGGTAGTGAAACTCCTACACTCATAAAGCCTGACCATCTGACCATCTAAAACATTATGGACGAGGGCCTGCTGCCACTTTGATGATTCTAGATAACCTGGGGCCGATTGCACAATCCGTTAGAAAGTCTGCCCTATCAACTTTCGATGATATTTTCAGCACAAACCATGTAGACCATGAGTAAGGGGGGAATCATGGTTCGATTCCGGAGAGGGAGCCTGAGAAACGGCTACCACATCCAAGCAAGGCAGCATGCGTGCAAATTACCTATTAGATATAATTAGGTGAGGGCCTGCAGGATAGTTGACCCTGTAAAAGATTGTAGGTGAAGGCTGGTGAACCTCAAAAAACATTTGGAGCAAAGGCCTGCTGATCTGACCAACTAAAACATTATGGGTGAGGGCCTGCTGCCACTTTGATGATTCTAGATAACCTGGGGCCGATCGCACATCCCCTTAATGGTGACGATCCATTCGGATGTCTGCCCTATCAACTTTCGATGTTATTTTCAGCGCAAACCATGTTGACCACGGGTAACAGGGAATCAGGGTTCAATTCCGGAGAGGGAGCCTGAGAAACAGCTACAGCTACCACAACCAAGCAAGACAGCATGCAAGCAAATTACCTATTAGGTATAATTAGTGAGGGCCTGCAGGTAAGCAGACCCAGTAAAATATTTTAGGTGCGGGCCGGCAGGTGAGCTGACCCTGTAAAAGATTTTAGGTGCGGGCATGCTGGTGAGCTGACCCTTTAAAAGGATGTAGATGAGGGCCTGCAGGTGAGCTGACCCTCTAAAACATTATATACAAGGGCCTTCAGGTGCGCTCACCCTATAAAAGATTTGAGATGCAAGCCTGCTGGTGAGCTGACCCTGTAAAAGATTTTAGGTGCGGGCGTGCTGGTGAGCTGACCCTCTAAAAGGTTGAAGTGAGGGCCTGCTGGTGATCTGACCCTCTAAAAAATTGTATGTGATGGCCTGCTGGTGAGCTGACCCTGTAAAACATTATATGTGAGGGCCTGCTGGTGAGCTGACCCTCTAAAAAAATTATATGCGAAGGCCTGCTGGTGAGCTGACCCTGTGAAACATTGTAGGTCAGGGCCTGCTGGTGAGCTGACCCTCTAAAAAATTATATGTGAGGGCCTGCTGGTGAGCTGACCCTGTAAAACATTGTAGGTCAGGGCCTGCTGGTGAGCTGACCCTGTAAAACATTATATGTGAGGGCTGACACTCTTAAAAATGATATACAAGGGCTTGCTGGCGAGCTGACCCTGTAAAACATTATATGCGAGGGCCTGCTGGTGAGCTGACCCTCTTAAAAATTATATGCAAGGGCCTGCTAATGAGCTGACCCTGTAAAACATTGTAGGTGAGGGCCAGCTGGTGAGCTGACCCTGTAAAACATTATATGCAAATTGCATATATGCGAGGGCATTTTATGCGACGAATAAGCATGTGTTAATATGATGGGAGAAGAGAAGGAGGATGAGAAAAGGAAGATTCAACCATTTACCCTTGTTTGTGGTGGAAGGGGTGATAGGAATACAGTGTATTTAGTACATTTAAAACAACACATTTAAAGTGCCATTATATTCATCAGCTTTCCTCAGGTGGAGTTAAGAAGTCACAATCAATCCATGCCTTGTTCATTTTTATAAGAGTCAACCTGTCAGCATTTTCAGTTGACAGGCGGATACGCTTATCTGTTATAATGCCACCAGCAGCACTAAATACCTGCTCAGACAAAACTCTGGGCAGGCCAGCACCTTCAAGGCGTAGAACACAGCTTGAACACACAGTAGTTGTTAGGCACTAAGGGATCATTGAGGATGCTGAGACGGTCTGCTATGTACTCCTTCACCATCTTCCAAAATTCTTCGCTCCTTGTGACACTAGGCCGCACATCAGGGTGAGGGTGCTGGCGGGGTGTCATGAAACTGTCTCAGGCTTTGGAGAGTGTTGCCCTGCCTCTGTTGGAACTGCTGTGTGTTTCCCTTGTTTCGCCTCCTCGGTTGGTCAAGGAACTACAGAAATTTTTGGAGCATTTTTTCAACAATGATCTTCTGTTATTGCACAGTTTTGCTCGTCCTCTTCACAAGAGAAATGAGAGTTGAGAAGTTCTCTTTGTAGCGGGGGTCGAGAAGGGTGAACAACCAGTAATCGTGTTGGCCAAAATGCGTATAACACGAGGGTCAGGGAAAGGCAGCCTAACATGAAGTCAGCCATGTGTGCCAGAGTACCAACAGGCAAAACTTTGCTGTCGTCATCATGAGGATCACTCTCAATCTCCTCATCCTCTTCCTCCTCTTCCTCCTCTTCTGCCCACCCACGCTGAACAGATAGAATTAAACTTCCATGGGTACTACCCTCTGTAGCGAACGCAACCGTCTCCTGCTCCTCCACCTCCTCCTCCTCATCGTCCAATTCGCACTGAGAAGACGAACTAAGGGTGGTCTGGCTATCATCCTGTGTAATGTCTTCCCCTATTTCCACCACTTCTGCATGCAAAGCGTTGTCCTTAATTGTGAGCAGCGAGCGTTTGAGTAGACACAGAAGTGGGATGGTTACGCTGATAATAGCGTTATTGCCGCTCACCATCTGTGTTGATTCCTCAAAGTTTCTTAAAACCTCACAGAGGTCATACATCCATGCCCACTCCTCGCTTCTGATTAGCAGAAGCTGACTGTAAAGGCGACGACCATGTTGCATCTGGTATTCCACTACTGCCCTCTGCTGCTCACAAAACCTAGCCAACATGTGGAACGTGGAGTTCCAGCGCGTGCTCACATCGCACAACAGCCGGTGAGCACGTCGCACAACAGCCGGTGAGCTGGCAATTTCAAGCACTGCTGCAGTGTTGACAGACTGGCTGAAGCTGTCGATGACTCGCGGAAATGTGCACACACGTGGTCCACCTTCACCAGTAGCTCAGGCAAATTGGGGTAGGTTTTGAGAAACCACTGAACCACTAAGTTTAAGTTTTACGTGGGCTAGGCATGGTATGTGTGTAAGCTTCCTGAGTTCCAAAGCTGCCACCAAGTTACGGCCATTATCAGACACAACCATGCCTGGTTCTAGATTGAGTGGCAAGAGCCACACAACAGTCTGGTCTCTTGTCCCCTGCCACAGCTCTGTGGCGGTGTGCTCTTTGTCCTCTAAGCATATCAGCTTGAGCACGGCTTGTTGCCGCTTCCCCACTGCAGTGCTAAACTGCTTCCAGCTACCGTCTGATGACTGACTGGTCCCGCATGCAGATAATTCGGAGGTGGAAGTGGAGGAGGAGGCGGAGGAGGAGAAGTGGAGTTTGGAGCCACTAACGTAGGTGCTGACGGAAACCCTGATTGACTTAGGGCCCGCAATCTTTGGCATCGGTAGCACCTGTGCCATCCCAGGGTACAACTTGCTCCCGGCCTCCACAACTTTCACCCAGTGTGCTGTCCCTGGCCGAATGCACTTGTCCATGTGTCCTTGGTTAAGTGGACCTTCCAAGTAACTTCGTTGGTCAGGGCACGTGTGATGTTAAGAGACACATGTGTGTCTAAGGCAGGCATGGCATCAGGCTGCTGAAGTCCTCATTGTCCACAAGCCTAAATGGCAACATTTCCAGGGCCAGTAATTTGGAAAGCTGCACATTTAGTGCTTTGGCCTGTAGGTGGGTGGCTGGGGATTTTCGCTTGCGTTCAAAGGCCTGGGGTAAGAACATTTGGATGCTGCGCTGGGACACGGAAATGGATGTGGTCGCTGATGGTGCTTGCGAAGGTCCAGGTGCAGGGCGGGAGGTATCGGCCTGAGCCTTCGACAGGGGATTGGCCAGCACGTAACATAGGTGAAGAGGAGGCAGTGGTGTGACCCGCAGACACAGATTGTGGACCCAGGCATTCGTCCCACTTATTATCATGCGGGTGGTGGTAAGGTTGCTAGTGTTCACTCCCCGGCTCATTTTCGTATGGCACAGGTTGCAAACTACTATTCTTTCCTCAAAAAAGCGCCACACTGTGGAACATCTTCGTTGTCCTGCGCTGTCCTGCAAACTGGGACATGAAGCCAAGTATCATGGATCATTGTTTTTTCTTGTGCTCTTGCAGCAGGCACGGTTTCTCCGCGCCCAGGGCCACGGCCTCTGCGTGCACTATCAGTATCACGGCCACTTCCCCGTCCCTTAGAGTAGGTTCCATTTTGTGACAATGTGTTTTTTGCTGATGATGTCATAATACTGCTTGTCTCCTAGATAGCCTTCTATGAGCACGCTCTCTTGAGCACAGATTCCAGGCAACCTCAGTTTTCCATCAACTGTCCAGATTTATTGCCAGAGGGTGGTACATAAAATAAACATAAACAAACAAAATTCTATGCCTGTCCGGCTCTAACTATAGAATGAGGAACTCCTGACTAGCCTTGTGCCAGCCTAACACTGGACACCAAACATAACCCTATTGTTTATACCACCTGCTATACTCACAGAGACTCCAAGCAGTTGTGTCCCTAGGCAGAGAGAGAGAGACGTGTCTCTATTCTCAGCCTTATATCCGGCTAGCACACCTGAGTAGTGATTACCTGACAGCCTAAAACCCGGACTGTCCGGATGGAGTGGGGCCCACCCTTCTCTCCCCACTTTATTTTTTTTTACTAACCCGAATTGCATAGAGGTCTGTGTAGACCTCTGCTGAACCTTTCCCTGGTTGCTTTTTAAATGACAGAAGTGAGGAACCTTGGGCACACATAGACCCCATCCATTACTTCTCCAGATACTCTGTCACTCATGGTTATATTGAAAAATAATACCATTCTTAAGACAGAATGAAAAACAATATGGCCATTTAGGGGTTAATTTTTTTTAAAAACAACTAGCCTCATCCACTTGATCGCGCTGCAGCAGCTTCTGCTATCTTCACTGAACAGGACCTACCAAAGGACCTGCAATATGCGTGATGACATCACCACGTGGGATATTTATTATACACCAGAAAACTGGTGAGAACAAGTCACAAATTGCATGTCTGTGACTTTTCCAACGCCAAAAAATTGCTCAAAAGTTTTTGCAAGAGTGGCCAGCCTCTCCACGAAGAGGGGAGGTGTTAAACGCACAGAGGTGGCGATGCTTGTGGCCTGCCACACTTATCTTTTACACCAGTTTTCGGTCATAAAGGAACACTGAAATCTACACCAACTAGGGGATGGCGTAGATATCAGCATGGGCTCACAGACTGCCAGATGCTGCGTTTAATTTATGACGAGGTAATTAGGTGTAGCATCCATCAGTACGTTTGGTTATTGTAGACTGACGTAAGTGGTCTATGATAAATCTGCCCTTTTGTGTTTTTTCTTAGATGTCTATTGCGACAATGTCACTATAGTCTACTTGCTTCTGTAGTGTCTCTGAATCATTTATAGGTTTTGCTCTATTATGATGATGTCATGAGTATTTTTCTATAGGCTGTCTTCTACTTTTATCATGGCATGTAAGGAATTTGCACTGATTATGATCATATTAAATTACAATAGATTTGTATTTTTGTTTGCTTTATTATTATTATGATGTCATAACAGTATTTGTCTGATTAGTCTGATCCTACAATCACGCTTCTCTGCTCAATTTGTCCATTTATCCAATATAGTATAAAGTTGCATAACTTTTTATTGTCTAATGAATTCATTATATTGGCATACAACTCTTTTAAATGCCTCTTGGGAGATATTTTTGGGTGGAAGTTAGGAGAACTTTGATAAATTGAAACAAAAATACAAAACAAACATTTGGCCTAAGCTGAGCCTTACTTTATGTTATCACCAGCAATTCAGTTGGCTTATACAATATATTATGATATTTATAAATTTCTGATATCTATATTTTTCTGTTGTATTTTTCAACGTTAAACTGCATTTAATGTGATGTTGAAAGTAAAATGAAATTCAGATTTCCTGTGGTAATACATAAATGCCTAATTTACTGTCCTGCTTAATGTTGTACATTTGCTCAAGTCATTATCCCCATTTCTTGATATAGCTACACTGAAGGATGAAAGACAATGGCAGAGGATCCATGAAATGAACGGTTCAGGATATGATGGCTCCAGCCGGCACAAGCCTCTCTTATGTGGAAAGCACATCAAATGCAATTCTGTTTTGATTAATAATTCTCTCAAGTTTCTGTACAGTTCACTTGTCACATGAATAATTGAATACGAATGAGAGTTCTAGTAAATTATATACCTAATTTTAAGTAGAAAATGACAACAGAGAAAAGTAAATGATTTTGTTTGAAAATGGCTTTGAGTGAGCCCAGGAAAATGTAGAAATTATTTACTCATATCCCCAAATAATTATACGATAATATATGGTTTCTATGAAGACGGCATTACCATAATTCATTAGCTTCTCTTTTAGATGTGTATATGCCGGCTAATATCAAGTGCTATACCAATCTGTAGCAAAAGCTGAACATTTAAAGAGGACTTATCATAAAAAGTGATCATGAATGATCACTACTTAAACAGCTGTTGTTCCTTCCCTTTTTGAGTCTTGTTCCCTATCTCTGCTGCCTTGGTAGATGTCACACAGCTCATACACAAAAAGAAACTGCTGCAGCATCCCTCTCCTCTCCTTCCTCTGTTCTATATATGCAGATCCCAGTACAGGGGTATCTGAACTTGTTTGACAACATACTGTACTCATAGGCGTGCGCACGGGGTGTGCCGGGTGTGCCTGGGCACACTCTAATAGGTTCGTCACCTCCATGCGCACTGCCCCCCAGCCTATTTCCCTGTCTGTTTTGCTGGCTGCCGCCGCCCGCCGCGCTGTCAATTCATTTACAATATCTGGCTGTGGGCTGCCGGCGGGCGGTGGCTAGTATTCAAATAGGGGGCGGAGTCCCGGACCCGGCGGAGGCAGAGAGGGAGTGCGTGCTGTGCGGCGCAGGCTGCGTTGACGTTGACGTCACGTCACGCTGCATCTGAATAGTAGTACCCTGCCTGCGCGCCTGGCCGTCAGCTAGCTGGTGAGGTGAGGGCTGGGCATATAAAAAAAGTAGTATGTACCCCCCGTCCCACAGTGCTACGAATCCTCTGTTGTCGCCTGTATTATCCTGATACCCCTCAGTTATATAATATATCTGAGGGGTATCAGGGTAAATCATACAGGGGATAATATAACTAGGGGTATCAGGGTACATGAGGGGAAATATAACCGAGGAGGGCTAGGCTACTATCAGACATTATACAGGGGTAATATAACTTATCTTACCCCTCACCCCTGTATTATGTCCCTGATAGCCCTGCTCACTTGTATTACCCCTGTATAATGTACCCTGATAGATACCCCTTAGTTATATTACCCCCTGTATAATGTACCCTGATACCCCTCAGTTATATAATATAACTGAGGGGTATCAGGTTAAATTATACAGGGCGGGGTAATATAACTAGGGGGTATCAGTGTACATTATTATACAGGGGTAATATAACTAAGGGGTATCAGGGGACATTATTATACAGGGGTGATATAACTTAGGAGGGCTATCAGGGGACATTATACAGAGGAAATAAAACTTATATTACCCCTGTATAATGTCCTTGATAGCCCTCCTCAGTTATATTACCCCTGTATAGTGTACCCTGATACCCCTTAGTTATATTACCCCCTGTATAATTTACCCTGATACCCCTCAGTTATATTACCCATGTATAAAGTCCCCTGATAGCCCTCCTCAGTCATATGTCATCCACAGATCCCCCATAACAGTGTGTCATCCACAGGTCCCCCATAACAGTGTGTCATCCACAGGTCCCCCATAACAGTGTGTCATCCACAGGTCCCCCATAACAGTGTGTCATCCACAGGTCCCCCATAACAGTGTGTCATCCACAGGTCCCCCATAACAGTGTGTCATCCACAGGTCCCCCATAACAGTGTGTCATCCATAGGTCCCCCATAACAGTGTGTCATTCACAGATCCCCCATAAAATGTGTCATTCACAGATCCCCCATAAAAATGTGTCATTCACAGATCTCCCATAAAAATGTGTCATTCACAGATCTCCCATAAAAATGTGTCATTCACAGATCCCCCATAAAAGTGTCATCCACAGATCCCCCAAAACAATGTGTCATCCACAGATCCCCCATAAGTGTGTCATACACAGATCCCCCATAACACTGTGTCATCCACATATCCCCCATAACAGGGCACCTGCGCACTATGGAGAGACTGAAAGGAGGGGAAGATCCGCGGAAGCAAGCAGAGGACGGCACAGCAGACGACTGAATGGCTTCTTTTGTAGGTAAATTATTTTATTATAGTGCTGAAACTGCTTTAAACTCTAAAGAAAAGTTTTGGAGAGTGTTTCTCTCTTTCTCAGGTATGAAGCAATACCGAGGAAGAAAGGAAAACTCTTGAAAGCTTGTCTTTTAAGTATTAGGATAGTACAATAAAAAGGTACCCCTGCATACCGCAATACTCTCGTATTTTGTAATCTTATTTATATATACTTATTTAGTTTTTTTCAGTAGTATGATTATATGGTGGAAATTATTAGTGCCCCCCGCCCCCATTTTTGACTGTGGTATATTATGTGCCCCCCCCCCTATATATTGTTCCTAGGCGCAGAGGCGGAGTCACGGCAATGCTAGGGTGAGGCCCAGCCTGTGTGTATATGTGTGTGTGTATATAATTATATATATACAGTGTGTGTGTATATATATATATATACACACACGCACACACACACATATATATACATACATACATAAATACACAAATACACAAATACACACGTGTGCGGGGCGTGTGTTTTTGTGCTTTAGGGTGCACACCCTAATGCAATAGGCTGCGCACGCCTATGACTGTACTGTAATGTTTTATAATGTTATTTAATGCAATTTAGTGTATACTCAGTATTTCTGAGTATGGGGCATGCACAGAGAGAGCTATTTATCCTGGTCCAGCCCTCTTAGGGAGATTGGGGTGTGGGCTGGGTCCACCCCATAGTTCCAGAAAATTCTAGTTAGTCTGAGGTATAACTTGAAAGGGGTAGGGAGCAGACACCATGTGCTCCTTCCCTCTAGCTTTAATAATCAAGAGACAGATCTCCTTGGGATCCTCTGCTTTTGGTACAGAAAGAGAGGAAGAAAGACAAGATTGGAGAATCTGCATGGCCATAAGAGGATTCAGTCAATAAAGCTCCCCAGAACCTGCTTCTGGAGGGGTAACAAGTTAAGACACTCTACACATGTGAGGAATGACTTGGCCAGTCATATCATTGAACCTGCACAGGCATTATTGCAAGTCCCCATCCAGAGATTCTAGAGAGAGAAATGGTTGTACTATAACTGCTACTATAACTGCTATTTTTAATTAAAGTAAAGAAGGACATTTGCTGTGTTAAATCTGGCCTGGTAACTGGCTCCTACTACACCACACTCCAGCAATTGCCTTACTACACTCCTGCTAAGCACTAACACAACCACCAACAGGTACCACAGGAGCCCAAACTACAAGGAGTGTCCCAAGAGAAGAAAGGGTGTGCACTCCTTTTTAACTAAACCAGCCCTAAGGAGCAACAGTTAGATATGAGCAAATTGCTTAAAATTTGATTTGGTCAAATTGGTTGACCAACTTGGTTTTGGGTCTTAATCAACTCTACCAGAATTGAACGGGCTCCATTTGGCTGGACAACTTGTATATCTCTTATCTCTCTTTATTTAAAAAAATTTAATTAATTTCTCTCTCTCTCCAAAATTCACCCAAATCAAATAACCAAAACTTCTGATTTGAATGCACCTTGAATTTTTAACTTGTGTCAAATCTAATTCATTTAGAACTGATTTAAAAATCTCTAGTTTCAGGTCATGAGAACATTTTTGAGTCGAGGAAGAGAAACTCAAATATCACATTCAGAGGTTAGGAGAACCCCTGGACATATCCCAAGCGTTTGTAGACAAGACAAATAGATCCAGAAAAAGCCAAAACGAAAGCTTTATTAAACAAAATTACCAGACACAAACATAATCGGAATAAGCTTAGACATAAAGGTAGGGGACAGTGGCAGAAAAGGAACCACTGAGCCAAGTTTCCAGTTTGATTTTGAGCCAAACCCTAAGTGTGTCATTCCGGTGCTCCCCAGGTTTTAATGCTTCAACCCCTATACAGGGATCTGGTTTTCTCTGCAGGGTAGCGACTGGACCACTACCTCCTGAGATGGTCCCAGTACACGCGACAGCCGACATGCAAAGAAATAGAGATGCTGGTGCATGGCACCAGCGGTCCAGGCATATTGCAATATATGGAAAACAGACAAACTAGAAGAATAGGAACCTAAACATAAAGTCATAGGGCACTGTTCATACACTAAAACAGGTTTCAGGATCACAGACAAAGCCAAATGGCCAGGAACCCATGTGGCTCAGGATACAGGGAGCATGGCGTTCATAGCCAATAGAGACAAAGTAACATTGATGAATAATCAAGCCAAACAAGTCAGGGTAGAGTCACCAACACACTGGTCAGGAGAGAAAGCACACTGCAAACAGCATTCCTGGAAACAAACAGATGTCCCAAGAATGCAGCTCTAAGATCTAAGGCCTTGGCTACACTGGGACTTTTTGTAGCACAACTGAATGATTTTAACTACTGTATTGAACTATAGCTACAGTCCAGATGAATACACTCTTGTGGACTGCAGCTGCCACGAAATAGTTAAAATGAATAGAAAAAGTTGCAGTGTAACTGAGGCCTAAATAGCAGAGTAATTAAGGCTAAGTCTAAACGGTGATAGTGGTCACACGGACATGATCCCTTGATCCCATTGAAATGAAGTTGCAAGAAATCCAATACAACTGGATTTCTTGCGACTGCCGTGGCCATCCCATTCATTTCTATGGGATCACCGCTGCTGTGTCGCCGTGTAGCTATAGCCTAAAACACTTGACCACCTGATGTTTAGACGCACAGATCAGGGAAACATTAACCCTAGATGAAAACAGAGAGCATACTAGTCACAGAGCACTGTTAAACAGAAGACCGCAGCCAGCAAGTACAACTCAAGCAACCAGCATACACTGGACAAGTCAACCGCAGCCAGTGCACAAGAGGGCAGGCAGCCAGCTCACACGGCAACATAGTGTCACAGCGAGCCACATCGTAACATCAAAGCTGGTGGGAGGTAAGGAAGATGGCACTTCTCAGTTTGAACATTTAGTAGATCATGCATTCACATGAACCAGAGGTGAAATTCCCATTTCAGAGATTTGTGCTCAATTCTATGGATAAATGTCCAAGATGGTAAAATTTATTTATTGACTATATATGTACAGGTAGCATCCAAAATGTATCTGAATATTTGATTTTAATGATGCTGATGGAGGAGCTGCTGATGCCGATGGTAATGATCGATTTCACTAATGTGACAAGCTGATTTTGATACTATTTTTAAAGAAGATGATGTCACAAACATGGGCCCTAACATCTCATTAGACAGTTCTGTGCTGGGTCCTTTGATATACCTGGAATATAAAGAGTTCAATTCTTATTCCCCCCCCCCCCGCCCCCCTCTGTATTACAGATATATACCATGCCTATTAAATTTGATATTTATACCTAAAATTGCTGTTGCAGCATTTTACAATTTGTGACCAGAAAACAACACTTATTTTTCATTTTTTTTAACATACAGAATGCGTAAAAAAGCCAATTAATGTCAGACTATTGTTCATGTCAACAAATTGTGAATCTCTATGTACATAATGTACATCCTAGGCCATAATTAGTGGAAATGGTCAAATGGTTTCACACAAGTAGAGTCTGAATTATTTCATGTGAGTTGCATCAGTGATAGGGCCATCCAGTAAAATCAGCTCATCGTGTAAATCACTTCACAGTAAGGACCATACACACAGCAATGCCATATTACAAGTTGGTATACACTCAGGCTTGGACTGGCCCACAGGGGTACAGGTAAATCCACCGGTGGGCCCCTGAGCAAGGTGGGATCCTAGTCTCCCACCCCCTGCACAAGTGGCACATAACACAGTAGCCTTACTGCACTACATACATATATTCAATGTACAGCACCCCAACCAGCCTATGTTCATATAAAAAACTTGATAGATTATAAAATAAAACTCCCCAGTTTATTATTATAGACACGATCACAGCTGAGATGACTTCTAGGTATAGAGGAAAGCTGCCAGTATACTCTTCTCCCCAGGACCTACCTTCTCAAAGTTGCTGCAGGGACTCCCATATTAAAAAATCTGGTAGCATCTTGCTGCTGTGTGAGCAGATTATATATGACTTTATCAGTATGGTAGGACCCCAAAATACAGGGGACACTCGAAAAATTTGAATTTCATGCAAAAGTTAATTTATTTTAGTAATGCAACTTAAAATTAGAATATTGTGAAAAAGATTCAATATTCTAGGCTCAAAGTGTCACACTCTAGTCAGCAAATTAATCCATACCCCCTGAGCAAAGGGGACCTGAGCCATAATCATCTAAATTATAACAAATAAAGGCTTGAAATATCTCGATTTGCATGTAATGAGTCTCATATATTAGTTTCGCCTTTTAAGTTGCATTACTGAAATAAATAAACTTTGCACAATATTCTAATCGAGTTTGTTCTGTACACTGTACACACTCCATGCATTGGGGTCATTCTGCTTGCCTACAAGGGATGCTACAACTTCTACAGCTCTTTCTATGACAGCTTTTGAGTATTTTGTTGTCCTCTCCATATTGCTGTCCTCAGTTTTCTCTGATGTTCAGGGGTCTTGTTACTGATGATGAGTAGAGGAACCAGAACACGCACTAGTTGTTCTTAACGATACTGTATAAGGAAGTACAGTAGTCATTCTACTAGCTATAATTTCCTTCCTCCACTACTAAAGAGCAGACTAAGGGCTCAGGCACACGAACGTATTTTCTTTGCGTGTCCGTTCATTAATGCGGACAACAATAAGGCATGTTCAATTTTTTTGCGGAATGGAAATACAGACATACGGAAATGTAATGCACACGGAGTACCTTAAGTTTTTTTTGCGGATCCATTGAAATGAATGGTTCCGTATACGGTCCGCATACAGAACACAAAAAGTGGAACATAAACGTGTGCAAGAGGCCTAAGTAAAATGCAGGGATGGTGCATACTACGGCTCCAAAGTAAGGATGACCGAACCAGCTCGGACCAAACTTTGCTATTTTTCGGACAGCAAACGAACCCAAATATTTTCAGATTAGTCTCTGATGAATCCACTAAAACAGCACGTAGAGCCATTTTAGTGCAGCTGTCAGCGGGAAAAAAGGACTAGGGATAAAGAAGAAGGGTTCTCGCATGACCCTGAAAGGAAGTGGGGGGAGGGCTTGCCCGGATTGGCTCCCAGGCTGGCAGACAGTTTAGATGAGCCAATCATTGCTGCAGCAGACAGGGAGGGTACCTACCAGAACAACCAGAACGTCATTCTGTGCTCGGCTTTAAATGAGGGTGATTTTCACAGAAATCCTTTTTTGTGAGGTTCAAATTAATTAAGCAGTAGTGATAGACGAACATCGGCCAAGACAATTCGCAAATGCGATCCCGCGAACGCGATCAAATGTTCACAAACCACAAGTTTGCTGCGGGCCCCATTCATTTTAATGGCAGGTGAACCTGAAAAACATTCAGGTCATATTTGCAGTCACCAAATAATTACTAGAAGTGCACAAATCGTCCCACAACATTGACAGTGACATACCAGAGGAGGATCAATGGCAAAAATTCCCACAAAATATATGTATTTTAATTAAGGGCCATTTTTATGCGTCTTAAAGGGAAACTCTCAAAAATGTGGCCTGCTGGAGCCTAGAACATTTTTATTTTAGCCCCCAGGAGTACGGGCCCTAAAAATTATGCATTCAACGTACAGAAAAGATCAAGTGATTATGTGGATGGAGGTATATTAGGCGGTCAGCGTATAACAATTTTACTGTTGGCCAGTTAGATTATAGGCCCCAAAAATTATGCATTCACTGTACAGAAAAGATCAAGTGATTATGTGGCTGGAGGTATATTAGGCGGTCAATGGATATCAATTTCAGTGCAGGCCAGTGGACTAAAGGCCTCAAAAATTATTCATTCACCGGACAGAAAACATCAAGTGATTATGTGGCTGGAGGTATATTAGGCGGTCAGTGAATAACAATTTTACTGTTGGCCAGTTACATTATAGGCCCCAAAAATTATGCATTCACCGGACAGAAAACATCAAGTGATTAAGTGGCTGGAGGTATATTAGGCGGTCAGCGTATAACAATTTTATTGTTGGCCAGTTACATTATAGGCCCCAAAAATTATGCATTCACCGTACAGAAAACATCAAGTGATTTTGTGGCTGGAGGTATATTAGACGGTCATTGGATATCAATTTTATTGCAGGCCAGTGGAGTACAGGCCCCAAAAATTATTAATTCACCATACAGAAAAGATCAAGTGATTATGTGGCTGGAGGTATATCACACCACTGCCTCAATCAGTTTTTTTTGGGGGGGCAACTGGTATATCACACCAGTTGCAATTAGTTGTTCCAATAGCGTTTGTCCCTCTGTATATCTACGATTTCGCAGCAGAAACGCACCCAACTGCTGCACAATACAAATGCACTATACATAAATTATATTAAAGGTATATCACACCCTGCCTCAATCAGTTTTTGGGGGCTCAACTGGTATATCACACAAGTTGCAATTAGTCATTCCAATAGCATTTGTCCCTCTGTATAGCTGCGGTATCGCCGCTGAACCCCACACAACTGCTGCACAATAAAAATGCACTATACAGAAATTATATTAAGGTACAGTACAGACCAAAAGTTTGGACACACCTTCTCATTCAAAGAGTTTTCTTTATTTTCATGACTATGAAAATTGTAGATTCACACTGAAGGCATCAAAACTATGAATTAACACATGTGGAATTATATACATAACAAAAAAGTGTGAAACAACTGAAATTATGTCATATTCTAGGTTCTTCAAAGTAGCCACCTTTTGCTTTGATTACTGCTTTGCACACTCTTGGCATTCTCTTGATGAGCTTCAAGAGGTAGTCACCTGAAATGGTTTTCACTTCACAGGTGTGCCCTGTCAGGTTTAATAAGTGGGATTTCTTGCCTTATAAATGGGGTTGGGACCATCAGCTGTGTATCCACCTGACTTCTCCACAAGTTAAAGTATTTAAATCCTCCTAAATCCAGCACTGTACTACTTACTACTAATTTCTTGGCAGTCAGGAGGCCAGGCGGGCGGGCGCTCGCAGCGTAGCTCACTACATCATGCGCCTGCTCCGCCCACTTTATGAATGAAGCAGGCGGCGCAGGCGCATTGAGCGTAGTGAGCTACGCTGCGAGCGCCCGCCCGTTCTCCTGACTGCCAATAAGTTAGTAGTAAGTAGTACAGCGCTGGATTTAAGATGATTTAAATACTTTAACAATACCCACAAGTTAGATATGATTATACTACAGTGAGCGGGGCCCGGTGTAGTAGAATACAGTGTCTGCACCAGGCCCCGCTGCCATTACAGAACCAGATGACGGCCCCCATTCACTACACAGGGACACTGTTATGGGGGATCTGCGGATGACACATTAGATAAGATGCTATATATGTGTCATCCACAGATGCCCCCATAACAGTGCAATCCATAGATGCCCCCACAATGATCCCCCATAACAGTGCCATCCACATATGCCACATATTCCCCATAACAGTGCCATCCACATATGCCCCCATAACAGTGTCATCCACAGATGCCCCATAACAGTGCCATCCACAGATTCCCCCATAACAGTGCCACCCACAGATGCCCCCATAATAGTGTTATCCACAGACCACCATTAGTTCAAAACCCACCAAAAGCACACCTTTTGGTTAAAAATATTTTTTTCTTATTTTCCTCCTCAAAAACCTAGGTGCGTCTTATGGGCCGGTGCGTCTTATGGGGTGAAAAATACGGTATTTAAGAGAAATTTAGCATTAAGCCTCAATCATCTGTTTACATATATTTATTTTCCACACAGTTGCAATATTATAATTTTTTTGGGGGGGGTTCAGTTTAATTAAGCAGTATATAGAAGTGATTTCTACAGCAATTCCTAAGGTGTAGCAGCAATCTACCTGTGTGTGTTAACGAGAAATTGATCATCAAGCCTCAATCTTCCCTTTCCATTTATTTAGTTTCCGCACGGTTGCAATTTTTTTTTTTTGTTTAATTTTTTTGGGAGGAGAAGGTTTCGTTTAATTAAGCTGCATATATACATGATTATTGCATCAATACCGACATTTTCACGCTATTCAGAATGATTCCAATGAATATACCTCCCCTTGCTGGCGGTGCCCCATCTTGCCACTGTTGCTGTCTGTCTGCATCAATACCCAAGATGTGGTACCAATCTACCTGTGTTTATTAATGAGAGATTGAGTGTCAAGCATCAATCATCCCTTTCCATTTATTTAGTTTCCACATGGTTGCAATAATTTTTTACGTTTTTTTGGGGGGCGAAGTTTAATTAATCTGCATATGTATGTGATTACTGCATCAATACCGATATTATCACACTCCTGTGGCTGATTCTGGTTAATAGACTTCACCTTGCTGGCAGTGCTCTATCTTGCCACTGTTGCTGTGTGTCTATCTATCACCACATTCTGTACGACTGCTGTTGTGGCCTGCATTATGCCACTTATGTCACTTTCTAAGCATTATGTTCTGTACAGCTTCTGTGGCCGCCTCCAACATGCCACCGCTGCATTCATGACACTGCTGAGACCTACCAACCATCATCTTCTGTAAGGCTGCTGCTGCTTCCATCATGCTGCTTCCTTTCTGCCAACATGTACCATATGGCTGCTGCTGCTTCTCGCTGTTAATCCCCTACTACCACCACCATTTATGCAAAGCATCTGCCACCACTACTACTATTACTACTGCTATTGCTGCTACTACCCATAGACATCCTTGTACGTTCCATGCTATATGCTCCTGCTGCTGCCACTATTGCGGCTGCATCCGACTATATCCATACTGTACCCTTTCCATATATCCACACTGCACTGCTGCAGTTCCCAATTAAAAGGGATATTTTTTGGCTCATTCACAAGCCACTCTTTCTTCTTACCATGAATACTTGTGCATGTCATACAGGCAGGCATTCCAATACTGTCAAGGGATTATTTTGGGATGCTTGGTCACCCAAGCCACTTTCTTATTTATGTTGCTGTGTGTTTTTAAATACACTGTATGTTAACACTGTCAAACGTGCGTTTACCCATATCTATGTATATTAGAGGTACTCAGACATCATTTACTATTGACTATTGTGCTCATTGCGTTTTTTAGAACTTGGGTAGGGAAAAAAAAACATAAAAAATAAACAAAAAGAGATAAAAAGTATTTCTAAAATTATAAGTTTTTGGACCAACTTTCAGGGAAATTGGAGCAATTTCGTTTTGGCCCGAACCAATTAAAATCCGAACCAAACTTTTAAAAAAATTAAGCGAACCAGACCGAAACAAATCTTGACTGTTTCGCTCATTTCTACTCCAACATTTATGGACTAAAAGAGATAGCCGTATTACAGTCAGTCCCATAGAGATTGAATGAAATGGTAATTCTGCATTTAAAACGAGGATAAGGGATCATTTATTCTCTGGACAAGAAAGAGAGAAAGGTACAATTTGTGATATACTCTTCCTAGAAACCAAGAGTATTGTCACCAGGCATACAATACTTATGCATATTTTTAGTATCCCTAATGATAAACAGCACTCTAAAGAGAACCCTATAAGGCAAGTCAACCAAGTAAGACAAGTTTCTCCTGGGGGCATTCTAGTTTTATTGTTCTTCTAGAACACGAACTAGCTTGCATGTATCATTGAGAGATGAATAAGTTCCGTGGGGTGTTGTGTCGGATAGGTTTAGGAAAGCTAATTTGAATATCCTTCCCAGCAACCTAGAGGGGCATCGCATGGCCTATTTGACTGTGAACAAGTACTCGGCATACCAGGTGCATGTACATGGCTATTTGGCTGTCACAACAGGTAGGTAAGCAGGGAAGCAACCAAACACGGGAAAGCAAACTGAACAAACGACTAGGCCCAAAAGCTAGGGAGAAAGGGTCACCTCCTAGCGATCCCTAAAAGCTTTCCCAAAGCTGCTGTGCCCATGTGCATACCCTTAGGGAGGATATGCACATACACTCGTGCCTAAATCTGAACTCCCTGAGCAAACCCTAAGCAGCAGGGAAAAGGGAAGAGGCAGCCTGCTTCTTCAAACCAGGAAGAAGCAAGCCTCTCCCTAGAGGCCTAGTAAAAACACACAAAGGTAAATAAAGGAGAGGACTTATCTTGAGCAGAGCTGGAGCAGACGATCTACCACAAATCAAGAGCTCCCAGGAAAAGAACTATAACCCACACAGGCCACTGGGGAAAGGAGGGATAAATAGCATCACTAACAATGAAACCCAGTACACCTGAGGAAAGGTGGATCCAGCTCAAATCCAAATCAAAACAAACCAAGAAGTCAGACATGTGCAGCCAGTCTGACAGATCTCCGCACATTCACAGGGCATGACAGTACTCCCCTTCTATGGGTGACCTCTGGACAACTTTATCCGGGTGTGCCCTGTGAAAGGTCCTCACCAGACGGCTAGCACTGTTATCAGCAGCCGGAACCCACATTCTTTCCTCGGGACCGTATCCCTTCCAGTGCACCATGTATTGGAGGGAACCCTGAAGAACACGTGAGTCGAGAATCTTAGAGATTTCAAACTCCAAATTGCCATCCACCAGGACAGGGGGAGGTGGCAATGGAGATGGTTCCACAGCTTCCACATATTTTTTTAATAAAGACCTGTGAAACACGTTATGGATCTTCCAGGTCTGCGAAAGATCCAGATGAAACGCCACCGAGTTGACAATCGCAGAGATTTTGTAAGGGCCAATAAATCTTGGACCCAATTTCCAAGATGGTACCTTCAGCTTAATATTTCTAGTGGACAACCACACCGAATCACCCACACACAGGTCCAGAGTCAGACCAGTCATACATCTCCTGTCAGCCATCCGTTTATATCTTTCACTTATCTTTTCCAAATTAACTTGGATCTTCCGCCAGATAGATGACAGGGCGGAAGAGAATCTCTCCTCTTCTGGCATCCCAGAAGATCCAGTCCCAGAAAAAGTACCAAACTGTGGGTGAAAACCATATGCGCCAAAAAATGGCGACTTATCAGTGGACTCCTGTCTACGGTTATATAAGGCAAATTCGGCTACAGACAAGAACGAGGACCAGTCATTCTGGTTCTCGGCAACAAAACACCTCAAATAGGTCTCCATGTTTTGGTTAGTGTGCTCTGTCTGACCGTTCGACTGGGGATGAAAAGCCGAAGAAAAAGACTGAAGTAGAATTCCCAGACGAGAGCAGAACACCCTCCAAAACCTGGAAACAAATTGTGTCCCCCTATCAGGCACCACATCGGAGGTAATGCCATGTAGTTTCACAATGTTATCGATAAAAACTTTAGCGAGAGTTTTGGAATTGAGCAAGCTAGGCAGCGGTACAAAGTGGGCCATCTTACTGAAGCGGTCCACTACCACCAAAATGACAGTTTTCCCAGAGGAACGCGGTAAATCGGTAATAAAGTCCATGGACAAATGCGTCCAAGGACGAGACGGGATGGATAAAGGAAGAAGGGATCGTGAAGGCCAAGTGTGAGCCACCTTCGCACGTTCACAGGTCTCAGAAGCTGTCACATAACCTTCCACACCCTTCCACATCCCTAGCCACCAGAATCTCCGAAAAATAGGATCTATGGTGGATTTGCTTCCAGGATGTCCCGCAAAGTCTGCATCATGATGTTCCTTGAACACCTTGAATCGCAGTTCAGCAGGAACAAAGAACTTGTCTGGAGGACAAGAATCTGGAGCCTCCTCCTGGGCCCCCAACACCTCCATCTCCAACTCAATTTGCTTTATATACCCGACAACTCGGGGTACAGAGCGTAAACCACCACCCCATCAGCTAAAATCGGAGCGGGATCCTCTGAATCACTCCCCCTAGGAAAACTATGTGACAACGCATCTGCCTTGACGTTTTTAGCCCCAGGGCGAAAGGTGACCACAAAATTGAACCTAGTAAAACACAGTGACCATCTAGCCTGTCTAGGATTCAGGCGCTTAGCAGACTGCAAGTAAGCCAAATTCTTGTGGTCAGTATATACCGTAATAGGATGAGTAGCCCTCTTCAACCAATGACGCCATTCCTCAAAGGCCAATTTAATAGCCAGCAACTCTCTATCTCCTACATCATAATTTCTTTCAGCGGCCGAGAGTTTTTGGGAGAAAAAAGCACAGGGACGCCATTTGCTAGGGGATGGACCCTGAAACAGAACTGCTCCGACCACCACTTCTGATGCATCAACCTCCACGATAAATGGTTGAGACAAATCCGGTTGCATCAGAATGGGAGCAGACGCAAAACATTTCTTAATAGCAGAAAAGGCCTGTAATACCTCATCCGACCAGACAGAAAAGTCGGCACCTTTTTTAGTCATATCTGTCAAAGGTTTTACAATGGTCGAATAATTCAAGATTAATTTTCTGTAGTAATTGGTAAAACCCAAAAACTGCATCAGAGCTTTCTGATTCTCAGGCCGGTCTCTATCCAGTACTGCCCGGACCTTTTCGGGGTCCATACGAAAAACGAAAACCAGAGTCAGAAAGCAGGTATCCTAAAAACGGTAGCTCCTGGACAGCAAATATACATTTTTCCAATTTTGCATACAATTTATTCTCCTCAAGGATCGACAACACCTGTGTGATCCTGATGGGTCTCCAAATCGGGTGGGTAAATTAGTATATCATCAAGGTAAATAACAATGAACCTTCCCACTAAATGATGGAAAATATCATTCACAAATCGCTGAAAGACCTCTGGCGAATTAGGTAAACCAAAGGGCATGACAAGATTCTCGAAATGACCTTCGGGTGTATTGAAGGCCATTTTCCACTCATCTCCTTCCTTGATTCTGATCAGAGTATTAGCTCCTCTTAAAATCCAACTTGGAGAACACCTTGACTCCGACAATTTGATCAAATAGATCAGAAATCAAAGGAAAGGGGATACGGACCATAATGAGATTCAATTCCCGGAAATCTAAACACGGTCTAAGTGATCCGTCTTTATTTTTTACAAAAAAGAAGCCGGCGGCCACAGGGGACTTAGATGGCCTAATATGTCCCTTTGCCAAACTCTCTACAATATACTTCTGCATAGCTTCTCTTTCGGGTTGGGAAAGGTTGTATAGTAGAGATTTGGGGAATTTAGCTCCAGGGATAAGATTGACCGGACAATCATATTCTCGATGTGGAGGCAGCTCCTGGGCTTCACCCTCCGAGAATGCGTCCACAAAGCCAGAGAGAAACTGAGGTAGGACCGTAGTTGACACCCCTGCGATAGAAGTACCAAGACAGTTGTCCGAACAAAATTCACTCCAGCTACTGATTTGTTTTGTTTGCCAGTCAATAGTAGGGTTATGCTTTATCAACCACGGTAAACCCAGAACCATCGGAGCAGGCAAGCCCTTCATAACAAAACAAGAAATGGACTCAACATGTGAATCACCCACCCTTAACTTAATGTCATGAACGATATGAGTCAGACTCTTTTGTGAGATAGGGGAGGAATCAATAGCAAACACTAGTATCTCTTTATCTAAAGTGCTAGTTCTAAAACCAAGATTTTGGAGGAACTGAAAATCAATAAGGTTTACCCCCGCACCACAGTAAACAAATACCTCAAAATCAATATTTCCTGAGTCTAGCAGCAGTAAAAACCAGTGTCAGGCAGCTGCTGCCAAGGCCAATAAGATAATGGGTTGCATCAAAAGGGGCATAGATGCCCGTGATGAGAACATAGTCCTACCACTTTACAAATTGCTAGTCAGACCACACATGGAGTACTGTGTACAGTTCTGGGCTCCTGTAAACAAGGCAGACATAGCAGAGCTGGAGAGGGTCCAAAGGAGGGCAACTAAAGTAATAACTGGAATGGGGCAACTACAGTACCCTGAAATATTATTAAAATTAGAGTTATTCACTTTAGGAAAAAGACGACTAAGGGGAGATCTAATTAATTTGTATAAATATATCAGGGGTCAGTACAGAGATCTATCCCATCATCTATTTATCCCCAGGACTGTGACTGTGATGAGGGGACATCCTCTGCATCTGGAAGAAAGAAGGTTTGTACACAAACATAGAAAAGGATTCTTTACGGTAAGAGCAGTGAGACTATGGAGCTCTCTGCCTGAGGAGGTGGTGATGATGAGTACAATAAAGGAATTCAAGAGGGGCCTTTATGTACTATGTTACTAGCGCCACCATGGCAGGCAGGAGGAAACGGGTATTGCAGGGAGAATGCATATTTGCTTGGTCAGACTCCCTATTCACACTACCAAGAGTCAGGGAATTCTTTATTTTTTCTTTATGTGAATACCTCCATAGTTTTTCATTACCGTTTTGAGGTTTAACATAAGGACACGCACAAACTAAATGACCTTCTTTTCCACAGAAGTAACAAAAGTCATATTACCCTGGGGTCTAGGTGGGACGGATCCACTTACAGACGGGACCCCCCGCTCGAGAAGAATCTTATACCTTTCTCTAAGACATCTACCAAGCAGCACTGCCAAAGACATGGCCGTTCCCAATGAATCGAGATACTCATGAAAAGCAAGGGCATCTTTCAACCTCTCAGAAAGCCTCTGACAAAACTGACTTCTGAGTGCAGGATCATTCCACCCCAAATCAGTTGCCCTTCTTCTAAATTCTGCACAATACGACTCCACAGTACGTTCTCCCTATAACAAACTGTGCAGCTTAGATTCAGCCAAAGAGACGCGGTCTGGGTCATTATAAAACAAGCCCAAGGCTCTAAAAAATGATATAATGATCTCCACTCTTTGATTCTCGTCACCAGATGACATCAGCCGCAGACGAAAAAACAACCTGCAGGACTCCCTGAACCGTATAAACTCATCACCACCCCCTGAGACCCTATCAGGGAGAGCGACCTTAGGGTCTAAGCAGACCTGATTTCCTCTAACAGCGCCAGACGCCAGAGCATTCTGACACCGTGCAACAGAACTGCAGAGATCAGCAACCTCCAGCGATAATCCCTGCATGCGATCAACCAAGGCATCCATAGCCTCCATTTCGCAAACAGTTTTTCGGCGGGTTGTAATGTCACGACAGGAAGGTAAACAGGGAAACAAACTGAACAAACGACTAGGCCCAAAAGTTAGGGAGAAAGGGTCACCTCCTAGCAATCCCTAAAAGCTTTCCCTAAGCTGCTGTGCCCTTGTGCATACTCTTAGGGTGGATATGCACATGCCCTTGTACCTAAACCTGAACTCCCTGGGCAAACCCTAAGCAGCAGGGAAAAGGGAAGAGGCAGCCTGCTTCTTCAAACCAGGAAGAAGCAAGCGTCTCCCTAGAGGCCTAGTAAAAACACACAAAGGGGAAATGAAGGAGAGGACTTATCTTGAGCAGAGCTGGAGCAGACGATCTACCACAAATCAAGAGCTCCCAGGAAAAAAAACTATAACCCGCACAGTCCACTAGGTAAGGAGGGATAAATAGTATCACTAACAATGAAACACAGTACACCTGAGGGAAGGTGGATCTAGCTCAAATCCAAATCAAAACAAACCAAAAAGTCAGACATGTGCAGCCAGTCTGACAGATCTCCGCACATTCACAGGGCAAGGCGTGACATTGGCATAGTAGGGGCATCGCTTGGTCTAAAATATTGCACGCTTGTACTTGCTGGACCATGTTCTTTCAATCATGAAAAACAGTACCCCTTAGGCAACACATATACATTGTTGAGCAACATACTCTCTCTCTCGTGAGCTCTCTCTTTCTTTCGCTTTCTCGCTATTTGGTTTGAGATGAATTTTGTCTGGTTTGCTCATCTGTAAAACACCAGTCTTAATAAGTTCCATTTTCCAAACCCACAATCAATTTTCTCATATCCATAAGTAATATGTCAATAAATTGAGTAAATTAGTGTAACCTAGCCAGACAGTTAAAACAATGCCCATTTGGAAAAATCTTTCTTATGCATCTAATTACCCTGAAAATGAGCTAGTCAGGAAGGATGTGGAAACAAATCATCCACATAATGCACTGGGTCCACAAGGGCTGCAACAGTAAAAAGTAATTAAATGGGTTGTTTTGGGAGGAAATTTTAGGTGGTGAGGAGGTTGGAGTTGCACTAGTGTCCTGATGCCTAAGGGAGCTCACAGACCAGAAAGCTCCAGTATTATAAATGGTATATAATCAGGAGCTTCAAGTTACGCCTTTGAGTTGTCCAAATCCTACTACATAGCTAGATCTCCCCTTTATTTATATATATATATATATATATATATATATATATATATATATTTAGCAAGATTAAATTTGAATAAAATTTCACTCATCACTATCGGTGGCCATTGATATAATATATGATTCTATTCTGTCTAATATCAGAGGGCTGATCTAGGTGGACCCAAATTATCAGAACCTCAACCACATAATATCCATATACATACTGTAATATAGCGAATATATATATATATATATATATATATATAACTGTACAATATTTTCTGTCCAGAAACAAATACACAAATACACAGTGGGAAAATTTAACTTCAATAACCAAGTCATTCTCAGCATTCTCAGTGACAGTGTCCTCTAAGAGAGAAGTGAACCTTTCCTGAAGTAGAGATTAAGAACAGGCAATCAGAACAATCCATCCATGAAATTAATAAATGTTTAAATTACTTAAATTAAGACCCTCAAAAACTACAGTATGTTATAAGCCACGTACCATGAATTTTTTAAAATGAGAGTGTAGATAAAATATTGTGGATTGATGGACTGCAGTAAAACATTTCCCTGAGGGGTATGTATCAAACGCTTGTAACTCACTCTTGCCTTGCACTGTAAATTTTATATTAAAAATGAGAAATATTGCTCATGATTATGGCTTAAAGCTTTTGTTTTCTGAACAAGTTTTACTGACAAATGGTCACCGCGTAAATAAATTTAGAACATTTTTGATAATATAAGGAAAGAACTACTTAAAGGAGGTGTCCCATTAGGAAATGATCTATTTGCTATATTACAGTATGTATATGGATATTACTGTGGTTGGGGTTCTGATAATTTGGGTCCACCTAGATCAGCCCTCTGATATTAGACAGAATAAAATCATATATTATATCAATGGCTACCGATAGTGATGAGTGAAATTTGATTCAAATTTGATCTTTCTAAATTGGTCTGCCAAATCGATTCAGTTCTAGATAAATATGGCCGGCCTGAATTGAAAGTACCCCAATTGCCCTGACAAGTTGTGGATGAAAACTCGTTTGAAGCTGTTTAACACCAAGACATTGTTAATGTTAAAGCGACATATATGACTGTGGGTAAACATATGACTGACGGTGGTCAAAAACAGCCTCTTTTAATAACACACTGCACTGTAGAATTTAATTTTTTTTTTACATAGTCCCCAAATTTTTACTTTATGGTAGCAAATACCTGTTGATGCAAATAAACCTCTTTCCTGTCTTCTGACAGAAAAAAATGTCTGATACTATTTTGAGAAATTTGTCTGAATCGTATTGCCAAGTTCATTTTTGGAAAATTTGGGTTGAATTCTCTTTGAATCAAAACGATTCGCTCATCTCTAGTCTCCAACCTGTGGCTCTTCAGCTGTTTGGAAACTTTAACTCTCATAATGCTCTGGCAGCTAGGGATGATAGTAAAAAAATTTGACTTGGCTGCTTCTCCAAATTTAACAAAAAAATTATCTCTGTGATGAATTACTTCATTGTTAAGCACATTTCTTTGTTAGTAGTGGGTGCAATGGCAGGGAGTTGTGATTGCACCACCCTCCCATCATTATACCCCTCAGATGCCTCGTTCATAGCTGATTGGCATCTGATATTGATATAACAGTGTAACATTAAAAAATTTTTATTCAATTATACTTACCTCCATTTGATAGCGAAGAGGTGCCACCGAGCACAGGATTTCATGCAAGATCTTCAATCAAGATGGCAGCGGCCGGCTCTTTGCGCTTTAATGTTTGAGGTAAGTATGATTTTTTTTATTTTTTACCTCCATGTAGGAAAAATCAATGTGTTACTACAAAGCACGAGGAAATTCAGCCTTGCAGCAAATCAAATTTTCCCTGAAATTCAGATCAAATTCCAAATCATCCAGATCAATTTGCTTAACACTACTGGCAGCCTGTATGTTTAGAGAAGCAGTTTCATAAATTTATAGAGATGCAAAACATTGAATAAGGCTTTGCTTACTTTTGCATTTTGCAGCTCCATTAAGGCTTCTTTTGGGCTTTCCTATAGTATATCTGTAGGAAAGAATAATGCAGTCTACAGTGCTTTTCTTGCAGTCAGACATACTGGAACATTGATAGAACCCCAACAGAATCCACAAAGTCAATAAGGGATATTTGCTAAGCACAAATTGTGCTGCAACGCAGTTCTTAAAATGTCTAGAAATGATGGCATGGCTAAGAGAAGTCCTAAAATGCACCAGATTTATTAATGGAATGTGCAATTATTTTGTTTCAGAATACCAGTATATGGTGCAAGGAGGATAAAAGTGTCCAACATGTCTAGAAAAATGTCAATCATATGGCATGGTTCACTGGGTGACTTTGTTACAGTTTCTGTCTGTTTGATCTAGTTTTAGTATGTCTACATTTTGGACAAAATTGATAAATCTCCCACAATGAGCCCAAAATAAAGATCTGGTATCCATTGGAAAACATCTGGTATAGCTATCTTTTCATATAAAGTGAAGTAATGATCCTGTAGATCCTGGAAGAAGATAGGCTAAACAAGGCTTAGGTGCATAAAAAGTTTACTAAACTATGATAAAATACTAAATATATATATATTACAGAGTAAAGTAATTAATAGTCACCTAGTCAATGATCAAATGAGCAAGACCCCCATCCACCAGTTCCCAACAAGGCATCTGGCTAATGCTCATGTGATACAAAGAGAGGTGGTAGTCACAAGACACGTCGTACTCTAATGATGTCCTCATTGTAGCTGGACATACATAGAAGTTTATACTTTTTATCTTCTTGTTCCCCCCAGCCTCTACTAAAGGTCTTTAGTGTGCAGTATGCCTTTTCAGGTATCTTAGTCCTTAAGAACATACCCTGGTACCAGGTATTAGTCCTGAAAACTGTATGACAAGAGGGGCCTGTATATGATCACTAACTACCTACATTACCAGGAATATCACTACATTAAAGGGGTAACAAATAAAGGTAACAATTAACGGTAATAATAAAAGGAAAAGACTCACTAAAAATAAACTTGGCCACACATGGACCCTTTAATTTTTGGTTAATATGTGTGACTAAAGTAAATTGAATGTCCAGTTTCCAAAGAGATATGAAGATTTTATTTCATAGTCTCCTCAATGTCCCTATTTTGAGTAACTGAAAGGAAACCAGCTGTTCTAACTAGGGACATACTGGGAAAACTAATGTTTAACACAGTTGCAGTTATCACATAGTACACTACCCTTAATGGGCTAAATAGAGAAATATAATTACCATTCTCTACTATTTTTACCTAAATTTTCGATTTATCCTTTGTGACCTTATAAATTGGGAACTGCATAATTATGCAATTTGTCAGAAGATAATTAAAGCCATTTCCAGTGTGTCAAGATATGACCAGGAAGTAGAGAGCATGGAATCTGTGAGGTGAGTTATGTTTCCTTTTATTTTTAACCCATTATGTCTCTTTTTAAAGAGGTTGTCCAGTTTCTAATATTGTTGTGAACTGTCTTCAGTATAGGTCATCAATATTAGAGCTGCAGGGGTCTGATTCCCGGTGCCCCGCAGCAGTTTGAATAGAATGCAGCTCTAGCACTATTTATCTGCTTGCCACTGGCAATGCAGCAGTGAGCGGTGTAATTACAGCTCATCCGTATTATTCACTTGAATGGGAAGTAGCTTAGATGTCTCAACACTAAATTCAGTTCTTTTTAATCTTTTCTCATAACTAAGACCCTCCATGCCCCTTATCAGTTTAGTCGCTCTCCTCTGTACTTTTTCCAGCTGCAGAGCATCCTTTTTATGGACTGGTGCCCAGAACTGAACTGCATATTCCAGATGAGGCCACACCAATGCTTTGTAAAGTGGAAATATGACATCCTTGCCCCACGAGTCCATGATTCGTTTAATGCATGACAATATCCTGGTGGCCTTAGAAGCAGCTGATTGACATGTATGCTGTCATTCAAACTGTGATCTACAAGGACACCCAAATCCTTCTCTATAAGTGACTCCCCCAGTATTACATCCCCTAGGACATATGAAGCACAGAGATTATTACTACCAAGATGCATAACTTTACACTTAGAGTGTTTAGGTCAGCTTGTGGTTTATGGACATCTTCCATAGACTGTACAGTACTACATAGCTTAGTGTCATCTGCAAAAATAGAAATTGTGCTATTAATCTCGTCCTCAATATCATTAATAAATAAATAAATAAAATAATAGAGGACCCAGCACTGAACCTTGGGTTACACCACTTATAAACCCTGACCATTCTGAATAGGAATCATTGACCACACCTCTCTGGATACGGTCCTTCAGCCAGTTTTCAATTCAATTACAAACTATACTTTCCAAGCCTATAGACCAGGGATCAGCAACCTTCGGCACTCCAGCTGTTGTGAAACTACAATTCCCAGCATGCTCCATTCATTTCTATGTGAGTTCTTAGAAGAACAGAGTAAGTATGCATGCTGGGAGTTGTAGTTTCACAACAGCTGGAGTGCCGGAGGTTGCCTACCCCTGCTCTATAGCAGGGGTAGGCAACCTCCGGCACTCCAGCTGTTGTGAAACTACAACTCCCAGCATGCATACTTACTCTGTTCTTCTAAGAACTCACATAGAAATGAATGGAGCATGCTGGGAATTGTAGTTTCACAATATTATAAGTGGTAACCAGGATGGGTTTACCAAGGACAGAAGTTGTCAGACTAACCTGATTTGTTTTTATGAGGAGGTGAGTAGTAGCCTGGACAGAGGGGCGGCTATGGATGTAGTGTTTCTGAATTTTGCAAAGGCTTTTGATACTGTCCCTCATAGACGTTTAATAGGTAAAGTAAGGTCTATACCTTACTTTACCTATTAAACGTCTATGAGGGACAGTATCAAAAGCCTTTGCAAAATTCAGAAACACTACATCCACAGCCGCCCCTCTGTCCAGGCTACTACTCACCTCCTCATAAAAACAAATCAGGTTAGTCTGACAACTTCTGTCCTTGGTAAACCCATCCTGGTTATCACTTATAATATTATTTACAATCACATACTCCTGTATATAGTCCCTTAAGATTTCTTTAAACATTTTTACCACAACAGAAGTTAAACTAACTGGTCTATAATTACCTGTGGAGGACCTAGATCCTTTTTTGAATATGGGCACCACATTTTCCTTACGCCAATCACTTGGCACTGTACCAGTACCTAGAGAATCTTTAAAAATTATAAACAGGGGCACAGCGATGACTGAACTGAGCTCTTTAAGCACTCCTGGGTGTAATCCATCTGGACTCAGGGCCTTGTTCACATTTATCCTATTTACCTTCTCCTGGACCATATCTACAGTTAGCCAATTGAGTGTGTTACTGGATGTACTAACAGCCGCGGCACCACAGATATCAGGTCCTTTCTCTTCTTTTGTATAAACAGAGCTAAAAAAAACATTTAGTAACTCTGCCTGTTCCTTATCTTCAGTGACTAACCCCCCTTTACCATTATTTGGGAAAATACCTGAAAAGACCGTAGTTTTTTTGCATTTATATATTTAAATACTTTTTGGGGAATTGTTTTGCTCTCTGTTTGTTTTGTATTTTTGCTAATTTTATCTCCTTTTTACAGATTTTATTAAGCCCTTTGTAAACTTCAAACGCTACAGCTGACCCCTCAGATATGTATTTTTTAAATGCCCTTTTTTTTTGTCTTTTATTGCTCTTTTTACAGTAGCTGTAAGCCATGGGGGGTTTAATTTTAGTCTTTTATACTTGTTACTTAAAGGAATAATTTTTTTAGTGCAATTACTCAATGTGGATTTAAAGCTCTTATATTTATCCTCAGTATTATTATGTGACAGTAGCTGCTCCCAGTCTATGTCCTGAAATGCTACCCTCATCCCAAGGAAATTAGCTTTTCTAAATTCGATAATTCATATAAACAGTGAAGAGAATGCAATGCTTATAGGAGTGCTGTGTGCTCTTCAAACAGCTGATCGGTGGGGGTGCTACAGCTGATCGGTGGGGGTGCTAGGAGCCAGACCCCTTCTGATCTGATATTGATGACCAATCCTGAGGATAGGTCATCAATATTAGAAACCAGACAACCCCTTTAAAACACATTTTTTCTCCCTGAAAAACCCAAAGGTGGAGTCCACTGTTCAGAATCCTCGCCACTTCGAAAAACTATAGAAGAGTATAAAAAGGGTGCCTCTCACATTGGAGGACCTATTCTGTCCCATTGCTTTGAATGGGTACTGTGTATTACTTAAATTGTTTTTATGGGACCTATCTTGATTACTTACCGTCTCAAAGTTGAATGAATCGGCTGCACGGGAACCTGGTCACATGACATGCCTCTGTTCAGAAATCCTACATCTGTCAACATCACATACATTAGTAAGTATACTAGTCTTTCAGTCTTCAAGAAGAGAAGCTGTGGACAGAGCCAAAACTATGCATTAGTCTAGAGCATGAGCCCACCTAAGGGATAAGAATGGTTCTGGCTAGTGATGGACGAACATCGTCCGGGACGGTTCGCGAAACGCGATAAAAATGTTCGCAAACCAGAATTTCGCGGCGTGGCCCATTTACTTTATTCGCAGGCGAAGCGGAAAAACCTTTGGGTCATATTTGCAGCCACCAAATACTTAGTACAAGTGTACAAATAATCCCACAACAGTCCCGCAACAGTCCCGCGACAGTGGCATACTAGAGGGGGAATCAATGACAAAACTTCCAACAAAAAAATATGTATCTTAATCAGGGGACATTTTTATGCGTCTTAAATGGAAATTCTCTGATATGTGCCCTGTTGGAGCCTAGAATTTTTTTTATTTTAGGCCACAGGAGTATGGGCCTTAAAAACTAAGCATTCATCTGACATAAAAGAAATTCTGATTATGTGGCTCAAGGTACATTATGCGGTCAATGGATAAAAATTTTACTGTAGGCCACTGGACTACAGGCCCCAAACATTAGGCATTCCGAGGACAGAAAAGATCAAGTGATTATGTGGCCGGAGGTATATTACACGGTCAATGGATATAAATTTTACTGCAGGCCAGTACAAATACAGGTCAAATAGATATGTTTAAAAGAACTACAAATATTAAATTGGATTAAAAACATGGCTAAAGAAATACCCCCTCTTGACAAACCCACTAATGATAATAGTTGAAATTTGATGACACAAATGCTGCACTACCCAAATGCACTATATAGAAAGTATATAATTGGTATATAACACCCCTGCTTCAATCAGTTTTTTGGGGAGGCAACTGGTAAATTACACCAGTAGAAATTATTTGTTCCAATGTCGTTTGTCACTCTGTGTGGCTGAGGTAACGCAGCTAAACCGCGAACAAATGCTGCAGTACCCAAATGCACTATTTAGAAAGTATATAATTGGTATTTAACACCCCTGCTTCAAACAGTTTTTTAGGGGGGCAACTGGTATATCACACCAGTATAAATTATTTGTTCCAATAGCGTTTGGCACTCTGTGTAGCTGCAGTTTTGCAGCAGAACTGCACACAACTGCTGCACAATACAAATGCACTATAATATACTTTCTATGTTAGAAAGTATATTATACAGTGGGGCAAAAGAAAAGTATTTAGTCAGCAACCAATTGTGCAAGTTCTCCCACATAAAAAGATGAGAGAGGCGTGTACTTTTCATCATAGGTATACCTCAACTATGAGAGCCATAATCAGAAAAAGAAAATCCAGAAAGTCACATTGTCTGATTTTTGAAGAATTTATTTGCAAATTATGGTGGAAAATAATTGCAAAGTTCATCTCAATACTTTGTTATATACCCTTTGTTGGCAATGACAGAGGTCAAACGTTTTCTGTAAGTCTTCATAAAGTTTTCACACACTGTTGCTGGTATTTTGTCCCATTCCTCCATGCAGATCTCCTCTAGAGCAGTGATGTTTTGGGGCTGTCTCTGGGCAACACAGACTTTCAACTCCCTCAAAAGGTTTTCTATGGGGTTGAGATCTGGAGACTGGCTAGGCTACTCCAGGACCTTGAAATACTTTTTATGAAGCCACTCCTTCATTGTGCAGGGCGGTGTGTTTGGGATCATTGTCATGCTGAAAGACCCAGCCACGTTTCATCTCCCATGCCCTTGCTGATGGAAGGAGGTTTTCACT
Source organism: Bufo gargarizans (assembly GCF_014858855.1). Lineage (NCBI taxonomy): Eukaryota > Metazoa > Chordata > Amphibia > Anura > Bufonidae > Bufo > Bufo gargarizans. The sequence continues at coordinate 23,196,144 of NC_058087.1, read as the reverse complement.
CAAAATCTCATGATACATGGCCCCATTCATTCTTTCCTTTACACAAATCAGTCGTCCTGGTCCCTTTGCAGAAAAACAGCCCCAAAACATGATGTTTTCAACTCCATGCTTCACAGTAGGTATGGTGTTCTTTGGATGCAACTCAGCATTCATTTCTCCTCCAAACACGATGAGTTGAGTTTTTACCAAAAAGTTCTACTTTGGTTTCATCTGACCATATGACATTCTGCCAATCCTCTTCTGGATCATCCAAATGCTCTCTAGCAAACTTCAGATGGACCCGGACATGTACTGGCTAAAGCAGGGGGACACGTCTGGCACTGCAGGATTTGAGTCCCTGGCGGCGTAGTGTGTTACTTATGGTAGCCTTTGTTACTTTGGTCCCAGCTCTCTGCAGGTCATTTACTAGGTTCCCCCCGTGTGGTTCTGTGATTTTTGCTCACCATTCTTGTGGTCATTTTGACCCCATGAGGTGAGATCTTCGTGAAGCCCCAGATCGAGGGAGATTATCAGTGGTCTTGTATGTCTTCCATTTTCTAATAATTGCTCCCACAGTTAATTTCCTCACACCACACACAAGTTGCTTGCCTATTGCAGATTCAGTCTTCCCAGCCTGGTGAAAGTCTACAATTTTGTTTCTGGTGTCCTTTGACAGGTCTTTGGTATTGGCCATAGTGGAGTTTGGAGTGTGACTGTTTGAGGTTGTGGACAGGTGTCTTTTATACTGACAACAAGTTCAAACAGGTGCTATTAAAGAAGAAGTTACAGGTCTGTGAGAGCCAGAAATCTTGCTTGTTTGTAGGTGACCAAATACTTATTTTACCGAGGAAGTTATCAATTAATTCTTTAGAAATCCTACAATGTGATTTCCTGTATTCTTTCCCCCCATTCTGTCTCTCATAGTTGAAGTGTACCTATGATGAAAATTACAGGCCTCTCTCATCTTTTTAAGTGGGAGAACTTGCACAATTGGTAGCTGACTAAATACTTTTTTGCCCCACTGTAAGTATATTACACCCCTCAGTAAGTCACACCTATCGATAGCACGCCTATACCAATCCTTAAAAGGACTTTTGTGGCCCTATTAGCTAGCATTTGGTGTCCGTAACAGTCTGTCCCTGCTCCACACAGCAGCCTCTTCCTACACAGGCAAAAGACTGAATGTAAAATGTCGGCCAGATTAGGTTTATTTATGTAGGGGGTATGTCCATGTGCTGAAACATCTCAATTGGCTGTCCTGTATGGATGTGTCATGGGTCAAAGTTCTTCACAATGTAAAAGAATATGGCGCCGATGGACATTGCATATGTTCACCCTTTCGGCGAATTCCGAACGAGCAAAGTTCGCCGCAAAACGACCGCTGGTTGAACCGCAAGGCCATCTCTAGTTCTGGCCCCATCGACAGTACCTCCCCTGTCAACTATGGAAGTGATATGCCCATCCATAGACTAGACCAGAAGTGGCCTATCCATGCAATTTTTCACACCTGTAAGTTTACTGGAAACTTTCTTCTGGAGGTAGGTTAGAATTAATGACGATGGGTTTTAGGTCCAGCTGGGACCCAGAAAACCCCATTCATTTTCTGTTTAGAGACACTGCAACAAAACTCCCAGATATCCCAGCAGACAACAGCTGATCGCTGGGGGTTCTAGCAGAGGGACACTTTGTGATCAGATTGTTGTCAAAGGATCCTTCTAGTTAGTAGAGATTAAAGATTGTTATTAGAGTGTTTAAAATTGACAACCCCTTTAACTACTGTATGACTAAGCTAATTCAATACATGTGATTCAGAGCCATCGCTCTGTGCACAATAAACCGTAAACATCAGAGCCGTATCACAGCAGGAAAACCGTTACTAGGAAAATCTTGTAAAATATGCTGGAAAAAAAGCCATCCTAGTCTATCACATTACAACCCACAATTGACTGCCCACCTCTGAATGTGCTCCACTGAGACTTTAATTGTAAAGATCTCCTTTCCAGATCATATTAGAATTTAGCTCAAATTGTAGAACACATTATTTCCAATGAAGCCCCCGACCATCATTCTCCAAGATTTTGTAAAAAGGGGATTAATAATTCATCATGGCAAAAAAAAAGTAAAGGAAAAAAGATCTATATTTATACCATCTTCTCAGCCTCCATAAACTACCTGACAATTGTTCAGTAATGATGCCCAGTAAATTCCTTAAAATGGTAATTTGTCATTCTGTCACTTCATTTGTGACCTAAAATTCCTCACTTGAGGCATCATCAAATAAATTAATCACTTTCCAGGATCCATTTCTCTGTTCCGTGCGTTATTATGCCAAGCTCTCTTGTGTTTCCCTTCATTTGCATATATTTAATGGCTCAGCAGTGGTTCACTATAGCACATAGCGCACACATCTCATTACAGGTGAAATATTCAAACTGCCGCCATCGCCGGGCAAGAAAAGAATTCTCCCTATTTCATTTCCCCCCATGCTACAAAACCATGGTTCTTCACTAGGAAATGTTGATGTCATTTATCAGTCAAAATCAATAGGATTATCCGCACACCAAGCCTCCTGGACTATCAGTCATTCAAACAGGAAAGTAATTAAAGCTATAATATCTAAAGAATGGGGAAAAAAAGAGAGAGAGAAAAACTAAATTATTTCTTCTACACTTGTAGCACAGTATCAGCCTTAGGCCTCATGCACACGACTGTTCTTTTTTTGCATCCGCAAATTGTGCATCCGCCCAAAAAATGGATGCAGCGTTTTTTTGGGAGGATCTGTTTTATTCACAGATCCCTTGTAATAAATGCTTATCCTTGTCGGCAAATGTGAAAAAAGTAGGACATGCACTATTTTTGTTGCTGAAGGGAAACACGGAAAACGGACGCGGAACACAAACGGATGAGCTATCAGCATTTTTTTGCTGACCCATTGAAATGAATGGGTCCCTATCCTATCCGCAAAAAAAAACGGAACGGAGGCAGAGAAAAACAACTGCTGTGTGCATGAGGCCCTAATGCTTGAATTCACCATTTGCATAAATGAGACACATTTATTTATAATAACCATCAGTTCTTGTTCTCTGTTATCAGCCATTTAGGGGGGGGGGGGGTAGCTACCTTATTGTTCTTTAATAAGACTTCCAACAAGAAAAATAGTGTAGGTATTTGCAGCACTCACTACATCTTACTGCCCACCAGACTCATCGTTCACTTGAGTAGCATTATTATGTCGCTTTTTTTTTTCTTTTTGCAGGCTCTGTTCTTAAAGGTTTGTATAGGATTACAAAAACATGTCTTCTTTCTCATAAAAACAGTGCCATATTGGTGTTTGGGCTGAGATTGGCACTGCAGCTCAGCTCCATTAAAGTGAATGTGGTTAAGCTGCAATACCATACAAGAACAGAGGCCCCTTTAGCCCACAGAGTTTCCCTGAAATAACTGGAGATAGCCGAGCACTGTGCTCAACTATCTCTGGAACTCTCATAAGAATAAATGTGTGCATTTGCGACTTGCCACTCCGGTCATTTCTGGGCAGCTGTTGGGTGTACGGGGCCCCCTGTTCTCATGATCAGTGGGGGTCCCAACAGTAGAACCCTCATCAACGTTTACCAAACGGAATACCCCTTTAAGAAAGTTGAAGAGGAAATTATCTCCAAAAGGCATAGGGGAAGATATATTAAGACTGGCGGATCCATCCTCCAGTCTTGATCTCCCTGCACTGGCATGAGATGCGCCTGATTTGTTAAGAGGCAGAAGCCTCTTAATAAATCAGACGCATCACTGCTCTGCTGTGCACCAGAAACTGAAGTCTATGTCAGCTACAGGCTGGCGTAGACTTCAGCTATAACTTCTGCCACTAGTTATAGTAAATGCAGCGGTGCAAAGCCACTCCCTCTTTTCCTCTGCACTTCATTAAAGTGCTGAGAAGCTCAAAAAGTTGCACATTATGGTGCACAGACGCTGTGCGCCTTAATATGTGACTTTTTTACGCCACAATTGTGGTGTGAAGTAATTGATAAATGTGAATCATAAACTTAAAGATGATACACACTTTTCAACATTTTAAGCAATGTCAGTGTATTATTTTGGGTTTGTACAATTTTACAGTGAAAAAAGGAAAGGAGTACCTTGCAAAAATATGGGAACCCAAGGAGATTTAAATGCTCAGATAACGTTGGCCTTAAATAGCCTGTTAGGCTTAAGGCTTGTTCACTATCATTGTTAGGAATGGCCAGGAGATGCAAATTTCAAAACTTTTAAAATACCCACTCCTTTAACCTTGTCCCAAAAAAATATCCACCATAGCTTCTTCTTAGCAGCTTCTTAACTCTCTGAAAATGAACATGGTTGAGGCCCACAAAGCAGTAGATGGCTATAAGAAGATAGCAAAGTTTAGAGTTTTCATGTTGCCATTTCCATTTAAAGTGTAAGACCACTTGAAAAATGGCAAAAAATAATGTTTAGCATGGCTGGATCTTAACAAGGTTCCAAATAGAGCTTCAACATGCAACAAGAAGAAATGGGAGTGAGACAAAACATTTTTTGAGCATTCAATTTAATGAAAACAATGAATAAACTGTAACAGGCTGTTTTTCAGCTGATCAAAAGTTTAGGACCACACCTCCAAAAGACCCCTAAACCCCCCCAAAACAGAAATCCAACTTTCAAACATGAACTCAGTAATGAGTAGCTCTGCCGTTATTGTTTATCACTTCAAAAATTTGTTTCGGCATGCTTGATGCAAGCGTTTCCATGAGGTGAGTTGGAACATTTCTCCAAGTGGTGAAGACGGCCGCACGAAGGCCATCTACTGTCTGGAACTGTTGTCCATTTTTGTAAACTTCCCTTGCCATCCATCCCCAAAGGTTCTCAATTGGATTTAGATCAGGGGAACACGCAGGATGGGTCAAAAGAGTGATGTTATTCTCCTGGAAGAAGTCCCTTGTCCTGCAGGCATTGTGTACTGTAGCATTGTCCTGTTGAAAAACCAAGTCGTTACCACACAGACGAGGGCCCTCAGTCATGACGAATGCTCTCTGCAACATCTGGACATAGCCAGTGGCCGTTTGACGCCCCTGCACTTCCTGAAGCTCCATTGTTCCACTGAAGGAAAAAGCACCCCAGACCATTATGGCGCCCCATCCACTGTGACACGTAGAAAACATCTCAGGTGGGATCTGCTTGTCATGCCAGTAATGTTAGAAACCATCAGGACCATCAAGGTTAAATTTTTTCTCTTCAGAGAATAAAACTTTCTTCCACCTTTGAATGTCCCATGTTTGGTGCTTTCTTGCAAATTCCAAACGAGCAGTTCTGTGGTGTTCAAGGAGACCAGGTCTTTGAAGAAGTTTTTTTTGTTTTTGAAGCCCTTCAGTCTCAGATGCCGTCTGATGGTTATGGGGCTGCAGTCAGCACCAGTAAGGGCCTTAATTTGGGTCAAGGATCGACCAGTGTCTTGACGGACAGCCAATTGGATCCTCCGGTTCAGTGCTGAGGACATTTGTTTGGGTCTTCCACTTGACTTTTTTGTTTCATAACCCTCAGGATCATTTAAGAAATTCCAAATGACTGTCTTACTGCGTCCCACCTCAGCAGCGATGGCGCACTGTGAGAGACCCTGCTTATGCAGTTCAACAACCCGACCACGTTCAAAAAGGGAGAGTTTTTTTGCCTTTGCCATCACAACGTGTGACTACCTGACAGAAAATGACAATGAATCCACATCTTTGCACAGATTTGGCCTTTTAAAGGCATGTGGTCCTAAAATTTTGATCAGCTGAAAAACAGCCTGTTTCAGTTTATTCGTTGTTTTCATTAAATTGAATGCTCAAAAAATGTTTTGTCTCACTCCCTTTTCTTCTTGTTGCATGTTGAAGCTCTACTTGGAACCTTATTAAGACCCAGCCATGCTAAATATGATTTTTTGCCATTTTTTAAGTGATCTTAAACTTTTGATCAGGACTGTATTTATCTTTTATCTAACTATCTGTCTATCCATTTATCCATCCCTCTATCCATAACTGACATATAAATGACACTGCACATAGAGGAGTGGTTATCAAAAGGAAAGAAAAGTAGTGGTGTGAGCATGTGCATCTTGTATCACAAGGCTCCACTACAGGACGCAAACCAATAGCAAGTGAAAATTAAAACTGATTTGCCACATGGTAAAATGGTAGGCTAATAACTTTAGAAAAAGACAGTTTTGATAAATGGTGGAATTTGGGGAAAGTGGTATAACAGTGATATCTGATATTTATATTAGTGGCACAATCCCTTTAACGCAATCACTGTGATGGGTTACTACTGCAACCAGTGATTAGCCGAGCAGGCATCCCTTAGAATTTCCTGTGGTTGAGACAGGGTCAGGAAGAAGTGATCAATTGGTACCCAGTTGGTGTTGGATCAGGAGTGGGGATCATGAGGTACCAAATATATCACTTTTTTAACCCATTTAGAGCCTTTTGCTAAAAATTATTCCTGGTTGAATAATCTTTTTTATTCTATGTCTGAGACAACATTGCAGCATATAATTTTACTTATTTCTCTTTTTTCATGTGTACTAGTCTTTACATATACTCTTTGAACAAATAAAAAGTTTATTCAAAACACATGAAAAAAAATAATTAAAACATTGGGAAATGCATTCATAAAGGAAAGGTCACAAGAGATGAGATGTGTAATGATGTAAAAGTTTTATATTACTGGTGATCGTAAACAAAGTAGAAAAATGTAGTCAAGTATAACATACACTTAGAGATAAAAAAAATTGTATCTAAACTAATCAGTTGTGACCTGAATTTTGTAAAGATATGAGTTGTATCCGAATCTGAACTTTTGATGATTCGATTTGAATAATTAAAAAATAAACACATTTTATTTTTTAAACTGAGAAACTAGAGACAACAAATATGAGTGAGTCCTAGGATACCTCGGAGTGTCATACCCAAATTTTCAGGACAGTTGAAGCACTTATAATTCAGATTGAACCTGTTACGCTTTTAGGTATTGACAGACACAGGCAGTGAGCCCTGACCTAGAACATAGCATGCTTTCCCTAACTATTTGCAGTAGAAGCCCTAGGTAGCAAGACCGCAACTGGTCTACAGACCCTTAACTACTTAGGTGCAGAGACAGACAAACACCAACAGACAGAACAACACAAAACAGGGTTGTAGGTAAATGGGTCAGAACCAGATGGACAATGCAGTATAAAACAAGAGACAAAGAGTGGTCAGAAGACAATCCAGGGTAAGAGAAACAAGCAATCCAATAAGCATAGGAACCTGGAACACAGCTAGTGAGTCAGAGACTATCACTGACACTAGAGTTTGGCCAGGAAATGGTTTAAATAGAGCACTGAGTTCCAGGATCAGAACCTGATAGATCATGACTTGGCACTCCACTAGTCAGAAACACTAGCACAAAGGAATCAGCTCACTGCTAATATCTTCCAGCACATGCCCACAGTGGGGAGAAACAGAGCATTGCATCCTGTTGCTAAGGATTCTGTCACATCACCAAGGAGTGTGGCTTAGCAGTGAGTCTCACTCGGCGCAGCTGCTGGTGCCTGGACAGGGGAGTTTGTGACAGAACTGTATCCAAGTGGTTGGTCAATTCTGCTAAATCTAATCCAACTTGAATTTTGAGTGATTCATCTCTACCAACGATCATGTCATGGATTATATTTTTGTTCTGCAGTTTTTTTTTCACTTACAGTACATCAACTGAATATTATGTTGTTTAGTACAGAAAGTACTTTTGGATTTTGTGAAAAAAAAAAAAAAAATAATCCGCAGGAGTTGCTGGCCAAGCAGGCCACTTGCTTACAATTTCACACCTCCATTCAGACAGCACGGATCCTGCAGGAAAACCTCTCTGCAGGAGGTCTATGCCATTCCCCAGTTTAATCCAATCTAGCAGATAGTATGGAACCGGCAATTTATAAGGAATTATGAATTGTTCGTCCATCCTAGGCATAATTCTGTGATCTTTTTGCAATCCTGGGGCAAAGCCAAACATCCACGTTATCCTGGCTTGATGCAAGGATGCCCGGGGAGGGGAGATATACATATCTCCCCACAGAAAACAAATAACGTTACCATGTTTGGACTCTACTTGTAGCCGGAACCCAGACGGATCTGTTGGTCCCAGAACCCCCCTGTGACGTTCTGGTCTGGAGCTATGAACCCTAAAGGGTTTTGTGGGTCCTTGAGCTGCCAGAATCAGCAGGGGGGGCACTCTTAGAGGCCGGGAGGGGAGGGGCTGGCTACAGGTTATAAGGTTTGTGCCAGCAAGCAGGCGTGTCTTCCTCTGAAGAAGAGTCACGTGGTGTAATGTGTTTAGGGGGACCCAGGAACTAGCTGAGATCACTGTCCTTCATGTCACTACACCAAAGAACACCTCACAACCCAAAGGAACTTTCATCCTACCCGGTAACTGACTTTTACTCTGCTTAACCCTGTTGTACCCATATAACCTGGATCTGTAACCTCAGACCACTGTATATATTCTCTATGTATATTGTTTTATGTCTAGTGTGCCCTTAAGGTAATTAAATATATAATTTAATCTTGTGCTATCTTGTATCTCGATCATGAATCCCCACGTCCATGTTTCGGCCTAGTTATAAGCTACCCCGGGTTGGTTTCTCACCCTATATAACCCCGTTAGCGGACCGGGCTTATATCAAGATAGCAGGGCTGAGACCGCGTTGTTTTTACTGAGGCAGTAAAAAGGCTCTCTCAGCTTGTTGCCTCTCTGTGCCCACGTGGACAGGAGGTGTCTGTGTAAACTGTACCAAGCTGACCTTACCTGCTCCTCTGGAGGGCGTAACGTCACGCTTTGGTAACAAGTGACCATACTGCATCTCGTAGGTTCGACATAGGTGACGTCAAGCGGGCACGAGGGGTGGTATTCGTCACAGCTCTGTTACGCCTTTTCACGCCTATATATTTTGGTCGGCATCTTGCATCAGCATTTTAAAGCCAAAGCCAGTAGAGAAAGATAAACAGAGAAAACATATATGTTTTGGACCCACTCCTAGTTTTAGCTTACAAATGTTGGCCAAATTATACAAATGTGAATGAGGCCTTACAGTGAATGGATATATGTAGACAGCTGACCATCACCACTCCATTGTTTACGAGTCATCACTAAAAGAACAGGGAGTGGCAATCCTATTTAAGAGATTGAAGAGGGTCTCAGGGGTCAGACCCTTGCCAATAAGATTATAGCATGTTGAAATTATACCCTATATATGCACATAGTGAGCAGGGGTAGGCTAACAGCGACCTGGATATTAACCTGTAACGGGGTGCCGAAGGCCACTCGGTCTCCCATCAGCCGCAGACCTGCTGCTTAGCTTCAGGATCGAGGATCTGTGTTTGACCTCGTTCCCAGGGCAGCTTTGCTAGCTGGGACGCTCCCTGCCCAGATTAAGCTCCCAGAACCCTTTTCTGGAGATCAGAAGAAGTTTCTCTCTTTTAAGGAGAGTTGCAGACTTTATTTCCGCTTGCGCCCCGTGTCCTCTGGCCCCGAGAGTCAACGCGTGGGCATAATCATTTCCCGACTACAGGGTGATCCCCCCCAGGACTGGGCGTTCTCTTTACCTGCTGGCGCCAGTTTAACTTCTGTGGAGGGGTTCTTTCAGGCCCTGGGTACCCTCTATGATGAACCATACAGGGCTCTAGTAGCCGAGACGGCTCTAAAGGCACTGGTTCAGGGCAATCTACCTGCGGAGGATTATTGCACCCAATTCAGAAGGTGGTGTGTCCCCTCAGGATGGAACGAACCAGCCCTGAAGAGTCAGTTCAGGTCAGGTCTGTCTGATAATTTAAAGGATCTTCTGGTCAGTTATCAACTTCCAGAGACCTTAGAGGAGATGATGACCCTTGTTGTCCGACTTGACCTACGGGTTAGAGAGAGACGACAGTAACAACAGTTCTCTTCCCAGATGGTGGTCCAGCCAGAGGCCTATCCCAGAGACAATGCTGAGGTCTCCACCGAGGAACCCATGCAGGTTGGCATGACCCGAGGGAATCTTCGCCGCAGACGTGGAGAATGCTTTTACTGTGGAGATCCTGACCATTGGATCAACCAGTGTCCTAAGAAGGTCCTCTCTGTCAAGTCTCCTAAGGCAAGGCAACCTAAAGACCAGGTACACTCTGATTTTTCTAAATGTAAGCTTTTGGTACCCATTACGATTTCTCTGGGGGTAGATAAATGGCCGGGTAAGGCCTTTATTGATTCTGGCTTAGCGGCCAGCTTTATTGACTCTGAGTACGCTGTAAGATTGGGTATTCCACTGTTTGCTTTACCAACTCCTATCCATGTCATAGCTATTGATGCCACTCCTCTTATTGGTGGTACGGTGAGCTCATGTACCTCAGAGATTTCTCTAACCGTGGGTGTGTGTCACTCAGAGAGATGTTCCCTTTTAGTCTTGGAGAACCTACCGGCTGAGGTGGTACTAGGGTTGCCTTGGCTCCGACTACATAACCCCACTATAGATTGGTCAAGGGGGAGTTGGTGAGATGGGGGCCTAAGTGTGACTCGTGCTTGTCCATGGTACAGGCTGGGGTCTCAGTAAAGTCTGATACTTTACCCACTTTTGTTAGGGAATATTCTGATGTATTCTCATCACCAACCCCGGAGGTTCTACCCCCCCATAGACCTTATGATTGTACTATCGAGCTAGTAGAGGGGGCCAAGTTTCCTAAGGGGCGAATTTATAATCTTTCTAAGCCCGAACCTAAGGCCATGGAAGATTATATTAAGGAGAGCCTTGGTAAAGGGCACATTAGACCTTCTGTCTCTCCTATGGGGCGGGGTTTTTCTTCGTTAAGAAAAAAGATGGCGGTCTTAGGCCATGTATCGATTACCGGAGATTAAATAAAATCACTGTCCAGAATAGATACTCCCTCCCATTCATTTCGGATTTATTTAACCAGGTTCTGGGGGCAACCTGGTTTTCCAAGATTGACCTGAAAGGGGCATACAATCTAATCCGAATCAAGGAGGGAGACGAATGAAAGACGGCGTTCAATACTCCGGCAGGACACTTTGAATATCAGGTGATGCCTTTTGGACTCAGCAATGCCCCAGCTGTGTTCCAAAACTTCATGAATGACATTCTTAGGGAGTTCTTAGGTAAATTTGTTATTGTCTATCTTGACGACATTTTGATATTCTCTCCTGACTTCGAATCCCATGTGTCTCATGTTAAACAAGTATTAGAGGTGTTGAGGGAGAATCAGCTATCTGCTAAGCAAGAGAAATCTGTCTTTGGTGTACAGGAGATTCTGTTTCTAGGGCATGTTCTGACTCCTAACGCCTTCAAGATGGATCCTGGTAAGGTACTAGCAATTAAGGAATGGGTAAGACCTTCATCCTTAAAGGCCTTACAACGGTTCTTATGTTTCACCAATTACTATCGAAAATTTATTATGAATTTTTCCATAATTGCTAAACCGTTGACCGACCTTACTAAGAAAGGGGCGGATTTGGAGAATTGGTCTACTGAGGCCATTTCTTCATTTGAAAAATTAAAAAAGGCATTCAGTAGCGCTCCCATTCTGATCCAGCCAGATCAGGAGAGACCTTTTATTGTGGAGGTGGATGCGTCTGAGGACGGCGCAGGAGCAGTCCTTTCACAAGGTCCTGCTAGCCTTACTAACCTGAGACCATGTGCCTTCTTTTCCAGGAAATTCTCTCCCACGGAGAGAAACTACGACATGGGGAATAGGGAGCTGCTGGCCATTAAATGGGCATTTGAGGAGTGGAGGCATTTTCTGGAGGGGGCAAGGCATTGTGTTGTCACTGACCATAAAAACCTTATGTTTCTCGAGTCTACTAAGAGGTTGAATCCCCGTCAAGCCAGATGGGCTCTGTTTTTTACTTGTTTTGATTTTTCCATTACGTTCAGGCCAGGAAGTAAAAATGTGAAGGCGGATGCATTATCTTGGAGCTTACATGCTTTTCAACCTACTGAGGTACCACCTGAATCCATCCTACCAGCAAAAATCTTCATAGCAACTCTAACCCAGGATATCTCGGCTCGCATTAGGTCTGAACAACATCTGGCACCGGTATCCACCCCAACAGATAAGTTGTTTGTTCCCGTACAATTTCGTCTCCAGCTGTTGGGTGAGTGTCACGATTCTGCCTTTTGTGGACATCCGGGTGTTGAGGGCACTAAGGATCTGGTTTCTAGATCTTATTGGTGGCCCACTCTAACTAGGGATGTCAAGTCCTACGTGTCAGCCTGTGAGGTTTATGCCAGGTCCAAGACACCTAGGACTCGTCCTGCTGGTAACCTTCGACCCCTACCCATTCCGAGTAGACCCTGGTCCCATATCTCAATGGACTTTATAACTGACCTACCGCCGGCGGAGGGTGAGACTGTAGTTTGGGTAGTGGTCGATAGGTTTAGCAAGATGGTCCATTTCATCCCCCTGTCTAAACTTCCGAATACCAAAACCCTGGCGTCTACTTTTGTGAAAGAAATTGTTCGATTGCATGGTATCCGGGAAAATAGTGTTTCTGACAGGGGTGTGCAGTTTGTGTCCAAATTCTGGAGGGCCTTCTGTCAAAAATGTCAAATTTCATTGTCTTTTTCCTCTGCCTACCACCCTGAGAGTAATGGCTGACTGAACGCCTTAATTTGTCTGTGGAACAATTTGTGAGGTTGCATGTTGCTGATGACCAGCAAATATGGGTGAAATTTCTTCCATTGGCTGAATTTGCTTTGAATAACCGTGTCAATTCTTCTGCTGGGGTTTCACCTTTCTTTTGTAACCATGGTTTCCATCCCCGTTTTCATTCTGGGTCATCCATCTCCTCCTCTAACCGGCGGATAGGCTCTCCTCTGAACTGTGCACAGTTTGGGCCCGGGTTCAATCGAACTTAGAAAAGGTTCAAAGTTCTCAGAAACTCAAGGCCGATAGGAGACGTTCAAGGGGGGTGAATTTTCAGGTTGGGGATAAGGTATGGTTGTCCTCCAAGAATCTCTCTCAAGGTAGATTCTAAAAAGTTTGAGGTGATTAACCCGGTATCATTTAGGTTGGAGCTGCGCGAGTCATTCCACATTCATAATGTGTTCCATAAATCTCTACTTAAAAAAATATTTTGAACCTGTAGTACCATCGAAAGCCTCGCCTCTGCCGGTTCTTGTTAATGATGCTGTCGAGTATGTGGTGTCTAAAATAGTGGATGTCAGGAAGGTGCGTAATTCCTTGGAGTACCTGATTCACTGGAAGGGGTATGGACCTGAAGAGAGATCTTGGGTACCTGCCAGAGAGGTTCATGCTCCTAGACTTGTTCGAAAATTTCATTTAGAACACCCTGAAAGGCTATTACCTGAAGTCTTGGGTCCGGTGGCCCCTCGTAAAAGGGGGGTACTGTAATGGGGTGCCGAAGGGGCACTCGGTCTCCCATCAGCCGCAGACCTGCTGCTTAGCTTCGGGAGCGAGGATCTGTGTTTGACCTCGTTCCCAGGGTGTCTTTGCTAGCTGGGAGGCTCCCTGCTCCTAGGTCTGCCTTGAGCACCGAGCTGATCACTCGGTGCTCGACTGGTCGGTCTGTCGGTCATGTGACGCTGGCCACGTCACATGACCCTCACTCCCCACTATAAATACAGGCAGCCTGCTGGCCACAGGTTGCCTGTTAATTTAGGTTCCTGGCAGTTGTTGGATACCTGTGTACTTATCTGATCCTGTTCCCTGACGATCCTTTGCCTGCTCCTCCTGTACTGCGCATCCTTCCTGGTATATTAACCTCGGCTTCCACCTGACTATTCTTTGCAGACTCCTTTGGTACTTCTCGACTCTCCTGGTATTTATGACCCCGGCTTCTCCTGACCATTCTTTGCTTATCCCTCTGTACTGCGTTGTCCTCTTGGTTTTGACCCGGTCCGTTCACTATCCGTTATTTGTCTTGTCTGTCTTTCCCGCACATACCCTAAGTTAGGGACTGCCATCCAGTTGTCCCCTGTCATCAGGACTCGTGAGGCAAGTAAGCAGGGCCAGGGGTGAGGGTGGAGCGCAGTGGTCACTATCCTCCCCCCTGTGTGTGTGTGTACGTGACCGTTACATAACCCCTTAATGACCTATTTAAGTGATTTTGCATGTAAAGGGTTTAATAGCTCTACTTTTTGTTGGGCTCTGTAGGAGCCATATCATTCCTTGTTCTTCTTTACTCTGAAGATGGCATTGACTGTATGTTTGGGGTCGTTGTCCTGCTACAGAATAAGTTTAAATGTAAACTACAGTCCTGATCAAAAGTTTAAGACCACTTGGAAAATGTCAAAAAAAATCATATTTAGCATGGGTGGATCTTAACAAGGTTCCAAGTAGAGCTTTAACATGCAACAAGAAGAAATGGGAGTGAGACAAAACATTTTTTGAGCATTCAATTTAATGAAAACAACGAATAAACTGAAACAGGCTGTTTTTTAGCTGATCAAAAGTTTAGGACCACAACTCCAAAAAAAATAATAAACTCCCCCAAAACAGAAATCCAACTTCCAAATATGAACTCAGTAATGAGTAGCTCCGCCGTTATTGTCTATCATTTAAAAAAATTGTTTCGGCATGCTTGATGCAAGTGTTTTCATGAGGTGAATGGGAACATTTCTTCAAGTGGTGAAGACGGTGGATCTACTGTCTGGAAATGTTGTCCATTTTTGTAAACTTCCCTTGCCATCCATCCCCAAAGGTTCTCAATTGGATTTAGATCAGGGGAACACGCAGGATGGGCCAAAAGAGTGATGTTATTCTCCTGGAAGAAGTCCCTTGTCCTGCGGGCATTGTGTACTGTAGCGTTGTCCTGTTGAAAAACCCAGTCGTTACCACACAGACGAGGGCCCTCAGTCATGAGGTATGCTCTCTGCAACATATGGACATAGCCAGCTGCTGTTTGACACCCCTGCACTTCCTGAAACTCCATTGTTCCACTGAAGGAAAAAGCTCCCTAGACCATTATGGCACCCCCTCCACCGTGGCGCGTAGAAAACATCTCAGGTGGGATCTGCTTGTCATGCCAGTAACGTTGGAAACCATCAGGACTATCAAGGTTCAATTTTTTCTCTTTAGAGAATAAAACTTTCTTCCACCTTTGAATGTCCCATGTTTAGTTCTCTCTTGCAAAGTCCAAACGAGCAGTTCTGTGGTGTTCAAGGAGACCAGGTCTTTGAAGAAGTTTTTTTTGTTTTTGAAGCCCTTCAGTCTCAGATGCCGTCTGATGGTTATGGGGCTGCAGTCAGCACCAGTAAGGGCCTTAATTTGGGTCAAGGATCGACCAGTGTCTTGACGGACAGCCAATTGGATCCTCCGGCTCAGTGCTGAGGACATTTGTTTGGGTCTTCCACTTGACTTTTTTGTTTCATAACCCTCAGGATCATTTAAGAAATTCCAAATGACTGTCTTACTGTGTCCCACCTCAGCAGCGATGGCGCGCTGTGAGAGACCCTGCTTATGCAGTTCAACAACCCGACCACGTTCAAAAAGGGAGAGTTTTTTTGCCTTTGCCATCACAACGTGTGACTACCTGACAGAAAATGACAATGAATCCACATATTTGCACAGATTTGGCCTTTTAAAGGCATGTGGTCCTAAAATTTGGATCAGCTGAAAAACAGCTTGTTTCAGTTTAATGAGCTACACTATTCACTAACTAGCTACACTATTCACTAACTAAGCTACAATGAGTATCTCCCCCTAACTATCTGTATTATATATATCTATCTGTATTATATATATGTGTGTATGTTTCTCTCTCTCTCAACTGCAAAAAAGAGCAGGAAATGGCTGCTGGGGAAGTTCTTATTTAAGGGGTAGGCACCTTTCCTATTCGTTGCTAAGGATGTTGCTAAGCTCTGACAAAGATATTGCAGCCTTCTCATTGGCCTACAAGCTAGAAGCAGGGAGGGATCATGTGTGCTGTTTAAAAAAAATCTTGAATATTCGCGATTACGAATTACCACTCACCTCATGGAAACGCTTGCATCAAGCACGATGAAACAAATTTTTAAAGTGATAAACAATAACGGCGGAGCTACTCATTACTGAGTTCATGTTTGGAAGTTGGATTTCTGTTTTGGGGGGGTTCCGTTTTTTTTTAGGTGTGGTCCTAAACTTTTGATCAGCTGAAAAATAGCCTGTTTCAGTTTATTCCTTGTTTTCATTCAATTAAATGCTCAAAAAATGTTTTGTCTCACTCCCATTTCTTCTTGTTGCATTTTGAAGCTCTACTTGGAACCTTGTTAAGATCCAGCCATGCTAAATATGATTTTTTGGTCTTAAATAGAGTTGAGCGAACACCTGGATGTTCGGGTTCGAGAAGTTCGGCCGAACATCCCGGAAATGTTCGGGTTCGGGATCCGAACCCGATCCGAACTTCGTCCCGAACCCGAACCCCATTGAAGTCAATGGGGACCCGAACTTTTCGGCACTAAAAAGGCTGTAAAACAGCCCAGGAAAGAGCTAGAGGGCTGCAAAAGGCAGCAACATGTAGGTAAATCCCCTGCAAACAAATGTGGATAGGGAAATGAATTAAAATAAAAATTAAATAAATAAAAATTAACCAAAATCAATTGGAGAGAGGTTCCATAGCAGAGAATCTGGCTTCCCGTCACCCACCACTGGAACAGTCCATTCTCAGATATTTAGGCCCCGGCACCCAGGCAGAGGAGAGAGGTCCCGTAACAGAGAATCTGTCTTCATGTCAGCAGAGAATTAGTCTGCATGTCATAGCAGAGAATGAGGCTTCACGTCAGCCACCACTGCAACAGTCCATTGGCATATATTTAGGCCCAGCACCCAGGCAGAGGAGGGAGGTCCCGTAACAGAGAATCTGTCTTCATGTCAGCAGAGAATTAGTCTGCATGTCATAGCAGAGAATGAGGCTTCACGTCAGCCACCACTGCAACAGTCCATTGGCATATATTTAGGCCCAGCACACAGGCAGAGGAGAGAGGTCCCGTAACAGAGAATCTGGCTTCATGTCAGCAGAGAATCAGTCTGCATGTCATAGCAGAGAATGAGGCTTCACGTCAGCCACCACTGCAACAGTCCATTGGCATATATTTAGGCCCAGCACACACACAGGCAGAGGAGAGAGGTCCCGTAACAGAGGATCTGGCTTCATGTCAGCAGAGAATCAGTCTGCATGTCATAGCAGAGAATCAGGCTTCACGTCAGCCACCACTGCAACAGTCCATTGTCATAAATTTAGGCCCAGCACCCAGGCAGAGGAGAGAGGTCCCGTAACAGACAATCTGGCTTCATGTCAGCAGAGAATTAGTCTGCATGTCATAGCAGAGAATGAGGCTTCACGTCAGCCACCACTGCAACAGTCCATTGGCATATATTTAGGCCTAGCACACAGGCAGAGGAGAGAGGTCCCGTAACAGACAATCTGGCTTCATGTCAGCAGAGAATCAGTCTGCATGTCATAGCAGAGAATGAGGCTTCACGTCACCCACCACTGCAACAGTCCATTGGCATATATTTAGGCCCAGCACACAGGCAGAGCAGAGAGGTCCCGTAACAGACAATCTGGCTTCATGACAGCAGAGAATCAGTCTGCATGTCATAGCAGAGAATGAGGCTTCACGTCACCCACCACTGCAACAGTCCATTGGCATATATTTAGGCCTAGCACACAGGCAGAGCAGAGAGGTCCCGTAACAGACGATCTGGCTTCATGTCAGCAGAGAATCAGTCTGCATGTCATAGCAGAGAATGAGGCTTCACGTCAGCCACCACTGCAACAGTCCATTGGCATATATTTAGGCCTAGCACACAGGCAGAGGAGAGAGGTCCCGTAACAGACAATCTGGCTTCATGTCAGCAGAGAATCAGTCTGCATGTCATAGCAGAGAATGAGGCTTCACGTCAGCCACCACTGCAACAGTCCATTGGCATATATTTAGGCCCAGCACCCAGGCAGAGGAGGGAGGTCCCGTAACAGACAATCTGGCTTCATGTCAGCAGAGAATCAGTCTGCATGTCATAGCAGAGAATGAGGCTTCACGTCACCCACCACTGCAACAGTCCATTGGCATATATTTAGGCCCAGCACCCAGGCAGAGGAGGGAGGTCCCGTAACAGAGAATCTGTCTTCATGTCAGCAGAGAATTAGTCTGCATGTCATAGCAGAGAATGAGGCTTCACGTCAGCCACCACTGCAACAGTCCATTGGCATATATTTAGGCCCAGCACCCAGGCAGAGGAGGGAGGTCCCGTAACAGAGAATCTGTCTTCATGTCAGCAGAGAATTAGTCTGCATGTCATAGCAGAGAATGAGGCTTCACGTCAGCCACCACTGCAACAGTCCATTGGCATATATTTAGGCCCAGCACACACACAGGCAGAGGAGAGAGGTCCCGTAACAGACAATCTGGCTTCATGTCAGCAGAGAATTAGTCTGCATGTCATAGCAGAGAATGAGGCTTCACGTCAGCCACCACTGCAACAGTCCATTGGCATATATTTAGGCCCAGCACACACACAGGCAGAGGAGAGAGGTCCCGTAACAGAGAATCTGTCTTCATGTCAGCAGAGAATTAGTCTGCATGTCATAGCAGAGAATGAGGCTTCACGTCAGCCACCACTGCAACAGTCCATTGGCATATATTTAGGCCCAGCACACACACAGGCAGAGGAGAGAGGTCCCGTAACAGACAATCTGGCTTCATGTCAGCAGAGAATTAGTCTGCATGTCATAGCAGAGAATGAGGCTTCACGTCAGCCACCACTGCAACAGTCCATTGGCATATATTTAGGCCCAGCACACACACAGGCAGAGGAGAGAGGTCCCGTAACAGAGAATCTGTCTTCATGTCAGCAGAGAATTAGTCTGCATGTCATAGCAGAGAATCAGGCTTCACGTCACCCACCACTGCAACAGTCCATTGGCATATATTTAGGCCCAGCACCCAGGCAGAGGAGGGAGGTCCCGTAACAGAGAATCTGTCTTCATGTCAGCAGAGAATTAGTCTGCATGTCATAGCAGAGAATGAGGCTTCACGTCACCCACCACTGCAACAGTCCATTGGCATATATTTAGGCCCAGCACCCAGGCAGAGGAGGGAGGTCCCGTAACAGAGAATCTGTCTTCATGTCAGCAGAGAATTAGTCTGCATGTCATAGCAGAGAATGAGGCTTCACGTCAGCCACCACTGCAACAGTCCATTGGCATATATTTAGGCCCAGCACCCAGGCAGAGGAGGGAGGTCCCGTAACAGAGAATCTGTCTTCATGTCAACAGAGAATTAGTCTGCATGTCATAGCAGAGAATGAGGCTTCACGTCAGCCACCACTGCAACAGTCCATTGGCATATATTTAGGCCCAGCACACACACAGGCAGAGGAGAGAGGTCCCGTAACAGACAATCTGGCTTCATGTCAGCAGAGAATTAGTCTGCATGTCATAGCAGAGAATGAGGCTTCACGTCAGCCACCACTGCAACAGTCCATTGGCATATATTTAGGCCCAGCACACACACAGGCAGAGGAGAGAGGTCCCGTAACAGAGAATCTGTCTTCATGTCAGCAGAGAATTAGTCTGCATGTCATAGCAGAGAATGAGGCTTCACGTCAGCCACCACTGCAACAGTCCATTGGCATATATTTAGGCCCAGCACCCAGGCAGAGGAGGGAGGTCCCGTAACAGAGAATCTGTCTTCATGTCAGCAGAGAATTAGTCTGCATGTCATAGCAGAGAATGAGGCTTCACGTCACCCACCACTGCAACAGTCCATTGGCATATATTTAGGCCCAGCACCCAGGCAGAGGAGGGAGGTCCCGTAACAGAGAATCTGTCTTCATGTCAGCAGAGAATTAGTCTGCATGTCATAGCAGAGAATGAGGCTTCACGTCAGCCACCACTGCAACAGTCCATTGGCATATATTTAGGCCCAGCACCCAGGCAGAGGAGGGAGGTCCCGTAACAGAGAATCTGTCTTCATGTCAGCAGAGAATTAGTCTGCATGTCATAGCAGAGAATGAGGCTTCACGTCACCCACCACTGCAACAGTCCATTGGCATATATTTAGGCCCAGCACACACACAGGCAGAGGAGAGAGGTCCCGTAACAGACAATCTGGCTTCATGTCAGCAGAGAATTAGTCTGCTTGTCATAGCAGAGAATGAGGCTTCACGTCAGCCACCACTGCAACAGTCCATTGGCATATATTTAGGCCCAGCACACACACAGGCAGAGGAGAGAGGTCCCGTAACAGAGAATCTGTCTTCATGTCAGCAGAGAATCAGTCTGCATGTCATAGCAGAGAATGAGGCTTCACGTCAGCCACCACTGCAACAGTCCATTGGCATATATTTAGGCCCAGCACACACAGGCAGAGGAGAGAGGTCCCGTAACAGACAATCTGGCTTCATGTCAGCAGAGAATTAGTCTGCATGTCATAGCAGAGAATGAGGCTTCACGTCAGCCACCACTGCAACAGTCCATTGGCATATATTTAGGCCCAGCACACACACAGGCAGAGGAGAGAGGTCCCGTAACAGAGAATCTGTCTTCATGTCAGCAGAGAATTAGTCTGCATGTCATAGCAGAGAATGAGGCTTCACGTCAGCCACCACTGCAACAGTCCATTGGCATATATTTAGGCCCAGCACACACACAGGCAGAGGAGAGAGGTCCCGTAACAGAGAATCTGTCTTCATGTCAGCAGAGAATCAGTCTGCATGTCATAGCAGAGAATCAGGCTTCACGTCAGCCACCACTGCAACAGTCCATTGGCATATATTTAGGCCCAGCACACACACAGGCAGAGGAGAGAGGTCCCGTAACAGAGAATCTGGCTTCATGTCAGCAGAGAATCAGTCTGCATGTCATAGCAGAGAATGAGGCTTCACGTCAGCCACCACTGCAACAGTCCATTGGCATATATTTAGGCCCAGCACACACACAGGCAGAGGAGAGAGGTCCCGTAACAGACAATCTGGCTTCATGTCAGCAGAGAATTAGTCTGCATGTCATAGCAGAGAATGAGGCTTCACGTCAGCCACCACTGCAACAGTCCATTGGCATATATTTAGGCCCAGCACACACAGGCAGAGGAGAGAGGTCCCGTAACAGAGAATCTGTCTTCATGTCAGCAGAGAATTAGTCTGCATGTCATAGCAGAGAATCAGGCTTCACGTCACCCACCACTGCAACAGTCCATTGGCATATATTTAGGCCCAGCACCCAGGCAGAGGAGAGAGGTCCCGTAACAGAGAATCTGTCTTCATGTCAGCAGAGAATTAGTCTGCATGTCATAGCAGAGAATGAGGCTTCACGTCACCCACCACTGCAACAGTCCATTGCCATATATTTAGGCCTAGCACACAGGCAGAGGAGAGGTTCATTCAACTTTGGGTAGCCTCGCAATATAATGGTAAAATGAAAATAAAAATAGGATTGAATGAGGAAGTGCCCTGGAGTCCAATAATATATGGTTATGGGGAGGTAGTTAATGTCTAATCTGGACAAGGGACGGACAGGTCCTGTGGGATCCATGCCTGGTTCATTTTTATGAACGTCAGCTTGTCCACATTGGCTGTAGACAGGCGGCTGCGTTTGTCTGTAATGACGCCCCCTGCCGTGCTGAATACACGTTCAGACAAAACGCTGGCTGCCGGGCAGGCCAGCACCTCCAAGGCATAAAAGGCTAGCTCTGGCCACGTGGACAATTTAGAGACCCAGAAGTTGAATGGGGCCGAACCATCAGTCAGTACGTGGAGGGGTGTGCACACGTACTGTTCCACCATGTTAGTGAAATGTTGCCTCCTGCTAACACGTTGCGTATCAGGTGGTGGTGCAGTTAGCTGTGGCGTGTTGACAAAAGTTTTCCACATCTCTGCCATGCTAACCCTGCCCTCAGAGGAGCTGGCCGTGACACAGCTGCCTTGGCGACCTCTTGCTCCTCCTCTGCCTTGGCCTTGGGCTTCCACTTGTTCCCCTGTGACATTTGGGAATGCTCTCAGTAGCGCGTCTACCAACGTGCGCTTGTACTCGCGCATCTTCCTATCACGCTCCAGTGCAGGAAGTAAGGTGGGCACATTGTCTTTGTAGCCTGGATCCAGCAGGGTGGCAACCCAGTAGTCCGCACAGGTTAAAATGTGGGCAACTCTGCTGTCGTTGCGCAGGCACTGCAGCATGTAGTCGCTCATGTGTGCCAGGCTGCCCAGGGGTAAGGACAAGCTGTCCTCTGTGGGAGGCGTATCGTCATCGTCCTGCCTTTCCCCCCAGCCACGCACCAGTGATGGACCCGAGCTGCGTTGGGTGCCACCCCGCTGTGACCATGCTTCATCCTCATCCTCCTCCACCTCCTCCTCATCCTCGTCCTCCTCGTCCTCCAGTAGTGGGCCCTGGCTGGCCACATTTGTACCTGGCCTCTGCTGTTGCCAAAAACCTCCCTCTGAGTCACTTCGAAGAGACTGGCCTGAAAGTGCTAAAAATGACCCCTCTTCCTCCTCCTCCTCCTCCTCCTGGGCCACCTCCTCTTCCATCATCGCCCTAAGTGTTTTCTCAAGGAGACATAGAAGTGGTATTGTAACGCTGATAACGGTGTCATCGCCACTGGCCATGTTGGTGGAGTACTCGAAACAGCGCAACAGGGCACACAGGTCTCGCATGGAGGCCCAGTCATTGGTGGTGAAGTGGTGCTGTTCTGTAGTGCGACTGACCCGTGCGTGCTGCAGCTGAAACTCCACTATGGCCTGCTGCTGCTCGCACAGTCTGTCCAGCATGTGCAAGGTGGAGTTCCACCTGGTGGGCACGTCGCATATGAGGCGGTGAGCGGGAAGGCCGAAGTTACGCTGTAGCGCAGACAGGCGAGCAGCAGCAGGATGTGAACGCCGGAAGCGCGAACAGACGGCCCGCACTTTATGCAGCAGCTCTGACATGTCGGGGTAGTTGTGAATGAACTTCTGCACCACCAAATTCAGCACATGCGCCAAGCAAGGGATGTGCGTCAAATTGGCTAGTCCCAGAGCTGCAACGAGATTTCGCCCATTATCACACACCACCAGGCCGGGCTTGAGGCTCACCGGCAGCAACCACTCGTCGGTCTGTTGTTCTATACCCCGCCACAACTCCTGTGCGGTGTGGGGCCTGTCCCCCAAACATATGAGTTTCAGAATGGCCTGCTGACGTTTACCCCGGGCTGTGCTGAAGTTGGTGGTGAAGGTGTGTGGCTGACTGGATGAGCAGGTGGAAGAAGAGGAGGAGGAAGCCGAGAAGGAGGAGGTGGCAACAGGAGGCAAAGAATGTTGCCCTGCGATCCTTGGCGGCGGAAGGACGTGCGCCAAACAGCTCTCCGCCTGGGGCCCAGCTGCCACTACATTTACCCAGTGTGCAGTTAGGGAGATATAGCGTCCCTGGCCGTGCTTACTGGTCCACGTATCTGTGGTTAGGTGGACCTTGCCACAGATGGCGTTGCGCAGTGCACACTTGATTTTATCGGATACTTGGTTGTGCAGGGAAGGCACGGCTCTCTTGGAGAAGTAGTGCCGGCTGGGAACAACATACTGTGGGACAGCAAGCGACATGAGCTGTTTGAAGCTGTCTGTGTCCACCAGCCTAAATGACAGCATTTCATAGGCCAGTAGTTTAGAAATGCTGGCATTCAGGGCCAGGGATCGAGGGTGGCTAGGTGGGAATTTACGCTTTCTATCAAATGTTTGTGAGATGGAGAGCTGAACGCTGGCGTGTGACATGGTTGAGACGCTTGGTGACGGAGGTGGTGGTGGTGGTGTTGGTGGTACATCCCCTGTTTGCTGGGCGGCAGGTGCCAACGTTCCTCCAGAGGCGGAGGAAGAGGCCGAGGCGGCAGCAGCAGAATAGGCCGAGGCGGCAGCAGCAGAAGAGGTAGCAGGGGGAGCCTGAGTGACTTCCTTGGTTTTAAGGTGTTTACTCCACTGCAGTTCATGCTTTGCATGCAGGTGCCTGGTCATGCAGGTTGTGCTCAGGTTCAGAACGTTAATGCCTCGCTTCAGGCTCTGATGGCACAGCGTGCAAACCACTCGGGTCTTGTCGTCAGCACATTGTTTGAAGAAGTGCCATGCCAGGGAACTCCTTGAAGCTGCCTTTGGGGTGCTCGGTCCCAGATGGCGGCGGTCAGTAGCAGGCGGAGTCTCTTGGCGGCGGGTGTTCTGCTTTTGCCCACTGCTCCCTCTTTTGCTACGCTGTTGGCTCGGTCTCACCACTGCCTCTTCCTCCGAACTGTGAAAGTCAGTGGCACGACCTTCATTCCATGTGGGGTCTAGGACCTCATCGTCCCCTGCATCGTCTTCCACCCAGTCTTGATCCCTGACCTCCTGTTCAGTCTGCACACTGCAGAAAGACGCAGCAGTTGGCACCTGTGTTTCGTCATCATCAGAGACATGCTGAGGTGGTATTCCCATGTCCTCATCATCAGGAAACATAAGTGGTTGTGCGTCAGTGCATTCTATGTCTTTCACCGCTGGGGAAGGGCTAGGTGGATGCCCTTGGGAAACCCTGCCAGCGGAGTCTTCAAACAGCATAAGAGACTGCTGCATAACTTGAGGCTGAGACAGTTTCCCTGGTATGCATGGGGGTGATGTGACAGACTGATGGGGTTGGTTTTCAGGCGCCATCTGTGCGCTTTCTGCAGAAGACTGGGTGGGAGATAATGTGAACGTGCTGGATCCACTGTCGGCCACCCAATTGACTAATGCCTGTACCTGCTCAGGCCTTACCATCCTTAGAACGGCATTGGGCCCCACCATATATCGCTGTAAATTCTGGCGGCTACTGGGACCTGAGGTAGTTGGTACACTAGGACGTGTGGATGTGGCAGAACGGCCACGTCCTCTCCCAGCACCAGAGGGTCCACTAACACCACCACGACCATGTCCACGTCCGCGTCCCTTACTAGATGTTTTTCTCATTGTTATGGTTCACCACAACAACAAATATATTATTTGGCCCAATGTATTGTATTCAAATTCAGCGGGATATAAATTTGAGGCCTAGTATTTAGGCGCTGGGTGACCGGTATGGATTTAGTGACAGAATTAGACTTGGAAATGCACAGAAGCGTGTGTGTGAAGTTATTCTGAATGACCCTATGTGCACCTTCAATATGATCTACCCTTTTAGGGATAGATTTCAAATAGCTCTGATATAGCAGAAACGACTAAATTATGAAATTGCTAAATTGGGAATTGTATTTCAACCCAGAACAAAAAATGTGCTTTGACGGACACTAAATAACTTTCCCAGCCACAACAGGACAGCGGTAACGAGAGATTTAGCGGGATATAAATTTGAGGCCTAGTATTTAGGCGCTGGGTGACAGGTATGGGTTTAGTGACAGAATTAGATTTGGAAATGCACAGTAGCGGGTGTGTGAAGTTATTCTGAATGACCCTATGTGCACCTTGAATATTATATACCCTTTTAGGGATAGATTTCAAATAGCTCTGATATAGCAGAAACCACTAAATTATGAAATTGCTAAATTGGGAATTGTATTTCAACCCAGAACAAGAAATGTGCTTGAACGGACACTAAATAACTCGCCCAGCTACAGCACTAAGGACAGATTTAGCGGGATATAAATTTGAGGCCTAGTATTTAGGCGCTGGGTGACAGGTATGGGTTTAGTGCCAGAATTAGACTTGGAAATACACAGTAGCGGGTGTGTGTGAAGTTATTCTGAATGACCCAATGTGCACCTTGAATATTATATACCCTTTTAGGGATAGATTTCAAATAGCTCTGATATAGCAGAAACCACTAAATTATGAAATTGCTAAATTGGGAATTGTATTTCAACCCAGAACAAGAAATGTGCTTGAACGGACACTAAATAACTCGCCCAGCTACAGCACTAGGGACAGATTTAGCTGGATATAAATTTGAGGCCTAGTATTTAGGCGCTGGGTGACAGGTATGGGTTTAGTGCCAGAATTAGACTTGGAAATACACAGTAGCGGGTGTGTGTGAAGTTATTCTGAATGACCCAATGTGCACCTTGAATATTATATACCCTTTTAGGGATAGATTTCAAATAGCTCTGATATAGCAGAAACCACTAAATTATGAAATTGCTAAATTGGGAATTGTATTTCAACCCAGAACAAGAAATGTGCTTGAACGGACACTAAATAACTCGCCCAGCTACAGCACTAAGGACAGATTTAGCGGGATATAAATTTGAGGCCTAGTATTTAGGCGCTGGGTGACCGGTATGGATTTAGTGACAGAATTAGACTGGGATATGGCCAAAAAATAAACAGACTATTGCTGGTTAAATGCACTTGGTGTGACAGCTTCACCCTGATGTAGGCTTTAGCCAAAAAACAACCACACCATTGAGGGTTAAATGCACTTGGTGACAGGCGCAGCTTGCCCCTGATTTAGTATATGGCCAAAAAATGAACAGACTATTGCTGGTTAAATGCACTTGGTGTGACAGCTTCACCCTGATGTAGGCTTTAGCCAAAAAACAACCACACCATTGAGGGTTAAATGCACTTGGTGACAGGCGCAGCTTGCCCCTGATTTTGTATATGGCCAAAAAATGAACAGACTATTGCTGGTTAAATGCACTTGGTGTGACAGCTTCACCCTGATGTAGGCTTTAGCCAAAAAACAACCACACCATTGAGGGTTAAATGCACTTGGTCGCAGCTTGTGCTGGCGCACCACAAGACACAAAATGGCCGCCGATCACCCCAGAAAAATGTGACTGACAAACGGTCTGGGCAGCCTAAAAACAGTGAGCAATTGAGGATCAGCAGCTCAATGATCCACAGCTGCAGATCGATCAGTTAATCAAGTCCTTTGGAGGAGTTAATCTGCCTAATCTCGCCCTACTGTCGCAGCCGCAACCTCTCCCTACGCTAATCAGAGCAGAGTGACGGGCGGCGCTATGTGACTCCAGCTTAAATAGAGGCTGGGTCACATGGTGCTCTGGCCAATCACAGCCATGCCAATAGTAGGCATGGCTGTGATGGCCTCTTGGGGCAAGTAGTATGACGCTTGTTGATTGGCTGCTTTGCAGCCTTTCAAAAAGCGCCAAGAAAGCGTCACAAAAGCGCGAAGAAAGCGACGAACACCGAACCCGAACCCGGACTTTTACGAAAATGTCCGGGTTCGGGTCCGTGTCACGGACACCCCAAAATTCGGTACGAACCCGAACTATACAGTTCGAGTTCGCTCATCCCTAGTCTTAAACTTTTGATCAGGTCTGTATATATATATATATATATATATATATATATAGATGAAAAAATTGGACTGCACTCCAAGCGTGTCTAGAGGTAAATCTGTTTTAATCACCCATAAATGGCAAAGCGACGTTTCGGCTCCAACCGAGCCTTTCTCAAGCATTGGTGAACAGTAAATGGCAAGTATATAAAGGTGCATCCACACATACAAACAATAAAATCACATAATTGATACTTTACAAATAATACATGTATACAGTATACAAATGTGCAAAAATCGCAAATCGATCATAATACATAAAGTGACCTGTGCTTAACATACTAACAAAATTCCATAATGTGTCATATTACATATAGAAATACCGAAAGGTACATGATTAGTTACACCTGTAACTTATCACCATATCATTAGTGCATCAACTAAAATAATACCCATGTGCAAATAAAGGAGACTAATGAATTTTAACCTGAGGGAAGGATGCAGCCCACGTATACCATGGCGCCGGTCGGCGCGTCCTAAGGAGTCCAGTGCGCATGACCCAGCCTCATAACATCATCAACGGGGGACGTGTCCAAGCACCATCGTGCCGCCCACTGATGACATCAGCAACACTCTGGTACCTCCCGTCGATGACTACAGAAAGCCGCGCCTGCGCAATGTCATCATCGCGATCTAGCCGCCATGTTGGTCAAGGGAATCCACTCCGGGAAATAATCATAATCAAAGTAGCCAGTTTTTGTTCTTGTTTATGTTCTACACAATCAGTTGCTGTGGTTGTTTACCACTGTATTGCAGGTCGGCTGGGTCACCATCTTTTTCAAAATGATAGACGTAGCTCCGATCCTCCTACAGATGCTCCTGGCACGTCAGTGCCGTTGGCATTGTAGGGTCTTACCCCGCTTCACTGTGCAACTGTGAGGGTGCTCCTCATTATAATAGAACAATATCCCCAATCAAACAATACAAAGCTACATAAAAAAAGGTTGAATCGCTCCCCCTTATATTGTAGCTAGATGGGACGTACGCCTGGACTCCAGACAAAAAATAACAGAACAGAATAATTTTTTGGGCTTATCATCCACCGTTCAGGTTCATCAGTCTTCTAAAGTGCCTTCGGTGTAGATGTATCTAAAAGAACAATGTACAAAGTGTCAGTGAATAAGTAGATCAAAATTATAATTATATATTACATTTTTTATTACTTTTTGAATTTTTTGAAAAACCAATGAATCAGTCTTCCACAGTAAGTAATACAAAGCGCTCATCAATAAAGCATAAGGGCAAACTGGTCTCCTCACATACCCCCACCATATCTGTAATCGATATTTAAGCCAGTGGGATGCAGGCTTTTTAAAATTTGAATCCACTGCATTTCTATTTTCTTAAGTAAAGCTATCCGATCCCCCTCTCTCCGTGGCATTGGGACATGGTCTACGATCCCAACAAACTGCTTACCGAACAGAAACTGAAGACGTTAGCTATAGACAGGGATTCCCTACTGCAGGATAATGGTAATAGGAGGCCACGTTTGTGTCCACCTATTCAGAATACAGTGATGCGATTTGTAAAATTTTGTAAAGACATTGGCCAATATTAGGTAGTTGCCTAAAAATGGTACCTGAATTTGCAACTTTTCCCTTATGTGCCTACCGCAGATCCCAGAACATCAGAGATCAATTAGTAAGGGCTGATGTGGGTCCCAAATCTAGGGTTACACAGACCAAGTTGGCACCATCGGGCACGGGTTGTTACCCGTGTCTACATTGTGTCAATTGTGGTCTGATCCGCAGATCAAGAACATTCACACACCCTGAGACGGGACAAGTATATCCCATTAAATTTCACTTGACTCTTCATTTGTAATATATGTGTTATCTTGTCCATGCCAATTATTATACGTAGGCGAAACATCCACAGATTTGAAGACTAGGTTAAATAACAATCGTCATACCATTAGAAAAGGACGTAAAGACTTACCAGCCCCGAGACATTTTGGGTTACTTAAACACAAAGAAAAAGAACTCAGATGTTGGATCGTAGACCATGTCCCAATGCCACGGAGAGGGGGGGATCGGATAGCTTTACTTAAGAAAAAAGAAATGCAGTGGATTCAAATTTTAAAAAGCGTGCATCCCACTGGCTTAAATATCGATTACAGATATGGTGGGGGTATGTGAGGAGACCAGTTTGCCCTTATGCTTTATTGATGAGCGCTTTGTATTACTTACTGTGGAAGACTGATTCATTGGTTTTAAAAAAAATTCAAAAAGTAATAAAAAATGTAATATATAATTATAATTTCGATCTACTTATTCACTGACACTTTGTACATTGTTCTTTTAGATACATCTACACCGAAGGCACTTTAGAAGACTGATGAACCTGAACGGTGGATGATAAGCCCAAAAAATTATTCTGTTCTGTTATTTTTTGTCTGTGGAGTCCAGGCGTATGTCCCATCTAGCTACAATATAAGGGGGAGCGATTCAACCTTTTTTTATGTAGCTTTATATTGTTTGATTGGGGATAATGTTCTATTATAATGAGGAGCACCCTCACAGTTGCACAGTGAAGCGGGGTAAGACCCTACAATGCCAACGACACTGACGTGCCGGGAGCATCTGTAGGAGGATTGGAGCTGCGTCTATTATTTTGAAAAAGATGGTGACCCAGCCGACCTGCAATACAGTGGTAAACAACCACAGCAACTGATTGTGTAGAACATAAACAAGAGCAAAAGCTGGCTACTTTGATTATGATTATTTCCCGGAGTGGATTCCCTTGACCAACATGGCGGCTAGATCGCGATGATGACATTGCGCAGGCGCGGCTTTCTGTAGTAATCGACGGGAGGTACCAGAGCGTTGCTGATGTCATCAGTGGGCGGCACGATGGTGCTTGGACACGTCCCCCGTTGATGATGTTATGAGGCTGGGTCATGCGCACTGGACTCCTTAGGACGCGCCGACCGGTGCCATGGTATACGTGGGCTGCATCCTTCCCTCAGGTTAAAATTCATTAGTCTCCTTTATTTGCACATGGGTATTATTTTAGTTGATGCACTAATGATATGGTGATAAGTTACAAGTGTAACTAATCATGTACCTTTCGGTTTTTCTATATGTAATATGACACATTATGGAATTTTGTTAGTATGTTAAGCACAGGTCACTTTATGTATTATGATCGATTTGCGATTTTTGCACATTTCTATACTGTATACATGTATTATTTGTAAAGTATCAATTATGTGATTTTATTGATTGTATGTGTGGATGCACCTTTATATACTTGCCATTTACTGTTCACCAATGCTTGAGAAAGGCTCGGTTGGAGCCGAAACGTCGCTTTGCCATTTATGGGTGATTTAAACAGATTTTCCTGAAGACACGCTTGGAGTGCAGTCCAATTTTTTCATCTCTATTAGTGGGTAAGCACCTGCTGCCGTACTTGGATTTTGCACCCATTTTTAGCTTACTACTTTTTGAGGGTGGTGCCACCGGTGGTTTCTTTTTTATATATGTGTGTGTATATATATATATATATATATATATATATATAAACCAAAAAAGAATCACAGCAGCACAAGACCAGAGATATAGGTGCAAATCCTCTCAGCCGTAGGCTCAAACGGCTATAGGTAAGTATAGTATCCAAAGGATGAGGCAGCACTTCAAATAAAGTGAAAAAATGGTGGATCTTTTATTCCCCTCTGCAACGTTTGAACCGTCTCAATGCGGTCTTTCTCAAACATGCTTGAGAAAGACCGCATTGAGACGGTTTAAACGTTGCAGAGGGGAATAAAAGATCCACCATTTTTTCACTTTATTTGGAGTGCTGCCTCATCCTTTGGATATATGGAAACGTATGGCAGCACCAATTCACACCATATAGAATGGGTGCTATGTGACAGGGAATTCACCGCTTACCCTTGCATACAGTGGTTTTCCACCTCAGTGGTTTTCCACCTCAAGAGATGTACTTTACTCTATGTTTGGTCCATCAGAGGCTTCATTTTGTTACTTTCTTATGGAAAAAGGGTTGTCTATAAGAAATAACCCCTTTATGGAATTGATATACTGAAATTACTTTTTAGATCTTACAGTATCTAGCTAATGTAATTCTGGAATAAAAACATTCTAGAGAAAAAATCTAATTAACTACATTTATTTTAAAAAAAAAAACTTCTAAGAATTCTTCAGGAGAAAAAAAGTTTCTGTATCTAACATCTTGTGTTTTCAGGAGTAGACATATTGAGATACAAGAGAGCGCATCTGATTGTTTGGGACTGTTTATTTGACAGGTTAACCCAGAGAATAAGTGCCGTGGGATTTACAGCGCTTGTCTGTGATAAGGCCAAACCATTACTCCTGGGTATCTTATGATTCATTCGCAATTTTTTTTCTCTGGACTGTTTTCCCGCCACAAACATTGTTATTATCTGAAAAAAATGGGATTCAATTGTATTATTTTTTTTAAATTTGTTTTAGTATGTAAACCTATAAATAACCAACTGTGATACTGGACCATAGATTTAGTGAGAATTTTTTTTTTTCTATGCTGCAAAATCCATTGCAAGCATATGTTTGAAGGCTATGATTCTGAATACTTAGGTCACTTATCTTATGCCTGAAGGTCGGCAGTTCAAATGATTTCGGTCCATGGTGACTGAAAGTCATTACCACCTGACAGCTGGCTGCTTGTCTGTGTCAATTCTCCTCCTTGTCTTAGTATCGCTGCTCCCATTAGACACATGTCCATATCACAAAACAACATACCAGCAATGAGAAACCCTATTAGCAGCTTAAACCGTGTGAAATCAGGGAAGGCATTAAACTGATACACAATTTGCCTCTCCGTCCTGGGTAAAAACACATAGATAGCTAAATGGTAGAATAATCATGTCATGTTTTAATACTAATGTATTTGCATCATCACACAATATATAATTAATGAGAAAATGCAGCTTTATAATGAAGAATTGTTTACATCTTGTTTTTTATTAGAATTATATGCTATCACTGTACAGGTGCTCATATTGCCCATTAACGTCCTTTAAAAAAAACCTCTCATTTGGCATTCGCCAGGCAATAGGGTCCTACAAATATATTTGGCATATGCGTTGGAAGCTTTCCCATCACTTATGTCAACTGTATTCAAATAAGAAGATTTGAAGTCGTTGTCTAGTATAGTAAGAGTCATTATTCACCTCTTGATGATCCACATGCTACGGTGCTTTGATCATCTGGGCTTTGCCACTGTACCTGTGCTATCAGGGGCAACAACTTGGCTGTAATATCCAGTTGTGAATAGTGACCCTTCCAGCAATTTACATAAACATGATGATGCTGGAAGCCTTTAATTTAAAAAACATAATTGAGAATTGACCACAATTTGTGAGTAACAAAGCTACCATGTAGCCAAAGCATGAGATAGCCATGTGAGACCAAGCTGCCACAATGTCCTGTAGAATTCTTTGATACAGACGCAAATGGCAAAAAAATTACATAACACAAAGAACTGAAAAGGCATACATGCAACAATGCAATTTACAAAATTAGTGAACAAAATTAGGTGAGATAAGATGGGTAAAATATTGAATAATCCTATACACTGTAACAAAATTCCACTCAAAATAATACATTTCTTTGTGTAAATTGTAGCAATATTGTGTTCCACGTATTTATAGTTTCCATGTTACAGAAACTGTTATCTCCATGACACATTTTATTCTTCCACACAGGGCAATCTGTGTCATACCCCACCTCGTTATTTTATTTTCCTTTCTCGACACAGGGGGAAGGTGCAGCACAAGAGAAAACCACAGGTAAAATGCAACCTGAGAAGTCTTACTCTTAATGCAATACATTTCACTTGAAAGTCTGATCTTTTGATATAAAATTGAATACTCATCTATTAAATATCACCGTATTGAAACCCAATACAAGAACACATTATTTCCTGAACAGATTAACACTTCCCTAGATTTATTGCACAGAAGGTATAAACCAAGGAACATGTGAATTTTACTCGGCATCAATGACAGACAGTTCTTTACCATCGACAATACATCTGTTCCTTAGGGACTATGCAATATAATTTGCTGCCTGACTTGTTCAAGGTTTCACTGAACCGTCAGTGGGCTTGAATAGGGCTGTCCTACATCAAATATTAATACAATCAATATGTTTAATCAAAACAAGACATAATTATTTAGAAGGCAATGGAAAGATACTGGAGTCGTCATTTAACAGAGAGAAGGAAATCAATGTTTAAGTGGTGTGAATGGTACCAGATTTAATAGTTACATTTAAAGATAATTTTTATTAAGTGCTCTTTGAACAGGTCTCAGACAGGAGATAGTTTTCTTATTTTAAACTATGACCAAAAGTCTACAAAATCTACAAAATATATGTTTTGCATAAAATTAGCAAGTTTTAAATTCAGAATAAAAAACAAAGTTTCACAAAAAATTTTTGCAATTTTTTATTTTTGTTTACAGTGGATCTTTTTTTTTACTGTGTATTCATTTTTATTTATTTCTTGTTGCAGCTGAAAAAAGCAATATGCAAAATCTTTGTAACTGAATCCTTATATCATTAAAGGGGCTACTAAGGCGAGATGAGACTAAATCCTGACCACCATGTGGCCAAGAGAACAGCACAGCAGGCCAACACTGACTTCTTTTGGTAGCTTCCACTGCAGCGCATGGGAGTTATGGCAACAGCATAGCATAGTAAGCTATGCTATGCAGTTTCTATAGCTCCCATGCACTGCAGTGGGAGCTACCAGAACAAGTCAGTGCTGGCCTGCTGTGCTGTTCTCCTGGCCACATGGTGGTCGGGATTTAGTCTCATCTTGCCTAAGTAACAGGAAGACGAGACAGCCCCTTTATGTGAAACCGTTAAACAAGCTACTTACAAAAAAGTTGAATCCTTGGACATAGAGTAAAAACGTATCCAGCTTAAATTTGTGAAAGTGTCCTTAGATTACTTATTGAATGGGACAGCCACCACAGAGTACTAGATTGCCGTAAATCTTTAGATTTGCAAAAATGTATGCCTACCCTTAGAAAATCAGATAGCAGTTTTACCCTTGCAAAATGTATTAGGCTTCACTGATATAAATTGGCTATACACATGAGATAGCTGTCAAATGCTTGTTCAGTCTTCAACTTAAAGGGGTTATCCAAAGTCTAAAACATTCCCCCAAAGCCCGTGCCCCTCATATAGATTATACTTACCCCGCTTCCCGTCACCCGTGTGGCTCCTTATCCCCGCACGGATGCCGCTGCATCTTCCTGGCCCACCAATCAAAACATCTGCCGATGCTAGGGAGGCTCATCCCTGTCTCAGCCTGCTATTGGCTGCTCCCCCCATCGCCGGATGTTTTGATCTGCGTGATAGGGAGGTGCAGCAGCAGCTGTGCGGAGATCAGGAGCAACACAGGTATCGGGGAGCGGGGTAAGTTTAATCTATATGAGGGGCATTGGGGGGCATGTTTTAGACTTTGAATAACCTCTTTAACTGTCTCTTGCTATTTTTCCATACAGATGATTTTTCAGCTTAGCATAGCAGTAAATAGGGAGAGGATAAAAAAAAACTACTGCCAGAAACCTCTGCCAACAGGCCTGCTACACCACTCACTATGCAATCCTGTATCCTAGTTGCTGTTTTTTTCTTCATGCTGCTGCCTCCATGCTCCTGCCTGATACTCCCTTAGGGTGCGTGCTCTCACCTTTATCCTCTAAATAGCCAGTGTGAGTTCTCACAAATTCTTCCACTGCCAATGGCTGAAGGTCCTCAGGTATCTAAGGCACCCTCTCCAGGCAGACGGTGTCTGAGCTTTAGGTTCCCTGGTGACCAGCAAAGGAGCTTGACGGTCTAGTGCTATTATGATTTACCTGTGTTTATATTGCATTATTCCCTGCCTCCTTTCCTGCCATGCTCCAAGTCCTGTTTCCATCTTGCCTGTGTGCTCCTACTTTGAAGTCCAAGTTCAGTTTGTGTTTAAGTTACCCAGTCTGGCTTCTTTGACTGTGTTCCCAGTCAAGTTCCCAGCCTGCTTGTCTTATGTGTGTGCCTCAACATTACCTACCACAACATTAACTGTGCACTGGCTGGGTCTCTGAAATCATCATTCAAGACTTAGAGACTGCACCTGCTGTTTTCCTACATTTTTGGTCGGTTTCTATATCCAGAGATCCTGGTGCTTGTACTATCCCATGTAGCTGTCTGGTTGCTAACTAGCAGTAAGTCCAGATCCCTGTATAGGGATTAAGGATAAATACCAGGGAAGTGGCAGAATAACTGCCCTACG
This sequence comes from Bufo gargarizans, assembly GCF_014858855.1. Classification (NCBI taxonomy): domain Eukaryota; kingdom Metazoa; phylum Chordata; class Amphibia; order Anura; family Bufonidae; genus Bufo; species Bufo gargarizans. Next base: position 23,160,636 of record NC_058087.1, on the reverse strand, counting down.
CCAAACCGGTTAGATAGCATTGTGGGTTCCCACTCACTGATCCGTAACAGTGCATGATCCTTATATACTTTGACCACAGCCATCTGGAAAATTGGAAGATCACCATGCACATATGATGCTCAGTTAAAACAGCCAAGATTTTCGGGTTTAGTTGATGCATGTCTATTGTGTATGGTCAGTCATACAGTGAAACATCCTTGAGACAACTACCGAAAAGTTATTTTAAAAGTAATCTTCTTTGGCTACTATGCATAATACATAGTGGAATTGAAAATCTGTCGAAAGAAATCTGGTCTGAATAAGGGGGCTGTCTTCTCAAAGTAGTCTTTTGGAGAGCTTTCATTGGATATAGTTTGGTACGCTTTTGTCACTAGATTTTGCTGACTTGCTTGTGGTCATATAGTGGTCACCTGGGAATTTCTTTCCTTTATTATGGAAATAGGCTCTCTTTGTGGCAATTTGGATCATGAAGAGCTGATATTCTGCTATTCATGGAAAGTGTTCCCTTCATTTCACAATCAAACAGATCCCAATTTGAGATAAGCAAATTGATTCTAAAAGTCGAAAATTTGAGCCAAATTTTCTTAAAGTTCGGATACTAACAAGCCAGAATTTTGTGTGATTTGATTCAAGAGAATTCAGGAGAACTGAAAGAGATATTTTTTGAGTTTTTCGTACTCAAATCAAATCTAAGAAATTTTCTCATCTCCATTTTTGTTTCAGCTTCAGTGAAACAGAAAGTCAGGACCATGTGACAGAATCTATGAAATTTTATTTTGTAAGGTGCCATGAAGAAATCATGGTAAGGACAAGCTCTGCCTTTTGCTGCATTCAAAATGTTTTTTTTTTTTTCTTGGGTGCTTTTTCTTTACGTTTAAGAGGTCTTTACTGGTGACACATCCTTTTACAGTAGTTAACGTTGGATTTATGAGACACATTATTGTATGTTTTATATCATTCACCTTGTCTTATCTAGCCTATCTGAGATTAGGTAAACCATGAGCAACCATCATTGCACCTGGACCACCTGTCAAGCTGAAGCTAGCAATAATATGTTAGTAAAAGTTATTATATAGTCATATATGACTATTACCAACCAATATACATTTGTTGCATACAAAGTGAAAGGACGTGAGAGAAGGCATATCTACAGATAACTGTCACATTAGGTAGGGGACAGTGTAGCCCTAAACTCCACCCACACCACTGTCCCTACCTACTAGTACAGTCTGCCTTAAATAACAGCCCCCAACTGGTTGGCGGTCCCTAACTTAAGAGCACAGGACCTAAACTAAATAAAGGGGTGTTCAGGAAAACCGGGAAAAAAACTAGAGTCATATCACAGAACCAAAGGAGAGATAACTTGCAGGGTCAAATACTAAGTATTGTCAAAACCAGGAGATAATGTCAATGGCAAAGTCAGCAGACAGAGGCAAGATAACAAACAGGCAGCATGTCCTAGGTCCAGAAGCCAGTAAGCATACAATAAACTTGTGGGGAAAGAAATCCAATCAAGGCAACTGTTGGCAGCAGTTGCCTGTTTAAATACCCCACAGATAGGAAGCACGGTGGTGATGCTCCCTGATAGGCCAATCAGCCCCACTGTCACCTGGGCTGGTTGCCACAGTCATGGAGTGACACTGGAGGCTGAACTACCGTACATGGCAATACCACTTTTACTCAACTTACATATTTTCCTTGCATAGAATGTGGCCAAATTCTTAGAAATATGTTTGTACATCTCAGTCTTCTTCCTTGAAATACTTAAACAGCCTACTTGAGCAATTGTAAGCAATTTCTCTTCATTGTTTAACCTCAAGCAAACTGTCAATCTCTAGATTTAGTGAAACCTCATCTCCAGTCACCTTAATATGCCCGATTACACTAACTAGGGTCACATGGGTCCACCAGAAGATCCCCTGTAGGCTATATTGATGAAGTTTATTATCTTTTGGAATTATTTACAAAAACATTTCATAATAGTTGATTATATGGCCTGCATATACAATGTTCCAACCAATTAGAAGTGTATATATATATATATATATATATACAGACGTGGACAAAATTGTTGGTACCCTTTGGTCAATGAAAGAAAAAGTCACAATGGTCACAGAAATAACTTTAATCTGACAAAAGTAATAATAAATTAAAATTCTATAAATGTTAACCAATGAAAGTCAGACATTGTTTTTCAACCATGCTTCAACAGAATTATGTAAAAAAATAAACTCATGAAACAGGCATGGACAAAAATGATGGTACCCCTAGAAAACACAGAACATAATGTGACCAAAGGGACATGTTAATTCAAGGTGTGTCCACTAATTAGCATCACAGGTGTCTACAACCTTGTAATCAGCCATTGGGCCTATATATATGGCTCCAGGTAATCACTGTGTTGTTTGGTGATATGGTGTGTACCACACTCGACATGGACCAGAGGAAGCAAAGGAAAGAGCTGTCTCAAGAGATCAGAAAGAAAATTATAGACAAGCATGTTAAAGGTAAAGGCTATAAGACCATCTCCAAGCAACTAGATGTTCCTGTGAGTACAGTTGCACATATTATTCATAAGTTTAAGATCCATGGGACTGTAGCCAACCTCCCTGGACGTGGCCGCAGGAGGAAAATTGATGACAAATCTAAGAGACGGATAATCCGAATGGTAACAAAAGAGCCTAGAAAGACTTCTAAAGAGATTCAAGGTGAACTTCATGCTCAAGGAACATCAGTGTCAGATCGCACCATCCGTCGTTGTTTGAGCCAAAGTGGACTACATGGGAGACGACCAAGGAGGACACCATTGTTGAAAACGAATCATAAAAAAGCAAGACTGGAATATGCCAAACTACATGTTGACAAGCCACAAAGCTTCTGGGAGAATGTCCTGTGGACAGATGAGACAAAAATCGAAGTTTTTGCCAAGGCACATCAGCTGTATGTTCACAGACGAAAAAATGAAGCATATCAAGAAAAGAACACTGTCCCTACTGTGAAACATGGAGGAGGCTCTGTTATGTTCTGGGGCTGCTTTGCTGCGTCTGGCACAGGGTGTCTTGAATCTGTGCAGGGTACAATGAAATCTCAAGACTATCAAGGAATTCTAGAGAGAAATGTACTAGCCAGTGTCAGAAAGCTTGGTCTCAGTCGCAGGTCATGGGTCTTGCAACAGGACAATGACCCAAAACACACCGCTAAAAACACCCAAGAATGGCTAAGAGGAAAAAATTGGACTATTCTAAAGTGGCCTTCTATGAGCCCTGACCTCAATCCTATTGAGCATCTTTGGAAGGAGCTGAAACATGCAGTCTGGAAAAGGCACCCTTCAAACCGGACACAACTGGAGCAGTTTGCTCATGAGGAGTGGGCCAAAATACCTGCTGAGAGGTGCAGATGTCTCATTGACAGTTACAGGAAGCGTTTGATTGCAGTGATTGCCTCAAAAGGTTGCGCAACAAAATATTAAGTTAGGGGTACCATCATTTTTGTCCATGCCTGTTTCATGAGTTTATTTTTTTACATAATTCTGTTGAAGCATGGTTGAAAAAAAATGTCTGACTTTCATTGGTTAACATTTATAGAATTTTAATTTATTATTACTTTTGTCAGATTAAAGTTATTTCTGTGACCATTGTGACTTTTTCTTTCATTGACCAAAGGGTACCAACAATTTTGTCCACGTCTGTATATATATATATATATGTATATATGACTAAGTATATATCACTTTCTCTAGTGGCCCAAGATTTTCCAGTCCAATGTTAATCTTACATTCTACAAGTAAAATCAGACAGAGTATTCTTCATTTTCCTTACTGTCTTCTTTATAAACTTGAGAATTTAAGAGTGAATGTGCTTTTATTGATCCCTTGGTTCCACTAATGGAGATAATAGCAGTCTGCAGAGAATTTCAAGTCCCCTATGGTTGCACCGCTGCTCCCTAAGCAGCCTACAAAGTGTTTTATGACAGTCTATAGTCTTACTGCCAGTCACACACTGTAAATATCTATAATTTACAATGGTATGCAGGGAGTCAGGGACACTATGGTGTGTTTGAAATATCGTTTAGCTCCAAATGTAAATATCAGGTCAATATCAGGTAAAAAGATACTATATAATATAAAGTTAATATATCATTTGAATAGCATAATATTGAGTTAAGGAATTGCAAAAGAAACAGATTTCAATAACCGCATCATATGTACGTACAATTTACTTTTATGTAATTTTATCTTTGAAAGTTAATCCAAGTTAAACCTTCACGTTTATATTGAAGTATGTATAAATTATATGATAGGAGCCCATAAACTGCTCTATTGAGTTTTTTTTTTTCCTTTTGTGCTTATTGTTTTGCTTGCCTTTATGATGCTTTTTTACAGTACTTTTGCTATAAGATATAAAAGGCTGAACCAGTGAATGCGATAATCTGTCACAATGCTACTCCCTTAAGCAGAGTGTGGGGTGAATGAAAGAGGCTATAGCTATGACCAAAATGAGGGGTGCTCCATGGAGAAGGTCATAATTAGTGTTAAGCAAATCGAAGTTAACAAAGTGGAATTAGATCCAAATTTCAGAAAAAGTTTAATTCGCCACAAATCAGAATTTCTTGGTGCTTCGAGGTAACAGATCAATTTTTCCTGAAATGGTTAAAAAAAATTACATAGTTACCTCATCAATTTGATTGTGGAGAGACCGTCACAACCTTCTTAATTGAAAAAATGTCACCATGTCATCACGTTGGACAGGCGCGGTAATACATCACTGAGCCCACCCAGCAGAATGACATGGTGACGTCATCACACACTCGCGAGAATTTGTGTGTTTTCTTCAATCAATATGGCTGCGTTGGCCTCTCCACTATGCAATGGATGAGGTGAGTATGTATATTTTTTTTTGTTTTAACACCAGTTTTTTTTTGTTTTAACCCCCTGATAGGCTGAAGATGACTCTCAGATGCAGCGATCAGTGTTGAACGCAGCATCTAAAGAGGTTAAATCTGAGGGGTTAATTGTATGCGCCAACTGCATACAATGGAATTTCGGAATGAATCAAATTTCTTGTCAAAGTTCAGCCATATCAAATTTTTTAAAACTTCGCTCATCACTAGTCATAATCATGGGTTGCGCAATGAGCATTGTAAGTAGCAACACTTGTCGGATCAGGTTGTACGAGAAAGGCACAACTCTGGAAAGCGCATGCAACTAGGTTAGATCACTGTAATCTCCTTGGAAGATGCGGAAGGCAGATAAACAAAGACGCTGGCTCAAGAGGGCGCAGAATACCAACATATCACTTTATCAAAATAGTTAAACATATAACGTGTTTCAGATACCGGTATCTGAAGAAGGAGGCAGGCCACCTCCGAAACATCTTATACATTTTATTATTTTATAATGTGGTTTGTAGGTATCCTATGCCCCCTTGAGCCTGCTTTTTCTTCTGTATTTGGCCGAAAAGGACATTTGTGGGGAATATTGTGAGCAAATGCCTGTCATTCAGTAACTCCCAACCAATCACAATGCTTGGAAAAAAGTATTGTACTCATACTGTAGGCTAAGAGAAGCTGGCAGAAGTTCAAAACATCTCTCCCAAATGTCTTTTTACAGCCTGCCAAACTCAACACAAATTATTTGAACCTTTTATGACCGTATTATTATGAATTCTCAAGAGAAAAGCAAGACAACTTTTATCTCTGTGTCATGTTAACCAAAATGAAGAGTTGATAACAAACACTGGTCCTTGCTCCAGCAGACATAGGCCACTTATTACATATTACATGGATGACCATTCAGTCCCTCTGACATATCTCATTTAGCCAATATAGATGTGCCCTCTCTTACCTTAGCTCGAATGTAGTTAAGGACTCAAATTTCTCATGAAACAAAGTCAAAGCAATATCTCAACAGACTGCAATTCATGCTACAACCACTGGATGGCTGCACATAGACAAATATAGGATAGGCATCTTGTGACACAGTATTGCAAAATCATGTTTTTAAGAACTGGTTATCTCACACCACACATCTTGGGATATTTTGAGCCCAAAGGAAAGATAAGGCTAGACACATTTATGCATTCCTCACAAACTAATCTGCATCTTTTTGTGCATTGCTTTTATTCCTCTGCTGTTCATCTTGGAAGGGTACAAATACATTGACTGCTGAGAGTCACTTCTTCACTTCCACTAATTAGAGGAAGTGAGCTTACGTAGTCTGACACTTTTAGCACAGATTTAACATTGGCTGTGTAGAAATGCACTCTATCGACAAGAAGAATGATAACACCTAGTTGTCAATAAAGTCATACATTTCCAGGAAGAAGAAAAGAGTAGAGTTGAGCGAACACCTGGATGTTCGGGTTCGAGAAGTTCGGCCGAACTTCCCGAAAATGTTCGGGTTCGGGATCCGAACCCGATCCGAACTTCGTCCCGAACCCGAACCCCATTGAAGTCAATGGGGACCCGAACTTTTCGGCACTAAAAAGGCTGTAAAACAACCCAGGAAAGGGCTAGAGGGCTGCAAAAGGCAGCAACATGTAGGTAAATCCCCTGCAAACAAATGTGGATAGGGAAATGAATTAAAATAAAAATTAAATAAATAAAAATTAACCAAAATCAATTGGAGAGAGGTCCCATAGCAGAGAATCTGGCTTCCCGTGACCCACCACTGAAACAGTCCATTCTCAGATATTTAGGCCCCGGAACCCAGGCAGAGGAGAGAGGTCCCGTAACAGAGAATCTGGCTTCATGTCAGCAGAGAATTAGTCTGCATGTCATAGCAGAGAATCAGGCTTCACGTCACCCAACATTGGAACAGTCCATTGGCATATATTTAGGCCCAGCACCCAGGCAGAGGAGAGAGGTCCCTTAACAGAGGATCTGGCTTCATGTCAGCAGAGAATCAGTCTGCATGTCATAGCAGAGAATCAGGCTTCACGTCAGCCACCACTGCAACAGTCCATTGTCATAAATTTAGGCCCAGCACCCAGGCAGAGGAGAGAGGTCCCGTAACAGAGGATCTGGCTTCATGTCAGCAGAGAATCAGTCTTCATGTCATAGCAGAGAATCAGGCTTCACGTCAGCCACCACTGTAAGAGTCCATTTTCATAAGTTTAGGCCCAGCACCCAGGCAGAGGAGAGAGGTCCCGTAACAGACAATCTGGCTTCATGTCAGCAGAGAATTAGTCTGCATGTCATAGCAGAGAATGAGGCTTTACATCAGCCACCACTGCAACAGTCCATAGGCATATATTTAGGCCCAGCACCCAGGCAGAGGAGAGAGGTCCCGTAACAGACAATCTGGCTTCATGTCAGCAGAGAATCAGTCTGCATGTCATAGCAGAGAATGAGGCTTCACGTCACCCACCACTGCAACAGTCCATTGGCATATATTTAGGCCCAGCACCCAGGCAGAGGAGAGAGGTCCCGTAACAGACAATCTGGCTTCATGTCAGCAGAGAATCAGTCTGCATGTCATAGCAGAGAATGAGGCTTCACGTCAGCCACCACTGCAACAGTCCATTGGCATATATTTAGGCCCAGCACACAGGCAGAGGAGAAAGGTCCCGTAACAGACAATCTGGCTTCATGTCAGCAGAGAATTAGTCTGCATGTCATAGCAGAGAATGAGGCTTCACGTCAGCCACCACTGCAACAGTCCATTGGCATATATTTAGGCCCAGCACACAGGCAGAGGAGAGAGGTCCCGTAACAGACAATCTGGCTTCATGTCAGTAGAGAATCAGTCTGCATGTCATAGCAGAGAATCAGGCTTCACGTCACCCACCACTGCAACAGTCCATTTTCATAAGTTTAGGCCAAGCACCCAGGCAGAGGAGAGAGGTCCCGTAACAGACAATCTGGCTTCATGTCAGCAGAGAATTAGTCTGCATGTCATAGCAGAGAATGAGGCTTCACGTCACCCACCACTGCAACAGTCCATTGGCATATATTTAGGCCCAGCACCCAGGCAGAGGAGAGAGGTCCCGTAACAGACAATCTGGCTTCATGTCAGCAGAGAATCAGTCTGCATGTCATAGCAGAGAATGAGGCTTCACGTCAGCCACCACTGCAACAGTCCATTGGCATATATTTAGGCCCAGCACACAGGCAGAGGAGAGAGGTCCCGTAACAGACAATCTGGCTTCATGTCAGCAGAGAATTAGTCTGCATGTCATAGCAGAGAATGAGGCTTCACGTCAGCCACCACTGCAACAGTCCATTGGCATATATTTAGGCCCAGCACACAGGCAGAGGAGAGAGGTCCCGTAACAGACAATCTGGCTTCATGTCAGTAGAGAATCAGTCTGCATGTCATAGCAGAGAATCAGGCTTCACGTCACCCACCACTGCAACAGTCCATTGTCATAAATTTAGGCCCAGCACCCAGGCAGAGGAGAGAGGTCCCGTAACAGACAATCTGGCTTCATGTCAGCAGAGAATTAGTCTGCATGTCATAGCAGAGAATGAAGCTTCACGTCACCCACCACTGCAACAGTCCATTGTCATAAATTTAGGCCCAGCACCCAGGCAGAGGAGAGAGGTCCCGTAACAGAGGATCTGACTTCATGTCAGCAGAGAATTAGTCTGCATGTCATAGCAGAGAATGAGGCTTCACGTCAGCCACCACTGCAACAGTCCATTGGCATATATTTAGGCCCAGCACCCAGGCAGAGGAGAGAGGTCCCGTAACAGACAATCTGGCTTCATGTCAGCAGAGAATCAGTCTTCATATCATAGCAGAGAATCAGGCTTCACGTCACCCAACATTGGAACAGTCCATTGGCATATATTTAGGCCCCGGCACCCAGACAGAGGAGAGGTTCATTCAACTTTGGGTAGCCTCGCAATATAATGGTAAAATGAAAATAAAAATAGGATTGAATGAGGAAGTGCCCTGGAGTCCAATAATATATGGTTAAGGGGAGGTAGTTAATGTCTAATCTGGACAAGGGACGGACAGATCCTGTGGGATCCATGCCTGGTTCATTTTTATGAACGTCAGCTTGTCCACATTGGCTGTAGACAGGCGGCTGCGTTTGTCTGTAATGACGCCCCCTGCCGTGCTGAATACACATTCAGACAAAACGCTGGCCGCCGGGCAGGCCAGCACCTCCAAGGCATAAAAGGCTAGCTCTGGCCACGTGGACAATTTAGAGACCCAGAAGTTGAATGGGGCCGAACCATCAGTCAGTACGTGGAGGGGTGTGCACATGTACTGTTCCACCATGTTAGTGAAATGTTGCCTCCTGCTAACACGTTGCGTATCAGGTGGTGGTGCAGTTAGCTGTGGCGTGTTGGCAAAAGTTTTCCACATCTCTGCCATGCTAACCCTGCCCTCAAAGGAGCTGGCATTGACACAGCTGCCTTGGCGACCTCTTGCTCCTCCTCTGCCTTGGCCTTGGGCTTCCACTTGTTCCCCTGTGACATTTGGGAATGCTCTCAGTAGCGCGTCTACCAACGTGCGCTTGTACTCGTGCATCTTCCTATCACGCTCCAGTGCAGGAAGTAAGGTGGGTACATTGTCTTTGTAGCGTGGATCCAGCAGGGTGGAAACCCAGTAGTCCGCACAGGTTAAAATGTGGGCAACTCTGCTGTCGTTGCGCAGGCACTGCAGCATGTAGTCGCTCATGTGTGCCAGGCTGCCCAGGGGTAAGGACAAGCTGTCCTCTGTGGGAGGCGTATCGTCATCGTCCTGCCTTTCCCCCCAGCCACGCACCAGTGATGGACCCGAGCTGCGTTGGGTGCCACCCCGCTGTGACCATGCTTCATCCTCATCCTCCTCCACCTCCTCCTCATCCTCCTCATCCTCCAGTAGTGGGCCCTGGCTGGCCACATTTGTACCTGGCCTCTGCTGTTGCCAAAAACCTCCCTCTGAGTCACTTCGAAGAGACTGGCCTGAAAGTGCTAAAAATGACCCCTCTTCCTCCTCCTGGGCCACCTCCTCTTCCATCATCGCCCTAAGTTTTTTCTCAAGGAGACATAGAAGTGGTATTGTAACGCTGATAACGGCGTCATCGCCACTGGCCATGTTGGTGGAGTACTCGAAACAGCGCAACAGGGCACACAGGTCTCACATGGAGGCCCAGTCATTGGTGGTGAAGTGGTGCTGTTCTGTAGTGCGACTGACCCGTGCGTGCTGCAGCTGAAACTCCACTATGGCCTGCTGCTGCTCGCACAGTCTGTCCAGCATGTGCAAGGTGGAGTTCCACCTGGTGGGCACGTCGCATATGAGGCGGTGAGCGGGAAGGCCAAAGTTACGCTGTAGCGCAGACAGGCGAGCAGCAGCAGGATGTGAACGCCGGAAGCGCGAACAGACGGCCCGCACTTTATGCAGCAGCTCTGACATGTCGGGGTAGTTGTGTATGAACTTCTGCACCACCAAATTCAGCACATGCGCCAAGCAAGGGATGTGCGTCAAATTAGCTAGTCCCAGAGCTGCAACGAGATTTCGCCCATTATCACACACCACCAGGCCGGGCTTGAGGCTCACCGGCAGCAACCACTCGTCGGTCTGTTGTTCTATACCCCGCCACAACTCCTGTGTGGTGTGGGGCCTGTCCCCCAAACATATGAGTTTCAGAATGGCCTGCTGACGTTTACCCCGGGCTGTGCTGAAGTTGGTGGTGAAGGTGTGTGGCTGACTGGATGAGCAGGTGGAAGAAGAGGAGGAGGAAGCCGAGAAGGAGGAGGTGGCAACAGGAGGCAAAGAATGTTGCCCTGCGATCCTTGGCGGCGGAAGGACGTGCGCCAAACAGCTCTCCGCCTGGGGCCCAGCTGCCACTACATTTACCCAGTGTGCAGTTAGGGAGATATAGCGTCCCTGGCCGTGCATACTGGTCCACGTATCTGTGGTTAGGTGGACCTTGCTACAGATGGCGTTGCGCAGTGCACACTTGATTTTATCGGATACTTGGTTGTGAAGGGAAGGCACGGCACTCTTGGAGAAGTAGTGGCGGCTGGGAACAACATACTGTGGGACAGCAAGCGACATGAGCTGTTTGAAGCTGTCTGTGTCCACCAGCCTAAATGACAGCATTTCATAGGCCAGAAGTTTAGAAATGCTGGCATTCAGGGCCAGGGATCGAGGGTGGCTAGGTGGGAATTTACGCTTTCTCTCAAATGTTTGTGAGATGGAGAGCTGAACGCTGCCGTGTGACATGGTTGAGGCGCTTGGTGACGGAGGTGGTGGTGTTGGTGGTACATCCCCTGTTTGCTGGGCGGCAGGTGCCAACGTTCCTCCAGAGGCGGAGGAAGAGGCCGAGGCGGCAGCAGCAGAAGAGGCCGAGGCGGCAGCAGCAGAAGAGGTAGCAGGGGGAGCCTGAGTGACTTCCTTGGTTTTAAGGTGTTTACTCCACTGCAGTTCATGCTTTGCATGCAGGTGCCTGGTCATGCAGGTTGTGCTCAGGTTCAGAACGTTAATGCCTCGCTTCAGGCTCTGATGGCACAGCGTGCAAACCACTCGGGTCTTGTCGTCAGCACATTGTTTGAAGAAGTGCCATGCCAGGGAACTCCTTGAAGCTGCCTTTGGGGTGCTCGGTCCCAGATGGCGGCGGGCAGTAGCAGGCGGAGTCTCTTGGCGGCGGGTGTTCTGCTTTTGCCCACTGCTCCCTCTTTTGCTACGCTGTTGGCTCGGTCTCACCACTGCCTCTTCCTCCGAACTGTGAAAGTCAGTGGCACGACCTTCATTCCATGTGGGGTCTAGGACCTCATCGTCCCCTGCATCGTCTTCCACCCAGTCTTGATCCCTGACCTCCTGTTCAGTCTGCACACTGCAGAAAGACGCAGCAGTTGGCACCTGTGTTTCATCATCATCAGACATGCTGAGGTGTTATTCCCATGCCCTCATCATCAGGAAACATAAGTGGTTGTGCGTCAGTGCATTCTATGTCTTTCACCGCTGGGGAAGGGCTAGGTGGATGCCCTTGGGAAACCCTGCCAGCGGAGTCTTCAAACAGCATAAGAGACTGCTGCATAACTTGAGGCTCAGACAGTTTCCCTGGTATGCATGGGGGTGATGTGACAGACTGATGGGGTTGGTTTTCAGGCGCCATCTGTGCGCTTTCTGCAGAAGACTGGGTGGGAGATAATGTGAACGTGCTGGATCCACTGTCGGCCACCCAATTGACTAATGCCTGTACCTGCTCAGGCCTTACCATCCTTAGAACGGCATTGGGCCCCACCATATATCGCTGTAAATTCTGGCGGCTACTGGGACCTGAGGTAGTTGGTACACTAGGACGTGTGGATGTGGCAGAACGGCCACGTCCTCTCCCAGCACCAGAGGGTCCACTAACATCACCACGACCATGTCCACGTCCGCGTCCCTTACTAGATGTTTTCCTCATTGTTATGGTTCACCACAACAACAAAAATATTATTTGGCCCAATGTATTGTATTCAAATTCAGCGGGATATAAATTTGAGGCCTAGTATTTAGGCGCTGGGTGACCGGTATGGATTTACTAACAGAATTGGACTTGAAAATGCACAGTAGCGTGTGTGTGAAGTTATTCTGAATGACCCTATGTGCACCTTGAATATTATATACCCTTTTAGGGATAGATTTCAAATAGCTCTGATATAGCAGGAACCACTAAATTCAGAAATTGCTAAATTGGGAATTGTATTTTAACCCAGAACAAAAAATGTGCTTTGACGGACACTAAATAACTTTCCCAGCCACAACAGGACAGCGGTAACGAGAGATTTAGCGGGATATAAATTTGAGGCCTAGTATTTAGGCGCTGGGTGACCGGTATGGATTTACTAACAGAATTGGACTTGGAAATGCACAGTAGTGTGTGTGTGAAGTTATTCTGAATGACCCTATGTGCACCTTGAATATTATATACCCTTTTAGGGATAGATTTCAAATAGCTCTGATATAGCAGAAACCACTAAATTATGAAATTGCTAAATTGGCAATTGTATTTCAACCCAGAACAAAAAATGTGCTTTGACGGACACTAAATAACTTTCCCAGCCACAACAGGACAGCGGTAACGAGAGATTTAGCGGGATATAAATTTGAGGCCTAGTATTTAGGCGCTGGGTGACCGGTATGGATTTACTAACAGAATTGGACTTGGAAATGCACAGTAGCGTGTGTGTGAAGTTATTCTGAATGACCCTATGTGCACCTTGAATATTATATACCCTTTTAGGGATAGATTTCAAATAGCTCTGATATAGCAGAAACCACTAAATTATGAAATTGCTAAATTGGGAATTGTATTTCAACCCTGAACAAAAAATGTGCTTTGACGGACACTAAATAACTTGCCCAGCCACAACAGTACAGCGGTAACGACAGATTTAGCGGGATATAAATTTGAGGCCTAGTATTTAGGCGCTGGGTGACCGGTATGGATTTAGTGTCAGAATTAGACTGGGATATGGCCAAAAAATAACCACACTATTGCTGGTTAAATGCACTTGGTGACGGGCGCAGCTTGCCCCTGATGTAGTATATGGCCAAAAAATGAACAGACTATTGCTGGTTAAATGCACTTGGTGACAGGCGCAGCTTGCCCCTGATTTAGTATATGGCCAAAAAATGAACAGACTATTGCTGGTTAAATGCACCTGGTGTGATAGCTTGACCAACCACACTACTGAGGGTTAAATGCACTTGGTGACGGGCGCAGCTTGCCCCTGATGTAGTATATGGCCAAAAAATGAACAGACTGTTGCTGGTTAAATGCATTTGGTGACGGGCGCAGCTTGCCCCTGATGTAGTATATGGCCAAAAAATAAACAGACTATTGCTGGTTAAATGCACTTGGTGTGACAGCTTCACCCTGATGTAGGCTTTAGCCAAAAAACAACCACACCATTGAGGGTTAAATGCACTTGGTGACGGGCGCAGCTTGCCCCTGATGTACTATATGGCCAAAAAATAAACAGACTATTGCTGGTTAAATGCACTTGGTGTGACAGCTTCACCCTGATGTAGGCTTTAGCCAAAAAACAATCACACCATTGAGGGTTAAATGCACTTGGTCGCAGCTTGTGCTGGCGCACCACAAGACACAAAATGGCCGCCGATCACCCCAGAAAAATGTGACTGACAAACGGTCTGGGCAGCCTAAAAACAGTGAGCAATTGAGTATCAGCAGCTCAATGATCCACAGCTGCAGATCGATCAATAATCAAGTACTTTGGAGGAGTTAATCTGCCTAATCTCGCCCTACTGTCGCAGCCGCAACCTCTCCCTACGCTAATCAGAGCAGAGTGACGGGCGGCGCTATGTGACTCCAGCTTAAATAGAGGCTGGGTCACATGGTGCTCTGGCCAATCACAGCCATGCCAATAGTAGGCATGGCTGTGATGGCCTCTTGGGGCAAGTAGTATGACGCTTGTTGATTGGCTGCTTTGCAGCCTTTCAAAAAGCGCCAAGAAAGCGTCACAAAAGCGCCAAGAAAGCGACGAACACCGAACCCGAACCCGGACTTTTACGAAAATGTCCGGGTTCGGGTCCGTGTCACGGACACCCCAAAATTCGGTACGAACCCGAACTATACAGTTCGAGTTCGCTCATCCCTAGTAAAGAGGAATGGCACAATGCAGTGTTCTATTCAAAGAGACTCCTAAATTGTTATCTTATAGGGAATGCAAGTATTAACTAAAACCTACATATGAGAAGAGGTGACAGTTCCTCTTTAAGCTCCTATTTATTTCACTCTTGGTATCTCTTTTTTGTGAGTATATTTTAATATTTCCTTCTTTTTAAGACGGTGGACTGGCCCATCTGGGAAATTGATCTCATATCGCTAAAATATGCATTCAATGTGAGATAAGTACCAGTCCACCGTCCACCAATATGGAAGTTCTGGAAATAGCCACCAGGGTTGACTTGGTTATTTATGGCAGTCCTATAGCGGTGTATGGAGGTGTGGTCACACTTATGCAGTTTGCTCTCCATGCAATGCTAATGGACTTCTGAAAACAACAAAGTGCGCTCGCTTGGCTATTTTCGGAACACCCAAAGCATCAAATGGAAAGTATGCCGTGCATGCACAGCATGCTCTCTTTCACTTCAGGAGCCTCTGGGGGCTTCTGGAGATAGGTGCAGGTCCCACCTCCAGGACCCGATTCTATCTGACACTGATGCTAACCAATGTCCCAGATGGGTCAACTCAAGTTTTATTTTTTCATTTTGAATGTTATATCATTTAAAACTGTTATGCAATTTGAGAATCCATTTGCTCCTGCTGAATGTCTTGTTCATCATTGAAGCAGACTGCTTGATCTGCACGCAGTAAAAAAAATAAAAACTCCCCATGTCTAATATAATCAGTGTAATTAAAAATTAACATGCATTAATCACCAGAGCCGATGTAAACAGATGATGTTCTACTTAGCATTGTCTTATGCACATATCATTAGACAAAGCTCAATATTTCTAAGTAAACAGGCAGTGCTTGAAACAGAGCGCTCAAAATAATTCCAGCTAAGAAAAACCGTCAGACTAGCCTATGTCATATTAAACAATTTAAGCGATAATTATAGAGCTGGACAAACAAAGGAGAAAATCACATAGGAATCATGTAATTGTCTGAATTTTATTTAAGCATACAAAAGAAATTTTAATTCTGGAACAAAGGTCTCCTTAGAAGGTTTTCATTTTATTAAACAAGAGGAGGAAAAAAAATTGTACCGTCTGGTAGGGCAAAGCGCGGGATTGATATATTTGCATTCTTATTATGATTTTATCATTTTATATATTACAGTGAGTTTTACAATATAAACAGGCAGCTAAAAATGATTTGTAAATTGCTGCTTTGATGTCGAAACAGAAGAAAATAACAGGAACCAATAAAACAGATATATAAATGCGACCAGGAGCATTCATGTACGTTTTAAATCAAGGTGACATTAGCATGTAGGTTTATATCCATTTATTAGACACAAAAAATATGGAGACTCTAAACTTAGAGAAGGAAAGCCGGGGCTCATGCTTCTAAATGCGTGATTTTTTTAAGTCAGTGTTTGGAAAAACCAGATGTGACCTTACATGGCAGCCGGCTGCCATGATGATTGATGGTTCGTGAATGAGCGCCTCAGAGTACTCCATCTTGTGAGTCAACAAGGTATTGCATTGTTCCATTACAGAAATCCATTCAAGTGTCACGCGGAAGTTCATAGATTAGTGGTTATCATAAAATGTAGTTGAACCCGTGTCAAATATTCAAACATTTCTTGGATCCCTTTGAAATCATTTAGTCCATTGTCTTTTTTTAACCTCACATCATTGGCTATATCATTAAGTTGTATGAAGATGCCCAGAATCTTCCAATTACAACAGAATAGTTTTTGCAAAAAATACATGTTTTCACTTTGCTTTATTTTTCCCATCAGTGGTAGTGGTACACCATATCCATAGCTGAGAAGTCTATAGGAGCCTGTATGGCAGCACACAAAGTCTTATGTACTCCAGAGCCATAGGTGTGTCACTGTATGGTTCTAGTAAAGATATGATACATGGTGGTTAGGATCACCTACTGGACTCCTACACCCTGAATGAGACGAGGTTTAAGTAAATAAAATCCAAATTTTACTGGATCTTCTCCGATAAACATATGGATCAGTCTGCTCAGCTCCCCCTGCTGCCAGAAAATTAGACACCATGTTCAACATGACAGCTTCACTTAAAAACTAGAGATGAGCGAATCAAAGCTGATGAAGTGGAATTTGTTTAGAATTTCAGGAAAAATTCGTTTCGCAACGAACTTGAATTTCCTTGCGCAATGTGGTAATGAATCGCATTTTTTCTAAAATGGTGGCTACACGTGTGAGGACTAAGAACATGGGGCAAGGAACTATGGGAAGTCAGGATCACCCAGATTGACATACGTCAGCCATATTACAGACAGACATTTTTAAGTGTTTAGAGTGCAGGGACAGACGTGTGAAGGCGCTAGGGACAGCTATTGGAAAAACGATTGTGGAGAAAAAAAGACAGAAAAAACTATTTGTAAGTGCAGGATAGGGAGGAATCATTGGACAGCATCTTAGTGCAGCGAGACACGTCAGAAGGTGCTAGTGACATTGATAGGAAAGTGATTTACAAGTGCAGGGAGCGATTATTTGGGGATCCATATAGTCATTAGACAGCTCTGTCATTCCAGCTTTTTTTTATTGGGCTACAAGTCTTATGTTGAAAAGACTTTAGAGGCTTATGTCTTAGTTTCTTATTCAGTACGACAAGAAAAATATATACGCATTTCACTTCTGCAGTTATTTCTGGTAAAAGCGTATAGGGGCGTATTTCAGTCAAATAAGAAAAATATATACGCACTGCACTGTTGCAGTTATTTCTGGTGAAAGCGTATAGAGACGTGTTTCAGTACTACCAGAACAATATATGCGTATTTCACTATTTAATTGTTTCTGGTTAAAGCGTATAGTGGCCTATTTAATTTCAACAAGAAATATATATTCTCAGGTCGCTTCTGCAATTATTTCTGGTGAAAGCGTATAGGGGTGTATTTTATTGAAAAATAAAAATATTTACGCACTGAAATGTTGCAGTTATTTCTGTTAAAAGCATATAGGGGCGTATTACAGTAAAAAAAAAGACAAAATATACAGGCACTGCACTGTTGCAGTTATTTCTGGTGAAAGCGTATAGGAGGTATTTCAGTACTACCAGAAAAATATATATGCACTTCACTATTTAATAGTTTTCTGGTTAAAGCGTGATGTGGCCTATTTCATTTCAACAAGAAATATATATTCTCAGGTCACTTTTGCAGTTATTTCTGGTGAAAGCATATAGGGGCGTATTACAGTAAAAAAGGAAAAATATATACACATTTCACTGGTGCACTTATTTGTGGCAAAAGCGTTTAGTGGCCTTTTTCAGTACAGAAAAAAATATATATACGCACTTCACTGGTGCATTTATTTTACTGGCCTATTTCAGTACAAAAAGAAAAATATTCTCAGTTCACGTCGGCGGTAATATGTGTTGAAAATATGGTTGGGAGTCAACAGGGTAGTAGCAGTGGGAGGTTGGGAGCAAAACATGCCCAGGGTAGACCACCTGCTTTGCAGCAGCCTACCTACTCGGGAAGCAGTGGTGCAGGGGATCACGGAAGTAGTGACAGTAGCAGTCAGTCAGTGCGGCGGTTATATGTGTTATTTTGTATTTCAGTACAAACAGAAAAATGCATTCTCGGTTCACGTCGGCGGCAGTTATATGTGTTGAAAGCGTTTAGTGGCCTATTTCAGTACAAATAGAAAAATGCATTCTCAGTTCAAGTCGGCAGCGGCTATATGTGTTGAAAGCGTTTAGTGGCCTACTTCAGTACAAACAGAAAAATACATTCTCAGTTTACGTCGGTGGCGTTTATATGTGTTGCAAGCGTTTAGTAGCCTATTTCAGTACAAACAGAAAAATACATTCTCAGTTCACGTCGGCGGTTATATGTGTTGAAAGCATGGCTGGGATTCAGCAGGGTGGCAGCAGTGGGAGGAGCCAAACATGCCCGAGGTAGAGCATCTGCTTTGCAGCAGCCTACCTACCCGGGAAGTAGTGGTGCAGGGGTTCACGAAAGTAGCGGCCAGTAGCAGTCAGTCAGTGTGGAGTTTATATGTGGTAAAATCTTTATCAAAGTATTTCGGTTGAAAAACTACATTTATTCAGCAGTCAGCTGTCACGGCTGAGGATGGGGAAAACCCTCAGCCGTGTGATGCCAGAAGATGTTAATTGCTGCTCAGCCAGGACGATAGAATTAGGGAGCAGGTCACCTCCTAATACATCCCTAATCCGTTCCTAACTCCTAGCTGCATGGGCCGACCTTGAAGGTAGGAGGGCCCATGCTCAGGAACCTCGGATCCCTACTCACCCTCCGACCGGTCCCTGAACTAGGAGTAGGGTAAGACGACCTGTTCCTTCTGGACATGGAGGAACAGGAGTCTCACTGGCCAAGCTGCAAGAAATGGGGGGACAAATACAACATACAGATATGACAGGCGAACTAAAGTAGTTCCAAACGTACCTGTCACAGCCACGCTGACTGGAACCCATGCATGACTACTAGTGTCCACAGAACACTAAGGGACACAGCACACATATCACACAGGTAACCAGGACATCCATAGTTGCAATAAACAGATAACAAAGGAAAACATCAACTGAACATCATGACATAAAACTTATGACCACTGGCAGGTGATACACAGGAGGTTACTCCAGCTAACCATGGCTGAAGTACCCCTCAGACAAATGCTATGCACAGAGGCTTTATAGGCCCAAGTAGCCACACCCAACAAACACACCCAGTGTTCACACACACAGAAGGGAATTAACCCTTCAGACACAAGGCAAGGGAAGGCGGCCACTTAAAGGGGAATACACACATAAACCACACACTTCACCTGTTGCCGCGGGCAATGGCATGTGTGGCAATCATGTCCTGGGGATCAGCCATAGGGCTGAGACACTGCCACCACACGCACTCAACACCACACGTTGCCACGGACAACCAAATGAAGGAAAGTGTCACACAACATACCATAGGCCGTGACATCAGCGCTGCGGTTATATACGGTTAAATCTCAATGATGTCTCTATGATAAATCTGCAGGGTGGGGGGCCCCGTGTGGCTTCTACACACTTTTAAAATAATCCTTCAGCGGAGCTAATAGATGCCAGATGACCGGGACGCTCCATGACCTTCTCAGGAGCTGCTGTCGGTAGCAGCGGTTCATTTCTGAGACGTCCGTATTGTGAAGGGGGAATCCGAAGACCCTTTCCATCTCTGTGCTCCGTTATATGTGGCAAAAGCTTTATTGAAGTATTTTAGTGGAAAATGTAATTTTATTCAGCGTTCATCACTGCACTTATATGCGTTAAAATCTATTGTGAATCATTTCGGTGTAAAAACTAATTTCATTTAGCGTTCAGTGCTGCAGATATATGTGGTAAAATAATTTGTGACTTATTTTGGTGGAAAAAAATTTATTCAGCATTCAGAGCTGCACTTATATGTGGTAAAATCTTTTGTGACTTATTTAGGTGGAAAAAAAATTGTATTCAGCATTAAGCGCTGCAGTTATATGTGGTAAGTTATAGGCAAATTACTATTTGCTACATTTGTGTGAGGGGAGGCAGGGCTATACTGCTTATAAGCCGCAGCCTCCTCCTCACCTTACCGGCGGCTCGTTTCTGCCCCACCCTCCCAAGTCCCCTTTTATTCTAACTACTCTATGGGGTGGGCCCCTTTAGCCTACCTTGTCTTGGCATACCCCTACTGCTTAGTATAGTAGGTAGGTAGGTAGGTAGACGTACTTATCTTGAGCCGACCCGAATGCAAAATCTTTTGTGACTTATTTCGGTAGAAAAATAATATTATTCAGCGTTAAGAGCTGCACTTATATGTGGTAAAATCTTTTGTGACTTATTTCGGTGGAAAAAAAAGTTGTATTCAACGTTAAGCGCTGCACTTATATGCGATAAAATCTTTTGTGAACTACTGTATTTCGTGGAAAAAAATATATCATGCAGCTTTCAGCGCTAAAATTATATGTGGTAAAATCTTTTGTGACTTATTTCAGTCCAAAGAAAAAATTGTATTCAGCATTAAGCTCTGCACTTATTCGCGGTAAAATCTTTTGTGACTTATTTCGGTGGAAAAAAATTGTATTCAGTGTTAAGATCTGCACTTATGTGGGGTAAAACGTTTTGTGAATTATTTCTGTGGAAAAACAAATTTCATGCAGCATTCAGCGCTGCAGTTATATGTGGTAAAATCTTTTGTGACTTATTTCGGTAAACTAAAAAATTGTATTCAATGTTAAGCACTGCACTTATATGCGGTAAAATCTTTTGTGGACTATTTCGGTGGAAAAACATATATCATGCAGCGTTCAGCGCAACAATTATATGTGGTAAAGTCTTTTGTGACTTATTTCAGTGTAAAGAAAAAATTGTATTCAGCGTTAAGATCTGCACTTATGTGCGGTTAAAACGTTTTGTGAATTATTTCGGTGGAAAAACGAATTTCATGCAGCGTTCAGAGCTGCAGTTATATGTGTTAAAATCTTTTGTGAATTATTTTGGTGGAAAAACAAATTTCCACCTCCTTCATTAACTTCCTCCTCTCTTTATTCTCATCCTCAACACACACTGACTTGACATCCCCCCCCCCCCCCAGCTACATATATATAAGTGGTGCCAGCACCACCTAGGGGTGAATAAAGGTAAAAGACACTGCCAGCCTGTTAAAGGGAATTACAGCATGATACCACAAAACATTTGAAATTACATTTATCAACCGTTTAAAGAGCCCACATATAGCACATAGTGGGACACTGCATCAAGATGAATCAGGCGTGGATCGGCCAGGATTTCCACACACCAATGCCTAAAGCATCAGACTAGATCATCCATGGTGCCACATAAACAATTTGACAAAAGAGACCGGTTTCTTCTGGCTACCTGCCTCATCTACTATTCTGATGCTGTTACCAGCCTGATGCCACACATCTGATGCCAATTGCTTCTTCTTTCACCCACCAGCTTTAGCGGGTACTGGTATTGCCACCAACCTCCACAGTATGTTGCCTTGCCAATCTGTGGCCTCCTGATGCTGCTGCCACCTCCAGACTCTGTCATTGTGCCCACTCTGTGGCCTACTCATGCTGCTGCCGCTGCCACCTCTAGACTCTGTCATTGTGCCGCTCTGTGTTCTCCTCATGCTGCTGCCATCTCCACACTATGCCACCATGCCACTCTGTGGTCTCCTCATGCTGCTGCCATCTCCACACTATGTCAGACTACGTCCGTAAGTGTTTTGCGGACCGCACATCGCTGGAACTATAATAAAAAAATGCCTATTCTTGTCTGCAATTGCGGACAAGAATAGGACATGTTCTATTTTTTTGCAGAAACGGAAGCACGGATGCAGAAGTGTGGATCCGCAAATGCGGATGCGGACAGCACATTCCGGTTCTATTGAAAATAAATGGGTCTGCACCGGTTCCGCAAAATTGTGCGGACCCATTTTGTGGACGTGTGAATGGAAAAGATATCCCTCAAAATGAAAATAAATTAAATTATTAAAATTAAGCAAAAAGCATAGATGTGGTAGGCAATAACAAGTGCTCCAAATCAGAAACCATATGTCCTACCACAATCCGGGGGGGTTCCAGTGCACATCCATGAATCCCGGAGGGAAAGCAAAAAAACATCTATCCCTGGGCTAGATGATGATGTGGTACTGAAGGACATTGTGGGCAAAGAACTGTCCCTGATATTGCCCTACATGGGGGTGCTATTCTAGCCCTGATAGACTAACCATAGACCACCCGCCCTGATAAGCCCTAGAATATGACATATTTTCAGTTGTTTCACACTTTTTTGTTATGTATATAATTCCACATGTGTAAATACATAGTTTTGATGCCTTCAGTGTGAATCTACAATTTTCATAGTCATGAAAATAAAGAAAACTCTTTGAATGAGAAGGTGTGTCCAAACTTTTGGTCTGTACTGTAGATTACACCAATTATTATTTTTTCAGTGTTTATATCCCTTTGAACTTCCTCCCATAAGGTTTCCACATCCTCACCACCCCCACCCACCATTACCTCTTTCACATTTGTCTTCAGATCACTCCTCACATACAGGCACACACCATCACCTTTTTTATTGACCCGGTCTTTCCTAAATAGTGTAAAACTCTCAATATTAACATGCGAAGAGTCCCACCATGTGTCAGCCACACTAACTACATCTATGTGTTTTTCTAGTACCATAGCCTCTAGCTCCCCAATTTTTCTTAATTACTATTACCTGTAAAGTGAATATCTGGGATTTTTTGGTTCCCTAGGTTGATTTTTTTTTTTGTATATAACAGGTTCTTGTTACCAATAGTTCTGTTTTTCATAAATGTATAGTTATAAATGTATAGCCCCACCCAGCAATCTGTCAATCCGATCCGCAATATGCTGAACCTGAGCACCCGGCAGACAACACACTGTTCGGCATTCACGGTTTTGGCAACAGATGACCCTGTCTGTCCGCCTAATAATAGTCCCCTCCACCAGCATCTGCCTGACCTTCGCTGCACTCCTTTTCCTATCCTTCCTGCAGCGGTCATCCTCCTGGTTGCTAGGAGCAATGCCCTGCTGCAGTGTTGCTGGCCCTGGTCTTTCATCCCTAATATCAGCCAAACAGGCATATTTACTAGGGTGTGCCAGCTCAGGACTAGCCTCCCTGGCAGTTTTCCCTCTACCCCTTCTTGCTACATTAACCCAACTGCTCGCCTGATATTCCTGATCTTGCCCTCCTCCTCCCACCTCCATTTCACTGACACCAGTCAGTGCCTGCCCAGTGAAGTCTAAGGCCTAGTTCACACTTCAGTGTTTGGTCAGTGATTTGTGAGCCAAAACCAGACGCAACTCTAAACACAGAACAGGAGCAGATCTTTCCCTTCTACCTCATGTCTGTGGAGGCTCCACTTCTGGTTTTGGCTCACAAATCACTGATGGAAATCACTGACCAAACACTGAAGTGTGAACGAGGCCTTAGCCTCTCTCCAGGTCTGCAATGCCCCTAAGTATTTCAAGCTGCTTATTTAGATCCAAGATCTGGGCTTCCAAATATGCAACATGCGCATTTGTATTCACCCTCGAAAGGTTCTTTAAGGCACGCATACATTGGACAGGACACACACTTAGTGGCATTGTCCATGGATTCCTGTTCTTTGGTATAACAGAATGCGGCACACAGTGGGGTACAGTTCTAATCCTGTTCTTTATGGATGCTGCAAACAGTATGGTGTTGTCAGAATCCCGTTTGTGACACCACTTTAAATGCAACGGGCCCACTAAGGCCACATCTTTGATCCTTGGGAGGTTTCTACGAAATAATATGTCCCTCTTATAAAGCAAGTCAATGTAACGCCCTATGCGGTTAAGCAACGGAAGCTCAAGGCTCCCTTTCTAGATGGTAATGTTGGTACCCAGAGGTAGGATTGCCAGAGTGGTGCAAGGTGGCCTACAGTCTCTGTAGATGTTATGTACATGTGTCACGGTGTTCCTACCTGGACGCGCGTTTCGTCATCTTTGACTTACTCCTGATGAAACGCGCGTCAAGGAGCGGCACCCTCATCCATATCGGCACCACACAGGTATAGACAAACTTTAGATGTGGTTCATTCATATGCATTAGTCACTTTATTTCAATCAGACCAACATACTGACATCGCTGCGGTTGAATATAGCAAGGATTGTATATCCTGCAGTTTCATATAGTCACGCACATAGTATGTCCACTTGATACCAATTCATGATTGTTGTAGTCTCATTGCAATAGTAATTGGGCGTTATAGATGCGTCAAATTTTGGAAACTCTCACTATATATACTGTTTGTATTAGTGTCATGTACACTTTTTTAAATGAACTTCAATAAATATATTTTATTCAAGGAATTACATATACTCTCTTGGTTACTATTGAGTGTATGTGGTTTTTTCTATACAAGAAGCTTAATATTTATGGCAGAGTCGTGGTTTGCTTTGTCTATTTAAATATTTAAGTTCGTGCTTGCTTCTTGCCAAGGTTGTCAGAGTGTAATGCACATATTTCATCCGTCATTAGGTGAATAACCATGCACATTATATTAATGTCAGCGAGGTGCATGGCAGACGGCTTGGATTCAGCATTACAATGACATTTTTTCTAAGTCTTATTAATTATCTTTATGTAGGCTCTGTAAAATATATGGCAAACTGCAAGGATTTCAAAGCGTAAGAGATTTTGAATAGATTTTCATCTCTATACCAATATTATTATAAATGTAAGTTTGGATCTGGTTTACAAACTGGTTAAACAAAAATTCTAATACATACTTTAGTGTGTTCCTTAGCCAACTGAAAAGACAATGGGTTGCATCAAAAGGGGCATAGATGCCTGTGATGAGAACATAGCCCTGCCGCTTTACAAATCACTAGTCAGACCACACATGGAGTACTTTGTACAGTTCTGGGCTCCTGTGAACAAGGCAGACATAGTAGAGCTGGATAGTGTTCGGAGGAGGGCAACTAAAGTAATAACTGAAATGGGTGGTGTTCTGTCTTCATATATGTTTACACAGTGTGCAGTCTGACATTCAGAATAAACCATTCCTGTCTTCCAAATAAGAGGACTGTTCTTTGTAGTCTAACTTGTTTATTGGTAAAACAGGAGTATTTGACTGGCAAAACAGGATTGTTTGGTAAAACTACAAGAATACAAATAGCAAGTATAAAGTATAGAATAGCATAGTATTGTAACATATGCATAACACTGAAGCACATGGTAAAATGGCTGCCTAACATAGGACTACATGTCTAACTAACAGTAGTAACAACTTCCCTGAGTAACCATTACAACTAGCTGAACAGCTCCCCATAACATAATATCATTGAAGTGACTAGAGGCTTCTCATTACCAGGATGCTTTGCACTCCCACAATGCTTTGCACCACCCACAATGCAGCAGTCTTTGTAAGAAGAAAAAACAAAGCATAATACAGCTTAACACCGAAAGATGGTGCTATAACCACATTAATCACTACAGAAATACCAAAACTCTGGCAGAATGAACTAAAATGATTTTCCCTAACCCTGCTGGGCAGAACAGGTGGACTACATTACCCAGAAAGATTATCAAAATTAGGGTTATTCACTTTAGAAAAAAGACGACTCAGGGGAGATCTAATAACTATGTATAAATATATCAGGGGTCAGTACAGAGATCTCTACCATCAGTTATTTATCCCCAGGACTGTGACTGTGACTGTGACGAGGGGACATCCTCTGCGCCTGGAGGAGAGAAGGTTTGTACACAAACATAGAAGAGGATTCTTTATGGTAAGAGCAGTGAGACTATGGAACTTTCTGCCTGAGGAGGTGGTGATGGTGAGTTCACTAAAAGAGTTCAAGAGGTGCCTGGATGTATTTCTGGAGTCTAATAATATTATAGGTTATAGTTACTAGAGAGGGGTCGGTGATCCAGGGAGTTATTCTGATGCCTTATTGGAGTCGGGAAGGAATTTTCTTTCCCCAAAAGTGGGAAAAATTGGGTTCTACCTCACAGTTTGTTTTTTTTTTGCCTTCCTCTGGATCAACTTGCAGGATAAAAGGCTGAACTGGATGGAAAGATGTATTTTTCCAGCCTTATAAACTATGTATGTTGCTAACTAACCGTTACAGTAGAGGGGTAGTAATATGATTGCTATTTTCACATAATTGAAGGCATTTTTGTTTTAGAGATGAGCAATTTTTTTTAAATTCAATTTGGGTAAATTTGGCCGACCAATTTGGGGTCTGAATAAATTCAAAGGTGTTCCAATTGCCTGGACATATCTATCTCTCCTAATCAATTCTGCCCAACTGAATAACACTAAATTCTGGTTCATTAGAATCAGAGCTTCTTGAACAATTTGGGTAAAATTTCCGAATATATTGCACATCTGGGATTACACGTGCATAAGTGACTGTCACATTTAGGCCATAAATACGGCTTCGGCATACTGGAGTAAAAAAAGCCTCTGATATACTGCACATCTGGGATTACACATGCATAAGTGACTGTCACATTTAAGCCAGAAATACGGCTTTTTGGTTACGCCATCTGTGGCAAGGTCCACCTAACCACAGATACGTGGACCAGCAAGCATGGCCAGGGACGCTATATCTCCCTAGCTGCACACTGGGTAAATGTAGTGGCGGTTGGGCCCCAGGCGGAGAGCTGTTTGGCACACATCCTTCAGCCGCCAAGGATCGCAGGGCATCATTCTTTGCCTCCTGCTGCCTCCTCTTCCTACTTGGCTTCCTCCTCTTCCCATACCACCTCCTCATCCGGTCAGCGACAGACCTTCACCACCAACTCCAGCACAGCCAGGGGTAAATGTCAGCAGGCCGTTCTGAAACTAATGTGTTTGGGGGATTGGGGGACAGGCCCCACACCGCGCAGGAGTTGTGGCGGGGTAAAGAACAACAGACCGACGAGTTGTTGTTGCCAGTGGGCCTCAATCCTGGACTGGTGGTGTGCAATAATGGGCGAAATCTCGTTGCATATCTGGGACTAGCTGGGTTGACGCACATCCCTTGCCTGGTGCATGTGCTGAATTTGGTGGTGCAGAAATTCATTCACAACTACCCCGACATGTCAGAGCTGCTGCATAAAGTGCAGCCCATCTGTGCGCGCTTCCGGCGTTCACATCCTGCCGCTGCTTGCCTGTCTGCTCTACAGCATAACTTCGGCCTTCCCGCTCACCGCCTCATATGCAACGTGCACACCAGGTGAAACGCCACCTTGCACATGCTGGAGAGACTGTGCGAGCAGCAGCAGGCCATAGTGGAGTTTCAGCTGCAGCACACACGGGTGAATCGCACTGCGGAACAGCACCACTTCACCACCAATGACTGGGCCTCCATGCGAGACCTGTGTGCCCTGTTGCGCTGTTTCGAGTAATCCACCAACATGGCCAGTGGCGATGACGCCATTATCAGTGTTACAATACCACTTCTATGTCTCCTTGAGAAAACACTTAGGGCGATGATGGAAGAGGATGTGGCCTAGGACGAGGAGGAGGAAGAGGGGTCATCTCTAACACTTTCAGGCCAGTCTTTTAGTAGTGGCTCAGAAAGAGAATTTTTGCAACAGCAGATGCCAGGTACAAATTTGGCCAGCCAGGGCCCACTACTGGAGGACGAGGAGGAGGAGGATGAGGATGAGGAGGAGGATGGGGATGAAGTATGTTCACAGCGGGGTGGCATCCAACGCAGCTTGAGACCATCACTGGTGCGTGGCTGGGGGGGATACGGAGGACGCAGACGATACGCCTCCCACAGAGGACAGCTTGTCCTTACCTCTGGGCAGCCTGGCACACATGAGCGACTACATGCTGCAGTGCCTGCGCAACGACTGCAGAGTTGCCCACATTTTAATGTTTGCTGACTACTGGGTGGCCACCCTGCTGGATCCCCGTTACAAAGACAATGTGCCGTCCTTAATTCCCTCACTGGAGCGTGATCGGAAGATGCACGACTACAGGCGCACGCTGGTAGACGCGCTCCTGATAGCATTCCCGACTGTCGCCGGGGGACAAGTGGAAGCACAAGGCGAAGGCAGGGGAGGAGGAAGAGGTCGCCAATGTAGCTGTGTCAGCGCCAGCACCTCAGAAGGCAGGGTTAGCATGGCCGACATGTGGAAAAGCTTTGTCACCTCGCCACAAAATCCGTCCCCAACTGCTGATATAGATGTTAGCAGGAGGCAGACTTTTAACAACATGGTGGAACAGTACCTGTGCACACGACTACACGTACTGACTGATGGTTCTGCCACATTTACCTTCTGGGTCTCAAAATTGTCCAAATGGCCAGAGCTTGCCCTGTATGCCTTGGAGGTGCTGGCCTTCCCAGCAGCCAGTGTACTCTCTGAATGTGTATTTAGCATGGCAGGAGGCGTCATTACAGACAGACGCAGCCGCCTGTCCACAGCCAACGTGGACGAGCTCACGTTCATTAAAATGAACCAGGCTTGGATCCCACAAGACTTGTCTGTACCTTGTGCAGAATAGACATTTATACCACCATCAAACATACATTCTTGTACTCAAGTCAAGTGCAATGATTCTTTTTTTTTATTTCTCCCAATATTTTGGGGGCTACCTACCCCAATAAAAATAAAATAAAAACATTGTTGGCTACATCCTCCTTCTCCATTGCTGCCTCCACCTACAACACCACATTCACCGCCTCCTCAACCTCCGACTCAATATCTACCTCCTTCTCTGAGTTGCAGTTTAATAATTTGTAATTTTTAGTTTTTTTATTTCATTTTAAGTTATTTCCCTATCCACATTTGTTTGCAGAGCAGTTGCTATGATCTTAAGCACATTTTACTGCCTTTTACATCCCTCTAGCCTTTTCAAGGACTATTTTAGAGCCATTTTAATGCAAAAAAGTGCCAATTTTAGTGCCCTAAATTGAAACATTTCTTATTTTCAATTGTCGGGTGACATTTTACAATTTTTGGCGTATACAAACCCCTGCTGTGCCTGGCCTGGGCCTAAATCTCTAAAAATTCTCAGTTCTATTGCTGGGTGACATGAACCCCCTTTTGCCGTGAATGAAACCCTGCTGTGCCTGGGTGACAGGGGCCTAAATCTCTCAAAATCCTCTGTTCTATTGCTGGGTGACATGAACCCCCTTTTGCCATGAATGAACCCCTGCTGTGCCTGGATGACAGGGGCCTAAATCTCTCAAAATCCTCTTTTCTATTGCTGGGTGACAAGAACCCCCTTTTGCCGTGAATGAAACCCTGCTGTGCCTGGGTGACAGGGGCCTAAATCTCTCAAAATCCTCTTTTCTATTGCTGGGTGACATGAACCCCCTTTTGCCGTGAATTAACCCCTGCTGTGCCTGGGTAACATGGGCCTAAATCTCTCAAAATCCTCTTTTCTATTGCTGGGTGACATGAATCCCCTTTTGCTGTGAATGAACCCCTGCTGTGCCTGGGTGACAGGGACCTAAATCTCTCAAAATCCTCTGTTCTATTGCTGGGTGACATGAACCCCCTTTTGCCGTGAATGAACCTCTGCTGTGCCTGGGTGACAGGGGCTTAAATCTCTCAAAATCCTCTGTTCTATTGCTGGGTGACATGAACCCCCTTTTGCCGTGAATCAACCCCTGCTGTGCCTGGGTGACAGGGGCCTAAATCTCTCAAAATTCTTTGTTCTATTGCTGGGTGACATGAACCCCCCTTTGCCGTGAATGAACCCCTGCTCTGCCTGGCCTGCATTAGTGACAGGGAACAAGATTTTGTGAAAATATCTGTTACTGATCGGAAGATGCACGACTACAAGCGCACGCTGCTGATGGCATTCCCACCTGACAGTGGGGGCTCAGTGGAAGCACAAGGCGAAGGCAGAGGAGGAGGAGGAAGAGGTCGCCAACGCAGCTGGGGCACCGCCAGCACCTGAGAAGGCAGGGTTAGCATGGCCCAAATGTGGAAAATCTTTGTCAGCCTTGGAGATGCTGACCTGCCCTGCAGCCAGTGTATAGTGTGAACATGTGTTTAGCACGGCAGAGAGCATTATCACAGGCCACAGTGGACAAGCTTACGTTTATTAAAATGAACCAGGCATGGATCCCACAGGACTTGTCCGTACCTTGTGCAGAATAGACATTTATACCAGCCTCAACCATCCATTCTACCATCCATCCGTACTCAAATGCACTTATTCTTTTTTTTATTTTGTTATATGTTCCAATATTTTGGGGGATACCCCAATTTAAAAATAAAAAATAACACAAATCAGTGTTGGCTACCTATTCCTCCTTTACCGCCGCTTCCACCTACATCGCCACGTCAACCTACACCGCCACATCCACCCATCCACTGCCTCCTCAACCTCTTACTCCTAGATCCAGATTGTTATTTTTAACACATTTGTTTGCAGAACAGTTACCATGCTCTTAAGCACATTTTGATGCCTTTTGCAGCCCTCTAGCCCTTTCCAGGACTATTTTAGAGCCATTTTAGTGCCCAAATGTTCGGGTCCCCCCCATAGTGCGCAAAAGTTTGGATCCCCCCAGCCTCTACATAACTTCAGCACATCCACCGCTCCTACTAAATGTAAGACAGCTTCCTTGCTGTCTTACATTTAGACCATTTTCAGCGACTTAAACAGGGATAGAAAATGGTAAATGAGACGGGCCTGCCAGCCCGTCCCCTTCCCTGCCCAGGCCACGCCCACTTCTTTAGACCTGGCGGGAGCGGGGAAAAGTAGCAGATTGTGGTGCAAAGCACCTACAGGCCGCAATTTGCTGTAAAAATTAATCTAATTTAGGTGTATTTCTGTTTAATAAATAACCCCATATTTTTTTATAGTTTGGCCTTCAAAATTGGTTGAGTACAATAGTTCTGCCTAAAATCTTACCGATCATCACTAGAGATGAGCGAATAGAATCAGACGAAGTGGAATTCGATCCGAATTTCAGGAAAAATTTGATTCACAACGAATGCAAATTTCCTTGCGCTTCGTGGTAACGAATCGCAATTTTTCCTAAAATGGCGGCTACACGTGTGAGGACATTGGGCAAGGAACTCCGGGAAGGCGGGCTGACCCATAATGCCATTCATGCAGCCAATTAGTGGCCAGCCGGCCCTGTGATGTCACAGTCCTAAAAAAAAACTCAGCCATCTTGGATTCAGACATTTTGCAGACTTCTGAGTGCAGGGACAGACGTTGCAGGCGCTAGGGAGAGTTATACTGAAAATCTCAGTGTGAACAAAAAGCGATTTATAAGTGCAGGGAAACATTATTTAAATTGCAGGGAAACGATAGGGAGGAATCATTTCACAGCATCTTGCAGGGAGAGATGTCTGAAGTCGTTAGGGACAGTGCTAGAAAAAACTCATTGTGAAAAAAAATTCAATTTACCAGTACAGGGAAATAGGGGATCCAAATAGACATTATACAGCTCTGGCATATCAGCAATTTGTTCTTATTATTGGGGTGCAAGTGCTATGTTGAAAAGTATTTAGTGGCTTATATCTGGGGAAAAAGAAAAATATATACGCATTTCACTTCTGCAGTTATATGTGGTGAAAGCGTTTATTGTCCTATTTCAATACAAAAATAAAAAAAATAAACGCACTTCACTGGAGCATTTATTTGTGGTGAAAGAGTTCAGTGGCCTATTTCAGTACAACATTAAAAATATATACACATTTTACTTCTGCAGTTATATGTGGTGAAAGCGTTCAGTGTCCTATTTCAGTACAAAAAGGAAAAAAATACACTCTTCACTGTTGCATTTAATTGTGATGAGAGTTTAGTGGCCTATTTCAGTACAAAAGGCAAAAATATATATGCACTTCACTTCTGCGGTTACTATTTCAGTACAAAAACAAAATAGTTCACATTTGCCCAGGAAAACGAGGTGCAGAACAGCATGACACCGCTGTACCCTGCACATGTGGTATGCTGGTGGGGCACTGTGAATTTCCCTGCAGTGGAGGCTGAGGACACAGTGGAGGATGAGGAGGCAGAGGCAGACATTGTTGCAGGACCAACGGCGTTACAACATGGAGGCGGAAGCGGCGTCACCTGGCCAAGTTGCTAGTGTGTCTGTGCAGGAACAACATTCAAACAAGTGGACCGTAAAGGACATGTATTATCCCTGATCGTAGTTACAGCTCCACACGTCGGTACTGACTGCCCCTTGGCAGACACTGATAGGCTCAAGGACTGGGCACCTTCTGTTTTACATGTGTGTGCAGGGCTGTTACTGCCATCAGTTCTCTAAAAGGTGCAGAGTCCACCATTCGGAAAGGGAAGGACTGCAGCACCAGCAACTTGGACAGGAGCACATTCACCTTCTGCGCCGTTGGATGAGTGCACGCATTCTGTTGTCTCTTGGCAATCGCCTTGGTGATCGATTGCTGGCGGAATGAGTGATAAGGAGTAGGAGGAGAAGGAGCAGAAGCATCAGGACCGGCAGATGATGGGAAGGGACCACCACATCGGAGCCACGGTTCACCCAGGACACTTTATGGTGATGCTGCATATGTTGACACAGGAATGTGGTGCCAAATTTGGAACCCTGGCCATGCTTTACCTTCTGCCTACAGATTCTACATACGGCCATATTCACCTCCTCCAGCAGCTTCACAAAAAATTGACACACGGCAGAGTAGTTGATTTTACTCCCAACACTACGCACTGACTGACTGCTACTGCCACTGCTTCCATGAACCCGTGCACCACTACTTTCCGGGCAGGTAGCCTCCTGCGAAGCGGCTGATATACCCCGGGCACGTTTGGCTACTGACCTCCCACTGCTGCCACCATGCTGACCCCCGGCCACACTAGTGACTTGTTGGCTCCGCTGCTGCCTCGCGGGCAACCTGCCACCCTATTCTCCTGATGATGAAGCCCCTTCGTCAACCGGCTCCCAACTGTGATCAGCTACATCATCATCATCGAGTCCTGTCTGCACGTCATTGATGTCCTCCTCAACCGTCTCTGGATCAGGATCCTGACTGCTCGCAACACCAGCTTCCATGCCACTCTCCTCATCACTACTTGCCCACCTAGTGGAGGTAGCGGCGGATGTCTCCTCCACATCTTAGCTTGCCAGTAGCTGCTGGCTGTCTTCTAGTAGCTCGTCTTCACTGTATAGTGGAGCTGAGCCCACAGCATACAATACTTCTCTAGCTGAGGGAACAGAAGAGGACAGAGGCAGGTTGAGGATAGTTAAGGGCACAGGGCCTGCTCCCGGGCCATGCCAACCAAGGGTTGTGTCTGTTGAACACACTGACTCTTGGCTGGGGGTGTTTGATGTCACTTGCAACGAAGTTGAAGATCGAGTCAACCATTCAAGAACTGCTGAGTTGCTGGTCAAGATACGACCGCTAGCTGACACTGGGAGCTTAGGCCTCTTGAACTGACCCCTGCTGCCACGGCCCCTTACTCTGCTGCGACCTCTGCCTGCGCCAGAAACATTTAGGCCTCTGCCACTCCCCTGTGAAGGGATTGGCACTTCTCTGTCTGACATATTGTTAGATCTAATAAATAAATAAAATGGAAATTAAAACATCCCAAAAAAAGTGTAATTTTCTCACTTCACCACTTATCGGCTAATGAGCCATTTTTTCACACTAATACACACAAAAAGGGCTTTAGAACATATTACTGCACCGCTGAACGGCAAATATATTTTACTTTTGACACTAATACATGCCACAAAAGGCTTTTAAACATATATCTGCACAACTAAATGGCAAATATATTTATATTTTTCCAGTTGTCAGTTTAAGGAGAGCACTGCTGCAGCCAGACACTTCCTCTGCCAGTCAGGGGAATATCAGCTCCAGAAAGCAGGGTTCCAGGAGAGCAGGGCAGACTAAACAGGTGCTGGTAGTGGGAAACGAAATTATTAGGGGTACAGATAGAGCGATCTGTCACAAAGACAGGGATCGCCGAACGGTGTGTTGTCTTCCTGGCCCTCAAGTTCGACACATTGGATTGGGTTGACAGATTACTGGGAGGGGCTGGTGAAGATCCAGCACTCATGGTCCATATCGGAACTAATGAAAAAGTTAGAGGGATTTAGGGACAGGGATTTAGGTCAAAAGCTTAGGGCAAAGACCTCAAAGGTAGTATTTTCCAAAATACTACCGGTACCACAAGCCACACAAGAAAGGCAGCGGGAGATTAGGGAAGTTAAAAGTGCCTCACGAACTGGTGCAGAAAGAAAGGGTTTGGATTCCTGGCAGAAGCATTGCTAGTTTATAACATTGATGTTTTGTCCCAGGCCCCGAATGTCCTGCCTGCCTGCTAGATACAACTATATTGCCCTCCTCAGGATGGCAATACAATTGAATCTAATGCACTGGAAGAGCTGAAGGACCTGTGATGACATCACATGTAATTCGACCAGTAAAACAGGCAGTGGTTGAGAAGGACCTGCAATGATGTCACCATCATGTGACTAGTGCAGGAGATGACGGCAGTGAAGAGGAGAAGTCCTGGGGGAAGAAGCTGTGGTGATGTCTGTACATGAGGAGAGGTAAGTGAAGTGAGAGGCAGAGCAATGCTGGGAGTTGTGGTTATTGAACTGGGACTGTATGTTAGGGCTGAAGGGGAGGGATGTTATTTACATGGAACTATATGTTGGAGGTGGCTGTGGGAGGGGGTGATGTTATTTACATGGAACTGTGTGTTGCAGGTGGCTGGGGAGGGGGTGATGTTATTTTCATGGGACTGAATGTTACAGGAGTCTGAGGGAGGGAGTAATGTTATTTACATGGGACTGATTATTTACATGGGACTGTATGTTGAAGGTGGCCGGGGGAGGGAGTGGTGTTATTTACGTGGGACTAAATGTTGAGGGGGTTATGTTTACATGGGATTGCATGTTGAAGACGGCTGGGGAGGAGGTGATGTATTTTTACAAGGGACTGTATTTAGGGAGGGCGCTGTAGATAGAGAGGGATGTTATAAACATGGAACTGTATATTGGAGGGGGCTGGAGAGATGGTGTAATGTTATTTACATGGGACTCTATGGCAGAGGGAAGGAAATAGTATTATTTACATAGGACTGTATTTTGGAGGGGGCAGGAGAGATGGTGTGATGTTATTTACATGGGACTGTATGGTGGAGGGAGGAATATAACTACACGGGGCATTGCGGGGGGCATTATAAATACTGGGGCACTTCAGGGAGAGCATTATAACAGTAGGGGGCATTACAAATACTCAAGGCATTATAAATCCAGGGGACATTATAGGCATTCTTATTACTAGTGGGGGCTCTATAGGAGTGACTTATAGATCCGCCTTATTTCTACTAAGAGCACTGTGGGGGGGCCTTATTACTACTGAGAGGTCTGTAGAGAGCTTTATTACCACTGGGGGAACAATAGGAGGGCCTTATTTCTACTGGGGGCTCTGTGAGGGTATTATTAATACTGGAGAGCTCTTCTATTAACCGCTACAGGACCGCCGTACGCAGGATCGCGTCCTGGCAGCGGCCCTGTTATTCCTCCTGGACGCGCCGGCACGTCCTCTCCCGAGAGACTAGGCTTCCTGTGAACGCGCACACAGGCGCGCGCGTTCACAGGATCAGAAGGTAAGCGAGTGGATTTACAGCCTGCCAGCGGCGATCGTTCGCTGGCAGGCTGTAGATGCGATTTTTTTAACCCCTAACAGGTATATTAGATGCTGTTTTGAAAACAGCGTCTAATATACCTGCTACCTGGTCCTCTGGTGGTCCCTTTTGCTTGGATCGACCACCAGAGGACACAGGTGGCTCTGTAAAGTAGCACCAAACACCACTACACTACACCCCCCCGTCACTTATTAACCCCTTATGAACCCCTGATCACCCCATATAGACTCCCTGATCACCCCCCTGTCATTGATCACCCCCCTGTAAGGCTCCATTCAGATGTCCGTATGTGTTTTACGGATCCAGGCATCCATGGATCGGATCCGCAAAACACATACGGATGTCTGAATGGAGCCTTACAGGGGGGTGATCAATGACAGCGGGGTGATCACCCCATAGAGACTCCCTGATCACCCCCCTGTCATTGATCACCCCCCTGTCATTGATCACCCCCCTGTCATTGATCACCCCCCTGTAAGGCTCCATTCAGAGGTCCGTATGTGTTTTGCGGATCCACGCATCCATGGATCGGATCCGCAAAACACATACGGACATCTGAATGGAGCCTTACAGGGGGGTTATCAACCCATATACACTCCCTGATCACCCCCCTGTCATTGATCACCCCCCTATAAGGCTCCATTCAGACGCCCATATGTGTTTTACGGATCCACGCATCCATGGATCAGATCCGCAAAACACATACGGACGTCTGAATGGAGCCTTACAGGGGGGTGATCACCCCATATAGACTCCCTGATCACCCCCTGTCATTGATCACCCCCCTGTAAGGCTCCATTCAGACGTCCGTATGTGTTTTGCGGATCCGATCCATGGGGTATTTTGGGGTATTGGGGGGCCAAGCGAGCAGCAGGATAGCACTGTGGGGACTCCGGGTTAGGAGATGATGATAGAAATGTGAGGAAGCTAAGATGTCTGTGTGTCACACAGAGACGAAGCGTCACTGAGAGAAGTTGTATAGACCAAATGGAGAAGATTACGAGTACGAAAGAAGAGTACGTCAATGAAAATAAGCAAATAACGCCATTTCAGCATGGCTACATGAGGGATCGGTCATGTCAAACTATAGTTTCTATGAGGAGATAAGCTCTAGACTTGACAGCGGCGAATAAATGGATGTCATATATCTGGACTTCTCCAAAGAATTTGACAATGTACCGCATAAAATGTTAGTCTATAAAATGAGAATGCTTGGACTGGCAGAAAATGTCTGTATGTGGGTGTAACGGCATCCTGGGCATAAAAAGGGTTAAAACCGTTTAGACGATCTTCCCCTTCCAGAGCTACAGGCACAGCTACTTACAGAACACCAACTTCCCGAATGGCATACAAGGGAATGCTCCAAACTCCCGAACGGAATACAGCATAGCACTCCAAACTCCCAAACGGAACCTCACGAATAGCTGCTAGCAGACGAATAGGAAATGCACCCAAGCGGCTTACACTCCTAGCAATCAGTCTCTAACAGCATACAGTGAATCCCCCCAAGAACGAGACGAGGCTCTGTGTTGATGGTCAAGCAGTGGTCAGCCAGAGCTGTGTGTTTATTGTTCTTATATACACATTAGTACCACCCACAGGGTTTTGTAAAACAACCAGTAAACACGTACAATACACTCAGACACTCCCACACAAAATCCTCCCCTCTGCCTGTGATACAATTACCTTACACAATGGGTTAATTTAATTATCACAGGCAGGAGAATACAAAGTTTTACACAATGTCTTCTGTCCTGGAGACAATTGGGAAGTAATCCAATTTAACTCCATGGGCAGAGGCAAAACTCCATTAGCCACATGGTAGCAAAATACAATAAAAGACATAAGAATATTTAACTGTGCAGCTATTGCATAAAACATAGACATTTAAGATATCCAAAAATGGCATGAATTAGACCAGGGGTTTAAAAGTTAGTAAAAGTCCTTTGTGACCAAAGGAAGCATGGCTTTTCTGCCCAAAAACAGTTTTTACAGAGTTAGGCTGTATGAGATAATTGGCTTAACTGGGTGTGGTAAGCCAACTAGGTACAGAAAATACCTCTATTCACAACAACAGCAAAACTACCCAAAAATACATAACTCCTATCAAACTGAACAGAACCCCCACATTCAACGTATCCCTAGATGGCTTGGATCTAAGCGCTCAATATATCCAAACAGCGCTCAGATGCTACAAACACAGTCAAATTGCCATGGGGTTTAAGTTTAGCATGGGCTGATGAGAGGGCCCATAATCCTGGGGCAAGAGGCTGGCAACCAGGCTTCTCCAGCACCCAGTGGCGAGGTTGGTTTCGCCACAGTGGGTAACTGGCTCAGTGATAGAAAAGGGTGGTTATCAATGGTACACACTCAGATTGGGTCACTGTCACTAGTGGAGTACCTCAGGGGTCAGTATTGGGCCCTATTCTCTTCAATATATTTATTAATTATCTTGTAGAAGGCTTGCATAGTAAAGTATCCATTTTTGCAGATGACACTAAACTGTGTAAAGTAATTAACATGGAAGAGGACAGTATACTTCTGCAGAGGGATCTGGATACATTAGAGGCTTGGGCAGAGAAGTGGCAGATAAGGTTTAACACTGAAAAACTTAAGGTTATGCACATAGGAAGGAATAATGCAAATCACCTGTACATACTAAATGGTAAAACATTGGGTAACACTGACATGGAAAAGGACCTAGGAATTTTAATGAACAGCAAACTAAGCTGTAAAATCCAGTGTCAGGCAGCTGCTGCCAAGGCCAATAAGACAATAGTTTGCATCAAAAGGGGCATAGATGCCCGTGATGAGAACATAGTCCTACCACTTTACAAATCACCAGTCAGACCACACATGGAGTACTGTGTATAGTTCTGGGCTCCTGTGAACAAGGCAGACACAGCAAAGCTGGAGAGGGTCCAGAGGAGGGCATCTAAAGTAATAACTGGAAAGGGGGGACTACAGTACCCTGAAAGATTATTAACATTAGGGTTATTCACTTTAGAAAAAATACGACTGAGGGGACTAATTACTATGTATACATATATCAGGGGTCAGTACAGAGATCTCTCCCATCATCTATTTATCCCCAGGACTGTGACTGTGATGAGGGGACATCCTCTGCGTCTGGAGGTAAGAAGGTTTGTACACAAACATAGAAGAGGATTCTTTACGGTAAGAGCAGTGAGACTATAGAACTCTCTGAGGAGATGGTGATGGAGAGTTCACTGAAAGAGTTTAAGAGGGGTGTGGATGTATTTCTGGAGTATAATATTACAGGCTATAGATACTAGAGAGGGGTCGCTGATCCAGGGAGTTATTCGGATTGCCTGATTGGAGTCGAAAAGGAATTTTTTTTTTTTGCCTTTCTGGATCAACTTGCAGGATACAGGCCGAACTGAATGGACAAATGTCTTTTTTTGGCCTTATGTTACTATGTTACTTATACACGCCACAAAACCCTTTAGAACATCTAACTGCACCGCTGAAAGCAAAACATATATTTTTCTTTTTCTACTTATACATGCCAGAAAAGGCTTCAGAACATTTAACTTAACAGCTGAACAGCAAATATATTCTACTTTTCCCACTAACACACGCCACAAAAGGCTTAAGAACATATAACTGCACCGCTGAACGACAAAAAATATATTTTTCTTTTTCTACTTATACATGCCACAAAAGGCTTTAAAACATATAACTGCACCGCTGAATGGCAAATATATTTTACTTTTGCCACAAATACATGCCACAAAAGGCTTAAGAACATATAACTGCACTGCTAAACGGCAAATATATTTTTCTTTTTCCACTTATGCACGCCACAAAAGGCTTAAGAACATATAACTGCACCGCTGAATGGAAAATATATTTTTCTTTTTCCACTTATACACTCCACAAAAGGCTTTAGAACATATAACTTCATCGCAGAACGGCAAATTTATTTTTATTTTGCCACTATTACACAACAAAAAGGGCTTTAGAACATATAACTGCACCGCTAAACAGCAAATATATTTTTATTTTGCCACTAATACAAGCCACAAAAGGCTTTAGAACATATAACTACACAGCTGAACGACAAAAATATTTTTCTTTTTCTACTTATACATGCCACAAAAGGGTTTTAGAATATATAACTGCTTTGCTAAACAGCAAATATATTTTTATTTTGCCACTAATGCACGCCACAAAAGGCTTCAGAACATATGACTACACTGCTGAATGGCAAATGTATTTTACTTTTGCCACTAATACACTACAAAAAGAGCTGTAATTTTAGCACTTCACCACACAACGACTAAGCCCAAAAATGCTTTACAACATATAACTGCACCTCACAAGGGCAAATAAGACGTACAATTATTTACTTGTAATAAACCCTGTCAATGGCTGTAACACCCCAATAACAAGAACGGTTCTCTGAAATTACAGAGCTGTATAATTGCAATTTGGATCCCCAGTCTGTGCATGAAGGTGTAATAGGATTTGTTCCTATTACCAAGGCAGTAACCTCCCCTACTGGACACTGTTCAACATAAATGTTGTGGAATGATACCTCCCTATCCTTTCCCTACACCTTGAATAATCTTTCCAGGGAAAGAGTATTCAAGCTGTAGGGAAAGGATAGGGAGGATTTTTTTGACTTGTATTAGTGGAAAAAAAAGGGCTTATTAGCCGTTGTGTGGTGAAGTGCGAAAATTATAGGGCTTTTTGTTGTGTGTAAGTGGCAAAAGTAAAATAGATTTGCCCTTCAGCGCTGCAGTTATATGTTCTAAAGCCTTCTGTTGCGTGTATAAGTGGAAACAAATAAGGGCCTATTTGCCGTTCAGTGGTGTAGTTATATGTTCTAAAGCCCTTTTGTGTGTATTAGTGGGGGATTAGGGAGGGTTTATTAGCTGTTGTGTGTTGAAGTGAGAACTTCCACTGCCATGGCTGTTGGGGAGGGGTGGGGTGGCAGGAGCAGTACCAGCTCTATCAATAGCAGCCTGAGTCTAGAGTCACTGATGAGCAGCTTTCTTCACCCGCCCAGGGCCGGTGCAAGGATTTTTGCCAACACAAGCAAAGCTACATTTTGGCGCTTCTTGGCGCTTCTCCTCTCTGTGGTCCTGGTATCTTCTCTCTGCTTCAGACAATGGCTGGTTTAAGGACCATATTTTTCGCCCTCTAAGACACACCTAGGTTTTAGAGGAGGATAATAAGAAAAAAATATTTTCCATTACACCTCAGGTCAGACCAGCAATCAGACCCCCATGTCACATTTCTCCCCCTCCATGTAACATTTTTCCGCCCTCCCCCAGGGTGCGCCCTAAGGCGGCCGCTTGGTCTGCCTTATGGTAGCACCGGCCCTGCACCCGCCTAGTGAATAAACTATTCACCAGCAGCTAGACATAGAGCAGAACCAGAACCAGCAGGTAGTGGCATACTTGGAGTGCACCCTGCCAGCTGTCATTGAAGATCCGCTGGACTACTGGGCAGCCAAACTGGATTTGTGGCCGCAACTGTCCGAGTTTGCCCTGGAAAAGCTGTCCTGCCCGGCCAGTAGTGTGGCATCAGAGCGGGTGTTTAGTGGGGGATGGGGGAGGGTTTATTAGCCATTGTGTGTTGAAGTGAGAACTTCCACTTTCATGGCTGCTGGGGAGGGGTGGGGTGGCAGGAGCAGTACCAGCTCTATCAATAGCAGCCTGAGTCTAGAGTCACTGGTGAGCAGCTTTCTTCACCCGCCTAGTGAATAAACTATTCACCAGCAGCTAGACATAGAGCAGAACCAGAACCAGCAGGTGGTGGCATACTTGGAGTGCACCCTGCCAGATGTCATTGAAGATCCGCTGGACTACTGGGCAACCAAACTGGATTTGTGGTCGCAACTGTCCGAGTTTGCCCTCGAAAAGCTGTCCTGCCCGGCCAGTAGTGTGGCATCAGAGCAGGTGTTTAGTGCGGCGGGGGCCATAGTTACCCCAAGAAGAACTCACCTGTCCATCCAAAAAAGTGGAGAGACTGACCTTTGTCAAGATGATGTAGTAAGAAGAACGGCACTTCGTAGGAATTTCAACCAAGGATGCGATTAATTGGTCACATATTATAGTTCCATAGTGACGCGTTTCAAGACTATAAATAAACATCTTACTTACAGGCTTTAAATACACAAATGAAATACAGGGGAACTGACGTCATCAGTAAAGCTCCTCCCCCTCATTGACGATAGTAACCTTATCATCGAAATGTTATAATCGGATGTAATCCAATATTCGGTAATTAATCCCGCTGGGGAAAAAGAAAAATACATTTGTAAACATTCGTCTGAGCAGGATACCTCATAGGAAGCAATGCACATTGTATTCACGATTGAGGCCCCTGGGCTCCATCGTTTGTAAACGATGGATCCAGTGGGCCTTTCTTTTTAATAACAATTTATTGCTATCGCCCCCACTACGGGGTAACATTACTCCCTCAATAATCTGATACTGTGAAAATGAAAGGGTATTGGAAGCAATAAATTCCCTTTTCTGATAGTAGATTTGTGCTTACTTAATCTGTCCTTCATTCTCATGGAGGTTTCCCCCACATATAATAATCCACAAGGACACTTGAAAATGTAAACCACAAATCTACTATCACATGTGAATGTGCCCCTTATCGAAATCCTTTCACCTGAGTGGGGATGGGAAAAACATGGGCCCTTAATAACACTAGAACAATTCACACAGTTAAGACAGGGAAACGTGCCCTGTCTAGGTGTTGACAAAGTGCTTTGTCCTCTTTATTTTATTACTTCCCACATATGCCCTATTTTATCCCTGATATTATCTGCCCATTTATAACATATCATAGGTGGTCTCTGGAACTCACCTATCTGTGGGTAAGACTTAGATAATATGTGCCAATGGTGATTAACAATAGTCCTCAGACGTTGGGACCATGGGTGATACTTAATCACTAAAGGGATCCTTGTCTCTGTCTTATTTCTATCCACCTGTGTGTTCTCAATTTTAGCTCGTTGTGTCTTCAATAATTCGAGGGGGTAGCCTCTCTCTCTAAATTTATGAGTCATATCATCTAATCTTTTTTGACACATCTCTCTATTACTGACAATACGTTTCACTCTCTTGTATTGAGAATACGGAATTGATTCCTAAATAGATGCTGGGTGACTACTTGAGAAGGCCAATAAACTATTTCTGTCCGTAGTCTTGGTAAATAAATCTGTCTGTACTTTACAATCTTTTCCCTTTATCACCCATGTATCTAAAAAGGAGATCCTGTCTAGATCTTGATGTACTATAAATTTCAGCTCATCCCAGATTGAATTTCAATACGTAGTAAATTCCGTGAGGGATCAAACGTAACCACGCCATACGCAAAAAATATCATCGATAAAACGACGCCAAAACAATGTTGTTCATATAGTCAAGATGAATCAGGTGTGGACCAGCCATAATTTCCACCCACCAATGCCTGATGCATCAGATTAGATCATTTATGATGCCACACCAACACTTTGACAAAAGAGACCGGTTTCTTCTGGATACCTGCCTCAGCTACTATTCTAAAGCTGCCACCTGCCTGATGCCACACATCTGATGCCAAGTGCTCCTTATTTTACCCACCATCTTCAGATCTTCAGACTGGTATTGCCACACACCTCCCCACTGTCACCGGGTCACTTTGTGGTCTCCTCATGCTGCTGCCACTTCCACACTATGTCATCTTGCCACTCTGTGGTCTCCTCACGCTGCTGCTACCTCAACACATTCTTTCGTTGTGCCACTCTGTGGCCTCCTCATGCTGCTGACACTTACACACTATGTCGCCTTGCCACTCTGTGGTCTCCAGATGCTGCTGCTGCCACCTCCACATTCTTTCGTTGTGCCACTCTGTGGCCTCCTGATGATGCCGCCATCTCCACACTCTGTCATTGTGCCGCTCTGTGGCCTCCTGATGCTGCCGCCACCTCCACACTGTTATTGTAACCTTTGTGGCCACCTCCAGACTCTGTCATTTGGCCACTCTGTGGTCTAATTATGCTGCTTCCATCTCACCACTATGTCAAAGGGCACTCTATGGACTTCTCATACTGTTCCCATCCTCCCCACTTCATGACTGGGCCACTATTTTGCCTTTTGGCCTGGTTGACATCATTATTTATTTCACCCTTCTGATCTGTCTGTGTATCAGCTGTAAGGCCTGTATGGTCCCATCAGAATTGGCTTGTGATTTGGTAGCCAGAAGCAGGAATGGGTACAAAACACAGAAGACATGCAAAGATTCCATTCACGTGTCACCTCTATTTTGGATCCACTCCTGTTTTGTTTGGCATTAGCAATAATAATGGATTACTGAACAAATGCTGACCGAGTGAAGGCGGATGCTCAACAGACAGGATCCGTTTTTTTGGGGTTATTGTTCTGACGGATCAGAGGAAGGTCAAAATAATCAGTGATGTCAACACAAACTTACTGCTGACACCCTCTCCATTCTGTTGGGGGCTATATTTGTATAAGCATTTAATAGAACAGGTTCTGTAGACATCTATGTGGAATCAGCTGACGACAGTGTAAAAGGAGTGCGCTTCTTCTTGGCGCCAGGGGCGTCGCTAGGTTAAAACATTCGGGGCCTGGGGCCTGGGCCCCGGATGTTTTGTCCCATGCCCCGAATGTCCTGCCTGTCTGCCAGATACAACTGTATTGCCGTACACAGAACGGCAATACAATTAAATTTTACACTGGGAAGAGGTGAAGGACCTGTGGTGACATCACAGGTCATGTGATCAGCAAAACAGGCTGTGATAGGATGACCTGGATGATGTCACCATCATGTGACCAGTGCAGGATTGGACCGGAGTGAAGAGGAGAAAGAGCCTAATGGTGATATCTGTACATAAGGAGAGGTAAGTTAAGGGAGAGGCAGATGCTGGGAGTTGTAGTTATTTAACTGGGATGTATGTTAGGGCTGAAGGGAGGGATGTTATTGACATGGAACTGTGTGCTTGAGGTGGTTGGGGGAGGGAGTGATGTTATTTACATGGGACTG
The DNA here is from genome assembly GCF_014858855.1 of Bufo gargarizans. NCBI lineage: Eukaryota > Metazoa > Chordata > Amphibia > Anura > Bufonidae > Bufo > Bufo gargarizans. The sequence goes on along the minus strand of NC_058087.1, from coordinate 23,115,919 downwards.
TATGTGGAAAGTGGATGGTGGGGGAGAATGATGTTTATGTACATGGGACTTAATGTTTAGGCTATGTTCACACTTGCGTTTGGGGATCCGCTTGTGAGATCCATTTTCAAGGCTCTCACAAGCAGCCCCAAATGCATCAGTTTAAGCCCCAATGCATTCTGAATGGATGCGGATCCATTCAGAATTCATTCGTTCGGCTCCGTAGTGCAAGCAGCAGTTTTTGTGTGCCGCATGGCCTTACGGAGCCAAACGGATCCGTCCTGACTTACAATGTAAGTCAATGGTGACGGATCCCTTTGTATTGACACAAAATGGTGCAATTGTAAACGGATCCGTCCCCCATTGACTTTCAATGTAAGTCAGGATGGATCCGTATTGAGACTTAGAAATTCAAATCTAATACAAACTAATCGGTCCTGAACTGATGCATTTGTTTGTATTATCCGTGCGGATCCGTCCTGTACAAGTACAGGACCGATCCGCACGAACGCACGTGTGAAAGTAGCCTTAGGGGGTGATGTTTACATGGGATTGTGCATTGGAGGCAGCTGGGGAGGAGGTGATGTTATTTACATGTGACTGTATGGTGGAGGGAGGATTATAACTGCAGGGGGCACTGCAGATCCAGGGGACATTATAGGAGGTCTTATTACCACTGGGGGCTCTATAGGAGAGTCCTTATTACTACTGAGGGGTCTGTAGAGAGCTTTATTACCACTGGGGGAACAATAGGGGGCCTTATTTCTACTGGGGACTCAGTGAGGGTATTATTAATACTGGAGGGCTCTTCTAATAATGGGGGCATTGTTGAGGAGCATTATCACGGTTGGGGCAGTGTTACTAATGAGGGCATTCTAGAAGGGAATTACTATTGGTGGGACTATGAGGAGCACTATTACTATTGGGGGCAGTAATGTTTCTTCAGGATAGTATTTAGGGGTATTGGGGGGGCAGGGGTGTAACTAAAGGCTCATGGGCCCCGGTGCAAGAGTTCAGCTTGGGCCCCCCTTTCACCAGTGCTTTGTGTGTCTTCTTATGCGGCACAAGTGTCTTTGGGCCCCTTCAGGCTCCTGGGCCCGGTAGCGACTGCTACCTCTGCACCCCCTATAGCTACACCCCTGGAGGGGGGGGGGGGGCGGGGGCACAGCAAGCAGCAGGATAAGACTGTGGGGACTCCAGTTGGGGGATAATGATAGAATGTGAGGAAGCTAAGATGTCTGTGTGTCACACTCTGCAGAGACGAGGCGGCTGAGAGAAGTGTCCGGACCGAGTGGAGAATATCTACAGAGAAGATAATGACAGAGAGGAGACGTCACCTGGAGGCCCTGGATGTGACAGGTAAGTGCTGCTGTATTGCAAGTACAGCAAAGTTCGGGGGGGGGGGGCAACATATTTATTGGGGCTTGTGCCGCGGATCTTTTGAGACCCTAGCAACGCCCCTGCTTGGCGCTAACATCGACCTGTAAAGCTGAGTTCATACTTAAGTTATTTGGTCAGTTTTGGCCCCATGACTGCTCAAATAAGTGAAGTGTGCAGTGATTCTAAGAGCGACGCCTGTCATCTGCATGTTATACTGACTCACAGTATTATTTCACTACCAGAGCAGACTCCCTATGCGTCTTACTGCAAGGCACAGTGTTCTACACCACTATAAAGGCTCTCTGCAGCCAGGAAATAGCCCTTTTTACGCAATTTGTCGCAAATAAATTTGCATCAATCCCAATTTTTTTTTTTTATTCAGCGAACCGGCCGAATCAAATTTTTATACAATTCGCTCATCTCTAATTATGGGTGTTCCTGCCTTCCCAGAGTTCCTTGCGCCATGTCCCCACACGTGCAGCAGCAATTTTAGGAAAAAATGCGACTCGTTACCACAAAGCGTGATGAAATTCGGATTCAGTGCGAATCTAATTTTTACTGAAATTCGGATCGAATTCCACTTCGTCAACTTCGATTCGCTCATCTCTAGTATTCACTTATCAGAACAAGCCATAGATTGCAGTAGACATGGCTTCTACAATGAAGACCATCATCAGAACTTGCTATATGAAAAGCAGTATCCTCTTTTGTAAACCAGAATCTCTTTTGAGGGAATTAAACATTTCCTTGTTCCATTTTGTAGATTTTATTGATCATACCTGTTTGGTATGTACCGTATAATGATCAGCATTTTGAACATATGTATGACTTATAGAAGCCTATACATCTGGGGAACCTTCCGTGTTATGGTCAGATAACTAAACTAATATTATTCTTCAGATAAAATAGAGGAATTTGTACCTCCACTGATCTGGGGCACGGCACCGGATTACATTTGAATGAGTTCACCCAACAGTTCTGCTCTTTCAATACAGAAGAAGATAAACTAACATGGTTGTCAACTTTGACAGATAGCCCCGTGTCCACACATAGACATCCTAACTCTCTTCCCAGCTTCACTTCTTTTATTTCTACCATTTTTTGACCTTCTTTTTTGAAAATATAATTGTAGCCCAAAAAATAATAATTGAAAAGAAAGGAAAGAAAAAGTCTTTGCTTTCTTGTAATGCTAAATAACTCTGGAATATTAAAAATAGCCACCATACTGATTTGTACTCTCTCTCTCTCTCTCTCTCTCTTCTTATTCACATTAAGGAACATTTAATATTCATTTCACATTTTTTTCCTATTAATTAAAAGTAAACCGTATATTGTATGGTACATTATCCCTCTAACAGCCCCATGTGGAGATCATGAAGTGGAAGACTAATAGTGTAGACTTTAGCATTTAGTTTAACCAGAATAATTTACATACTGTATCTGGGAGAAGTGTCCAAGGCAATGTGTAAATAAGAGAAGCACAGGGAGAGAGCGAAGACCTTAGTTAGCGCACTCTGGACAAAAGATGCATAGGCTCGCCTTGTATTCTACCAGTAAGCTAATTTAATGAGACGTCTTCTGTTTGCATTTTCACTGGAATGGGAAAACAAATTATTAAATCAAGGCATTTGGCAGAAATAAAAATTGGTATCTTCTATTTTTGTATTTTTGCATGTTTTTTTTCCCCTTTTTTTATATTAGTCCCAAATGGCAAAGGTAATTCTCCCCACCGTTCATTAAGGCTTACCTTTATAATTTATCAATGTAGTCTTTATACCAACATATCTAATTTCTGCTGAGGATTCAAAATTAGAACTTGATTACCGAAAGCATTAAAAAAAACACAACTACATAGATATTCATAACACCGAGATGGTTTTCCTTGGATTTGCATTTCTCTCTGCAAGCAGAGACCTAAGCAAGTACAAGCCTAATGGGTCAGTCTATAAATGCTTATGCAAATATAGAATCAATAATCTATGCTAATTGGCATATGTGATGAATGGCAGGTGTGCAGTCATTACACCAACGAACTCCATTTATCATATACATCCAGAATAAAAAATAGAGAGCAGAAATTCACGCATGCCCCTTTACAACGATATGCTAATTTCATATTTTATTTTGCATCTATAGTTTTTTTTCATAGATTGCTATGTTAAATCCACTACAAAATTAAAGGTGATGCTGAAGAAGACCCTGCTATTCCTTTTTATTTAATAACCTTTCTTTCTAATAAAAAATGACTTTGAAAAAAATGCCAGAGTTGAAATTATATTTTCGCTCCCAAATCAAATGGGTTTAAAGTTGGGAAACCACAGTTTTAACAGACTTAGCATAATTTGTATGTGAATTAAGTGGTTTTGTGGTTACTGATTTAAGGCTTTGGGAGAGAGTGAGTGACACAGTAAGGGAGAATTCTAATTATCTACAAATCACTAATTTCCATGGGGAGACAGTAAAGAGAGGAGGTCAAATGCAAAGACAAGGAGGGTGGTGAATGTGATGCTGAGTGCAAACAGTGCCTCATGTCTCTTATAGTAGAAATTTTCACATTCGCTATGCTCACTTTGGTGGTCACAGAAGGTTAGAAATGCATCTCCTCATTCTTATACCTATATACAAGGTTTGGCATGGGACCTCACATCCCAATTTAAGCACATTTTTCCTCCTGGCGAAAATGGACAATGTATGGTCACATGGTCACATAGAATAGGGGGTGTCCAGCCATGGTGGTTCCAATCTAATTTATTACTGGCTGGCAAGAACCTTTGTTCTCCTTTTCCCAGAGGAAGGTGGGGGCGTATGGAGTGGTTGAGTAGGGGTACGAAAACTCACTTCTGTTCTTGGTGCCAAAACTCAGCACTAGGGATGAGCGAACTCGAACTGTATAGTTCGGGTTCGTACCGAATTTTGGGGTGTCCGTGACACGGACCCGAACCCGGACATTTTCGTAAAAGTTCGGGTTCGGGTTCGGTGTTCGTCGCTTTCTTGGCGCTTTTGTGACGCTTTCTTGGCGCTTTTTGAAAGGCTGCAAAGCAGCCAATCAACAAGCGTCATACTACTTGCCCCAAGAGGCCGTCACAGCCATGCCTACTATTGGCATTGCTGTGATTAGCCAGAGCACCATGTGACCCAGCCTCTATTTAAGCTGGAGTCACATAGCGCCGCCCGTCACTCTGCTCTGATTAGCGTAGGGAGAGGTTGCGGCTGCGACAGTAGGGCGAGATAAGGCAGATTAACTCCTCCAAAGGACTTGATTATTGATCGATCTGCAGCTGTGGGTCATTGAGCTGCTGATACTCAATTGCTCACTGTTTTTAGGCTGCCCAGACCGTTTGTCAGTCACTTTTTTCTGGGGTGATCGGCGGCCATTTTGTGTCTTGTGGTGCGCCAGCACAAGCTGCGACCAAGTGCATTTAACCCTCAATGGTGTGGTTGTTTTTTGGCTAAAGCCTACATCAGGGTGAAGCTGTCACACCAAGTGCATTTAACCAGCAATAGTCTGTTTATTTTTTGGCCATATACTACATCAGGGGCAAGCTGCGCCTGTCACCAAGTGCATTTAACCCTCAATGGTGTGGTTGTTTTTTGGCTAAAGCCTACATCAGGGTGAAGCTGTCACACCAAGTGCATTTAACCAGCAATAGTCTGTTTATTTTTTGGCCATATACTACATCAGGGGCAAGCTGCGCCCGTCACCAAGTGCATTTAACCCTCAGTAGTGTGGTTGGTCAAGCTGTCACACCAAGTGCATTTAACCAGCAATAGTCTGTTCATTTTTTGGCCATATACAACATCAGGGGCAAGCTGCGCCTGTCACCAAGTGCATTTAACCCTCAATGGTCTAGTTGTTTTTTGGCTAAAGCCTACATCAGGGTGAAGCTGTCACACCAAGTGCATTTAACCAGCAATATTCTGTTCATTTTTTGGCTATATACTATATCAGGGGCAAGCTGCGCCTGTCACCAAGTGCATTTAACCCTCAGTAGTGTGGTTGGTCAAGCTGTCACACCAAGTGCATTTAACCAGCAATAGTGTGGTTATTTTTTGGCCATATCCCAGTCTAATTCTGTCAGTAAATCCATACCGGTCACCCAGCGCCTAAATACTAGGCCTCAAATTTATATCCCGCTAAATCTGTCGTTACCGCTGTACTGTTGTGGCTGGGCAAGTTATTTAGTGTCCGTCAAAGCACATTTTTTGTTCTGGGTTGAAATACAATTCCCAATTTAGCAATTTCATAATTTAGTGGTTTCTGCTATATCAGAGCTATTTGAAATCTATCCCTAAAAGGGTATATAATATTCAAGGTGCACATAGGGTCATTCAGAATAACTTCACACACACGCTACTGTGCATTTCCAAGTCTAATTCTGTTAGTAAATCCATACCGGTCACCCAGCGCCTAAATACTAGGCCTCAAATTTATATCCCGCTAAATCTGTCGTTACCGCTGTACTGTTGTGGCTGGGCAAGTTATTTAGTGTCCGTCAAAGCACATTTTTTGTTCTGGGTTGAAATACAATTCCCAATTTAGCAATTTCATAATTTAGTGGTTTCTGCTATATCAGAGCTATTTGAAATCTATCCCTAAAAGGGTATATAATATTCAAGGTGCACATAGGGTCATTCAGAATAACTTCACACACACGCTACTGTGCATTTCCAAGTCTAATTCTGTCAGTAAATCCATACCGGTCACCCAGCGCCTAAATACTAGGCCTCAAATTTATATCCCGCTAAATCTGTCGTTACCGCTGTACTGTTGTGGCTGGGCAAGTTATTTAGTGTCCGTCAAAGCACATTTTTTGTTCTGGGTTGAAATACAATTCACAATTTAGCAATTTCATAATTTAGTGGTTTCTGCTGTATCAGAGCTATTTGAAATCTATCCCTAAAAGGGTATATAATATTCAAGGTGCACATAGGGTCATTCAGAATAACTTCACACACACGCTACTGTGCATTTCCAAGTCTAATTCTGTCAGTAAATCCATACCGGTCACCCAGCGCCTAAATACTAGGCCTCAAATTTATATCCCGCTAAATCTGTCGTTACCGCTGTACTGTTGTGGCTGGGCAAGTTATTTAGTGTCCGTCAAAGCACATTTTTTGTTCTGGGTTGAAATACAATTCACAATTTAGCAATTTCATAATTTAGTGGTTTCTGCTGTATCAGAGCTATTTGAAATCTATCCCTAAAAGGGTATATAATATTCAAGGTGCACATAGGGTCATTCAGAATAACTTCACACACACGCTACTGTGCATTTCCAAGTCTAATTCTGTCAGTAAATCCATACCGGTCACCCAGCGCCTAAATACTAGGCCTCAAATTTATATCCCGCTAAATCTGTCGTTACCGCTGTACTGTTGTGGCTGGGCAAGTTATTTAGTGTCCGTCAAAGCACATTTTTTGTTCTGGGTTGAAATACAATTCCCAATTTAGCAATTTCATAATTTAGTGGTTTCTGCTATATCAGAGCTATTTGAAATCTATCCCTAAAAGGGTATATAATATTCAAGGTGCACATAGGGTCATTCAGAATAACTTCACACACACGCTACTGTGCATTTCCAAGTCTAATTCTGTCAGTAAATCCATACCTGGTCACCCAGCGCCTAAATACTAGGCCTCAAATTTATATCCCGCTAAATCTGTCGTTACCGCTGTACTGTTGTGGCTGGGCAAGTTATTTAGTGTCCGTCAAAGCACATTTTTTGTTCTGGGTTGAAATACAATTCCCAATTTAGCAATTTCATAATTTAGTGGTTTCTGCTAGTATCAGAGCTATTTGAAATCTATCCCTAAAAGGGTATATAATATTCAAGGTGCACATAGGGTCATTCAGAATAACTTCACACACACGCTACTGTGCATTTCCAAGTCTAATTCTGTCAGTAAATCCATACCGGTCACCCAGCGCCTAAATACTAGGCCTCAAATTTATATCCCGCTAAATCTGTCGTTACCTGCTGTACTGTTCTGGCTGGGCAAGTTATTTAGTGTCCGTCAAAGCACATTTTTTGTTCTGGGTTGAAATACAATTCCCAATTTAGCAATTTCATTAATTTAGTGGTTTCTGCTATATCAGAGCTATTTGAAATCTATCCCTAAAAGGGTATATAATATTCAAGGTGCACATAGGGTCATTCAGAATAACTTCACACACACGCTACTGTGCATTTCCAAGTCTAATTCTGTCAGTAAATCCATACCGGTCACCCAGCGCCTAAATACTAGGCCTCAAATTTATATTCAGCTGAATTTGAATACAATACATTGGGCCAAATAATATTTTTGTTGTTGTGGTGAACGATAACAATGAGGAAAACATCTAGTAAGGGACGCGGACGTGGACATGGTCGTGGTGGTGTTAGTGGACCCTCTGGTGCTGGGAGAGGACGTGGCCGTTCTGCCACATCCACACGTCCTAGTGTACCAACTACCTCAGGTCCCAGTAGCCGCCAGAATTTACAGCGATATATGGTGGGGCCCAATGCCGTTCTAAGGATGGTAAGGCCTGAGCAGGTACAGGCATTAGTCAATTGGGTGGCCGACAGTGGATCCAGCACGTTCACATTATCTCCCACCCAGTCTTCTGCAGAAAGCGCACAGATGGCGCCTGAAAACCAACCCCATCAGTCTGTCACATCACCCCCATGCATACCAGGGAAACTGTCTCAGCCTCAAGTTATGCAGCAGTCTCTTATGCTGTTTGAAGACTCCGCTGGCAGGGTTTCCCAAGGGCATCCACCTAGCCCTTCCCCAGCGGTGAAAGACATAGAATGCACTGACGCACAACCACTTATGTTTCCTGATGATGAGGACATGGGAATACCACCTCAGCATGTCTCTGATGATGACGAAACACAGGTGCCAACTGCTGCGTCTTTCTGCAGTGTGCAGACTGAACAGGAGGTCAGGGATCAAGACTGGGTGGAAGACGATGCAGGGGACGATGAGGTCCTAGACCCCACATGCAATGAAGGTCGTGCCACTGACTTTCACAGTTCGGAGGAAGAGGCAGTGGTGAGACCGAGCCAACAGCGTAGCAAAAGAGGGAGCAGTGGGCAAAAGCAGAACACCCGCCGCCAAGAGACTCCGCCTGCTACTGACCGCCGCCATCTGGGACCGAGCACCCCAAAGGCAGCTTCAAGGAGTTCCCTGGCATGGCACTTCTTCAAACAATGTGCTGACGACAAGACCCGAGTGGTTTGCACGCTGTGCCATCAGAGCCTGAAGCGAGGCATTAACGTTCTGAACCTTAGCACAACCTGCATGACCAGGCACCTGCATGCAAAGCATGAACTGCAGTGGAGTAAACACCTTAAAACCAAGGAAGTCACTCAGGCTCCCCCTGCTACCTCTTCTGCTGCTGCCGCCTCGGCCTCTTCTGCTGCTGCCGCCTCGGCCTCTTCTGCTGCTGCCGCCTCGGCCTCTTCCTCCACCTCTGGAGGAACGTTGGCACCTGCCGCCCAGCCAACAGGGGATGTACCACCAACACCACCACCACCTCCGTCACCAAGCATCTCAACCATGTCACACGGCAGCGTTCAGCTCTCCATCTCACAAACATTTGAGAGAAAGCGTAAATTCCCACCTAGCCACCCTCGATCCCTGGCCCTGAATGCCAGCATTTCTAAACTACTGGCCTATGAAATGCTGTCATTTAGGCTGGTGGACACAGACAGCTTCAAACAGCTCATGTCGCTTGCTGTCCCACAGTATGTTGTTCCCAGCCGCTACTACTTCTCCAAGAGAGCCGTGCCTTCCCTGCACAACCAAGTATCCGATAAAATCAAGTGTGCACTGCGCAACGCCATCTGTGGCAAGGTCCACCTAACCACAGATACGTGGACCAGTAAGCACGGCCAGGGACGCTATATCTCCCTAACTGCACACTGGGTAAATGTAGTGGCAGCTGGGCCCCAGGCGGAGAGCTGTTTGGCGCACGTCCTTCCGCCGCCAAGGATCACAGGGCAACATTCTTTGCCTCCTGTTGCCACCTCCTCCTACTCGACTTCCTCCTCCTCTTCTTCCACCTGCTCATCTAGTCAGCCACACACCTTCACCACCAACTTCAGCACAGCCCGGGGTAAACGTCAGCAGGCCATTCTGAAACTCATATGTTTGGGGGACAGGCCCCACACCGCACAGGAGTTGTGGCGGGGTATAGAACAACAGACCAACAAGTGGTTGCTGCCGGTGAGCCTCAAGCCCGGCCTGGTGGTGTGTGATAATGGGCGAAATCTCGTTGCAGCTCTGGGACTAGCCAGTTTGACGCACATCCCTTGCTTGGCGCATGTGCTGAATTTGGTGGTGCAGAAGTTCATTCACAACTACCCCGACATGTCAGAGCTGCTGCATAAAGTGCGGGCCGTCTGTTCGCGCTTTCGGCGTTCACATCCTGCTGCTGCTCGCCTGTCTGCGCTACAGCGTAACTTCGGCCTTCCCGCTCACCGCCTCATATGCGACGTGCCCACCAGGTGGAACTCCACCTTGCACATGCTGGACAGACTGTGCGAGCAGCAGCAGGCCATAGTGGAGTTTCAGCTGCAGCACGCACGGGTCAGTCGCACTACAGAACAGCACCACTTCACCACCAATGACTGGGCCTCCATGCGAGACCTGTGTGCCCTGTTGCGCTGTTTCGAGTACTCCACCAACATGGCCAGTGGCGATGACGCCGGTTATCAGCATTACAATACCACTTCTATGTCTCCTTGAGAAAACACTTAGGGCGATGATGGAAGAGGAGGTGGCCCAGGAGGAGGAGGAGGAGGAGGAGGAGGAAGAGGGGTCATTTTTAGCACTTTCAGGCCAGTCTCTTCGAAGTGACTCAGAGGGAGGTTTTTGGCAACAGCAGAGGCCAGGTACAAATGTAGGCCAGCCAGGGCCCACTACTGGAGGACGAGGAGGACGAGGATGAGGAGGAGGTGGAGGAGGATGAGGATGAAGCATGGTCACAGCGGGGTGGCACCCAACGCAGCTCGGGTCCATCACTGGTGCGTGGCTGGGGGGAAAGGCAGGACGATGACGATACGCCTCCCACAGAGGACAGCTTGTCCTTACCCCTGGGCAGCCTGGCACACATGAGCGACTACATGCTGCAGTGCCTACGCAACGACAGCAGAGTTGCCCACATTTTAACGTGTGCGGACTACTGGGTTGCCACCCTGCTGGATCCATGCTACAAAGACAATGTGCCCACCTTACTTCCTGCACTGGAGCGTGATAAGGAAGATGCGCGAGTACAAGCGCACGTTGGTAGACGCGCTACTGAGAGAATTCCCAAATGTCACAGGGGAACAAGTGGAAGCCCAAGGCCAAGGCAGAGGAGGAGCAAGAGGTCGCCAAGGCAGCTGTGTCACGGCCAGCTCCTCTGAGGGCAGGGTTAGCATGGCAGAGATGTGGAAAAGTTTTGTCAACACGCAACAGCTAACTGCACCACCACCTGATACGCAACGTGTTAGCAGGAGGCAACATTTCACTAACATGGTGGAACAGTACGTGTGCACACCCCTCCACGTACTGACTGATGGTTCGGCCCCATTCAACGACTGGGTCTCTAAATTGTCCACGTGGCCAGAGCTAGCCTTTTATGCCTTGGAGGTGCTGGCCTGCCCGGCGGCCAGCGTTTTGTCTGAACGTGTATTCAGCACGGCAGGGGGTGTCATTACAGACAAACGCAGCCGCCTGTCTACAGCCAATGTGGACAAGCTGACGTTCATAAAAATGAACCAGGCATGGATCCCACAGGACCTGTCCGTCCCTTGTCCAGATTAGACATTAACTACCTCCCCTTAACCATATATTATTGTACTCCAGGGCACTTCCTCATTCAATCCTATTTTTATTTTCATTTTATCATTATATTGCGAGGCTACCCAAATTTGAATGACCCTCTCCTCTGTCTGGGTGCCGGGGCCTAAATATATGCCAATGGACTGTTCCAATGTTGGGTGACGTGAAGCCTGATTCTCTGCTATGACATGAAGATTGATTCTCTGCTGACATGAAGACTGATTCTCTGTTACGGGACCTCTCTCCTCTGCCTGTGTGCTGGGCCTAAATATATGCCAATGGACTGTTGCAGTGGTGGCTGACGTGAAGCCTGATTCTCTGCTATGACATGCAGACTAATTCTCTGCTGACATGAAGCCAGATTGTCTGTTACGGGACCTCTCTCCTCTGCCTGGGTGCTGGGCCTAAATTTATGACAATGGACTGTTGCAGTGGTGGCTGACGTGAAGCCTGATTCTCTGCTATGACATGCAGACTGATTCTCTGCTGACATGAAGCCAGATTGTCTGTTACGGGACCTCTCTCCTCTGCCTGGGTGCTGGGCCTAAATTTATGAAAATGGACTCTTACAGTGGTGGGTGACGTGAAGCCTGATTCTCTGCTATGATATGAAGACTGATTCTCTGCTGACATGAAGCCAGATTGTCTGTTACGGGACCTCTCTCCTCTGCCTGGGTGCTGGGCCTAAATTTATGACAATGGACTGTTGCAGTGGTGGCTGACGTGAAGCCTGATTCTCTGCTATGACATGCAGACTGATTCTCTGCTGACATGAAGACAGATTCTCTGTTACGGGACCTCTCTCCTCTGCCTGGGTGCCGGGGCCTAAATATCTGAGAATGGACTGTTCCAGTGGTGGGTGACGTGAAGCCAGATTCTCTGCTATGGGACCTCTCTCCAATTGATTTTGGTTAATTTTTATTTATTTAATTTTTATTTTAATTCATTTCCCTATCCACATTTGTTTGCAGGGGATTTACCTACATGTTACTGCCTTTTGCAGCCCTCTAGCCCTTTCCTGGGCTATTTTACAGCCTTTTTAGTACCGAAAAGTTCGGGTCCCCATTGACTTCAATGGGGTTCGGGTTCGGGACGAAGTTCGGATCGGGTTCGGATCCCGAACCCGAACATTTCCGGGAAGTTCGGCCGCACTTCTCGAACCCGAACATCCAGGTGTTCGCTCAACTCTACTCAGCACCACAATGGAGAGCTCATTTTGATATTTGTCATTAGCAAATGATATGTTGTTACAGTCAATGGCTAGAACAAAGGAAGTATGAGCCTAGATTGACTTTACCTTTACAACTGGTGGTTTTACACCATATTTTCCAGCAGATATATTACCTAGCTCATGTCAACAGATCATGTGATTGCCGATCAATCTTAGATATAAGAAGATTCTCATCTATCTATAGGTGTATGTTGTGTCCTTCCTACTACCTAGAATTTGCAATTCATTCTCCTACCATAACTTGGTAAAACCCCTCCTCCAATTTATTTATTTTTAAATAAAAGTATGCTCTTTGGAGCAAAAATCTAATTAAACACCATTTCAGGTATTGCTTCATTCCATAATATTCAACTCCAGAAAATAATGGCTAATTGCTTTTTTTCCCCCATTTCTACCCATTTATTGTAAAACATAAGAATGGTATGATAACTGTATAGTTACTCTCTCCTTTAATGCAGAAGAAAAAAACAACTGGTGGGCAGTTAATATCTTTGAAAGGACTGTAGCAGAAAGGTAAATAGCTGTGTTTATTGTTTGTCTATTGGTACAGAATTACGCGTTTCGAGGCCGGACAGGCCCCTTCCTCAGATGTGAGCCTTTCATCTACTTCACAGCTGCTCTCATATCCCAGTGGTCCTACCTATCTGCACTTCACTCGTTTTATCTTACTCCCTCATTTGGTAATATTGATGCGTACAAGAAAGATACACTGTGACACAAGTTCACACCACAAAAACTGAAAGCTGGGCACAATCTATGAGGATCCAGTACCACGCTTTTGTGATCCACGATACCTCAGATATTGGACTGGTTCCTTTCTTGTTTCAATGTGCACTTTTACTCATTTTTCTTAGATACTAAAATTCCTATACCCAATATTTCAGCTTCACCTTGACTTCCTATATAAAAGTGGGTCTCCACTTGACATAACGGTGAACTACTCATTTTGCTGATAGCTTTTTCCCCCAAATCCATCATAAACAAGCACTCTTAGCATGGCCATGTCTGCATGTATATATAAACTGGTGCCAGACTTCTCTGGCAATAGCTTATTTTCCATAGGAACTAAGGATCAGGTATGATAAACCAGTGCCTTAGCATTTCAGATATATATTGCATAAACACATAAAGTGGGTCATTTATTAAACAGACTGTGGCTTCTCCCCAATCCTGCCAAGTCTAATAAAGTGGAAGTTGTGTGGGTGGGGAAGGGGAATGGCCGGTGGGCCCATATCATTTAGGATCAGTTAGGATTCTCTCTTACATTAAGAAGCGGCGGTGGATAGGCCGAAGTTCTGTATGGACTGATGCCTCTACATAACTTTGGTCATCCACCCCCAGTGCAGGGATTTATTAAGACCGGAGTCTGTCTTAACAAATGTGCCCCAAAGTTTCTTAAATATCTCATAGGTGAGATCTTAAGTATAGGCAAGAAATTAAAAAAAATCACTAAAGCTGGATTTACATGGGCCAACTGAGTGGAAGTGTTCCTTCCCGACATCCGGCTGCTCCTTCAGTGAAGGAGACCGCAACATTTACATGCAGTTATCTCCTCTTACAGAATCATGGTTTTTGAACAGCACATTGGTGTTTAGACAGCACAATCTGCTGCCCAGAAGCCATGATTAGTGGGGCCTGCTAGAGATGAGCAAATTTATGATTGATTTGATTTAGCTGATTTGCGGAATTTTACCCCAAAATTTGCTTTGTGACAAAATACTTGTGCATTTTTTATGAGTAGCAGGGGCAATGACAGGGAGCTGCGATATGGCCGACCCCATCATTGTACCCATCAGATGCCGCGTTTATACATGATCGCGGCATCTGAGTGTAAAAACTGTGTAAAATGAACATAAATTTTTTTAGCACACTTACCCCCTCCATTTTCTCTTGACGGCCAGCGGCAGCCATCTTGCTTCAAGATCTGGCGCGAATCTCGCTTGGTGCGAGATACGTCATCAAGCCGGCCGGCGTGGTGACGTCATATACGTCAACATGCAAAGGATTTCTGCCGAGATCTTCAATCAAGATGGCAGCTGCAAATGGAGGAGGTTGTAAGAATTTTTTTGTTTTTTTACACTATTTCAGGTTAAATCGATTCGCTAACACGAAGCACAAGGAAATTCGGCTGTGAGGCGAATCAGATTTATCCTGAAATTCAGATCGAATTCCACTTCGTGGGATTCGATTCGCTTATCTCTAGTGCCTGCATGAACGACAGGATCACCCGATGAACAAGCATTTGACTCGTTCATCAGGTATTAGTTACATTATTATTTACATGGCCACATTGCCCGATTATCTGGCCTTGGAAAGGCACCTTAACTCTTAAAATCCTAGAGAATATAGTGCAGACTTGCTGTCTGGTTTCACTGATTATAACAGCTGATCACAGGGGTGTCCAACAATGGATTGAGGATGTTTTCCACATGGTAAGAGTTGTCAAAAGTGGACAACCCATCAAAGGAGACTATGTCATAGTATCTTTCTCGTGTTACAAAGTGAAAGTAAGAAGCCCGGGAACTTAATATGACCCATAATGCAATGCAGCCAACCATTCCACAGATAGCCATCCCCTGTGATGTCCCAGCCCTGTAAAAGCTTTATCCCATGCGGCCTCTGCCACTTATAATGTGAGTTGAGCATAGGAAGAGATGTGGCAAGAGCTAGGGATAGTGTTTCAGAAAGCTTTTAATTGTAGATTATTGGATAAGGAGAGTGCAGGGACAGTGTAGGGAGAGTTTTTAGACACTGTAGAGAGAATAGGAAAACTGCATGACCAATGGAGGCTGAGTGTAATCACCCTGTGCATCTTGTTTACCTGCTGCACCATTAAACTTAATCTCTTCTGTTATACATAGACTTACTGTGTGTTAGACTCATTGTCAATAGGCGTTCTAATATATAGGCGCATTGATCTAGTTCACTTGCTGCACCATTAATATTTTATCATTTAATCTGTTCTGTTATACAGTACATAGATTTATTGTGTGTCAGACATTCTACTATTTGTGGCGTGTCCACATTGATTAATAGATAAGCAACTCTAGTTCCGGTGTCCTGGAGCAGGCAGTCACACTGTGCCCTCCAGCGCCATGCCATCACGTCATCCTGCAAGACCGGGCGCAGGAGGTCACATGAGGTGCCCCCCTCAGTATACAATCTTACACTGCCCCCCTCCATACAATCTTACACTGCCCCCCTCCATACAATCCTACACTGCCTCCCTCCATACAAACTTAGACACCTCCCTCAAATCTTACACAGAAACCCCCTTAATTCACAGTCCCCCCTGTCCTCAGCAAATCCACAGTATACACATGTACCTCTCCTGCACTGAAAGACCCTGTTTTTTTCTCCCTCTCTGCGCTGACACTCCTAAAAAGCCACCCATGACCAGACCTCCTTCTCTGTTTACAGCTTGCCTGTGCTGTGCCACCAGCTTCTAACCCACGTGACCTAGGAATGTCACGCAATATTGTGAGTCAAAGGTCCCTATCATGCATGTAGTTTAATCTTTACCCTGCCTGTGCCATTTTACTGCCTCATGGGTTTCCGGCCTAGTGGCCTGAAGCCTATAAGGCTGAACTGCATGGGGGACAGGAATCTACTCTGCTTGCTGGCTCCCCCAGCAGTTTGACGCCCAGGACATCCGCCTCCCCCCCACCACCACCACCACTGACCGTCCCCACTCTGTCATGGGGCCACTGCTGCAGCCACCCTACCCGCTCTGTCATGGGGCCACTACTGCACTCTCAATCCACTGTCCCTGCAGTTTAAGTTCCAAACCTTCACACTGAGATTGGGAAACTAAATGGGATGCATATGAGTAGCCTGGGTATACCATATTTTTCATGTTTTGTGAGAAATTAATTAGTAACTAAACAAATTTCTTGAAGAACTTCTGCAAATCATACGAGTCAAATTTCTCCAAATGCCACTCATCTCTAATGTCAGTTATTGAAAGCTGTTCAGACCATGCTGCCTCATGTCCACATCAGATCTCCTGGGTCAGTATTGAAATTACTGATGCTACCTACATCAACATTTTCTATTGAATTGCTAGCTTCCATGTTTTAAATGTTTATTTACTAAAAGGGAAAGGAAAGGAAGTTCATACAGTATAAATTATTTTTATAGAAATACTTTGTAACTTTGTATTGTACAGATACATTTTTACAAGGTACTTTTACAGTTTATTCTTGAAAAGGTTACATTTTATAGAATTTACTTTTGCTAGAATTATACATCTTTTTATACGTTTGTGACCTGTTTTCTTATAAGATGCCAAAATTGTATTGAAAGAATAAGTATATGCACATTAGAAAGAAGCAGGTTGATGGTTGAATGACCTTTTATTGAACAATCTCCTTGTGTATGATCGTTATGCCGATGCATCCATACACCGTATAGTCCACAGTCATTCACTATGACAATATCTGTTCAATAAGTAAGAAAAGGATGAACATTGTTACTCGGAATAATCTGGGAAAAGTTCTTATGTTTGTGAACTAGCAAAAATGTTAAATATGGAAATTTCTGTTGTCAGTCGGTTAAAATTAGTGATTTGTTAAATTCCATCTGACAAATTATTGTTTTGGTTGAAATCACCATTTTCCTCAGCCTTAGGCTAATGTGTATGGCCACCTTAAATGACAATGAGGATGAGGCGAGACCAATTTAGAGTCAGTTTGGGTTACCTTGCAGCTTGATAATCATAAGGTAACTCGTGTAGGTGTGATACATAGACCACCTAGCCGAATCAAAGAATTAGATGATCTACTTGTTAAGGAAATAGCTAAAATGACATTGAAGGGGAAAGTTATCATTATGGGAGACTTTAATCTTCCTGATGTAAACTGGAAAATCAAAATAGCTAGTTCTGCCAGGAGTACAGATATTCTAAATTCCCTACTGGGATTATCTCTACAGCAAGTTGTTGAGAAGCCAACCCGGAAGGAGGCCATTTTAGATTTAGTATTCACAAATGGGAATTTGGTATCTGATATTACTGTAGGGGAAAGCTTGGGATCTAGTGATCACCAGTCAGTGTTGTTTACTATAAGTACAGTGACTGAGTCACACCACACAAAAACAAAAGTTTTAGATTTTTGAAAAACTGACTTTTCTAAAATAAGATTAGTGGTATACAAGCCCCTATCCGATTGGAACAGTTTCAATGGAGTCCAGGAGAAATGGGACTACTTAAAAGTGGCACTATTGAAGGCAACAGAAAATTGTATTAGGCTTGTCAGTTAAAGCAAAAAAAGGAAGAGACCACTGTGGTACTCAGCAGAAGTGGCCAAAATCATTAAAAACAAAAAGATAGCATTTAGTAATTATAAAAAAAAAAAAAAGAGGATGACAGGCAAATTTATAAGATTAGGCAGAGAGAGGCCAAACAAGTTATAAGAGCTTCTAAAGCGCAGGCAGAAGAGAAATTAGTTCAGTCAGTGAAAAAAGGCGATAAGACATTCTTCAGATACATAAATGAAAAAAGGAAACTAAAACAAGGAATTACCAAATTAAAAACAAAAGAAGGAAGGTATATGGAAGAAGATAAAGAACTAGGTGACTGCCTCAATGAATACTTCTGTTCAGTTTTTACAAAGGAAAATGAAGGAAAAGGACCTCAGTTAGGAATGAAGACTAATGAATCTTTTGATGCATGTGTCTTTACAGAGGAATAGGTTCTAAGTCAGCTGTCTAAAATAAATACAAATAAGTCAAGGAGGCCTGATGGGATACACCCAAAGCTATTAAAAGAGCTCAGCTATAAACTAGCAAAACCATTAACAGATTTATTTAACCAATCACTGGTAACAGGAGTCGTCCCAGAAGATTGGAAATTAGCAAATTTTGTGCCCATTCACAAGAAAGGTAGTAGGGAGGAATCGGGCAACTATAGGCCAGTAAGCCTGACATCAATAGTGGGGAAATTAATGGAAACCATACTCAAGGAGAGCATTGTGGAACATCTAAAATCCCATGGATTGAAAGATGAAAAACAGCATGGGTTTACTTCATGGAGATCATGTCAAACTAATCTTATAGATTTTTTTGATTAGGTGACTAAAATAATAGATGGAGGAGGTGCAGTAGACATCGCTTATCTAGACTTTATTAAGGCTTTTGACACTGTCCCACATAGAAGGCTTATCAATAAATTGCAGTATTTGGGCTTGGACTCACATATTGTTGAATAGATTAGGCAGTGGCTGAGGGACAGACAACAGAGGGTTGTAGTGAATGGAGTATATTCAGACCATGGTCTTGTTACCAGTGGGGTACCTCAGGGATCTGTTCTGGGACCCATATTGTTTAATATCTTTATCAGCGAAATTGCAGAAGGCCTCGATGGTAAGGTGTCTTTTTGCTGATGACAAAAAGATTTGGTTGGGTTGATGTTCCTGGAGGGATACACCAAATGGAAAAGGACTTAGGAAAACTAGAGGAATGGTCAAAAATCTGGCAACTAAAATTCAATGTTGATAAGTGAAAGATAATGCACCTGGGGCGTAAAAACATAATAGCAGAATAAAAAATCTGTGATACAGTCCTAACCTCAGTATCTGAGGAAAGGGATTTAGGGGTCATTATTTCAGAAGACTTAAAGGTAGGCAAACAATGTCATAGAGCAGCAGGAAATGCTAGTAGAATGTTTGGGTTTATAGGGAGAGGCATTACCAGTAGAAAGAGGGAGGTGCTCATGCCGCTCTACAGAGCACTAGTGAGACCTCATTTGGAGTATTGTGCGCAGTACTGGAGACCATATCTCCAGAAGGATATTGATACTAGTACATGGATTGCAGAATACAACTTACCAGGAAAGATTAAAGGACCTTAACAAGTATAGCTTGGAAGAAAGACGAGACAGAGGGGATATGATAGAAATTTTTAAATACATAAAGGGAATCAACAAGGTAAAAGAGGAGAGAATATTTAATAGAAGAAAAACTGCTACAAGAGGACATAGTTTTAAATTAGAGGGGCAAAGGTTTAAAAGTAATATCAGGAAGTATTACTTTACTGAGAGAGTAGTGGATGCATGGAATAGCCTTCCTGCAGAAGTGGCAGCTGCAAATACAGTGAAGGAGTTTAAGCATGCATGGGATAGGCATAAGACCATCCTTCATATAAGGTAGGGCCAAGGGCTATTCATAGTATTCAGTATATTGGGCAGAGTAGATGGGCCAAATGGCTCCTATCTGCCGACACATTCTATGTTTCTATGTAAGATGGTAACAAATTTAACACTCACACGGCATATAACCAATCTACAGTTGAGAAAATAGGTATTTGATACACTGGCGATTTTGTTACCTTTCCAACCTACAAAGAATGGAGAGGTCTATAATTTTTATCGTAGGTACACTTTAACTGTGTGAGATAGAATAATAAAAATAAATCCAGAAAATCACATTGTTTGATCTTTAAATAATTAATTTGCATTTTATTGAATTAAATAGTGAAAGTATTTGATACAATAGAAAAACAGAACTTAATATTTGATACAGAAACCTTTGTTTGCAATTACAGAGGTCAGACATTTCCTGTAGTTCTTGACCAAGTTTGCACTTACTGCACAGGGATTTTGTCCCACTCCTCCATACAGATCTTCTCCAGATCGTTGAGGTTTCGAGCCTATCACTGGGCTATATTGAGTTTCAGCTCCCTCCAAAGATTTTCGATTGGGTTCAGGTCTGGAGATTGGGTATACCACTCCAGGACCTTGAAATGCTTCTTACAGAGCCATTCATTAGTCTTCCTGGCAGTGTGTTTCATGTCACTGTCATGCTGGATGACCCAGCAACGACCCATCTTCAATAGTCTTTCTGAGGGAAAGAGGTTGTTGGCCAAAATCTTGTGATACATGGCCCCATCCATCGTCATTTCAATATGGTGCAGTTGTCCTGTCCCCTTTTCAGAAAAGCACCCCCAAAGTATCATGATTCCACCCCATGCTTCACTTTTGGTATGATGTTCTTGGGGTTCTAATCATCCTTCTTCCTCCACACGGCGAGTGGAGTTATTTCCCAAAAGTTCTATTTTGGTCTCATCTGACCACATGACATCCCATGCCTCCTCTGGATCATCCAGATGGTCATCGGTGAACTACAAATGGGCCTGGACATGTGCTTACCCCATTAATCGAGATCTTGTATGGAGCCCCAGACCGAGGAAGACAGTCGTCTTGTGTTTCTTCCATTTTCTAATAATTGTGCCAATAGTTCTTGCTTCTCACCAAGCTGCTTGCCTATTGTCCTGTAGCCCATCCCAGTCTTTCACAGGTCTACAATTTTGTCCCTGGTGTCCTTAGACAGCTCTTTGGTCTCCGTCATGATGCAGAGGTTGGAGTGTGATTGATTAAGTGTGTGGACAGGTGTCTTTTATAAAGGTAACACATTCAAACAGGTGCAATTAATACAGGTAATGAGTACAGAGTAGGAGGGAATAGTAGAATTCTTGCTGGTTGGTAAGTGACTAATTACTTATTGCATGCAATAAAAAGCAAATTAAGTATTTAAAAATCAAACAGTGATTTTCAGGATTTTTTTTAGGTCACGGTGTGAGCAATAGGTGGGCTGAGGTAAATACAGTTCTGGTTACTCATGGGTATGTCGTCCCTGGGCAGGCTCGCATAAGAGGAGAACGTCACAAAGATTCTCTGGGCCACACTCTGGTGTAAGGGACACTGGCCAGATGGTGGTTCGAGGTGCCCTTGATGGTCTCTATTAATGTGCCTATGGCAAGGTCCCTTGTAGTCATGACGCCAGTACCTTTTGTATGGAGGTACAACCATTTACTGTAGTGTTCATTGAGGAACTTGAAATTGAGACAAGAAGGATGAAATCCAGGGTAGAACTTTACTGAAGATAACGCCTGATGACAGTGCATCCAAATTATTAAACAGTCTCTTAATACAGCCCGACATTAAGCACAATCTCCCGTACATATGGGTAAGGAGAAATGCAAGTCCTCAGTGAAATACAGGCTCTTGTGATAGATAAGAAAGCTACTGCTCAGACTAGGCTGGTAAAATATGAAAGTCTTACACTGGTCAAAACTCTGGCCTTATCCTAACCTTGGTTGAAGGTGCTTTTCTAAATCCTGGAACTTCTATTCCAATGTTGTTCTGACAGTTGGCCTAACTGTCCTCAGAGTTTGAACTGGAGGTGTGGATGCTTCCTGCTGTCTCCTACACCTGATACAAAGGTGCCTAGTAAAGCCATCAGTTAATGGCTGTCTTGCTAATCCTCTGTCTTGCATAAAAACGTGGTAATTCCTTAAAGGGGTTATCCGAGTTATTTTTTTGTTCTTTCTATGTTCCTAACTAAGCAAATGTAACAGCTTTCCAATTCACTCACTTTATCTCCGGTGGCTGGTTTCAGATTTCACTGAGGGTCACATGACCTGTGATGTCAGCTTCTCTCCCTGCTCTGATAAAGGTCATTTACAAGCCTGTAAACGAGACGTCACTGTGCTGGCCACGCCCCCTTCACTGCCGTCTACTCTCTGCTAGGATTCTTAACAACTTCAGCTGCACAGCCCTGCAGGCAGTGAGGAGACAATGCTGGGCACTGGAGCTGATATACTAGAGAGAGCATTACACAAAAAGGTAGGGGGAAGATCCTGTGTGTATTAGCAGTGTCATTATACAGGTGGGACATGTAGTCCTACACATACAACATGTTGCAGAGTCTCCTAGCACTCAGGGCAGCTCTTGTATCCACTCCCTTAGCAGTGTTATTATACAGCTGGGACTTGCAGTCCTACACATACAACATGCTGCAGAGTCTCCCAGCAGTTAGACATGTCACTCAGGGCAGCTCTTGTATTCACTCCCTCAGCAGTGCAGGGGGAGGGGCAGAGATTGTTTTTATTGCATGTAAACAAAAGGCCAGAAAAGGACCAGGGAAATGAGGAAAAATATATATATTTTTTTTGCATAAAACTTGCTTAGCTCAGTTATATATCAGATTTTCAGTGCTATATTATTTTTTTTTTCATAATTCGGACAACCCCTTTAAGTGCTCGGCTGCATGCAGTTTGGACATTGGTCACCCGGTAAGAGCGATCTAAAGGAGTGGATTGCTCACCTCTAGGTAGAATAGTTGAACGCTTTAACCATGGGCTGTGGAGCCGACAGGGACAGAGTAGAGAGGCTATGAATAGGTCTCCCTCCATGTATTCAGCTACATGGCTGTTGCTTTCTGACCAAGCTCATGAGAGAACTGCTTTGAACTGAACTCTCAATTGGATTGACCTGAGCTCCACTGATCTGGTTTGAACTGAACTCAACTGCCTAACTTAGGTCTGAGCTAAGCTATATACACTCAGCTAAAGAATTATTAGGAACACCTGTTCTATTTCTCATTAATGCGATTATCTAATCCACCAATCACATGGCAGTTGCTTCAATGCATGTAGGGTTGTGGTCCTGGTCAAGACAATCTCCTGAACTCCAAACTGAATGTCAGAATGGGAAAGAAAGGTGATTTAAGCAATTTTGAGCGTGGCATGGTTGTTGGTGCCAGACAGGCCGGTCTGAGTATTTCACAATCTGCTCAGTTACTGGAATTTTCATGCACAACCATTTCTAGGGTTTACAAAGAATTGTGTGAAAAGGGAAAAACATCCAGTATGCGGCAGTCCTGTGGGCGAAAATGCCTTGTTGATGCTAGAGGTCAGAGGAGAATGGGCCGACTGATTCAAGCTGATAGAAGAGCAACGTTGACTGAAATAACCACTCGTTACAACCGAGGTATGCAGCAAAGCATTTGTGAAGCCACAACACGCACAACCTTGAGGCGGATGGGCTACAACAGCAGAAGACGCCACCGGGTACCACTCATCTACACTACAAATAGGAAAAAGAGGCTACAGTTTGCACAAGCTCAGCAAAATTAGACTGTTGAAGACTGGAAAAATGGTTTCTTGAACATGACAATGAGTTCACTGTACTAAAATGTCCCCCACAGTCACCAGATCTCAACCCAATAGAGCATCTTTGGGATGTGGTGGAACGGGAGCTTCGTGCCCTGGATGTGCATCCCCCAAATCTCCATCAACCGCAAGATGCTATCCTATCAATATGGGCCAACATTTCTAAAGAATTCTATCAGCACCTTGTTGAATCAATGCCACGTAGAATTAAGGCAGTTCTGAAGGCAAAAGGGGGTCCAACACCGTATTAGTATGGTGTTCCTAATAATTCTTTAGGTGAGTGTATATGTACACTGACACTGCTCCATCTTGTGGAGAAACAAGTGTAGTGCACCCTGACTAGGCCTGTGTAAAGGATCTTTGCATATAGAATCACATTGTGACATGGGAGAATATGACAGGAGATGAAGTACAAAATGCAGGCATATTACATGACATTAATACATAATTAAAACACGTTTACGGTGCCCACGGTGTTGTGGAAATTTTATTAGGATGTGTATTTAATGTATTGTATATTGTCATCATGTCTCTCAGAGTCAGAGTAAACCATTGGAGTGGATATATTCCTGTGTATGTCCTGTCACAGCTGCTGGGCGCAGAGGTCTCTGTCGGTGAATGGTCCATGTGCTAAGCACTGGGCTTTGGGCCGGGGGAGACTGATGTGTTCAGCAGAGCAGGGTTTTGTTGGCTGATGTTTGGATGCCGGCTAGGGCCCCTGCGCAAGACACGGATTTGTTGGCTTGGCGTGGATGCATTTGTTAAGAGAACAATATATGAAAGGAACGTGCGTTTGTTGCCTCTAGTGCGCCTGATCAGCCGCTGGAGATAATGACGTTGTCCTGTAAATAAACATACATGAGGATCATAGTAACTTTATCTGGCATTGATCACTGAGCAAGGCTGGATAAAGTTTGCTCCAGTGGTTATTGCATACATGTGTTTGTTGGCTAGGCTATTCTAAATGATGGTGTCTTGTCTTCCCATGTCATCACTTCCTGCATCCTTGTTATGGGCCAGCCCCTTTTACACCTTTTGTGAGTAAATAAAAAAACACTGGGCAGGGGGAGAGGAGTGATCAGCAAGAATTCAGCATGGTAACACCTGTGTCTGACTCTGACTGTGGTTGAGGGATTTTTACCTTTCCTTACACAAAGTTTGATGAGAGCGGATTTCAAATATTAGGATTTCTATTTCAACGGTCATGTAGTGGGACACTGCACCACCTCACCTACAAAGCACCGCCATGCTTACACTGACATCAAATGTGACATGCCATTCTCTGCACCGTCCAAAAGAGACTGCTTCACAGTGAAAAAGTTATGTCACAGGAAGTAGAGGATGGTATCGAAGGGCTGGTTGTCAGTGAGCCCAAAAAACCCTTCTAAGGTTGGTGGAAACCTTTTGGCACAATTTTTTATAGGGAGCCCTAAGGTAAAATTAACCATATACATTGGTAAATTGTTGGACTGTGTGTATTGGGGCTGCCCAAAATCTCTCTGATGTTGTCTCATGTCTTGTTAGTCCAGAGGTAAGTGAAACTGGAGGTGTTACCCAACCACTTATCTCAAATGGATATGGCAATAACCCTGAATGGTCGGCCACAGGGTTTCTTCTATTGATCATTGAAGAGAGATGGGACATCGAATCTCCGAACAATGAGAAAAGGTTCTGACTCCTGTCTTGCTGCTGGATGCAACTTGGAAGCAGAGGCCCCTAGGTAATGGAGGCCCCTAAGCAAATGCCTTTTTCCCCCTCAATGCAATACTGCCCTGATTGTATCTCAGTATGAACATTCAACTTATTTTTGTAGGAAGAAAGTTTCAGATTTTCCATGATTAAAACCCAACAGGAAGATAGTTGCACAGAATAATGCCATTATATAATTACCGAATGAAAAAGAGGCCAATTAACTTTGACTTTGATAGAAATGTACTTATACTTCAGTACAAAGGAAAACATATATTAAAGCATTTATTAATAATAGCCTAGAGAGTGTGCTCTTGCATTTTAGATCTTAAGCAATTAGTTTACATATGTCATTAAATAAATGACATTAATTCCTTAAGGAGGACTGTACCTGTTAACTCTCTCTGCATAATCTCGCCCTAAAACGGACTTGATGTGCACAGCATGCTCGAAAACTGTACTTGTAGTTCAAATGAAGTAGATTACAGACCATGACCACCAAGGCTCTCACATGACAAAGCCTTTGTGTAATTAATATGCAGGGTAAAATGTTCCCTGGACTGCTGCTAAAACGATTTAAATCATGCACATAAAAATGTAATCACAAATTTAGCATGGTGGACATTGTAGTCACACTGTGCTTGATTGCATAGAAGATTCCAAGTGTGTTTTAAATGTCCTTTAAGATTGCGATTAGGACTTGTACTTACAAGATGCATATTAATCTAAAACTCAACATTTTTCAGTGTGGGATCACAGTAGGGGAACATTATGGGCAATAGAGGTTCATTCTAAACCCAGTAGGTAATTACACTTTGAAATAATATTCTTTAATTAAATCTTGTTTGCAGTTGATTGATTTCAAGACTAAATCTAAAAAACCAAAAATCTAGTTTTTATCAATTTTTGATGCTTATTGTACAGAACTTGTTTTTTTAATTGATGTTTCTGAAGTTTGCTAAAGCCTTTGTCCACCCGTAACCAAGATGAATTTTAAAGTAATTAACAATATATCGCCTGAATGGCACTGGAGCCGAATCATGAGCTTTAAACAATTATTATTTCTATTTTTATAGCAATTGAAAAAAAATGATTCATCTATATTTGTAACTGTATTTGCAACATATTTACAAAATGGTATGAGTACACTATTATTAAAAATAATAAATATAATAATTATTACTATTGTATTATGTTTTTAACATAACTCTAGCTACAGAAAAAGAGACGTTAATGCAACATAAATTTAAAGAATCTATATATCTACACTGAACATTATACTTGCATACAAAAATATTGCAAAAGACACATTAAAAAAATTGATCTTTATTAGTACAAAATTCATACATTAAAGTCAGAGAATGCAAGAGATGGTCAACATCACTGAAGATGAAACAAGATGGAGTAAGGTTAGATTCACACCTCCGTTTAACTGATTCAGCTGTCTGTTCTGGCATAGAACAGTCTGCATGCTGCGGTTTTCGTTGTGAGTGCAGAACAAAACGTCATGACCCACAATGCAAGTCAATGTGGACGGATCCATTTTCGCTGACACAATAGAAAATGTATCCGTCCCCCGTGGACTTTCAATGGAGTTCATGAAGGATTCGTCTTTGCTATGTTAAAGATAATACAACCAGATCAGTTCATAACGGATGTAGATGTAAGTATTTAGAGATGAGTGAATAGAATCCGACAAAGTGGAATTCGATCCGAAATTTAGGATAAATTCTATTCGCCTAGAAGCCGAATTATCTCGTGCTTCGTGTCAACTAATCGATTTAACCTGAAATAGTATAAAACACAAAAAAAATCAAACTTACCTCCTCCATTTGCTTACGACGGGCCGCCAGCCTCCATCTTGCTTGAAGATCTCGGCCAAAATCCCGTGCTGCGCGCCAGGCCCGTCACGAGCAAATGGAGGCAGTAAGTTTGATTTTTTTTGTTTTTTATTGTTAATTTCCACTCAGATGCAGCGATCATGTATGAACGCGGCATCTAAAGATTACAATGAAGGGGGCAGCGCTGTCGCCGTGGTGGTGAGCGTGGTGACGTCACCGCATTATCTTCTATCATCATTCAGCAGGACCTGCGATGACGTCACTGCGCTCACCATGTGGTGAGCGCGGCGACATCATCGCAGGTCCTTTTTCAGGTCCTGCAGAAAGAAGAAAGAATGGGATACTGGCTGCGCGATCAAGTGGATGAGGTGAACTTTTTTATTATTATTTTTAACCCTTCAATGGCCGTTTTATTAAGCATTCTGTCTTAAGAATGCTATTATTTTCCGTTATAACCACGTTATAATGGAAAATAATAAAATCACCCGAACACCAAACTTCAGTGAAAAAGTCTGGGTTTGGGTCCGGGTACCCGAACTCGCTAAGTTCAGTACGAACAAGAGCTTCACTCAACCCAGTACACATGCCAAGTCCATTCATGTAGTAACCTAGAACCCCCATTCTCAGGATCAGTGGGGGAGAACAGTTGGATTTTAAAGGGAATCTGTCACCGGGATATTGTGTACAGAGCTGTGGACATGGGTTACTAGATGGCCGCTAGCACATCCACTATACCCAGTCCCCATAGCTCTGTGTGCTTTTATTGTGTAAAAAAAACGATTTGATACATATGCAAATTAACCTAAGATGAGTCAGAGCTTGAAAATGTGACTCTTCTCTGGTCAGACAAGTAAGATATGACTCTTTTATGTTAATTTGCATATGTATCAAATCGTTTTTTTACACAATAAAAGCACAGAGAGCAATGGGGACTGGGCATTGCGGATGTGCTAGCGGCCATCTAGGAACCCATGTCCTCAGCTATATACACAAAATCCTGGTGACAGGTTCCCTTTAACAAACTGATACTTATGCCTTACTCTGTGGACAAATAAATAGAAATATGGGCTGGCTCACAGTATTTTTGCATAATTTTTTTTTATTAATAACTATATAAACAATCTTTGTGTCATCACATCAGCATATATAAACATATAAATTACACAAGTATGTGCGGAGCTCACGCACAAACTTAAATAGCTGGAGTACTCCTAAGTATAGGACCAAAGTGACTACAGTGGGGCTGCAAGAAATAATTACTTATGCCGCTTGAATGTCGATTGCCAGGTAATTGAGACAAAATTATATCTCAGTCGTTACAGCGATTCCAATGTATCCTTGCTGTAATTGATACAAAAAGGTTTCTCTGTTCGAGTATCCTGTATTATAACAGGACCGCTTTATTGTGTAAGCGATATTACACTTACTATTAGCTGTTAACTTGCAGCACAAGACCTGTTGTTTCGCTCAGCGTCCCACGTGTCCAGCCAAGCAGTTAATCGCTGGAAGATGACGTAGGTGCCCGTGGCCGTCAAGCACACGGAAGATGGATAAGCTGAGCTGAGCTGGTGTTTAGCTGGGCCTGTCTGGCCGGCAGTTGTGGATACAGCAAGGTTTATCCTTAAACTTGTAATGGTATTGGATATAGCAGCATAGGTTTTAGTCCATTTGGTAGATGGTTGAAAATACAAAAGGCTTTTCAGGTGATTTGTAACATCTTCGAATCCTTGTAGATGTTTCAAAGGTTGAAGATTAAAGAAAGTCCTTTTCTTGCATATTATGTAAAAAACCGCACCTATAGTCTTGGTCACTATACACACTAGACGCGTTTCGGAAACAAGTTCCTTCCTCAGTAGACAATCATAGAATGAATGAGCATTCTATGATTGTCTACTGAGGAAGGAACTTGTTTCCGAAACGCGTCTAGTGTGTATAGTGACCAAGACTATAGGTGCGGTTTTTTACATAATATGCAAGAAAAGGACTTTCTTTAATCTTCAACCTTTGAAACATCTACAAGGATTCGAAGATGTTACAAATCACCTGAAAAGCCTTTTGTATTTTCAACCATCTACCAAATGGACTAAAACCTATGCTGCTATATCCAATACCATTACAAGTTTAAGGATAAACCTTGCTGTATCCACAACTGCCGGCCAGACAGGCCCAGCTAAACACCAGCTCAGCTCAGCTTATCCATCTTCCGTGTGCTTGACGGCCACGGGCACCTACGTCATCTTCCAGCGATTAACTGCTTGGCTGGACACGTGGGACGCTGAGCGAAACAACAGGTCTTGTGCTGCAAGTTAACAGCTAATAGTAAGTGTAATATCGCTTACACAATAAAGCGGTCCTGTTATAATACAGGATACTCGAACAGAGAAACCTTTTTGTATCAATTACAGCAAGGATACATTGGAATCGCTGTAACGACTGAGATATAATTTTGTCTCAATTACCTGGCAATCGACATTCAAGCGGCATAAGTAATTATTTCTTGCAGCCCCACTGTAGTCACTTTGGTCCTATACTTAGGAGTACTCCAGCTATTTAAGTTTGTGCGTGAGCTCCGCACATACTTGTGTAATTTATATGTTTATATATGCTGATGTGATGACACAAAGATTGTTTATATAGTTATTAATAAAAAAAAATTATGCAAAAATACTGTGAGCCAGCCCATATTTCTATTTATTTATTCCTATCTTTCAGCTGGTAACTGAAGGGCTGAGCTCCAGTAGTCCGCTGGTAGAGCCTTTCTAAATATTTGTTAGTAGTATATTTCTTACTCTGTGGACAACCCAGACATATAAAAATAATCAGTAAAGAAAGGTGAACCTAAAGATGACATTTTGATAAAAGGTGATTAATAGTGTTGATCAAGCACCAAAGTGCTCGGGTGCTCTGCCCGAACACATCAGGATGTTAGGATGCTCTACCGAGCACCCAGGCATTAAACCAGGCACCCCCTGCTCTGAAGACAAGAGGGTGTCTGGTTTACAGAAAATAGGTTAGAAATTGATAGAAACACCACAAAAATGATGAGGACAAAACATGGGGAGGACATTTGGATGCATCTTGGACTCCTATTACATACAATAGACAACCACACAAAGGCTATATGCTACAAGCCAGGTATGTGCAAGCCAACAATCTATCCATGAAACAGATACAGTAAGCACACCTTACAATGGCAGCCTTGTGCACTATGAGACATTCAAAACCAGCTCTCATCTGACTGAGAGCCAGTAAGCCTCAAAGTTGCTTTATCTGCTGGATGGCTTGGGTGGACCTGCGCACCTAGATAATTACTATTAGAGTAAGAAAATTTTCCTGATTGTCTTAACATAATATTCAATAACCTTTCTATACAGTTTTGTCATGTAAACTCATCTGC
This sequence comes from Bufo gargarizans, assembly GCF_014858855.1. Lineage (NCBI taxonomy): Eukaryota > Metazoa > Chordata > Amphibia > Anura > Bufonidae > Bufo > Bufo gargarizans. The sequence goes on along the minus strand of NC_058087.1, from coordinate 23,085,644 downwards.
ATAAACATGGGCATATGGGACAGACATGCAAATTAGCAGAATCAGTTTTTCAGCTGGAAAACCATTTGCATGGAAAATTCGGGATAAAAATTCGGAATTTCCATATTCGGGATCTACACTACTCATAAACAGCGCCATCTATTGAATTCATAGTCTTGTCATAAGACTATGAAACCAATAGATGGTGCTGTTTATGACTCATGAACAGCGCCATCTATTGCATTTATAGTCTTGTCATAAGACTATGAAACCAATACTATATAAAGCATCATCAACCTTTACATAAAGATGCACTACCATAAAACTATACGACATTAAATCTACATGAACTCCGAAATGAGACACTGTACATCTCCGGGAATAACTATAATAAAAAGAAAACTTTAAACCGCATCACTTGTATAGAAGGGGTGAAGGTTAAGGGGCGAAGGGAAATGTTTACGGAAAGGATTATTGTACTGTTTATATGTGTTTTATCTTTGTTTCCACTGCACATATCTGTAAAAAAGGACCTGCAATTTGATCCAATATGTAAATTTGGATGTAAATGTGCAAATTATATCAAAACCCAAAAAAATTATTTTTTAAAAAAGACTATGAAAACAATAGATGGTGCTGTTCTTGAGTCATGAATAGCGCCATCTATTGGATTCAGAGTGTTGTCAAAAGACTATGAAACCAATAAATCTCGCTGTTCATGAGTTGTGTTGATCGCGAATAGAGTTGAGCAGACACCTGGATGTTCGAGTTTGACGGGTTCGGCCAAACTTCACAAAAAAGTTAAAGTTCGGGACCCGAACTTGACCCCGAACCCCATTGAAGTCAATGAAGAACTGAACTTTTGAGCACTAAAATGGCTCTAAAAATGTCATGGAAAGGGCTAGATGGCTGCAAATGCCAGAAAAATGTGGTTAAGAGCATGGCAAGTGCTCTGCAAACAAATGTGGATAGGAAAATTACTTTAAATAACATAAAATACGTAAAAATAAAAAATAATAATCTTGATCTAGGAGGACGAGGTCCATATGGAGTAGGAGGTTGAGGAGGCAGTGGATGTGGCGGTGGAGGAGGAGGAGGTATCCAACACTGTTTTTTGGTTTAAATTTATTTAGTTAATTTTTTTTTGGGTTTAAATTAGGGTACACCCCGAAACATTGGGAAATATAACCTGTGATAACTCCCTCTAGCCATGCTAAACAAACGTTCAGACAATACACTGGCTGCAGGGCAGACCAGCACATCCAAGGCGTAAAGGGCAAGCTCAGGCCATGTGCCCAATTTGGAGACCCAGAAATTGCAGGGGACAGACTCATCAGTCAGTTCGTGTAGGCGTGTGAAAACATACTGCCCACCATGTCGCACGTCCCTGTGACGTCCATGATCCATTTAGATATCTTCTCTATCAAATTTCGATGTTCTTTTCCGAGCCTACTATGTTGATCATGGTTATCAGAGAATTGGGGGTTCCACCCCGGAGAGGGAGCGTTAGAAAGGGTGACCTCATCCAAGGGAGGTCAATGGCTGCAATGGGATGGAGCGGAAATGTGGGACAAGTTATTAAAGCAGAAGGATCGAATGAAAGGGCTATATCACACCCAAAAAATTGGTGAATTGTAACAGACAAATTAGCAAATTTCTTTTTTACCTGTCTACTAGGTATTGCAGTGGTATATCAAACCCAAAAATTGGTGAATTTCACCCAAAAATGTAACCGACAAAGTAGCAATTTTTTTTTAACCTGTCTACTAGGTAGAGCAAGAGTATATCACACCCAAAAATTGGTGAATTTCACCCGAAAATGTAACAGACAAATTAATGAATTTTTTTTACCTGTCTACTATGTAGAGCATGGGTATATTACACCCAAAAATTGGTGAATTTCACCCGAAAATGTAACAGACAAATTTGTGATTTTTTTTTTTACCTGTCTACTAGGTATAGCAGTGGTATATTACACCCAAAGATTTGTGAATTTCACCCAAAAATGTAACAGACAAATTAACGAGATTTTTTTTACCTGTCTAAAAGGTAGAGCAGGGGTATATCACACCCAAAAATTGTTGAATTTCACCCGAAAATGTAACAGACAAAGTAGCAAATTTTTTTTACCTGTCTACTAGGTAGAGCATGGGTATATTACACCCATAAATTGGTGAATTTCACCCGAAAATGTAACAGAAAAATTTGTGATTTATTTTTTACCTGTCTACTATGTAGAGCAGTGGTATGTCAAACCCCAAAATTTGTGAATTTCACCAAAAAATGTAACAGACAAATTAGTGATTTTTTTTTTTACCTGTCTACTAGGTAGAGCATGGGTATATCACACCGAAAAATGGGTGAATTTCACCCGAAAATGTAACCCAAATTATTGAATTTTTTTAACCTGTCTACTAGGTAGAGCATGGGTATATCACACCCAAAAATTGGTGAATTTCCCCCAAAAATGTAACAGACAAATTAGTGATTTTTTTTTACCTGTATACTAAGTATAGCAGTGGTATATCACACCCAAAAATTTGTGGATTTCACCCTAAAATGTAACAGACAAATTAATGGAATTTTTTTACCTGTCTAATAGGTAGAGCAGGGGTATATCACATCCAAAAATTGGTGAATTTCACCCGAAAATGTAACAGACAAAGTAGCAACATTTTTTTACCTGTCTACTAGGTATAGCATGGGTATATCACACCCAAAAATTGGTGAATTTCACCCAAAAATGTAACAGACAAATTAGTGATTTTTTTTACCTGTCTACTAGGTATAGTAGTGGTATATCACACCCAAAAATTTGTGAATTTCACCCAAAAATATAACAGACAAATGAGTGATTTTTTTTACCTGTCTACTATGTAGAGCATGGGTATATCACACCCAAAAATTAGTGAATTTCACCCGAAAATGCAACAGACAAATTAGTGATTTTCTTTTTACCTGTCTATTAGGTAGAGCAGTGGTATATCACAACCCAAAATTGGTGATTTTCACCCAAAAATGTTACAGACAAATTAGTGAAATTACATTAAATAAAATAAAATGCATACAAAAAAAAACTTGTTTTATGAGGTGGAGGTCCATATGGAGTAGGAGTTTGAGGAGGCGGTGGATACAGCGGTGTAGGTGGAAGCAGCGGTGGAGGAGGATGAGGTAGCCAACACAGTTTTTTTGTTTTAATTTTTATTAATTTTTTAAAATTAGGGTAAACTCCAAAAGAGTGTGAAATATCCAAAATACAAGCGTGAGCAATTGCGCTGTAGTATAATATATAATAATGGTTGGTTAAGGCCGATTTACATGTCTATTCTTCACAAGGTACGGACAAGTCCTGTGGGATCCATGCCTGGTTCATGTTAATGAACGTGAGCTTGTTCACATTGGCTGTGGACAGGCGGCTGCGCTTGTCTGTGATAACGCCCCCTGCTGTACTAAAGACACGTTCAGATAATACACTGGCTGCAGGGCAGGCCAGCACCTCCAAGGTGTAAAGGGCATGCTCAGGCCATGTGCCCAATTTGGAGACCCAGAAGTTTAATGGGGCAGACCCGTCATTCAGTACGTGTAGGCGTGTGCACACATACTGCACCACCATGTTGCTGAAATGCTGCCTCTTGCTAAGACGTTTCATATCGGCTGGTGGTGCTGGTTGTTGTGACGTGCTGACAAAGCTTTTCCTCATTTCAGCCATGCTAACCCTGCCTTCTGAGGTGCTGCCGGTGCCCCAGCTGCGTTGGCGAACTTTTCCTCATCCTCTGCCTTCGCCTTGTGCTTCTACTGTGCCCCTGCTGTCAGGTGGGAATGCCACCAGCAGCGCGTCCACCAGCGTGCGCTTGTACTCGCGCATCTTACGATCACGCTCCAGTAAGGGAATTAAGGACGGTACGTTGTCCTTGTAATGGGGATCCAGCAGCGTGGCCACCCAGTAATCAGCACAAGTTAGAATGTCGGCAACTCATCGGTCGTTGCGGATACACTGCCGCATGTAATCGCTCATATGTGCCAGGCTGCCCAGAGGCAACGAAAAGCTGTCCTCTGTGGGAGGTGTGGAGATGCTTGGTGATCCAGATGGTGGTGCTGCTGGCAGATCCTCTGTTTGTGGGGTAGCAGGTGGCACTGTCACTCCAGAAGTGGATGAAGAGGCCGAAACTGCAGCAGATTTATGCCTCGCTTCAGGCTCTGATTGCACAGCGTGCAAACCACTCGTGTCTTGTCGTCAGAACATTGACTGAAGAACTGCCACGCCAGGAAACTTCTTGGAGCTGGCTTTGGTGTGCTCGGTCCCTTGCTACGGTGGGCAGTAGCAGGTGTACTGTCTAGGGGACGGCCGGTCCACTTTTGCACCCTGCTCTATCTTCTGCTATTCTGGTGGCTATGTGCGATCACCGCCTCTTCCTCCGAACTACACAGGTCACTCGCATGACCTTGATTCCATATGGGGTCAAAGACCTCATCGTCCTTCACATCATCTTCCACCGAGTCTTCACCCCTGCCCTCCTTGTCAATCTGCACACTTTCGAAAGCCACAGCAGTTGGCACCTGTGTTTAATCCTCATCCGAGACATGCTGCGGTGGTCCTCCCATGTACTCATCTTGAAACATAAGTGGTTGGGCGTCGGTGCACTCAATTTCTTCCACTTTTGGGGCAGGGCTAGGTAGATAGCCCTGGGAAACCGTGCTAGCAGAGTCATCAAAAAGCAGAAGAGACTGCTGCATGACTTGGGGCTCAGACTGCTTGGCTGATTTGCAAAGGGGTGAGGTGAAAGACTGATGGACATCGGCTGCAGGTGTCAACTCTGTCTCCCACCCATTCTCCTGCTGAAAGATCAATGTAAAGAAACTGGAGGCACTGTCAGCAGCCCAATCTACTATCGCCTGTACTTGTTCTGGCCTCACCATTCGTAGAGCCTCATTAGGCCCAACCAAATACTGCTGAAGGTTCTGTCGCCTACTCTCACCTGAGGAAGATGTTTCACTTGTGCGTTTAGATGCCACAGATCGACCACGTCCTCTCCGTACAACAGGAGCTCCACCAGCAGCACCACAACCTGGGCCACGTCCCTTATTTGACACGACAGTAAAAATTTTAGCCAGTGACCTCCTTATGTACCTCCAGCCACATAATCACAAGTTCTTTTCTGTCAGGTGAATACCAAATTTTTGGGGCCTGTACTTGCCTACAGTAAATTTGTTATCCACTGACTGTCTAATATACCTCCAGCCACATAATCACTTGTTCTTTTCTATGAGGTGAATGTCTAATTTTTGGGTCCACTGTACTCCACTGGCCTAAAATAAGATTATTCTAGGCTCCAGCAGGGCACATTTTTGAGAGTTTCCCTTTAACAAGCATAAAAATGACCCCTGATTAAAATACATATTTTTTGTGGAATTTTTGCCATTGATCCCCCTCTGGTATGTCACTGTCCACGTTTTGCACTTCTAGTAAGTAATTGGTGGCTGCAAATATGACCTGAAGGTGTTTCTGGTTCGCCTGCCATTAAAGAGAATGGAGCCCGCCGCGAACTCGCGGTTTGTGAACATTTGATCGCGAACGCACGTTCGCGTTCCCGAAGCGTCCAGGCCGATGTTCGTCCATCACTACTGGTCGCACTGGTGTGACTCCGAGAGTGGTGTCCTGCGCCGCCCTGCAAACTGGGACATTTTAGGATGCGCAAAAGTTATACAGGAGATGTAGCGCAGGTAATGTTGCTGTCATCCGCGTCGAAAATATTAAACTGAATGTCATTGATATTTAGGATGTAAATACAGAATTATGTCGCACTCGGGTGATGGGGAATCGCTTAGAGGTGCTTCCACTGGCAGACAAAAAATAAGTAATAAATAAATGGTAGTAGGGCACTCCCTATAGTATTGGGATATTTATTAAATGTAGGATAAAATCTGATATTAATTAGTGCAATTCTTTAGATAATTAATAAAACAAATATTTTCAAATTGGATAGAAACAAGGGTAGAGAGTGGATATATATATATATATATATATATATATATATATATATATATAAAATTAAAAACCACATCTGTGTATATTCACAATAAAATATGGATCCCAATTATCATTAATAATCTTATTTAATAAATTATAAAAGATTACTTTCCCAGTCTGATATTGTCCACCCCCTCTCATCTCTCCTTCTAAACCCTGGTATGTTCGCATTGAACTATTAATGTCTCTTTTCCTGCTGGATTTATTGAGTATTTGTTTACACTACTTCACCCCTGTATCTGGTCTTCCCTTGATTAGTCCATATGTAGCCCCCTCCCCTCTTGGTCACACCTGATTGATCACTGAGTGGTATAAATCTAAGATCCATGGTCTTCCAGACCTTGGTCTTTCCACATGCAACATCTCTCAACTGCAACTCCTTAAGTGCACAGACTGAATTATACCAGAATTGGACCAGAAGGGGACCTCCGGTAATTAGGCATAGTCATTGCAAACAATGTTTAAATTTTTCCTCTTACTCCTCCTACTTTTCCACAACCTCCTTAAATACCCCCACATCCATTCACCCAGCAAGGAACTATTCATCTCTTCTTCCATCTTACCTTCTCATCTGATAGCTTGCACAAACCTGTTTGCAAACATAAAACACTTCCTTCCAAAACACACACAGACACCTCATGCCCTCTCTTATTCTCACCTTTTAACACTTTCTCTGCTTCTCCTTATTGCTGGTGATATCTCTCCAAATCCAGGACCCCCTCAGCAAATCCCCACCATCACCTCCATGTACCACTACAAATCTCTTTCTACAAATTCCTGCAACCCCTTAAACCTAATTACCATTCCTCTGACCCCTGCCCCTTTGGCTCCTCTTGCAGGAGCATTATGGAACGTGCGCTCTGTCCGTAACAAACTGTCGTACATTCACGAACTGTTTATCTCTCAAAACCTTTCCTTTCTGGGTCTCACAGAAACATGGCTGACACCCTCAGACACCTCCTCCCCTGCTGCACTCTCTTATAGTGGATTTCAATTCACTCACACCCCCCGCCCCGGCTGCAAACATGGTGGAGGAGTTGGTATTCTCCTATCAGACACCTGCTCCTACAGCCCAACTCCACTGCCACCCTCCATTACGCTCACCTCATTTGAAGTACACTCTGTTCGCATCTACTCTCCCTCCAACCTTCAAGTAGCTGTCATTTACCGCCCTCCAGGCCCAGCAACCATCTTTCTTGACCACTTCAACACCTGGCTACTACACTTTCTTTCTGCCGACATCCCCACTATCATCATTGGTGACTTCAACATCCCTATTGACACCTGCCACTCGGCCGCCTCTAAACTCCTGTCGCTCTCTTCCTCCTTCGGCCTATCACAGTGGTCCTCAGCTCCCACCCACAGAGATGGTCACACTCTGGATCTGATCTTTACCCGCTTTTGCTCCCTATCTAACCTTTCTAACTCGCCTCTCCCCCTATCCGACCACAACCTACTCACCTTCTCTTCACTGGTCTCTTCTGTAGCCCCCCCGGTCCACACACCAGCACACCCCCGCAGGAACCTTAAACATCTCGACTTTCGTATGCTTTCTGACTCTCTTCTCCCACTCTCTACCATCTGTTGCCTCCAAGACCCAGAAGCTGCTACCACCCTATACAACACCACAATAAGTACAGCTCTGGACACTGTTGCCCCCCTCACACATAACAAAATCCAGAAAATCAACAGACAACCCTGGCACACCAACCTGACCAAGAAACTCAGACAAGCTTCCAGGGCTGCTGAGCGACGATGGAAAAAATCCCCTTCTATAGATCATCTCACTGCATACAAGCAATCCCTTCTCATATTCAAATCCTCACTCGCTGATGCAAAACAGGCCTACTTCTCATCTCTCATATCTTCCCTGTCACACAGCCCTAAACAACTTGTTAGCACTTTTAACTCCCTTCTCCGCCCTCCAGCGCCCCCACCCTCTCCTCTCTTCTCAGCTGAGGACTTTGCCAAATATTTCAAACAAAAGATAGTCCACATCAGAGAAAGCTTTACTACACAGTCCCCACAGACCCTCTACACAACTGCTCGGTCCTCTCCCCCTAAAACCCGCTTCTCCACCATTACAGAAGAAAAACTCTCCACTCTACTCTCCAGATCACATCTCACCACCTGTGCACTTGACCCGATCCCATCCCACCTCATCCCTAACCTCACCCCAGTGTTTATCCCAGCCCTAACTCATCTCTTCAATCTATCACTAAACTCTGGTGTCTTCCCCTCTGCTTTTAAACATGCTACCATTACACCCATCCTCAAAAAGCCTTCACTTGACCCATCTTCCTTGTCCAGTTATCGCCCCATATCACTTCTTCCGTATGCCTCAAAGCTACTTGAACAACATGTCCATTCTGAACTGTCCTCCCACCTCTCCTCTTGCTCCCTCTTTGACCGCCTACAATCCGGCTTCCGAACCCACCACTCGACCGAGACTGCCCTTACCAAAGTCACCAATGACCTACTGACAGCCAAAACCAAGAAACAATACTCTGTCCTCCTTCTCCTTGACCTGTCCTCTGCCTTCGACACTGTTGACCACACCCTTCTGTTGCAAACTCTCTCATCTCTTGGCATCACTGACCTGGCTCTCTCCTGGATCACATCATACCTCACAGACCGGACGTTTAGCGTCTCCCACTCCCGCACCACCTCCTCGTCTCATGCCCTCTCTGTTGGTGTCCCGCAAGGCTCTGTCCTAGGACCCCTGCTCTTCTCAATCTACACTTTTGGCCTGGGACAGCTCATAGAGTCCCATGGCTTTCAGTATCACTCCTATGCTGATGACACACAAATCTACCTTTCTGGTCCAGACATCACCACCTTACTATCAAGAATCCCACAATGTCTATCTTCTATATCATCCTTCTTCGCCTCTCGCTTTCTTAAACTTAACATGGATAAGACAGAATTCATAATCTTTCCCCCATCTTGTTCAACCCCCCCAACAGACCTATCTATCACGATCAATGGCTGCACATTATCCCCAGTCAAAAAAGCCCGCTGCCTTGGAGTGACCTTAGATTCTGCCCTTTCCTTCCGACCGCACATCCAAGCCCTTTCCACCACCTGCCGCCTCCAACTCAAAAACATCTCCCGCATCCGTGCTTTCCTTAACTTTGAATCTGCGAAAATGCTCGTACATGCCCTCATTATCTCCCGCCTAGACTACTGCAACATTCTCCTCTGTGGCCTTCCATCTAGCACCCTCGCACCCCTCCAATCTATCCTCAACTCCGCTGCCCGACTAATCCACCTCTCACCTTATTACTCCTCTGCCTCTCCCCTCTGCCAATCCCTTCACTGGCTCCCCATTGCCCAACGAATCCACTTCAAAGTACTGACAAACACATACAAGGCCGTCCATAACCTGTCCCCTCCCTACATCTCTGAGCTACTTTCCCGATACATCCCCACACGCACTCTCCGATCCTCACAAGACCTCCTTCTCTCCTCTCCTCTTATCGCCTCTTCCCACAATCGACTCCAAGATTTCTCCCGTGCATCCCCCATACTCTGGAACTCGCTACCCCAACATATCAGACTCTCACCTACAGTGGAATCCTTCAAAAGAAACCTGAAAACCCACCTCTTCAGACAAGCCTACAACCAATGACCCTGCTGCCTCTATACCGCCATGACCAACTCAACCCGCACCTACTGTGTCCTTCTCCCATACCATGTAGATTGTAAGCCCTCACGGGCAGGGCCCTCTCTCCTTCTGTACCAGTTTGTAACTCATCTTGTTTATGATTAGTACAATTGTCTGTTATGTATGTGCACCGCTTATCATATGTACAGCGCTATGGAATGAATGGCGCTTAAATAATAAATAATAATAATAATAATATTTTATTGTGAATATACACAGATGTGGTTTTTAATTATATATATATATATATATATATATATATATATATATATATATATATATTTATATATATCCACTCTCTACCCTTGTTGCTATCCAATTAGAAAATATTAGTTTTATTAATTATCTATAGAATTGTACTAATTAATATTTGATTTTATCCTACATTTAATAAAAATCCCAATACTATAGGGAGTGCCCTACTACCATTGATATTTAGGATGTGCAAACGTTATACATGAGATGTAGCACAGGTAATGTCGCTGTCACCAGCCGCGAAAAAATTAAACTGAATGTCATTGATATTTAGGATGTGCAAACGTTATACATGAGATGTAGCGCAGATAATGTCGCTGTCACCAGCGGCGAAAAAATTTAAGTGAATGTCACTGACATTTAGAATGTGCAAACGTTATACAGTAGATGTAGTTCAGGTAATGTTACTGTCACAACAGCGAAAAAATTTAACTGAATGTCACTGATATTTAAGATGTGCAAACGTTATACAGAAGATGTAGCGCAGGTAATGTCGCTGTCACCAGCAGCAAATTTTTTTTACTGAATGTCACAGATATTTAGGATGCGCAAACGTAACACAGGAGATGTAGTGCGGATAATGTCGCTGTCACCAATGGCGATTTTTTTTTTACTGAATATCACTGATATTTAGAATGTGCAAACGTTATACAGGAGATGTAGTGCAGGTAATGTCGCTGCCACCAGCAGCGAAAAAATGACACTGAATGTCACTGATATTTCGGATGCGCTAACATTATACAGGAAATGTAGCGCAGGTAATGTCGCTGTCAGCAGCGGCCAAACAATTGCAAGCCATTTAGCACAGATTGCTAATATACATTGCAGCCAGATAAAACAATAGTCCTTAAAAGGACTTTTGGGTCTCTAACACCTTTTAAGACTAAACCCTGCCTATAAAAAAAATACAATTCCTGTCCCTACACTATTTGTCCCTTCTGCAGCTCTCCCTGACTAATACTGAGCCGAACCACGTGTCATCGGATGCTATATATCACCCGATGACGCGTTCGGGCCAGCCAATCACTGTAATGCCAGTAACCAACATGGCTACGGCATTACAGTGAGGGCCAGTGCTTCCCTGCGCGTTTATTGGCTGTGTAGCAGCCAACAAACATGCGGGGAGGAGACTTGAGCAAAAATGGTGTTGGCCGAGCATGCTCGCCCAACACTAATGACCACCAGCAAACATAAAGTATTAAACATAAATGCATTAAAAAATTTATAAAAATGTTATGTTGATGCATATTCCACCTGAAAATAATATAATAATAATTCTGTCTTGAGATAATAGAAAATTAAACTCACATTGTCCATAAACCTCCAAACTTCCACTTAAAACCATGTGAATTCTCCCATTTCCATAGTATTTGTATCTTTTGCCTTAGTCATCTATAAAATAATGACATCTTGGATATTTTTGCATCTACAAGCAGCAGGAAATCTTATTATCATGAGAAAACGCACCTGGGAGAGCTCCTTTCAGATTTTTAATGACTATCAACTCTTAAAGTAAGCCATAATCTAAGTCTATGGGTATGTATAAGATCGTAACCCAGAAGATGCCTTACAATATCACACAGACCATAAGAATTAATTTGACTAAAGAAATACATGTATTTGTGAAATCTACATGTAAATAAAATACGAACAAGATTAATTACAATTTTTCCTATTCTGTCAGCAGCAATTAATTTCATGCTCTGATAATACAAATTAAGAAAATATTTTATAAAAAAGATAAATGACTGCTCTTAGATGAGTAGCTAATGACTCCGCTACATCTACACCTCATATTCTATAGAAATATGGCACGATCTAAGGTCTATCAAGCACTATCTAGAAAGGTTATAATGGATCTAGACCATGTATTAGTAAAGAGAAGTTGCATGCATTTTTATTATTATAAGCAGGAATAAGTCATATTTCATTCATTGCCGTAGACATTTGTCATTTGCTACTTTTTTAGGTGTGAGACATGATTAAGTTGTTGCTGCTCAGAAAAAAAGCAAAACCACAGGAACTCTTTCATTGTAATACAAGCATTAATCACGCATTCATAATAAAGACATGGAGTAGCAAGCTCTTTCCCCCCTTAAATATGCATTATATACCCTAAGGGTAACCTATAGCATAAGACGCTATAATACATTTATTTGAGATGCACTGAAATAATTCTTAGAAGCTATAGTGGGTTTATCTACAGTAAGTAGAAATAAAGTACTATGATATTAAAGGGTTATCTCACCACAGTCATCCGCTGTAGTTACTCTTACATTTATTTTATTTATTTAGTACATTTATTGCATGGCTTATGTCAGGGTGAGTTACACCCAGATATCTGCCGGCAGCGTCTATGATCGTAGACAACTCCGATCATGGACATTTATGGGATAAGTGTGTCTTTCCGGTGACCAAACATCTCACCCTGATGAGATTGCAGGAGACATTTGATTGCTATGGCAGCCTGGGGCCTGTCCTAGTAAAGTTCTTACTAAGATCTGCGTCAGGCAGGGCTTAAAGAGAACTGTCGCCAGATACATTGTTATGAATGCATCTTACATGGGAGATCCACACTTGTCAGTACAGTATAATGGTCTTGGTTCTATTTCAATAGGTAGCCTCTTTGTTCATAAAGTAGCCCATGGGTGCAACAAGGGTGTTGCCTTTGCAATTGAGGCTTCGCTCCTTTTCATTCCTGGCCATGCCCGAACTACTTTGACTGACAGGGCCAGGCAGTGAGTTGTGCACTCTGTACATAGCTGAAGGGCCCAGCGAATTCCTGCCATGTACAGTGCATGTGCTGAACCCACCGCCGTGAGATTTCAGGGCCATACATGAGTGTGGGAATTGGTGGATCTGTAGCTTAAAATATGAAAAGGAGATCAACAGGTAAGTGTTCTGCTTTCACCCCAGTGATTCTGAATTTTTTTGAACTGGAGGGTCACTTTAATAGGAACATTAAGATATTCCCGTACATTGCAATACTACTTAATTGCAGTTGCAAAAATGTAGAGAAGATAATAAAGTAGGATGCGGCACTCACCGAAGTAACGAATAAGTAACTCTTTATTCTTCCTTCTTGAGGATAACAAACAGACGGGATACTGGGGCGGACACACTGTTGCAGATGGTAGCGGCTACCATCTGCAACAGTGTGTCCGCCCCAGTATCCCACTTTAGTGTGTCCGCCCCAGCATCCTACTTTATTATCTTCTCTACATTGTTGCAACTGAATTGGCTCTCCTTCTCATTGCTGAGCACCACACATGAAGTTTTGAACACCGCATTGTTGGCATATTGCCAGAGGAAGTGGCTGGTTTGTCGTCCGACATTGTAGCAGTGCTGCCGTATTCTTTTTCTCATTTTGTACTACTTAATTGCAGTCTATAGTATAAGCGATCTAGCAACTGCATATTTAAGTCCACTAGGAAAGTTTTAAAAAATATATATTTAAAAAAAATATTCAAATCACCCTTCACTTTGCCCATTTACAAAAATGAAATAAATAAATAACCCATCATTGGTATAACAACATCCAAAAATGTCTGAAACCAGTCTCTTTTGTCAAAGTGTTCGTGTGGCGCCATTTATGATCTAGTCTGATGCATCAGGCATTGGTGGGTGGAAATCCTGGCTAATTCACGCCAGAATTATCTTGACAAAGGTCAGTCTCTCCACACTTTAGGTGGACAGGTGAGTTCTTCTTGGGGTAGCTTTGGCCCCCGCCACACTAAAGACCCGCTCTGATGGCCGGGCAGGACAGCTTTTGCAGGGCAAACTCTGCCAGTTGTGGCCACAAATACAGTTTGACTGCCCAGTAGTCTAGTGGATCTTTAATGACGGCTGGCAGGGTGCACTAAAAAGTATGCCACCACCAGCTGGTTCAGGTTCTACTCTAAGTCTAGCTGCTGGTGAGTAGTTTCTTCACTATGCGGGCAAAGAAAGCTGCTCATCAGCGACTCTAGACTCAGGCTGCTGCTGATGGAGCTGGTACGGCTCCTGCCACCCCACCCCTCCCCACCAGCCATGGCAGTGGAATGTGCCTGCAGTGGGCCCCACTGGTCAGACCTGCAAGAGGATGGACGATGGCGCAGATAGGCAGCGGCCAACTGGCTACATAGGATGTCTCCATAGTAGTTCAGTTTGTCCTCCCTCTCAGCGGGTGTAAAAAAGGCCCCCATTTTGGACCAATAGCGAGGGTCCAACAAGGTGGAGAGCCAGAAGTCATCCCTCTGCCGAATGGTGAGAATTCGGCTGTGACTACCCAAGCAAGTGAGCATGAAGCGGGCCACTTGCGCAAGTGACTCAAAGGGACTCCCTGCCTCAATCTACACTGCATACTGCCACGTAGTGTCTGGGTTCTCTGCATCATCTTCTTCATCGCAGTGTAGCTCCTCTGCCTGCTCCTGCTCTTCCTCTCCTGTCACCTGTGTAGAAAACCACCCATTTCGCTACACATTGCTTGTGCTCCAATCTCCTACTCTTCCAGTTCAGCCCCCATAGGGCTCTTGTGGCCTTGAGATTTAAGCACCACATGTCCAGACCTCTGACGAGCCAAATTTACCAGCATCTGTTCCAGGACATGAAACAGTGGAATGACGTTGTTCATCCCGTAGTCCTGGCGACTGACAAGTAACGTGGCCTCCTCAAAGGGCCTGAGCAAATGGCAGGTGTCACGCATGAGCTGCCACTGGCTGACATCGAGGTTACACAGGGGAGTACTCCTGTCTGCTTGGATCATCAGGAAATCATTTATGGCCTTTCTCTGTTCGTACAGTCGGTCAAACATATGGAGGTTGGAATTCCAATGGATGGAAACGTCGCATATTAGCCTATGTTGGGGGATGCCGTTCTGCCTCTGCAGCCCAAGGAGGGTGTGCTTTGCGGTGTACGAGTGGCTGAAGTGCATGCAAAGTTTTCTGCCCTTTTTTAGGATGTCTTGCAGATGGGTGGAAGAACCGCTTGACAACCAGATTGAACACTTGTGCCATGCAGGGCGCATGGCTCAGCCCTTCTTGATGCAGTTCTGACACAATGTTCTTCCTGTTGTCGGTCACCATGGTTCCGATTTTCAGTTTTCACAGAGAAAGCCAGGATTCGATTTCTTGCTGAAGGACATGGAGAAGTTCCTCCCCTGTGTCACTCTGTTCGCCCAGGCAAATGAGGAGCAGAACAGCTTTACACCGCCGTGCCCTGCACAGGTGGTATGCTGGAGGGGCACTGTGAATTGTCCCTGCAGTGGAGGCTGAGAACACGGTGAAGGATGAGGAGGCATAGGAGGACACTGTCGGTGGACCAACGGCATGGCAACGTGGAGGCGGAAGCGGCGTCGCCTGGCCAAGTTAATGGTGTGGCTGTGCAGGACCCACAATTACCCAGTGGGCCGTAAAGGACATGTATTGTCCCTGACCATAGTTACAGCTCCACACGTCAGCGCTGCTGTGCACTTTGGCAAACACCGACAGGCTCAAGGACTGGCCCACCTTCTGTACTACATGGGTGTGCAGGGCTGGTGCTGCCTTTTTGGTAAAGAAATGACAGCTTGGGACTCTCCACCTCGGCTCGGCACAAGCCATCAACTCTCTGAAAGGTGCAGAGTACCACCACTTGGAAATAGAGGGACTGCAGCACCAGCAACTTGGACAGGAGCACATTCAGCTTCTGCGCAGTTGGATTGGAGTGCCCACATACTGTTGCCAATTGCTTCTGTGATCGATTTCTGACAGGAATAGTGATGAGGGGTAGGAGGAGGAGCAGGAGCATCAGAACCAGCAGATGATGGGAAGGACAGACAGCTCCCTTCGACTGATGTGGTGGAGCCTTGACTGCCTGAAACTGGGTGCTTGCCACTGGGTGATGCAGCGGTTGCTTCGGCAGGCTGGACCACCACATCAGAGCCACGGTTCTCCCAGGCCACTTTATGGTGACAATGCATATGTTTATGCAGGGCTGTGGTGCCAACATTGTCACCCTGACCACGCTTCAACTTCTGCCCACAGATTCTACATATGGTCACATTCACCTCCTCCGGCAGGCTTAAAGAAAACCTGCCACACTGCCGAGTAGGTGATTTTACCCCCAAGACTACGCACAGACTGACTGCTAATGCCGCTGCCTCCTTGAATCCCTGCACTGCTACTTCCCGGGCAGGTAGGCTCTCACGAAGCCGGTCGTCCATCGTAGGCATGTTTGGCTACCGACTTCCCACTGCTGCCACCTGCTGACTCCCGCCCACGCTACCGACTTGCTGGCTCCGCCGCTGGTTCACAAGCAAGCTGCCAACCTCTTCTCCCGATGATGATGCAGCCCCTTTGTCACCCGGCTCCCAAGTGCGATCAGCTACATCATCATCATCGAGTAGTGTCTGCACGTCACTCATGTCTTCCCCAACCATCTCTGACCACTTGCAACACCAGCTCCCACGCCATTCTCCTCATCACTACTTGCCCACCTAGCGGAGAAAGCGGCTGATGTCTCCTCCAGATCTCTGCTGGGCAGTAGCTGCTGAATGCCCTCTAGTAGCTCTTCCTCGCTGAAAAGTGCAACAGAGCCTACAGCATATAATTCTTCTAGTGGTGAGGGAACTGCAAAATGACAGTAGGAAGGTTCAGTACAGGTGGGGGCATAGGGCCTGCTCCCGGGCCATGCTAACTAAGCATCGTGTCAGAGGAACCCACCAACTCTTGGCTGGGGGTGTCTGATGTCAATTGGGATGAAGTAGATGACCGAGTCAAAATTCAAGACCCGCTGGGTTGCTGGTCAAGACATGACTGCTAGATGACACCTAGAGCTCAGTCCTCTCTCTGCGACCCCTGCTTTAACGCCCCTTACTCTGCTGGGAAATCTGCCTGCACCAGAAACATTTAGGCCTTCTGACACTCCCCGGTGCAAAGCCCAGCACTTCTCTGTCTGAAATACTGTTAGATCAAATAACCAGATGTTAGATCAAATATTTTCTATTTGCGCACTAATACACTGCAAATAAGGACTTTAGAGTACCATATTTTTCGCCCAAAAGACGTATTTTTTTTTCCCCACAAGGAGGGGAAAATGCCTCTACATCTTATGGGGCGAATACTAATGAGTGTTTCCATTATGGAAGCACTCATTAGTACCAGAGGACCGTGAAGGTGTGAAGGCTCTCTACTCACCGCTTCCTGGTCCTCGGCTGTCGGCTGTGCAGTGGCTGCGCACAGCGTGAGGGCGCTCTGTGACCTGACGCTGAGCGCACCAGTTCACAGCAGAGCTGACAGCAGGTGGAAGAAGATCGCGGGCGGTCAGGAGCGGCGGCATCCAGAAGCAGGAGAGGTGTTTTTTTATTTTATAAAACTTGGGGCTGATCTGAGGCCATGGGGGTAATGAGAGACAAAATGGATGATAATGGGGGTGATGAGAAGCATAATGGATGATAATGGGGGCTGATAAGAGGCATACGGGCTGATATGGGGGCTGATGAGAGGCATGGGGGCTAATATGGGGGTGATGAGAGGCATAGGGGATGATATGGGGGCTGATGAGAGGCATGGGGCTCTTATCTGAGGTCTGATTGGGGGTCATTTACATTGGGGTCGGAGCTGACGTCTGATTGGGGGTATGCTCTGAGGTCTTATTGGGGTCTTATTAACACTGGGGGTCTGATTGGTGGTCTGAACTAAGAGTAATGAAAAATATTTTTTTCTTAGTGTCCTCCTCTAAAACCTAGGTGCATCTTATGGGCTGGTATGTCATATAGGGCGTAAAATACATCATATCAATGCATCGCTCAATGGCAATTATCCCCTACATTTTTTCTACTTTTACACTACACAAAAGGCTTTTCAACAGATAAGTGCAACGCTGGACAGCGAATATATTTTCATTTCGCCACTAATAAACGGTAAACAGGGCTGTAGAATATATCACTGCACCGCTGAACAGGTATTAGGCACTAATTATTTTCTACATTTACACTACGCAAAAGGCTTTTCAACAAATAAGTGCAACTGCTGGACGGCAAATATATTTTTATTTCGCCACTAACACAAAGGCAAACAGGACTGTTGAATTTATCACTATACAGCTGAACGGCAATTAGGCCCTAATTTTTTAATACTTTTACACTACACAAAAGGCTTTTCATCAGATAAGTGCAACACTGGACGGGGAATATATTTTTCTTCTGCCACTAATACATGACAAAGAGGGCTGTAGAATATATTACTGCACAGCTGAACGGCAATTAGGCCCTAAATTTATTTTACTTTTACACAACACAAAAAGCTTTTCAACAGATAAATGCAAAGCTGGAAGGCGAATATATTTTTATTTTGCCACCAATACACAGAAAACAGGGCTGTAGAATATATCACTACACAGCTGAACTGCAATTAGGCCCTAATTTTTCTCTACTTTTACACTACACAAAAGGCTTTTCATCAGATAAGTGCAACACTGGACGGTGAAAATATTTTTCTTCTGCCACTAATACATGGCAAAGAGGGCTGTAGAATATATTACTGCACAGCTAAAAGGCAATTAGGCCCTAATTTTATTTTACTTTTACACAACACAAAAAGCTTTTAAATAGATAAATGCAACGCTGGAAGGTGAATATATTATTTCGCCACTAATACACGGCAAACAAGGCGCGCAACAATTACCCACTCCCGACTCGGGGAGGTAGTGACGATAAATAACAATACAGGACACTTAAGATGCCCTGTTATTGGAATTATTAATAGAAAAATTATAGGGAATGTCACTGGGATGCAGAGCAGGGGTTTTTCATCGCCAGAAATGGGTTAATGTCACCCACCAATGGAACAGATTATTTATAAAAAATTTGGTCCGTGTCACCTATGCAGAGCAGGGGTTTATTCACGGCAAAAATTGTAAAATGTCACCCAAGGATGTAACAGAAAGATTTGTGAAATGTATTAACCTGTCTACTAGGTAGAGTAGGGGTCTATCACAACCAAAAATTGTTGAATGTCACCGGAATATGTAAAATAAAAATTAGTGAGATTTATTAAGCTGTCAACTAGGTAGAGCAGGGGTATACACAGCCAAAAATTAGTCAATTTCACCAGAAAATGTAACAGACAAAACAGTGAATTATTTTTACCTGTCTACTAGATAGAGCAGTTGTATATCACACCCAAAAATTTGTGAATTCTACCTGAAAATGTAACAGACAAATTAGGGATTTTTTTTACCTGTCAACTAGGTAGAGCAGTGGTATATCACACCCAAAAATTCGTGAATTTAACCCGAAAATGTAAAAGACAAATTTAGTGATTTTTTTTTTACCTGTCTACTAGGTAGAGCAGTGGTATATCACACCCAAAAAATTTTTAATTTCACCTGAAAATGTAACAGACAAATTAGTGAAATGACATAAAAATAAATACGTACAAATAAAAAAATAACTTGATTTATGAGGTGGAGGTCCATATGGAGTAGGAGATTGAGAAGGCGGTGGACATAGCGGTGTAGGTGGAAGCGGAGGTGGAGGAGGACGAGGTAGCCAAAACTGTTTTTTGTTAGAATTTGTAATTTTTTTATTAGGGTACACTACAAAAGAGTGTGAAATATACAAAATACAAGAATGAGCAATTGCGCTGTAGTATACCAATGGCTGGTTAAGGCCGGTATAAATGTCTATTCTGCACAAGGTACGGACAAGTCCTGTGGGATCGGGATCCATGCCTGGTTCATTTTAATGAACGTGAGCTTGTCCAGATTGGTTGTGGACAGGCGACAGTGCTTGTCTGTGATAACGCCCCCTGCTATGCTAAACACACATTCAGATAATACACTGGCTGCAGGGCAGGCCAGCACCTCCAAGGAGTAAAGGGCAAGCTCAGGCCATATGCCTAATGTGGAGACACAGAAGTTGAAGGGGGTCAGTATGTGTAGGCATGTGCACAGATACTGCTCCACCATGTTGCTGAAATGCTGCCTCCTGCTAAGACGTTCCATATCAGCTGGTGGTGCTGGTTGTTGTGGCATGCTGACAAAGCTTTTCCACATTTCGGCCATGCTAACCCTGCCTTCTGAGGTGCTGGTGGTGCCCCAACTGCATTGGCGACCTCTTCCTCCTCCTCTGCCTTGGCCTTGTGCTTCCACTGTGCCCCCGCTGTCAGGTGGGAATGCCACCAGCAGCGCGCCAGCCAGCGTGCGCTTGTACTCGCGCATCTTACGCTCCCACTCCGGTGAGGGAATTAAGGATGGTACGTTATCCTTGTAACAGGGATCCAGCAGGGTGGCCACCCAGTAATCAGCACAAGTTAGAATGTAGGCAACTAACTCGGCGGTCGTTGCAGAGACACTGCAGCATCTAATAGCTCATGTTTGCCAGGCTGCCCAGAGGCAACGAAAAGCTGTCCTCTGTGGGTGGTGTATCGTCTGTGTCCTCTGTATCCCCCCAGCCACGCACCAGTGATGGCCATGAGCTGGTCTGGGTGCCACCCTGCTGTGAACACGGTTCCTCCTCCTCCACCATCTCCTCATCCTCCACCTCGTCATCCTACAGAACTGTGCCCTGGCTGGACAATTGTGTACCTGGCATTTTTGGGAGCAGGAACCTACCCTCGGAGCCACTTGGGAATGACTGTCCGGCAACCCTATGAAATTATCCCTTTTTTTCTCCTCTTCCTCCTCCTGTGCCACATCCTCTTCCATCATCGCCAGCAGTGTTTTTTTAATGAGGCATAGAAGTGGGATAGTAAAGCTGAGAACGGCGTTATCGGCACTGGCCATGTTGGTGGAGTACTCGAAACAGCGCAACAAGGAACTCAGGTCTCGCATGGAGGCCCAGTCATTTGTGGTGAAGTGGTGCTGTTCTGCAGAGCGACTCACCCGTGCGTGCTGCAGCTGAAACTCCACTATCGCCTGGTGCTGCTCGCACAGTCTGGCCAGCATGCGCAAGGTGGAGTTCCACCTTGTGGGCACGTCGCATATGAGGCAGTGAGCGGGAAGGCCGAAGTTACGCTGCAGCTCTGACAGGCAAGCCTGCAGCAGGGTGAGAACGCCAAAAGCGCGCACAGATGGCCCGCACTTTATGCAGCAGCTTTGACATATCGGGGTAATTTTTAAGGAATCTCTGCACCACCAAATTCAGCACATGCGCCAGGCAAGGGATGTCCGTCAAACCAGCTAGTCCCAGAGCTGCTACGAGATTTCGCCCATTATCGCACACCACCTGGCTGGGCTTGAGGCTCACTGCCACCAACCACTCATCAGTCTGT
Source organism: Bufo gargarizans (assembly GCF_014858855.1). NCBI lineage: Eukaryota > Metazoa > Chordata > Amphibia > Anura > Bufonidae > Bufo > Bufo gargarizans. Next base: position 23,064,484 of record NC_058087.1, on the reverse strand, counting down.
TGTTCAAGACCCGTCCACAGCTCCTGCGTGGTGTGGGGTTTGTCCCCCAAACAGATACTTTTTAAAACTGCCTGCTGTCGTTTACCCCTGGCTGTGCTGAAGTTGGTGGTGAAGGAGTTACGCTGACCAGATGAGGAGCCGGTAGAGGATGAGGAAGCGAAGTAGGAGGAGTAAGCAACAGGAGGCAAACTGAAGCGCCCTGCAATCCTCGGTGGTCCAAGGACATGCGCCAAACTGCTATCCGCATCAGGCCCAGCCGCCACTGCATTTACCCAATGTGCTGTTATGGAGATATAACGTCCGTGACCGTGCTTACTGGTCCGCGTATCCGTAGTCAGGTGCACCTTGCCACAGATGGCGTTGCACAGTGCACACCTGATTTTGTCCCCTACTTGGTTGTGCAGGGAAGGGATGGCTCGTCTGGAAAAGTTGTGGCAGCTGGGCACGACGTACTGTGGGACAGCCATCGCCATAAGGCCTTAACAAATATCCGTCTCCACCAGACGGAATGACAGCATTTCAAAGGCCAGTAATTTATAAATGCTGGCATTCAGGGTTAGTGTTCTCGGGTGGGCAGGGGGGTACTTCCTCTTCCTCTTCAGCATTTGGGAGATGGAGAGCTGAACGCTTCTGTGGGACATTGTGGAGATGCATGGTAACCCAGGTGGTGGTGTTGCTGGAAGATCCTCTGTTTGCGGGGTGGCAGGTGGCACTGTCACTCCAGAGGTGGATGAAGAGGCCGAGACTGCAGCAGAAGAGGAAGCAGGAGGAGCCAAAGACCTTTCTTGAGGTGTCTACTCCACTGCAGCTCGTGCTTTGCACTTAAATGCCTGGTCATGCAGGTTGTGCTCAGGTTAAGAATGTTTATGCCTTGCTTCAGGCTCTGATTGCACAGCGTGCAAACCACTCATGTATTGTCGTCAGCACATTGTCTGAAGAACTGCCACACCAGGGAATGCCTTGAAGCTGGCTTTGGTGTGCTCGGTCCCTTGCTGCGGTGGGCAGTAGCAGGCGTACTGTCTAGAGGACGGCCGCTCCGCTTTTGAACCCTGCTCCCACTTCTGCTGTGCTGGTGGCTCTGTGCGACCACCGCCTCTTCCTCCGAACTACATAGGTCACTTGCATGATCTTGATTCCATGTGGGGTCGAGGACCTCATCGTCCTCCACATCATCTTCCACCCAGTCTTCACCCCGGCCCTCCTTGTCGGTCTACACACTTTTGAAAGCCCTAGCAGTTGGCACCTGTGTTTCATCATCATCCGAGACGTGCTGCAATGGTCCTCCCATGTACTCATCTTGAAAGATAAGTGGTTGGGCATCGGTGCACTCAATCTCTTCCACCTCCGGGGCAGGGCTAGGTGGATAGCCCTGGGAAACCGTGCTAACAGAGTCATCAAAAAGCAGAAGAGACTGCTGTATGACTTGGAGCTCAGACCGCTTGGCTGATTTGCAAGGGGCTGAGGTGAAAGACTGATTGACATCGGCTGCTGGTGCAAACTGTGATCTTTCAGGAGGAGACTGGGTAGGAGAGAATGTGAATGAACTGGAGCCACTGTCAGCAATCCAATCTACTATCGCCTGTACTTGTTCAGGCCTCACCATTCGTACAGCTGCATTAGGTCCGATCAAATACTGCTGCAGGTTCTGTCACCTACTTGCACCGGAGGAAGGGGTTTCACTTGTGCGTGTAGCTGGCACAGATCGACCGCGTCCTCTCCCTGCAACAGGAGCTGCACCAGCAGCACCACGACCTTGGCCACGTCCCTTATTTGACGCTCTCCTCATATTTCTCGAATTTAGGGTCTTGCCCTAAATGGGTGTTTAATTAATACTAGAATAGAACGACAGTATGTACAGGGTGTATCTCACACACCCTGATCCAGACAAGGCCTCAATTAAATTTGTTTGCCCAAAATGGCTGTATTTTAAATACCTGAATAGAAGCCCTGTATTTAAAGGGTGTAGCTCACACGTTATGAACCAGACTAGGCCTCAATTAAATTTGTTTGCCAAAAATGGCTGTATTTTAAATACCTGAATAAAACCCCTGTATTTAAAGGGAATTTAAAACGTCTTGATGATGTAAGGGCGCAACAATTGTGTATTTTGCCCCAAAAAGGGTGTTTTACTAATACAAGAATATAAGCCCTGTATATACAGGGTGTATCTCACACAGCCTGACCCACACTAGGCCGCAATTAAAGATTTGTGCACAAAATGGCGGTAATTCAAATACCTGAATAGAACTACACTATATAAGGGCTGTATCTCACAATGACATATGCAGAAAAGGCTGACAACTAATTTTTTTTGCCCAAACGGGTGTTAGTTTAATAACTGAATATGACAGCAGTATATAAACCTGTAATTTCAAATGTCTTGATGCTGCAAGGCCTGAAAAAGTGTGTATTTTGCCCAAAAACGTGTTTTATTAATAGAATATAAGCCCTGTATATACAGGGTGTATGTCACACGGCCTGACACACGCTAGGCCGCAATGAAAGATTTGTGCACCAAATGGCGGTATTTAAAATATCTGAATAGAACCCCTGTATTTAAAGGGTGTATCTCACAATGACATATGCAGGAAAGGCTGCCAACTAAACTTTTTTTGCCCAAACGGGTGTTAGTTTAATAACTGAATATGACAGCAGTATATAAACCTGTAATTTCAAATGTCTTGATGCTGCAAGGCCTGAAAAAGTGTGTATTTTGCCCAAAAACGTGTTTTATTAATAGAATATAAGCCCTGTATATACAGGGTGCATGTCACACGGCCTGACACACGCTAGGCCGCAATGAAAGATTTGTGCACCAAATGGCGGTATTTAAAATATCTGAATAGAACCCCTGTATTTAAAGGGTGTATCTCACAATGACATATGCAGGAAAGGCTGCCAACTAAACATTTTTTGCCCAAACGGGTGTTAGTTTAATAACTGAATATGACAGCAGTATATAACCCTGGAATATCAAACCTGCTGATGCTGCAAGGCCTGAAATATTGTGTATTTTGCACAAAAAAAGGTTTTTTATTAATAAAAGAATCAAACCCCTGTATTTACAGGGTGTATCTCACATGCCTTGAACCAGACTAGGCCTCAATTAAATTTGTTTGCCCAAAATGGCTGTATTTCAAATACCTGAATAGAACCCCTGTATATACAGGGTGTATCTCACACGCCCTGATCCACACTAGGCCACAATTAAATGTGTTTGCCCAAAATGGCTGTATTTCAAATACCGGAATTTAGAAGCCCTGTATTAAAAGGGTGTATCTCACACGCCCTGATCCACACTAGGACGCTATCAAAGTATTGTGCCCAAAATGGCTTTATTTAAAAAAAACAATAGAAGGACAGTATGTAAAGGCTTTATCTCACAATGACATCTGCAGCAAAGGCTGCAGACTATTTTTTTTTTGCCCAAACGAGTGTTTGTTTAATAACAGAATTTGCCATCAGTATATAACCCTGGAATTTCACACGTGCTGATGCTGCAAGGCCAGAAAAATAGTGGAATCTGGTAAAAAAAAAGTGTGTTTTTAAAAAATCTAGAAAATGATGGCTGTATTTCTAGCTTAAATTGCACACTCACTAATCCAGATGTTGTATATTGCAAAAAAAGTGTTTTTTTGGTAACAGAATATGAAAGCTGTATATATTAAACTTGAATTTAACACTTGCAGATCAGGAAAATAGTTTTTTTTGGCAAAAAAAAAGTGTGTTTTTAAAAACCCACACTGACTAAGCCTGCAAATGCACCAGATGTTGTAAATTGCTCAAAAAAATTGTGATTTTTTTACAAACAGATTTGTGCTGTTTTTAAAGCTTGGATTTCAATGTCCCAAAAGCTCAGATGCAGTGCTGGTGCACTGAGCTTGCATAAAATGGCCGCCGCCGCTGCCCACCTAACTGACTTATAAAAGTTATTTTTTTTCGGTCACTGGGCTCAGGGCATTTGCGATATTTAGCGAATATTTGGAAGAATATTCATCAGATACTCGCGAATTCAGATTATTTTCTTGATCGCGAAATATCGGCAATGTAATATTCGCGTAATGCGAGCGAAATACAGGCGTGGGTCACTATAGCTAGATTTTTAAAGTTGCTAGAAGTTTCCTGAGACTGAAGAAAATGGTTGACACCGCAGAACATTACAATAGCTTCATATGCAGATAGAGTGCTCCAATATATTTGCGATTGCGAAATCGGCACTAATGTTGCGAATATTTTGGCGCAATACGTGCAACTTCACATTTTAACATGTCTGACTACTTATTAGTGATTGGTGCACTAAGTATTATTGTGAACTTGTGACATCACAGCACTATGTCTGTATGTGTGTATGTAGCATGTATGTACAGGTCCTTCTCAAAAAATTAGCATATTGTGATAAAGTTCATTATTTTCTGTAATGTACTGATAAACATTAGACTTTCATATATTTTAGATTCATTACACACCAACTGAAGTAGTTCAAGCCTTTTATTGTTTTAATATTGATGATTTTGGCATACAATTTCCTATCTCAAAAAATTAGCATATTTCATCCGACCAATAAAAGAAAAGTGTTTTTAATACAAAAAAAGTCAACCTTCAAATAATTATGTTCAGTTATGCACTCAATACTTGGTCGGGAATCCTTTTGCAGAAATTACTGCTTCAATGCGGCGTGGCATGGGGGCAATCAGCCTGTGGCACTGCTGAGGTGTTATGGAGGCCCAGGAGGCTTCAATGCGGCGTGGCATGGAGGCAATCAGCCTGTGGCACTGCTGAGGTGTTATGGAGGCCCAGGATGCTTCGATAGCGGCCTTAAGCTCATCCAGAGTGTTGGGTCTTGCGTCTCTCAACTTTCTCTTCCCAATATCCCACATATTCTCTATGGGGTTCAGGTCAGGAGAGTTGGCAGGCCAATTGAGCACAGTAATACCATGGTCAGTAAACCATTTACCAGTGGTTTTGGCACTGTGAGCAGGTGCCAGGTCGTGCTGAAATATGAAATCTTCATCTCCATAAAGCTTTTCAGCAGATGGAAGCATGAAGTGCTCCAAAATCTCCTGATAGCTAGCTGCATTGACCCTGCTCTTGATAAAACACAGTGGACCAACACCAGCAGCTGACATGGCACCCCAGACCATCACTGACTGTGGGTACTTGACACTGGACTTCAGGCATTTTGGCATTTCCCTCTCCCCAGTCTTCCTCCAGATTCTGGCACCTTGATTTCCGAATGACATGCAACAGTCCAGTGCTGCTTCTCTGTAGCCCGTGTCAGGCGCTTCTGCCGCTGTTTCTGGTTCAAAAGTGGCTTGACCTGGGGAATGCGGCACCTGTAAGGCTCCATTCAGACGTCCGCATGATTTTTACGGATCCATGGATACATGGATCGGATCCGCAAAACACATGCGGACGTCTGAATGGAGCCTTACAGGGGGTGATCAATGACAGGCGGGTGATCACCCATACAGGTCCTTTTCAAAAAATTAGCATATTGTGATAAAGTTCATTATTTTCTGTAATGTACTGATAAACATTAGACTTTCATATATTTTAGATTCATTACACACCAACTGAAGTAGTTCAAGCCTTTTATTGTTTTAATATTGATGATTTTGGCATACAGCTCATGAAAACCCAAATTTCCTATCTCGAAAATTTGCATATTTCATCTGACCAATAAAAGAAAAGTGTTTTTAATACAAAAAAAGTCAACCTTCAAATAATTATGTTCAGTTATGCACTCAATACTTGGTCGGGAATCCTTTTGCAGAAATGACTGCTTCAATGCGGCGTGGCATGGAGGCAATCAGCCTGTGGCACTGCTGAGGTGTTATGGAGGCCCAGGATGCTTCGATAGCGGCCTTAAGCTCATCCAGAGTGTTGGGTCTTGCGTCTCTCAACTTTCTCTTCCCAATATCCCACAGATTCTCTATGGGGTTCAGGTCAGGAGAGTTGGCAGGCCAATTGAGCACAGTAATACCATTGTCAGTAAACCATTTACCAGTGGTTTTGGCACTGTGAGCAGGTGCCAGGTCGTGCTGAAAAATGACATCTTCATTTCCATAAAGCTTTTCAGCAGATGGAAGCATGAAGTGCTCCAAAATCTCCTGATAGCTAGCTGCATTGACCCTGCCCTTGATAAAACACAGTGGACCAACACCAGCAGCTGACATGGCACCCCAGACCATCACCGACTGTGGGTACTTGACACTGGACTTCAGGCATTTTGGCATTTCCCTCTCCCCAGTCTTCCTCCAGACTCTGGCACCTTGATTTCCGAATGACATGCAAAATTTGCTTTCATCCGAAAAAAGTATTTTGGACCACTGAGCAACAGTCCGGTGCTGCTTCTCTGTAGCCCAGGTCAGGCGCTTCTGCTGCTGTTTCTGGGGAATGCAGCACCTGTAGCCCATTTCCTGCACACGCCTGTACACGGTGGCTCTGGATGTTTCTACTCCAGACTCAGTCCACTGCTTCCGCAGGTCCCCCAAGGTCTGGAATCGGTCCTTCTCTACAATCTTCCTCAGGGTCCGGTTACCTCTTCTTGTTGTGCAGCGTTTTCTGCCACACTTTTTCCTTCCCACAGACTTCCCACTGAGGTGCCTTGATACAGCACTCTGGGAACAGCCTATTCGTTCAGAAATCTCTTTCTGTGTCTTACCCTCTTGCTTGAGGGTGTCAATGTTGGCCTTCTGGACAGCAGTCAGGTCGGCAGTCTTACCCATGATTGCGGTTTGGAGTAATGAACCAGGCTGGGAGTTTTTAAAAGCCTCAGGAATCTTTTGCAGGTGTTTAGAGTTAATTAGTTGATTCAGAAGATTAGGTTAATAGCTCGTTTAGAGAACCTTTTCATGATATGCTAATTTTTTGAGATAGGAATTTTGGGTTTTCATGAGCTGTATGCCAAAATCATCAATATTAAAACAATAAAAGGCTTGAACTACTTCAGTTGGTGTGTAATGAATCTAAAATATATGAAAGTCTAATGTTTATCAGTACATTACAGAAAATAATGAACTTTATCACAGTATGCTAAATTTTTGAGAAGGACCTGTATGTACAGCAGAACATTAGCTACACTATATCAGGATATAACCTACACTGACTATCTGTATTATATATATAAACTAACTAACTAACTATCTATCTAATGTAATGATGCAGGAAAGCAGAGAGCACAGCAATAACACTGCTGTCTCTATCAGATCTGCAAAATACTGCATACAAGGGCTGCTGGGGAGGTTCTTATATAGTGAGGGTTCGGCAACTTTCCTATTGGTGGCTAGGGATGTTACTAAGTTCAGACAAAGACATTGCAGCCTTCTCATTGGCCCACAAGCTATATTTTAAATATTCACAAATTCTCTAAGTGCCAATATTCGCGATTAGTATTCGGTATTTGAATATTCGCGCCCAACACTAGTTGTGTCTACCTTTTCCCTTATGAAGTTGGTGGATATAGTCATGTTAGAATACCCATTAATGGGAAGCTATCACATTGAAAATACAGAGCACTCTGCAGGCACTATGCAGTGGAACAGGAGGCGCTGAGCAGATTGATATACCTGTATAATTTTGTAGGACACAATTCAGTAAAACTATAAAGTTCAGTTTTTTTTTTTACATTTAGGGGTCCAGTGGGCAGTCCAATCAGTAATTGACAGCTATCTCTATATGTACAGTCATGCAAGCGATGCTTTCAATCATTAAATGGGACTACCTACTGGACTTCTAAGCTAAAAATAAGCAGATTTCAATGAATAAGTTATAAATTATATTGAATATTTTCCCATAAAACCATATTTTAATCTGCTCAGTTACTCATGCTCTATAGCAGGCATGCTCAACCTGCGGCCCTCCAGCTGTTGCAAAACTACAACTCCCAGCATGCCCGAACAGCCTACAGCTATCAGCCTACAGCAGGGCATTGTGGGAATTGTAGTTTTACAACAGCTGGAGGGCCGCAGGTTGAGCATGCCTGCTCTATAGCATGCTGCCTGGTCAGTTATTCAACCGGACAGTTTCCCTTTAAGTTAAAGGGGTTTTCCAGGAGTGAAATATTGATGACCTATTCTCAGGATAGATCATCAATATCTGATTGGAGGGGTTCTCACACTCGGCACTGCCACTGATCAGCTGTTTGAAGAGGCTGCTGAGCTCCTCACAGCATACTAAACAGAGCATTATTCATTGTATAGTGGCAGTTTTTGGTATTGCAGCCCAAGCCAATTCACTTGAATGGGGTTGTGCAACACATAAGCCATGTGATTGATGAACAAGAGGATAGGCCGTCAATATTAAACTATTGGAAAAACCCTTTAAAGGGGTTGTGCGGGCTATTACTATTGATGACCTATCCTCAGGATAGGTCATCAATATCAGATCGGCAGGGGTGCCGGGTCTCAGCTGTATGAGGAGACGGTGCGCGCAGTGCGCACATGCCATCTCCTTTCTCTCTTCCTATTTGCTGCTGCTGTCTATGGTCTTTGCCATAGTCAGCAGCATGAACAGGAAGTGAGACGGGAGACGGCATGTGTGCACTGCATGCCGTCTACTCATACAGCTGATTGGTAGGGGTGCCGGGTGTCAGACCCCCGCCCATCTGATATTGATGACGTATCCTTAGGATAGGTCATTAATAGTAAAAGCCTGGAAAACCCCTTTAATTATTTGCAAAAACACCAGAATATTTTCCTAAATACCTGAAGCAAAACATTATGGTTCTCACCCTACCAAAGACTGTTTTTAAGTAGTTAGTAAAACAAAAATTACAAATTACACACCGTTGTAGGAGGATGCAAAATGTTAATGCAAAGGTATTCTGTTCATACTATTGATGATCAATGATATTAGGAGATGGTCATTAGAAGTTGTGATCCTTTTTAACAAGGTACATGTCTTTCTTTTTAAAATTCACAGGCAATTTTTTCAGATCATGGATTTAATTTCCACATGAAAAATTGACCTTAACAGTATGAAGTACGGTTACAAGTAAAAACTGTGTTTTCATTGAAAAGAATAAATGCATTTCCTGAACTCAGGCTGTTCAAACTAATTGATTTATTGGCTCTCTGGATAGTGAACTATTGTCTTCATACTCTTGGGACAAGGAAGTCCTCAGAACACTACAAAATTCTGTTATACTGTCATGACAGCCAGGGGCTTGCGTTTAATCAATGAGGTTTTTTTTGTTTTTATTTATTTTCTAGACTATTCCATCTCTTCTCTTAATAATCATTTCGACTGCTGACAATTCAAGGTGTAACTCCAGACAAAAAAAAGGCTATAGACTAAAAAGAAAAATTAACTTTGGGTCTCATGCACACTACTGTATCCCTATTGTGCAGCCTCCAAATTTGGAGGCTATAAAATAACATCCAAGTCTTTGGAGCCATAATGTACCACTGTATGCTTCCAATTTCTTACAAATACATTTAAACGGGAGTCTGTCACCACAATTTGACATTAGAGACCGCTTACATAGCGCTGTAGCAGAACTATACATGAGTCAAATGGTACCTTTGTTGTTTTATGCCCAGGGGTGGAGTTTGGGTTGTAAGTGCCCAGGCCACTCTACCATCTTGTCATATAACCCCTCCCCAGCCTGTTGCTTGGCCCACCCTGTAAGCCCTTTGCATCATCCAGTGTACTGGTCGAGATCCCACGAGTGCACAGTTCACCGCCGGCCCGGGCACACTGTGATGACCATTATGGACAGTGGCATCGGTCCATGCAGTGCGCATGCGCCGTTGCGATCTCGACCAGTAGACTAGATGAGCAAGAAGCTTACAGGCCGGGCCAAGCAAGAGGCTGGGGTGGGGTTATCTGAGAAGAAGGAAAGCCGGTCTGGGCACTTCCAGCCCGAACGCCGCCCCTGGGCACTTGCGAACCCTCATTTGCATATGAATAAAACTGCGTTTTTGCTTCTGGTGAACTTCAGAACAAAACAACAAAGGTACCATTTGACTCATGTATTGTTATGCTACAGCGCTATGTGAGCGGTCTATAATGTCAAATTGTCGTGATAGACTCCCTTCAAGATAACTTTGTCAGCTTCCATGTTAGAAATACATTTGCCAACACTCCAACAATGACCAAAAGGCTCAGAGAAAAATAGGAGAACTCCAGGAAATCTCCTGAACACCACAGAAGCCTCTCAGCAGCACTCAGAAAGGATCCCTGGATGAAGTTTAACTGTATGTGGTGCCAGGGTGTTCATCAGACACAGCCCTGATGCCCAAGCACACATTAAGACCTCAAGCTCCGTGAGTCTTACTATTACTGGTCTGCAGTGGCATACACACAATCCATGGGGCCCGGGTGCAAAACTGATCCATGGTGCCCCCTCCCCGTCAGCATAAATGTCTGGCAGAGAGAGAGAGAACGAGGCGAGGCGGGGTGAGTGACTGTAGTATAGAGTCAGACTACTGGGCAAGTGCGCAGTGGCAGACTAGCAGTGGCTCCCACGCTCCTCTGTTCCCAACTTCCTGCCAGACCTGCAGCGGTGATAACTTTGTGATGTCGCGTAAGCATGCAGTGTAATCCGGACATGCCCCTTGCCATTGGTACCTAAAGTGACCATGCCTGAGCCGGACCCGCTGTCCCATCATCCATAACAACAAAAAATGGGGACTTCTGGCCTTCCGTCCTGGCCTTGCCCCGGACCAGGAGTTTAAAAACGGGACTGTCAGGCCTAAAACAGGACATCTGGCCACCCTAAGAGCAGCAGTGGCAAAGAGACTGAGGCCAGCAGCAGCCATTTCAGTCAGGTTAGAGCCAAAGCTGCAGAGTGGCTGTAAGTTGACTGAAATGGCTGCTGCTTGCCTCAGTGAGTCTATCTGCCACTACAAAGAGATCTTATATCAGCCAACTAAACCCCCCCAAAAAAAATTAAAATATCTGATATATACCCCAACAACGGGATAATTACTTATACAAGTAACTACTTAAGCCTATGGCAGCCATCATAATATATATATCCTACATAGAGAACGCCAGACCGCTTATACTGAATCAATACTTTATTACATAAATCACAAATGCATTAACAGACATGATTAAAACAAAGTGGTGCAGGAGATAAAAAACGACATCACTGGAGGAAACATACAGTGGGTATAAGTCCATTCCGGTCCATCATGATTACATCATTCAATAAAGTGCAAATGCAAACATTTCATCAAATAAAAGGACATTGGACATTTACCCATACTGTGTCTCCTCCAGGATGGCGCCAACCCCAACGCGCGTTTCGGCGTACCTTCGACATTTACAGTATGGGTAAATGTCCGATATCCTTTAATTTGATGAAATGTTTGCATTTGCACTTTATTGAATGATGTAATCATGATGGACCATAATGGACTTATATCCACTGTATGTTTCTGTCATGGAACCATGAACCAGACGTACAACAAGAGATAAGTGGAAATAAGAAGGCTTTATTGAAAATCAAGCTGTAAGCAAAAGTCCAAACGGATGGCTAAACCGAAGCAGGGTCTTGCGTAGCCAGAGGTCAGGAACCAGAAGGGTAGTCAGACGAAACCTGGATCAGGAACCAGCAGGGTAGTCAGACGAAGCCAGGATCAGGAACCAGCGGGGTAGTCAGACGAGGCCAGGATCAGGAACCAGAAGCAGCAGCAGTCTTAGAAGCATGTGAACACAGGAGGACCAAGCAAGGAACTGAAGCCACAGACCTCCTATATATGAGCTAGGCATCCAGCTCCTCCCAGTGGGAAGGAGAAGCCGCAGGGTGGGAGGCTACAAGAAACCCAGAAACCAAGATGGCCGCCAGCACATGTCAAACGAAGGAGAACAGCAAGAAGGTAAGACCATGAGAGTTTCCTCCAGTGTTGTCGTTTTCTTATCTCCTGCACCACTTTCTTTTAATCATGTCTGTTAATGCATTTGTGATTTATGTAATAAAGTATTGATACAGTATAAGCGGTCTGGCATTCTCCATGTAGGTTACAACTAAGACCCCATCAGACCTCAGATCAGCCAACTCAGCCCCCCATCAGACCCCTAATCAGCCCGCTCATCCCCCATCAGACCTCAGATCAGCCCACTCAGCCCCCCATCAGACCCCAACCAGCCTGCTCAGCCCCATCAGACCTCAGATCAGTCCACAGACCCCCATCAGACCTCAGATCAGTCCACAGACCCCCATCAGACCTCATATCAGCCCACAGCCCCCATCAGACCTCAGATCAGCCCAAAGACTCCCATCAGACCTTAGATCAGCCTAAAGACCCCCATCAGACCCCCACTCAGCCCCCATCAGACCTCAGATTAGCCAAAAGACCCCAATTAGACCGCCACTCAGCCCCATCAGACCAAAGACCCCTAGTCAGCCCTCATCAGACCTCAGATCAGCTCAAAGACCCCCATTAGACCTCAGATCAACCCAGACCCCCAGTCAGCCGCCATCATACCTCAGATCAGCCCGAAGACCCCCACTCAGCCGCTATCGGCTCAGATCAATCAGCGGCAGCCCACAAAGTGATCCCCAGGCCCCAACAGACTTACCTGTTCAGCGCTGCGGCTACTCTTCCTCTCCGGCAGAAGTCGCGCTCCTCTGTCTTCCCGGCCAGCGCTGCACTGTCACCTGACAGCATGCAGCTTCAGGTCATAGTGCGCGCACTACATCCTGACGCTGGACGCGCTCAGGACAGTGAAGCGCCGGCCGGGGTGGGTAAGTATATTAAAGGGGATGGCCGCGCAGAGACGAGGAGCACTGAGCCCCGGGTACAGCACTACTGCAGGGGCCAGGGGTTCACAGGCGGCCGGGCCCCCTGGAGTGCCAGGCCCAGTCGCAACTGCGACCCCTGTATGTATGCCAGTGCTGGTCTGGTACCATTACAGACCTCCTCTTCTGACCCTTAATTCTCAATGGGATTTAGGTCTGGACTTTGACAGGGCCATTCTAACACATGAATATGCTTTGATCTAAACCATTCCAATGTAGCTCTGGCTGTATATTTAGGGTCGTTGTCTTCCTGGAAGGTGAACATTTGCCCCAGTCAAGCCTTTTGCAGCCTCAACCAGGTTTTCCTCCAGAATTGCCCTGTATTTATCTCCATCCATCTTCCCATCAACTCTGCCCTATAGCATGATGCTGCCAACAAGTTTCACGGTGGGAATGGTGTGTTCAGGGTGATGTGCAGTGTTAGTTTTATGCCACACATAGCGATTGGCATTAAGGTCAAAAAGTTCAACTTTGGTCTCATCTGACCAGATCACCTTTTTCCACATATGTTGTGTCCCCTATATGGCTTGTGGCAAACTGCAAATGCAAATGACACTTCTTACGGCTTGATTTAAAAAATAGCTTTCTTCTTGCCACTCGTCCATAAAGGCCAGATTTGTGGAATACATGACTAATAGTTTTCCTGTGGACAGCTTCTCCCACCAGAGCTGCAGATCTCCTCGACAGTGACCATGGGCCTCTTGGCTGGTTCTCTAATTAGTGCTCTCCTTGCCTGGGCTGTCAGTTTAGGTGGAAAGCAATGTCTTCATTAGTGTTTTCAGCGAACTTTGAGCGTTCACGATCCGCCAAACATGTGAACATATGGCGATGTTCGGGCCTGCCATATTCTTTGGCATTGTGCCGAACTTTGACCCATGACACATCCATCAGGTGGGACAGGACCGCCAATTGAGAGATTTCAGCACATGGGCACACCGCCACCGTATAACAGAACCCGATCTGGCTGCCATTTTACATTCTGTATTTTGTCAGTGTAGGGAGAGGTTGCTTTGTGGAGCAGGGACAGACTGTTAGGGACACCAAAGGCTAGCTAATAGGGCCGCAAAAGTCATTTTAAGGACTAGTATAGGTGTGCTATCAGTAGGTGTGATATACAGAGGAGTGTGATATACTTATAATATACTTTCTAACATAGAATGTATATTATAGTGCATTTGTACTGTGAAGCAGTAGTGTGCAATTCTACTGCAATACCGCAGCTATACAGAGGGACAAACGCTATTGGAACAACTAATTGCAAGGGGTGTGATATACCAGTTGCCCCCCCCCCCCAAAAAAAAAAAAAAATGATTGAGGAAGGAGTGTGATATACCTATAATATACTTTCTATATAGTGCATTTGAACTGTGCAGCAATTGTGTGTGGTTCTGCTGCTATACCGCAGCTATATAGAGGGACAAACGCTATTGGAACAACTTATTGCAACATGTGTGATATACTAGTTGTCCCCCCAAAAAACTGATTGAGGCAGGGGTGTGATATACCTAAAATATACTTTCTATATAGTGCATTTGAACTGTGCAGCAGTTGTGTACAGTTCTGCTGCGATACCGCAGCTATATAGAGGTTCAAACGATATCGGAAAAACTAATTGCAACGGGTGTGATATACCAGTTTGCCCCCCCAAAAATTATTGAGGGGTGTGTTATACCTCCTTCCACAAAAAACGGATTAAGGGGTTAGATATATCTGCTTCCACCAAATATTGATTGAGGCCTGCAATATACCTGCTTCCACAAATACTGCTCTTCTCTGGGCCCAGGGTCATTTTGAAAATGACAGGCAGAGAAAGAGGCAGGCCGTTTCGCAGGGATGATAGTGGTTGGGCAGGTGCACCAGGCTGGAGACTATGTGCGAAGTTGGAGAAGTACCCAGATCAGCCCAAGGAGGTAGGTCCCCGCTGTTGCTGCCTACTACGAGAACTCAAATGTCAGTGTGGTGAAGGTGAGGATGATGATGTGTCGATGGCTGTCATGTGGGTGTCCACAAGAGAGGAAGAGGAGGGGAGTTCAGAGAGAGAGAGGGAGCAGCAGAGGGAGGAGAAGGAGGAGAAGCAGGCAGAGCTCGCAGGGCACAGGAGGCAAAAAGTAGTGTAATCTGGAGCTAGCCAATCATGCACGGTCACTTCTGGTGCTTCCAGGACGCTGGCACATGGCTCTGCAGTGTGGGCTTTTATTAACGTGTCAGCTGCTGACAATAGTGGTGCCATCTGCAGCTTGTGCTGTCAACGTATAAGTCGCGGTAAGCCCAACACTCACCTAGGGATAACCGCCTTAAGAAACCACCTGGCCTCCCATCACCGAGCCTAGTGGAAGCAATGCAGTCAGAACCCACAAAGCCACACTCCTGGTGCTCCACGTCCTGACACTTCTCCTCTCTTCTCCCATTTGACCTCCACTCCACCTTCCACCGTGCCATCGTCGCGTTCATCTGGCATAAGGCAAGCTTCCGTGGCCCAAATGTTCGAGCGTAAAAAGATGATGACGCCGGAAAATCCTCTTGCCCAACAGTTGACCATTGGCTTGTCGGAACCGCTAACCCGCCAACTACTGCCATATAAACTGGTGGACTCAGAGGCCTTTAGAAAATTTGTGGCCATTGGCACACCACAATGGAATGTCCCCGGAAGGAAATATTTCTCCCAGAAGGGCATCCAAGAGCTATTTGGCCACTTCAGCGGCAAGTGAATATATCTCTAACACACAGTGTTGGTGCCAAGATACATCTGACCACAGACACGTGGTCTAGCAAACACGGGCAGGGAAGGTACATACATAACTTTTACTGCCCACTGGGTGAACCTTCTGATGGCCATCAATCAGGTAACCTGTTGCTCCCGTGTGGATTTGGTGTTACCGCCACAGATTGCATGCAGGCCTGCCTCTTCTTCTCCTCCTCCTACTCCATCCTATGTCTCCTCCTCTGCTGACTACTCCTTTTCCACTGCTACCGCCTCTTCCGCTCCACCCCCCAAGCTTCCTAGAATCTATTGGACGTCCCAGGTGAGACTTTGCCATGCTGTGCTGCGGATAGGAGCCACACCGGTCCTGCACTGTTTTCAGCTCTGCGGTCACAGGACGATCAGTGGCTAACCCCGATCAATTTGACAGTTGGTAAAGTGGTGTGCGACAATTGTGCTGAAACAGGGCAAAATGACACACGTGCTGTGCATGGCACACGTCCTGAACTTAGTCGTGCAGCGACATCTTGCGGTAGGACAGGAAAATCTCTGCCCATTTTATAAGATCTTACACGTCCATGGCTCACCTTGATGACGTTCAGCGGCAACACCACTTGCCCATCAGACATCTGGCTTGTGACTTCCTGACACGCTGGAACTCCACCTTGTATATGCTTGAGCAGCAACGTGCCGTTAACGACTACCTGTACGAACTCTGTAGCAGGACAGGTTCTGGGGAGCTTGGTTTCTTTTCACCGCGCCAGTGGCTGCTCAAGCGCGACGCATGCAGACTTCTGCGGCCGTTTGATGAGATCACCAAACTGGTCAGCAGTCGCAGCCAGGGCGACATCGGTGACATTGTACCTTACGCCTTCTTTCTGGAGCGTGCATTGCATTGTGTCATTGATCAAGCCGTCGAGGAGCAGGAGCTGGAAGATGAGGAAGTCACAATGCTGAATAAATTCCCAGGGGGGGGGCTACTCTATCTGATACAAGTCAGCAGGAGTCTGAAGAGGAGTCAGAGGAGGATGGTGGTTGGGGGGAGTTGGAGGAGGAGCAAGGAGAACAGGCTTTGAGGGGGACTTTAAACTTTTTGGGGATCCATGGTGTTGTCCGTGGCTGGGGGGAGGAGACCGAGGACAACATTCTCCTGGGCGATGAGCAGGAGCCAGGGCGCTCCACCACTTCCAGTTTAGTGCAAATGGGGGCCTTCATTTTCCAGTGTCTGCAAAGGGACCCCCGTATAAAAAGCATAAAGGGCAATGACCAATACTGGGTGGCAACATACTTAGACCACCGGTACATACAAAAAATGGCAGACATGTTACCAGCATCACAGAGGGCTGGCAGAATGACAGCAGTATATAACCCTTGAATTTCACACGTGCTGATGCTGCAAGGGCTGTAAAATAGTGTATTTTGGCCAAAAAGTGTGTTTTTAAAAACCCAGAAAATGATGGCTGTATTTCTAGCTTAAATTGAACACAGACTAATCCAGATGTTGTAACTTGCCAAAAAAAGTGTTTTTTTTACCAACAGAATATGAAAGCTGTATATAACGTTTGAATTTCACATGTTCAGATGCAGCTAGGGATGTAAAATCGTATATTTTGCACAAAAAGGGTGTTTTAAAAACCCCAGAAAATTATGGCTGTATTTCTAGCTAAAATTGCACACTGACTAATCCTGCAAATGCACCAGATGTTGTATATTGCCAAAAAAGGGTGATTTTTTTACAACCAGATTATTAGTGCAGTTTTTCAAGCTTGGATTAGAATGTCACAAAAGCTCAGATGCAGAGCTGGTGCACTGAGCTTACATAAAATGGCCGCCGCCAACCTAACTAACAGACGGATAAAAGTTTTTTTTTTTTCAGTCAATGGGCTCAGGGCTGGGTAAAAAGATTGTGCCCTGCACCCACACAACTAATTGTATGTAGATTGCTGAGTTCGATTCTTTCCTATTCTCGTCCGGAAATTACCAGTCCAGCAGCATCCTCTCCCTACATTTGTAACAGCAGAGTGACGTGCAGCGCTACGTGACTCAAGCTTATATAGAGCCTGGGTCACATGCTGCACTGGCCAATCACAGCCATGCTATTAGTAGGCATGGCTGTGATGGCATCTAAGGGCACAGAGTTAAACGCTTGTTGATTCGCTCAACCCTCCCTGTCATTAAAGTGAATGGAGCCCACCGCTAACGCGGAGTTCGCAAACATTTGATCGTGAACACGCATTCGCGAATTGTCCCTGCCGATGTTCGTCCATCACTAGTCTTCATAGGTTTGCGGTTGTGCCATTCGCCTTCCATTTTCGGAAGATGGATTGAACAGTGCTTCATGAGATGTTCAGAGCTTGGGTTATTTTTTTTTTTATAACATAACCCTGCTTTGCACTTCTCCACAACTTTATCCCTGATCTGTCTGGTGTGTTCCTTGGTTTTCATTATGCTGTTTGATCACTAATGTTCTCTAACAAACCTCTGAGGCCTTCACAGAACAGCTGTAGTTTTACTAAGAATAAATTACACACAGGTGGTATGTATTTACTAATTATGTAACACTTTTTACAGTTGGTCACACTAGATTTTATTTAGGGGTATTACAGTACAGGAGGCTGAATACAAATGTGCATTACACTTTTCAGATTTTCTTTTAATAAACGTTGAAAGCCATGTATCAATTTTATTTCACTTCATCCTCTCCTCAGCACCGGGACACTATCTATGATCCTATATCTTAACTGAGAGACATTATGCCTGTATTTCCAAAAGTGCTCAGGTACCGGTAGCTCTGCCTCCTCATCACATTCCTGTTCCTGTTGACTCTCTTTTTTAGCCAATAACTTACGTATTGTATACCTATGCTGATTTTTTCTCTTTTTACAGGGCTGTGTTGTCTCTCCAATATAGAGAAGGCCACACAGGCACTGCAAACTGTAGATGACAAAATCTGTATTGCACGTGAAATGCCCTCTAATGTCATATTTTTTCCCGGTCCTAGATTGGCAGAAGGAGTCACCCTTGATTAGGCTGCCGCAATTGCAGCAACCCAAGCAAGGGTAACATCCCCTTCTGCCAGCCTCTTTTTTCTTGTTTTTTACATCAGCTGACGTCAGGGAATCTTTTAGATTTCTTGGTCTTTTATATGACATTAGTGGGGGGGGGGGGGATTGGACTGCGTCAGTATGTGCCAATTTTTCCTTAGTATATTTAAGGATTTTGTCGCTCATTTTTGTGTATGTTGACACAAATGGGATCCTACTGGCCTTCTGTTCCTCAGCCCGTGTTTTTGTAGTCAGCAGTTGCTGTCGATTGCTATTTCTAGCCTTTTCTAGATGTCGGTCCACCAGCTTTTTAGGGTGCTTTCTATCTCTGAATCTCTGTCCCATTTTTTGCAATCTATCATCTACTAAGTTTTCATCTGACACTATCCTTCTTGCCCGTTAAAAAATTGGCTAAAAGGCAAGGATTCCAAAGTCCTCCTGGGGTGTGCACTATCAAAGCATAGCATGCTGTTCCTATCAGTCGGTTTAATGAAAAGGTTGGTTTCAAGTTTACCTTCCCTCACATAAACCGTAGTATCCAGGAATTGTAGGGATTCCACTGAGTACACCTTTGTAAATTTTAGCTTATCATGTAACTGATTAACATAGTCATGAAAGCTATGCAGATCTGCCTCTGTACCTTTCCATATTAGGAATATGTCATCTATATACCGCATCCACCCCCTCAAATTACTGTAGAGGGTGGATGGGTATATAGATGCCTCCTCCAGATGGGACATGTAGATAGTTGCATAAGTCGGGGCCCACGTTGGACCCCATCGCGGTGCCCCGACTTTGCTCGTAAAACACATCCTCAAACAGGAAATAGTTGTTATACAGTAGAATCTCAAGTAGGGAGATTAAAAAACACTTGGTTTCTGATCCAAAATCCCATTTAACTGCCTCTGATCCTAACTCGTGGTCTATACTCGTTTAGAGGCTAGTTACATCAAATGAGACCAGTAAGTCTCCCTCTTGAAACTCCAGTGCTTCAATCTTAAACAGAAAATCTGTAGTGTCCCTCACATAAAATCCGGCCTCCATTGCATAAGATCTTAAAATTTTATCAAGGAATGTGGCTGCATTGGAAAAGACGGATCCCATGCCTGACACTTTAGGGCGTCCTGGTGGGTCAATCAACCCTTTATGTATTTTCAGGAGGGTATACAAGAGAGGAGTCACCGGGTTCTGTGGTATGAGATAAGTATGCAAATTGGCATCAATAAGGTCATTCACAAAAGCATTATCGGCTAATAGCCTAATGTTACGCCTAATGGTCCCTTTTGGGTCTTGACTTAGAGATTTATAAACCTCCTTGTCGCACACATGTCTCATCACTTCCATTTTATATCTCTCAGTATCCATTACCACGGTGGCTCCTCCCTTGTCCGCCCTTTTGATAGTGATTTCCCTCCTATTTTTTAAAGACGTTAGTGCCACTTTTTCACCTCTTGTCAGATTAGTGATGTACAGACCCATTTTTGATCTCTTAAGTTTTTCAATCTCTAGTCTGACAAGGGAGACAAAGGTCTCAATAGCCTTATTGTGTATTGGTGGTTGGAAGTCACTTTTCAGGAAAATACCTACATTCTTAAGTGATAGCATTTCCTTATGTACATTATCGTTCTCTGAGGGGTTATAATGCACGCGAATAGAGTGATATGGTGTCAGGGCTTGATAATGAAAAGGCAGTGCTACCACAAATGTCAGGAAGGGATTGGGGAAATATGGGGGGCTCATCCAGTCATAGGAGTGTAGCCCCCCACTCCCCTACATCCCGCTTTGAATGAATGTGAACTTAGGACTGGATGAGCATGTGAACTGAGGGCTGACCCCCTCAGAACATATGCTCTATATACCAGCCACTAGATGAATGGTGGGAGACCTGCTAGAAAGCTATTTAAGTAACACCATGAAGTTCACTCCATGTAAATGTGATAACAAAGTCGATAATAATGTACCCCTGAAAGATGCCACTGGTGATCCCCTGGATGCAGCACCAGAACGCAGCATTGAACATAAAATATAATGTTTTTTCCTTTTGGTGGGTGCCTGGCGCCCTGCA
Organism: Bufo gargarizans; assembly: GCF_014858855.1. Classification (NCBI taxonomy): domain Eukaryota; kingdom Metazoa; phylum Chordata; class Amphibia; order Anura; family Bufonidae; genus Bufo; species Bufo gargarizans. The sequence goes on along the minus strand of NC_058087.1, from coordinate 23,043,923 downwards.
TCTGGATATTGTGAGTCTACAGTGATAATTTGTTCAGGTATGGACATCGTAGGGTTCTAGCATCTGGTAGCATAGCAACAGACAGGAAAGACTATGTCACTAAAGGAGGAAGGTCATGTGATCGAATTAGAATCATGTGATGAGGTCAGGTGACGATAGAGTCATGAGTTTGGGTAATCCGGGGCATGACAACAAAGCAGAACCTGGCGGAAATACTAGCAGAAGGGCGGAAGTGACGACATAGCGTAGGCGCAGATTGAAGGCCAGAACGCTGGCAATGATCCAACTAATGAGTGAATACCTGGCTACACCTGAGCGATGAGGGACAGACGGCGGCTCCTACAGCATGGTGGTACGGTATGCAGCATAGTGCCATATGAGTAAGGACTAGATGATGTTTAAATGTGTGTAATACTTTAGGAAGCATACAGGGGGTTAAGGGGAAGGGCCAAGTCGCAACCAATGCGAGGCCATAGGGAGGTATATAAATGTTCACTATGTGATTTTTGTACTGTGAGCTTGATAAAGACCATTTGGTTGAAACGTTGCTGCACTAGGTGTAATAAAAAGAAATTTACTTTATCCATTTGGAGTGCCGTGGCTTTCTCCACTATAGCAGCAATCACTTCCACCAAATTTTTCCTGATATGCACAATGTTCAAGAGAAATTTTTGACCATTACTCCCCGTTAATGTGTTTCAATTTATCAATGTTCTTTGGGGAGCCTCTCAACATAGTCATGTGGATATTTGATTATAATCTAACTAATTATATGCAATCATTAACTACAAAAAAGTACCTTAGATGTATTCACTTACTGGTGTGACAGATGGTTACCTCATAATATACACACAAAGATGCCACATGCTAATGAACTGATTTGAGTCCAGGTAGATGTCATTGAGTCCAGCGTTTATTTTATTTAGAGATATAGCCACTCCCCTGCCCACCTGCTGCTGCTTCATATGGAAAATAACTGTCAACCTGCAGCAGGTAGACGGGGAGAGTCAGGAGCTCATAAATATTCAGGACTCATCATTAATAGCTGGAGCTTTTCAATGCAAGATGTTGGCAGATTGACTGGGTCAATTAAAGAAAGTGACCCAGCATTTTGCTAAGAGAATCAGTCACTTATTTATGTTGCCCTTAGTTAGGACACCATAAAACTGGTGACATGTTCCCTTTAAGGTCAGGATTTAGTTATTTCAAAACACAAATCCTTTGAACCATTCTGTTGGGGTCATAGACTGATGATAGTCCCTCTACCATGCTCTACAGGTCTGATGAGGCCTTGATGTTGATGTGCAATGTTCTCTTTCCTCCAAACCTAGCATAGGCCCTAGGCCACCAAGATGTTTCACAGTACTCTGGGGAAATGGGAAAACTGAACCTTTTAGCATAAATACACAATGATATGTTTGGAGAAAAAAAGAAGACTGCACACCAGCATCAAAATCTCCTCTCAACTGTGAGGCATGGTGGATGGGGCATCATGGTTTGGGGCTACTTTGCTGTCTCATAACCTGAATGCCTTAAAATCATTCAGGGTACAATCAAATATATGGGGTAACAACACAAGTTACAAGAGAATATACTGGACACAATCCATGAACTAGGTGAAGGATCAGTCATCAATATTTGAACTGTGGGGGTTCGACTCTGGTTGACTGCCGATCAGCTGTTTGAAGAGTAGACAGCATTCATATGAGCACTGCTTCCTCTTCTACATTACACTGTGGAGCAGATTTATCAAAACTGGTGTAAAGGAAAACTGGTTTAGTTGTCCATAGCAACCAATCAGATTGCACCTTTCATTTTTCAGAGCTCCTTTGGAAAATGAAAAGTGGAATCTGATTGGTTGGTATGGGCAACTAAGCCAATTTTTCACCAGTTTGATAAATCTCCCCCTATGTGTCATCTAGCTTACGGCAGCAGCACAATGTAATTATAAGTGCTTGTCCTATTCTAGTGAATGGAACAAACACTTGTAATTACCCTGGGCCACCAAGACTTCTGAGAAGACGCTGTCACCAATTTACCTGTCTGGGATCCAGCACTGCAGTCTGGGGCTGCGCTGCGGCCGTTCTATGTCAGATACAATCCCAGCCCGATTCAGACCAATTTCTGTACAACCATGTTTTTGTGTTTTCTAATCTATGTGTGTGTTTGTCTTGCACACACACATAGTCGACCAGTTGCGCACTTGCTGATTAGGGCTTGCACTGCAAGTAGGCAGGGATCACGGGCTTGGTTCCAGTCAGGGCTCACTGTCTGTGTGTTTTTCCCTGCCTACCGTGCTTACATTATAACGGGCCATACATTTTTCCCTGGTGAATTAGTGTTATGGATGCCATGTCAGCACTAGCCACCCAGATGAAGGGTATTGTTTAGCTAGTCCAGGACTTGACAGACAGGGCACAGCAGCAGGAGTCCTGTCTCTCTCTTGGTCTGGCTTCTTCACCTGTAGAGTCTAAAGTACAGTTCCCTGACTGGTTCTCTGGAGACCGTAATTTTTTTTACTACCTTTAGGGACAGCTGTAAATTGTACTTTCGTCTTAGGCCTCATTTGTCAGGGACGGAAGCCCAGAGGGTGCGGATCATTATGTCCCTTCTTGAGGGAGACCCGCAGGAGTGGGCATTTTCCCTGTTGCCCAACTCCCCTAAACTGTTTTCTGTCGATAGTTTTTTCTACTCATTAGGTATCCTATATGATGACCCAGATAGGGCTGCTTATGCAGGTCAGGGCAAGCAACAGGTGGAGGAGTACTGTGCTAATTTTCGTAAATGGTACACTGCCTCAGGTTGGAACTACCCAGCTCTTAGGTCACAATTTAAGCTAGGCCTCTCTGACATGCTAAAAGATCTGCTGATTAGCCATCTGGTCCCGGGTTCCCTTGTCAAGGCTATGCCTCTGGATATTCGACTTGACAGGCTTAATAGTGAACGTAAGTGAGAGATATCTGTCTGTGTTCATCCCTCTTCTCTTTCCTCTGTCCAAAAACTTTCTGTATCCAAGAAGGAGTCCGAGGAGCATATGCAGGTTGGTGCGACAACCTCTCAGCAGTAAAGGGAATATCACTGGAAGAATGGATTGTGCTTCTACTGCAGCAACCCTGCTCATCAACTACGGTCCTGCCCTGTGAGACCAAAGGCAGAATATTTCAGCATCTGAGTGATGATTGGGGAGGTCACTCAGACACTAAAATATGATAGAGTACTCCTGCGTATGCAATTATTCTCAAAGGGAGGGTCTGTTTCTGGCCTCGCTTTTGTTCATTTAGGGGCCACAGAAATTTTTTATTTTGCCTCTGCTTGTCACGGCCACGGTTATGGTCGTGACTCCTTGGGAGCCGCATACAGTTGCCCGCGGCTGTGGTTGTTGTTTCAACCGCAGCTGAGGCATATTGTAGTTGGCCTCAGTGCGGTTGCCGCGGACAACAGCTATGTGTGCGGTTCCCGGGGAGTTGTGTGCGTGTGTGGATGCACTTTGTTTGTATGTCTGGTGTGCACTTGTTGTTGTTTGGTGCGCACGGACATCGTCCTTTCACTGTGGCTGCCCGTGGCAACGTTTGGTATTATGTACATGTGGTGGCAGTGTCTCGGCCTTCGGGCTGTCTCCCAGGACGGCTGCCACCCATGTCGTTGCCAGTGGCAACAGCCACAGGGTGATCAGGTTGGTCACTTCCTCTGTATGTGTGTTTTCCCTTCTGTGTGCTGGAAGGGTTAACTTCCTTCCCAGTGTGTGTGTTGTGTCACTGGGTGTGGTTGACCGGTGGGTGTGGCCACTTTGCCCTATAAAGCCTGTGTCTGCAGCACAGCTCAGTAGGTTGCTTTCAGTCATGCTTGGCTGAAGCAGCCTCCTGTGGATTCCATCCTTCTTGTAAAGGCCACCCTTCCGGTCATAAGTTTCAAACCTCTGTTAGTAAATTCTATGTTTCACGGTGTTATCTAGGTGTGTGTGGGGTTTTCTTGTTAGTGCAGCTTGTGGTCCTGGGTTCCTGTGGGATGTCTGGTGTGTGCTGTGTTCGTTGGTGTCTGAACTGCAGCACCTGCACATGGGATCCAGGGTTTGTTGTCTGTGGCAGGTGAGTGCTGTGTTGGTCCCATTTGCCTGTCACTGCCATAAGTCTGTTATTGTATTCCCCTGTGTTGCTTGGCCGTTGAGACTCCTGCTCCCCCGTGCCTAGGAGGAGCAGGTCGTCTCACTGTGTCCCCAGAACAGGGTCGACTTGAGGGCTCGTAGGGACTTTTAGGTTCCGGCGTATGAGCCCTCCTACCATCAAGGTCGGCTCATACTGACAGGAGACAGGGTCAGCGTTAGGGACGCAATAGGAGGTGACCCGCTCCCTAATTCTGTGGTCCTGGCCAAGTGGTAACCCTACCATCTCCTGGCACCGCACGGCTGGGGGTTTCCCCCACCACCAGCCGTGACACTGCTTTGGGTCTTGTGGTCTGTTAGTTACCTAAACCGATTCTGGTGTCTGGGGTGGATACCTATCCATTAGCAGAGGGGTTTATTGAATTGAAAACTACTGATTTAGTTATGATGTTGGGGTCAATTCACTCTAAAAAATGATCACTATATGTTATGTATAATTTGTCTGTTGATGTTATTTTGGATTTAACCTGGTTAAGAAACCATTCCCTAAATTTTGATTGGAGTTCTGGGAAACTAATTGAGTGGGGTCCTCAGTGCTCCAATCACTGCTTGTCTGTTCAGCTCTCTGGCTTGGATCTAGAAGAGGGTTCTATCCCTGGGTTAATCAGGAACTTCTAGGATGTGTTCTCCAAGGAAGCTTCTGAAGCTTTGCCTCCTCATTGAGGATACGATTATGACATTGAACTGGTCCCCAGTGCTAAACTTTGTGCTCTTGTATAGATTAGGGCTCATGCACACGACCATATTGAGCTCCACAAAACATGGATCAGCAAATAAAGCAGGTGACATCCGTGTGACGTCCATGTTGCCATTTTTTTCCAGATCCATAGTAACAATGCCTGTTTTTGTCTGCAAAATTGACAAGAATAGGACATGTTCGATTTTTTTTTTTTGCAGAACAGACATGCGCACATACGGACACGGAATGCATATGGAGTAATTTCCATTTTTTTTCAAGCCTCATTGAAATGAATGGTTCCACATACAGACCTGTAAAAAAACGGAATGGAAATTGAAGAAAAAAATGTTTGTGTGCATGAGCCCTTATAGGGAGCTTAATAAAATCCCCATCAGGAATCAGCACCCCTTCCTCTTATTCCTGATCTATTTAATGATATTGTTGGAGCTCAATGGTTCTCCAAGATCAACCTGAGGGGAGCCTACAATCTGATTAGAATCAGGAAGGGGGGGGGGGCGAATGGAAAACCGCATTCAACACCCTGAAGGGCACTTTGAATACCTGATGATGCCCTTTGGGCTGTGTAATGCCCCACCCGTTTTTCAGAACACAGTCAACTACGTATTTCAGGAGTTCTTAGGTCATTTTTTTTTTAGGTATATCTAGATAATATATTGGTATTTCCCCATGCTTGGTTGTCTCACGTACTGCATATAAGGAAGGTCCTTCAGAAGCTAAGGGACTATAATCTGCTTGCGAAATTGAGCAAGTGTGAATTTGGGATAAGAGAGGTCTACATCCTGGGTTATCTCATCTCACCTCAAAAAATTTGCATGTATTCTGCTAAGGTGTATGCCATTGTCAATTGGGCTGGGCCTACTGTATCTCCCTCAAGGCTCTTCATCAGTTTCTTGGCTTTGCCAATTATTATTTAAAATTTATAAGGCCCCTGTGCTTATCGAGCCTGATGTGAAAGAACCTTTTATTGTTGAGGTGGACACCTCTGAGATAGGTATTGGTGCAGTGCTATCTAAGGGGCTGTCCTCCCTAACTAATCTGAAGTCTTGCATGTTTTTTCCTGAAAATTCTCCGTTGCTGAGAGAAATTATGATATCGGCAACCGTAAATTGTTGGCTATAAAGTGCTGCCACTTCTTAGAGGTGGTTCAGCACCAGGTCACTGTGCTGATGGACCATAACATTTTGACTTATTTGGATACGGTCAAACACTTGAATCCCAGGCAAGCACGGTGGGCACTGTTCTTTATGCTATTTAATTTTGAAGTTATTTTTCGTCCTGGGACTGCTAATGTGAAGGCCTTTTCATGTAGTTTTGATGTTAAAGATTTAATTGACACTGAGCCTGCTAACATTCTGTCTCCTGGTGTTGTGGCTGCCATCAATTATCCTGATCTTGCCACTGAGATAAGAGGTTGTCAGGATGTGGCTCCCAGTGATCTTCCTTCTGGCAAATTGTTTATGCCTCCAAACTTGAGCCTTGTGAGTGTTAGAAGAATCTCATTGTTCTGTTCTGGCAGGTCATCTAGGTACTATATTGTGAGGACTAAACATCGGGTCTCCCAAGCCTCCTCGTGGCCTACATGGTTTGGCCTGAAGGTTTGCTTTGTCCCTTGCCCATTCCACAGAGATCCTGGACAGTCATCTGGGTTGTTATTAATACATTCTCAAAAAAAAGATTATTTCTAGTTCTAAGGAACTGGTTACTCAACAACATCCTTAGATTGCATGTAATCCCCGAGTCCATTGTCTCAAATATATGTGTACAGTTTTTACTTGAATTTCTGGAGAGAGTTCAGTAATAAACTGGGGATCAAACTCTCATCCAAATGCCACCCATAGACAAATGGACAAACTGCAAAAGTCAACCAGGTACTAGAACAGTTCTTAAGGTGCTTTGTTTTGGACTGCCAAAATGAGAAGGTTTTTTCCTCTAGCAGAGTTTGCTATCAAACCGGTCAGCACCTCTAGGTCTATCCTTTCTATTCTACTTATGGTTTTAATCCCTGGTTTTCTTCTGTACTTTGGTCCAGCTGTGTAAATCCTGCTGTGGATGCTATCGTTGAAGATCTGTGCACAGTTTGGGCCCAGGCTTACAAGAGCCTGGTAAAAGCCCAAAGTATCCAATGTGAACATTCTAATAGGAAGTGGTCCAAACTTTCGTGTTGGTTGATTTGGTTTGGCTTTCTACTAAAAATGTCCTTGCTTGCCTTTGACCTCTCTCTGACTCGTTATTTGGTACTGTGACTCCTGCCTGGTTCTGACTTCGGCTTGACTATTCTGACTACCCTTTGTTTTCCGATTTGGTACTGTATTATCCGGCTGGTTCAGACCCATTCCTGTACCACCACGTTTTTATGTTTTCTCATCTTTGTCTGCGTTTGTCTTGCATTTAGCAGTACAAGGAACGTCGACCAGTTGCAGACTTGCCACTTAGGGCTTTCACTGCAAGTAGACAGGAATAGTGGGCTTGGTTCAAGTCAGGGTTCATTGTTTGTGTGTTTTTCACTGCCTACCATGCTCAGACATGCAGTGTAATCTTAAAGAGGAAGTAGTGCTCGCATGAGCAATGTCTCCTCTTCAAACAGCTGATCAGCAGGGGTGCCAGAAGTCATATCCCCACAGACCAGATAGTGTTGACCTATCATCAGTATGTACTGGCTGCGCAACCCCTTAAATTAGATAAAAACTGTGCTACAATTATAGTGTTGGGTGGGTAAAAATATGTCAAAGCCTTTTAAATAGACCATTGAATTTTAACCATGGTGGTAACAAGCATGACAAAGGTTTTTATGTAACTGAATTGGTACTTAATTAAAATAATTTTGCAGTGCAGTAAAACTGCTAATCGAATTTAATTAATGCTACAATTCAAGGAATCCTTTATGCCATGAAGGCCTGAAACTTTTTGTTGGTTACGTCAGTGCCCCAACATCAAGACAAGACCAAGGTGAAGAGGTAAATCACCTTTGCCAATTGAATATGGTTTCTTTCATGCCATCACTTAACTCCTTGTGTCCACCGGTGCCCTCTATTCAATATTTTGTTTAAAATTCTTCAAAAGAACAGTATAAACAGAATTATTTATGCTCATCAAAATGTTGCTTCATTACCCATGCAGCGATGTTTGCTTGTATTCTGAGCTCCTTCTACCACCCACCGGCAGACGTTAAACAGCTGCTAAAAGCTAGCTTTAGTCTTTCCTGTTTGAAATTAGCACACTTGAGCTTTGAAAAAACTTTGTTTCCAATTTACATATGCATAGAGACTGATATTTAGAATCACCATATGATATGTCCCTCAAGAGCTTTTCTTATTGCCTACATCCTCGGGTCTTAGCCCAGAGACTGTAAATCTAGCAGGTGATTAATTCTATACCCTTGAGAAAGTAGCAATTAGCACTAGATACCAGTTAAAAAAAATGCCATTTCCTTGCCTGTTTATAATCCGCTTGTATTGTCTGTGAACTCAGAGCTAACTCTGCGAAAATGAATATGGCAATAGAGCTGTAGAATACAACCAATATAAAATCAATATGCATATAGATGAAAATAATACATTTATAATAAATGAAAGATGTTGCTGTATTCATATTTTATGTTTTAATAATTATTTTATTTTATTATATAAAATGTAGCATATTTAAAATTTTATTACAGTATATAAAATTTTTATGTTAAATTATTATTAGTATTATAGTAATAATAACAATTTGTTTATGTTTATTAATTTTATCACTTCATTAAATGCTCTAAAAATATATAATAATTGACAAGACCTTTCTGATAATAGTCAAAAGCAGGAGCAAGCATGAAAAATTGTGCTTCATATTTAATGTTGCCAAACAGCAATCAGTTTTCTTCAACAGGACTTTGTAGGGTTTACCTGTTCGCTGCCCATTCTTATCTCCGATAGCTGAAATTACTGTACTTCCAGATGTTTTAATGCATTATAGAGGTCTGTGGAGGGAGATACTGGGAGAGGAAAGATAAGGTTTTATTTCTTTGTAGTGGTCACAACGCTGAGATCAAAAAACTACAAACTGCAGTGCTTAGCGACGAACAATATTTTAAACCTAACACTCATTTTCAAGTGCTGTGAAAAATGTTCCTAAGCTCTCGCCTTGCTTATGTCCGGTAAACTCTTTTACCAGGAGCTTTTTTTTTTTTAAAACCTCATAAATAACAAGAGCAAAATCAAATTAACAGCCGAAGAGATTTTATTATTCTGCAAATAATAAAAAGAGAGAAGAGATTACATAGCACTGAATGCCAAGCTGAAGAGAAATTCACACTGTATTATACAGAATAAAATAATCCTAAGCACCATGAATGAGATATTCTAACAGTGACAACATTACAAATAATAATAATAATAATAATAATAATAATATATTTGAATCTATGGAGAAAAGTTTTAAGGGGATTTCTCTTAAATAATTTTCTCTTATATTATTATTTCTTATATAATTGGGAAATTATAATTAGAAATGTACATCTCTAGATAAAATAAGTAAAATAAGGCCATTGTTTTTTTTCCAAAGCATAAGTTTTTTTTTTCAAATTTTTCAAATTGTTTCAATATTTTATATATGTTTATATTTCTTTACATGTTTGCTTACATTTATAAATATGTTTTATATTTTTTTTCAAAGAGAAGAAACATGAATTAGAAAATAAAAGGGAAGGAAATGCTGTTCCATTTTATCTGATGCCTGCAAGAGGAGTATTTTTCAGTCATTAAGCAGCCTTTGTATAATAAATCTTCAGATTACAGTACTTTATACTAATTACATCATCAGATTTTAATACTGCGAAAATCAGATGCACTTGTACACAGATAAAACCAACTCCTAATTATTGTTGTACTTTCTTTTTGCTTGTGACATCTCTGTGATAGATCATTATTTCTTCAGCAATTTGTTCGCATTTATATGGAATATAATTGGATCTGATTAATTATTATGATTAATGGCTGCAGAATTTCCCTCCAAAGCTATTAATATTGGTGGTATAAAATAAAAGGCATGGGTAAATTAATAGCGATGGATTCCTGTTGCTCATTCAGTTCTATATTGGGGCTACTCGTTTCCTGCTTATGTGCTGTAGAGAAGATGCATGAGATTTTTTCAATTTGTCTTTTGATTAATAGGCATTATTTTCCATTTCCATTATTGTCAAGAAGGCTTGGTGAGGCTACTCTAAAAATATACAATTTCTAAATGGGCCCCAAAAAAATTAAGCATATGCCTATGAAATATGATATACAAGTTGCTATTCTGTTTGTGGTATATTTAATGATAAATTTATTATGTGGCCGTCAAATGTTGGCATGAGTAAAAACATTATGGAACATGCATTATTAATATACATTTTTCTGCTGTCCAGCACAGAAAGTTGAAGATTCAGTGTGGAGACTTTTCTAGGCCTCATGCACTTTATAAATATTATACCAGTATACATCCTATGACTTCTATGGAAACCTACTGTACCTCCAAATACCATGTTTATTTTTTTTATGCACTTACATAGCGCTGACATATTCCGCAGCGCTTTACAGACATTAGCATCAAGCTGTCCCCAGTGGGGCTCACAATCTAAGGTCCCTATCAGGATGTCTTGGAGTGTGGGAGGAAACTGGAGGAAACCCACACAAACACAGGGAGAACATACAAACTCCATGCAGATGTTATCCTTGGTCGCATTCAAACCTAGGACTCCAGCGCTGCAAGGCACTGAGCCACCGTGCTGCCCATGTTCCAGCATGTTGTGGATTCCTAGCTGTAGCATTATGCATACACTCCACTGGAGAGGTAGTAGCATTTGCTCGTGGCCCTCTCTATTGATATTTTTGTAAATAACATAAAGAGCGGGGCTCTGTTTGCTTGGCTCTTCCTGTAACTCCCCTAGATCTTGAAGGGGTTGTCTCACCTTAACAAATGGCATTTATCATGTAGAGAAAATTAATGCAAGACACTTACTAATGTATTGTGATTGTCCATATTGCCTCCTTGGCTGTCTGGATTAATTTTTTTTATCACATTATACACGGCTCGTTTCCAGGGGTTATGACCACCCTCCAATCCAGGTGCGGTGGACGTGCTTGCACACTATAGGAAATGGTCGAGACAACGGGAGGGCACGTAGGCTAGCACTTTTTCTTATAGCGTGCAAGCACGACCACCGCTGCTGGATTGCAGGGTTGTCGTAGCCCCTGGATGCAACCAGTGCATAATGCGATAGAAAATTATTCAAGCCAGCAAAGGAGACAATATGTACAATCACAATACATTAGGAAGTTCCTAACTTTGTCTAAATCAAGTGAAACAACCCCTTTGAAGGAAACCCATCTCCATGAAAATGTTACATAATCTGCAGGCAGCATGTTATAGAGCAGGAGATGGAGAACAAATTGATATGTAGTTTTGTTGGGAAAAAATCTGTATAACTTGTATTTCATTCATTTAAATTCCTGCTCATTCAGGGCTTTGAAGGCCAGGAGGCGGTCCTATCAGTGATTGACAGCTCTCTCTGTATACACAGTCATAGAGGACAGGCTGTCAATCACTGATAGGACCGCCTCCTGGACTTCGAAGGCCAGAATTTAAATGTATAAAATACAAGTTATTACACAATATGATAGGCTGCGTTTCATGGGCAGAGCCTCACTCAAGCACATTTATATCTGCATTTACCTGTATGGAGACTGCCACAGCTCAGAATCGGCAAGGAACAAGATATCTAGAGATGCAGTGGAACCACACAGAAGTTGGAGGATGAGTAGTACTATAATATTCATGTGTGCATAAGGCCTAAAAGTAGATGGAAATCAGCTTTTACTACATTTCCAGCATCAATTTTATTCAGCCCAAACAAATGTGGGGTGATGATTGACTGTACTCCTGTACATCCAAACTCGGAATGATTTGTTGAATGTTCTCCAAATTCGTCTTTCTAAACAAAAAAACATATAGTTAGAAATTGTACAGATAATATTTTTCTTCTACTTGGAATAAACAAGTGTGCTTATTATTCTTCCACGTTATAATAATGCTTCAGTTGCAACAATGATATCCAATGGTCCAATGGGACTGAGTTCTCCCATCAAAAATATTCTACATTTTACAAACCACCACCTGAATCTGAGTATTTTTGTAAATGCAATAATTAAACATATATCAAGGGGAGATATATCAAGACTGGTTCATCCATACTTAATCTCCATACACTGGTGTGAGATGCGCCTAATTTTTTAAGAGACGGATGTCTCTTAACAAATCAGATGCATCTTTGATCTGCTAAAACCTACAGGCTGGCGTAGACTTCAGCTATAACGTCCACCACTTTCTGGCGAAAGCTATAGCAAATGTAGCGAGTGGCACGAAGCCACACCCTCTTCCGCTAAGCCTCACCCCTTTTCTTCGCATTTCCGAAAAGTGCTGAGAAGCTCAAAAAGTCATAAATTATAGTGTACACACGGTGCACCATAATCTGTGACTTTTTTACACCACAACAGTGGCGTAAAGAGCTTAATAAATGTCCCATAGTATAGCCACTAAGTTATTCAATAAAATGTATCTGTATAGCGCCACCTGCTGTTTGTTCTTCTGCTTACTTATATATCCACTTCTCTGCAGTGGTTGCACATGCTTCTTCAACTGTTAACAGCCATATATAGTGTTTTGCAGCTGGACTCATTTCAGACCAGCAGGTTCACTGCATAAAACACACTCCATGTGGCCGTGTGATTTCCAATAGTGAACTATGCCCCTGTAATAGGGCCACATGCCATTATAATGATTTATAATAAGGGTGTTTAATGATTTGTTCTGACCACATAATGTGAGTACAATTGACATGTACTATATAATGGAAAGGGATTGACATGTTATATATAATGGTTTTATTCTCATTTTTTTTCACATTAATAATGGCACAACCCCTTTAAGTCCAATTCAAAAATTCTCTATTTGCTTGAGGCCAAAAACGCATCTTATAAATTTAGGAACATCTTCAAACAATGTCAAATCTTACCAATGTATCATCATTCCATATATCATGTAGAGTCAGACTATAATGAAAATAATGATGGACTAAATAAACCAGAAGAGCAATATCATACTGGCCTCTGGTTTCAGTTTTTTTAGGAATTAAAGACAAAGAGGGAGAGTTAGCATTTGCCATGTTTTTGTGTCAGTTTTAAGTCAGTTTTTGGCTTATGCAGATGCCCTTAATTTATGAAATGACACATAGTAATAATGGATTTGACTCAAGTGAGATGTGGTTTATTCACTGTCAGTGAAAGTACCCCAGGGGGCTGTCTGGCGTGGATTTGGGAAATTTTTGTAACTTTTATGAATGTCGCACGAGATAAATGAAAGTTAAAAGTGATCTAATCTGAAAACTTGGCCATAATCCCAGTTTACTTTTGAAAGTGGAGTGGGGTGTTGCAGGAGGCCAAAAGTCACAACATTGTGTGCAAAAAGTTGCATGTGCTAGCACGTGTAACATTTAAGCGCCACAAAACGTGTGAAGCTTATTTGATAAATGTCCTCCATAATGGAATTTAAATTCTTGATTTCTGGCACAATAAATAAGTTCAAAATCTCGATAAGAAAGAGGTCAACATTCACATTTTTTAATCATCCGCAAAACACAGATACCGTCCGTGTACATTATTTTGCGGAACGGAATAGCCAGCCCCTAATAGAACTGTCCTACCCTTGTCCATAATACAGACAATACTAGGACATGTTCTATTTTTTTGTGGAACAGCCATGCGGACATGGAATGCACATGGAGTCATTTCAGTTTTTTTGCAGCCCCATTAAACTGAATGGTTCCAACATTTTTTGGTTTCCACCTATACAAGAACATGTACCTTATGGGCCTGAAATTTGCTACTGAAAAATTAAAAATTTATATTTTAGTGGAACATATAACACTGATTTCTAGAATTTTGTCCTCTGACCACTGACCTAGAAAGTGAATAGGTCTTACTTCTGGCTTCTGGTGGAAAGCAAGATGCATGGGTAAACTTTCTCTTCATTGAAATGAATGGGAAATATGGAAAGTGCTAAGTGAAAGCATTCAGTGGCCAGGACTAAAATCTGAGATAAGATGGGAGATCAAATTTGAGTAAAGGAAGTGGCCAAGATTTAAAAATGTAAATACCTACAGTAATGTAAATGCTATATAATAAAAATAAAATTGTTTCTCACTACACCGACGATGCTCTGGTGGTCCCTACCAGTCTTAGCACTGACATGACTTACATTCATGTAAGTGACAGTAGTATGAATGACCAGTAATTGGCTGCAGTGGTCAAGTGGGTGTACGGTACATCATAGCTGCAAGAAAATAAACAAGAATTGATGGGGAACACAGGACCAATGGCACTGGATTGGTGGGGATTTCTGGGATTTAAATGTTTTTAACAGATTTTCTCATGTACTTGCTTACCTCATGTACATCTTTTTTTCCAACTTGGACTCTCCTGACCTATTTTCGCCATGTAAACCACTAACTCTCGTTTGTTTCCATCCTGTATGTAGCACTTCCTGTTTCTGTATCCAACCAAACCCATGATGCACTTCTCCTTCCTCTGCCACAGCTCCAGCACCGCCCCTAACAACACCCAGCTAGTTTATAGCTCCTCCCACCCAGCTAGTTACATAGACACTCCCCTATCACTTCCCTGCCCATAGACATAACATCACAGGAAATATGAAAGAGATGCATGGACATGGTCATGTGACCACAGCCCAGAACGGGAAAAGGGAAAAGAAATACATTACAAAATTACAGCAACCTTCATAAGTGATTATTTTAAAGAATGTTGTTAAGGACTCATACACACAAGTATAATAAGTCTAAGCAACTGCTATATATCGCTGATTCCTACTGAACACACATTTTATTTTATTCTTTTGTCTTACAGAATATGACAAAAATTGGGGTTTAATCCATTGGAGGCTGTATTATGGCAGTACAAGGTTTATCTATCACCCCATAGTACGGTATGTAGCCACAGGGATTCCATGTGCCACCATATAGCCTCCAGGGCATAGCTCTGTCTTATACTTGTCAGTGTTTGGTCAGTGTTTGAACAGTGATTTCCATCAGGGATCGTGGGACAAAACCCGTAGTGGAGACTACACAGAGATAAGGTATAAGGTAAATATTTGCACCGGTTCTGTGCTTATGACCTGCTCCTAGTCTTGGCTCACAATTACTGATGGAAATCACTGAACAAACACTGATGGTGTGAAAGCATGAATACTTTTAATTATTTTTCATAAAATTCTGAAAAACTAGAAAAATATTAAATAAAGTTATAAGTGAAAAACACATATGATATACATAGAGAGTAATTACTCTATTTAATTTCTTTACCTTAAGACCCAAATTTTACATTTACCATAAAATCTATTCCATAATCTAACCCGCAGATACCAGTTAATAGTTTTTTGTTATCCATTTATATTTTCCTCCTCCCTTGCACTTAATAGATAAACCGCTTACCCCCGACCGTCCAATTTGATAAAGCTTTGTCCTGTTTAGTAAAACAAGGAAGGGTTTAGTGGCTGACAAACTGTCCACGACGAGTCTCCACAGCTAAATGCCAGGAAATGAAATCCATTATATTTCTGACCTAAGAAAAGTAAAATATAGACCTTATTTTTTATCCTAATGTAAGATAAGGAAACCTTCGAAAAAACACCACGGTGTGTTTAATTACTCTCCCTGAAAAGCTCGGCAGCACTCTCTGGGGCTTGTACAACTAAAGATGATTAGAGTTCAGTAAGTGGCTCCATTTATTTTCCTCCAATTTAAGTGTTGGATAATGTATTGCAGATCTTAAGTAAGAAAAAAAATTATATTCAGTCTTTGGTCTTCCCTGAACACGTATTACCAGCTAATCTGGTTGGCACTGAAAAATATTATCTGTTGGTAGCTGCCGGGGAATAAGAAGTATTAGCTGGAAATTGGCTTGTCAAATATTTTAGCATTAAATAGATGTTACTTTGTGTTTGTTTTCAGAATGCAATAAAATACCCGGCGTTCCTAATTACGCTAGGATAAGCTATGTATTATGGCGTCTCATTAAACCAGGCAGGTAGATTTTCTTAAGCAAAATAAAATAATTTATTTTTAAAATCTTAGTCACTGGACATATACAATATATTGTAATTGATGGTTGGGGATAAAATAAGATTCCATTGTATCTATTAAAGTGTTTTCCGAGACTGGGAAAAAATTAGGGTAGGTAAAATTACATAAAATAAAAAAAGAACTATTACTCAGTTGATAAAGCCCCCTCTGCTACAGTGCTACTATTTTGATGCTCCCTAATGATCGCTTTTACTCTGCTGCAGCGGTAACGTGCCTGAGTGACCACTGCTGCCAATCACTGGCCTCAGCACAAGACCGCAGAGACCAGTAATTGTCTTCAGTGGTCATGTGAGTAGACAGGCATTTCATCAGTGCAGCAAAGAAATTTGGTGCCAGTGTTAGAGTGGGTTAACATCACGTTTTATGCCTCCATTTGACGTGTACTTTAGTAAAAAAAAAAGGGATACAAAAAGGCAGCACACCATGTTCTTGTATCCTGCACAGTCCGGTAAAAAAAAGTATACTTTTTTTTATAACAGAACTTTATGGTGAATGGATGCCACTGTATGGAAAAATCACTGAGTAAAGTGGCCTAAATGGGAGGAAATGCTCAACCCCAAACACTGTAGCGCATTTATAATCTGGGGAGCAATTCCTCCACAAGTGATCCGCTGCTAACGGCAATCCCCAGCAAAAATGCATACAATGGAGGATGCCGGCAGCAGACTACACAAGATGAAATAATGTGTGGATGAAAACATAAGAATACATAAAACACTGAAAAAAGGTGCACCACAATAATATGCGACTGATCATACTGGCTAGACCATCACGCTGATGTTAAAAGCTGAGACTTTAGCCAATGTATTCCAGTCAGGAACATATCGGAGCCCTGCGCACCCCGTCAAGGTGTCTCAGTATGGCGGGGGTCCTACCGGTAAACTACCTATCGTGTGTGAACACAGTCTGATAGGTGCTAAGGCCAAACTCCTACATACCTCCATAGTAAGATCAATAATGCAATGGGAGGGAAGAGGAGGAGGCTGCGAGCCCCACCTATAACCCCACCTATACCCCCCCCCCCCCCGTCAGCGAACAAATGCAAGCTGCCATCTTTAGTAAGGTAGACTCACCTGTCCGGCGATGCACAGGTAAGCAGGTCCTGAAAGAAGAAGAAAGAAGATGATGTCGGCTGCGCGAACAAGTGGATGAGGTGAGTTCATTTATTTTTTTAGCTCCTCAAGGCACATTTTAGTAAGCATTCTGTATTCGGTGCAGCACATTCCGGCCCCTTTAAAAATGAATGGGTCTGCACCCATTTTGCGGACGTGTAAATGGAAAATATATCCCTCAAAATAAAAAAAATATATTAAATTTGTAAAGTTAACCAAAAAGCATAGATGTGGTAGGCAATAACAAGTGCTCGGCGGCACTAAATCAGGTGCTGGGCGGCACCAAATCAGAAACCATATCTCCTACCACAATCCGGAGGGTTCTAGTGCACAAAGATGAATCAAGGAGGAAAAGCAAAAAAAACATCCATCCCTGGGCTAGATGATGATGTGGTATTGAAGGACAGGTTGGGCAAAGAACTGTCCCTAATATTGCCCTACAGGGGGTGCTATTCTGGCCCTGATAGCCTAACCACAGACCACCCGCCCTGATAAGAGCTATCTTGTCCGGAACCTTACCCTATATAAAAATGACCCTAGTAAGCCCCTAGTTCCTAAGCCCCTGACTTCCAGGTGATTACTATATAGATCTATGTGTTTTTCACTCATTATAAAAGTATATTATAAGTATATTGCACCCCTCTGTGTATCACACCTATCAATAGAACACCTATACTAGTCCTTGAAATGACTTTTGTGGCCCTATTAGCTAGTGTTTGGTGTCCCTAACAGCCTGTCCCTGCTCCACACAGCAACCTCTCCCTACACTGGCAAAACACTGAATGTAAAATGGCGGTCAGATCAGGTTTATTTATAAGGTAGGGGGTATGTCCATGTGCTGAAATTTCTCAATTTGCTGTCCTGTACCACCTGATGGATGTGTCATGGGACAAAGTTCTTCACAATGTAAAAGAATATGGCGGGCGCGAATTTCTCCATATGTTTGGTGAATCGCGAACACGCAAAGTTCACCGCGAAACGACCGCCAGGCGAACCGCAAAGCCATCTCTACTGGTAAACACCGTAAAAAAAAATATCATAAAAACTGTGCTAGAAAAGCCATTTTTTGTCACCTAAGATCACAAAAAGTGTAATGCCAAGTGATCAAAAAGTCATATGCACCCCAAAATAATACCAATCAAATAGTCATCTCATCCCGCAAAAAATTAGACCCTACCTAAGACAATGGCCCAAAAAATAAGAAAACTATGGCTCTCACAATATGGAGAAACTAAAACATTTTATTTTTGTTTCAAAAATGCTGTTATTGTGCAAAACTTAAATAAACAAAAAAAGTTGACATCTTAGGTATTTCAGCATCCATAACAACCTGCTCTATAAACCCCTCAGATGAACACCGTAAAAAAATAAATAAAAATTAACTGTGTAAAAAAGCAATTTTTTGTCACCTTACATCACAAAAAGTGTAATACCAAGCAATCAAAAAGTCATACGCACCCCAAAATTGTACTAATAAAACGGTCATCTGATCCCACAAAAAAATGAGATCCTACCTACCAATCTCCCCAAAAAAAACAAAAAAAAACGCTATGGCTCACAGAATATGGAGACATTAAAACATGAATTTTTTTTGTTTAAACAATAAATAAAAATGGTGTCAAAAAGCCATTTTTGGACACCAAGAATTATAACTAGAGGGTATTATGCAGAGCTTTACTTCTATTGGGGGCTATGAGGAACATGATTACTAGTATGGGCACTATAGGGGCATTATTACTACTAAGTGTGCTCTGACAGATAATTATTTCTACTGGTGGGATTATAGGGAGCACTGTTACTTTGGGGGGCACCCTGGCATAGTATCAGCTTAGCACAATTATTAGAGCACTGTGTGCCAATAATTGTTGAAGGGGGCACTATCTGTGTGGTAGTAGTATTTCCAGGGGGACTGTTTCTGCAGTATAGTATTGTGGGTGGCAGAAAAGGGTGTTCAGAAGATGTAAAGATGATGGAAATGTGGGAAACTAATGTCTGTTTGTCAATCTCTGCAGAGACGGGAGATGGCTAAAAAATCATCATGGCGGTCTGGTCTGAATGGAGAAGATAAAGAAAGAGAACGTCTACAACAAAGGTGACATCACGGGATGTAAGAGGTATGGGGCGCTATGTAGGAGAGGAGATGCTCCGGCTCCTCCCCGTGACATTTCCAGAAGGAGGATTCAGAGCTGGGTGAGGAAGGCCAAAGGGGTCAGCAGGCCACGGGCGGGTGGCAGATGGTGGGGGGAAACCACAAGCCTTGAGCAGGATCTGGGGAGGGAGGAGAGTGGAGGAGCTTCATGGCTGTAGTCTGTTGTTTATTCTATAATGTGAAGCAGGCAGTGCAGCCAGGACAGGTCCTCCACTCTCCGTATGATGTGTAGAGACAGGCCTCAACAATAGAATTTCAGCTGTACAGTGTTTGTTGGGAGTGGCCTATTATATGTAGGAGTCGCTTTTAATAATGGGCGAGGCTAAAAAATCCATTCCTACAGGGCTTTTAGAAATGGCCAGGCTAAAGAATCGGCGCAGCACGCTATGCGTGCACATTTTTAAGTATAAACGAGGCTTTGAAATAATGGGCGGGCAAAAAATTTGGCGCAGCGCGATACATGTGCCACATTAGGGGGCAGTAAATGCAATGTGTTCCTGTATAAAAGAAAATTAAAGTCTGCAAAATAAAAATGGGCCACTTGACTGGATTTGACCCCTAGGACTAAGGTTGGCAGCCCTCCCCTGCTAATGAGCAGCAGCACTTGTATGCAGTCTCCATTACCATGGTCCCACATTTTCACAGTCTGTCCTGTCCGTCCTCTCTGTACTTCATGTCTCCTCATGAACTGCATTCCTACAGAGATTCAGCTGAATATTTTATCATCTGTATTCAAGATCATAAACCCTGACAAGTAGAGCAGAGAGGAGGATGAGGCAGCTCTTTAACTTGACCTCCTACGTGATTAGGACAGGATTTGTGTGTACTAATAGGACAGTGGCCATTTCATTTTTCCTAATGATTGCTCCCCAGACAAAACGAGCCATCATAATTAATGAAAGGTAATTATTTACAATAAAGACATTTTTTTGTAATTTCAATTTTATTAATTCCGGGAGAACCCCTTTAAGTTTCCCAATAAAACATTTTTTTATTCTGGATATACTATACATTCTACAATAAAGAAGAATCATTTGATGTACAATTCATTTGTACCAGTGTTCTTTGTGCCAAAGTCGGGATTATCCACTTTCATTATATTTCCTTGAGGGATTGGGCCTCTCTTCATCAAGGACATACTCCTGTGGCAGTATACAGGAATCCGGATTGTTATTACTAGAGATGAGCACATTTTTTGGGGAAAAATTTGGTTCGATCCGAATATATTTGCGGCAAATTACGTTAAAAAACTGCTATTTCCTGGCTGCTGAGAGCCTTTATAGTGGTGTAGAACACTGTGCCTTGCAGTAACACGCATAGAAAGTCTGATTTGGTAGTGAAATAATACTGTCAGTCTGTATGATATGCAGATGACAGGCGTCGCTCTTAGAATCACTGCACACTTCACTTATTTGGGCAGTTACGGGGCCAAAATTGACCAAATAACTCAACTATGAACTCAGCCTTCCTGTCACGGACGGTGTACAGGAAACAAGACAATGCAACATGCATATATGACTGTCACAGAGGGTGTACAGGAAACAAGACAATGCAACATGCATATACGACTCACTGGATCCAAAGCTAAGGAACCAAAAGGGAGACCCCTGCACAAGACCTGGCACTTTCCCTGGCTGCTCAGCCTATGCAAAAATCCCAAAGGTGGATAGTTGCATATCCACGTACCTCGACTATATAACACCTGAACACCCTACAATAGTGAGGGGACACGACCACCGGCTCCCGACACCAGACACGGAGGGAGTCAGGGTCACCTGGGATCCAGCAAACAGAAAATAACAGATAAATGTACAGCACTTAACTTAGTAGCAGACTTGGAAAAAGGATCAGCATGCACACACACTCCTGGAAGAAGTATAAGCCGCCCAGTAATGCATTATGGGGAGGAATTTAAAGGGATGCAATCAGTCCAACTACATGACAGCTGAGAGAGGCTAACGAGATGAGGAACTGAACACCACAACAAAGAAAACACAAGGAGGAGGTTCTGAAAGGCTTCTGTCAGAGCTTCTCAGCTGTCTGGTTGTGACAGTACCCCTCCCTCTACGAGTGGACTCCGACCACTCAGAGCCCACCTTCTCAGGATGGGACCTATGGAAAGCCCTGATGAGACGAGAGGCCTTAATGTCCTACACTGGGACCCATATCCTCTCCTCCCACTGAACAAGGTACTGGAGAGAACCGCGGACAAGATGAGAATCCACAATCCTAGAGACCTGAAATTCAAGATTCCTATCAACCATAATCGGAGGAGGAGGCAAAGGCGAGGGTACAATGGGTTGAACATAAGGTTTCAATAAGGACTTATGAAAAACATTATGGATCTTCCAAGTCTGAGGAAGATCAAGACGGTAGGCAACAGGATTGATGACAGACAGGATTTTGTAAGGCCCAATAAACAACCACACCAGATCACCAACATTCAGGTCCGGACCAAGCACACGTCTCTTATCTGCCACACGCTTATATCTCTCACTCATGCTTTTTAGATTATTCTGAATCTTTTGCCAAATAGATGACAAAGACTAGGAGAATCTGTCCTCAACAGGTAAACCAGAAGACCCCTCTCCCGAGAAAGTCCCAAACTGCGGATGAAACCCATATGCACCAAAAAATGGTGACTTATCAGAGGACTCCTGACGACGGTTATTTAAAGCAAACTCAGCAAGGGACAAAAAAGAACACCAATCCTCCTGATTCTCCGCCACAAAACAGCGCAGATATGTCTCCAGATTCTGATTGACGCGCTCTGTCTGGCCATTCGACTGCGAGTGGAAAGCAGAAGAGAATGACAACCGAACCCCCAAGCGAGAACAGAAAGCCTTCCAGAATCTGGAAACAAACTGCGTGCCCCTATCAGAGACTATTTCTGAAGGAATACCGTGCAATTTGACAATGTGATCAATAAATGCCTGCGCCAGCGTCTTAGCATTGGGCAAACCAAGAAAAGGGATGAAATGCACCATTTTGCTAAAACGGTCCACCACCACCAGAATCACAGTCTTCCCAGAGGAACGAGGCAGGTCCTTTATAAAGTCCATGGACAGATGTGTCCAAGGACGGGAAGGAATGGGTAAGGGAAGGAGAGGACCTGATGGCCGTGAATGAGGGACTTTGGCACAAGCGCAAGTCTCGCAGGCTGCCACAAAACCCTCAACCGACTTACAAAGCGCAGGCCACCAGAATCTCCGAGCGATGAGATCCAGTGTGGCTCTTGCCCCCGGGTGCCCAGCAAGGACCGTATCGTGGTGTTCTTTAAAAATCTTGTGTCTTAAAGCGAGAGGCACAAACAACCTCCCAGGAGGACAAAGATCAGGAGCCTCTGACTGGGCTGCCTGCACCTCTGCCTCCAATTCAGAAAAAAGAGCAGAGACCACCACACCTTCAGCCAAAATGGGACCCGGGTCTTCAAAATTCCCGCCTCCCAGAAAACAACGTGACAGGGCATCTGCCTTCACATTCTTAACCCCAGGGCGGAACGTGACAACAAAATTAAACCTAGAAAAGAACAAAGACCATCTGGCCTGTCTCGGGTTCAGACGCTTGGCTGACTCCAAGTAGGCCAGATTTTTATGGTCAGTAAATACGGTAATAGGGTGTCTGGCTCCCTCTAGCCAATGGCGCCATTCCTCAAAAGCCAACTTGATGGCCAACAATTCCCTATCTCCCACATCGTAATTTCTCTCTGCGGAGGAGAGTTTTTTCGAGAAAAAGGCACACGGTCGCCATTTGGCAGGAGAGGAACCCTGAGACAAGACCGCCCCCACACCCACCTCAGAAGCATCAACCTCAACTATGAAGGGTAAAGAAATATCAGGTTGCACCAAGATGGGAGCGGAAGCAAAACTCTCCTTGATATTAGAAAAAGCCTTAAGCGCCTCTACTGACCAAGAAGAAAAATCTACCCCCTCTCTGGTCATATCAGTGAGTGGTTTAACAATAGAGGAATAATTCAAAATAAACTTCCTGTAATAATTGGCAAAGCCCAAAAAACGCATCAGCGCCTTCTGATTCTCAGGATGCTCCCACTCAAGCACAGCACGGACCTTCTCGGGGTCCATGCGAAAACCAGAAGCGGAGAGAAGAAACCCCAGAAATTGAATTTCTGGAACCGCAAACACACATTTTTCCAGTTTCGCATATAATTTATTCTCCCGCAGGATGAGCAAGACCTGACGTAAATGTCCCTTATGAGTTTTGAAATCAGGAGAAAAAATCAAAATGTCATCCAAATACACTAATACAAATTTTCCCATTAAATGATAAAAAATGCTGTTCACGAAATGCTGAAAAACGGCTGGGGCATTCATCAAACCAAAAGGCATAACCAAATTCTCAAAATGGCCCTCAGGGGTATTGAAGGCCGTCTTCCATTCGTCTCCTTCTCTGACCCTGACCAGGTTGTATGCCCCTCTTAGATCCAATTTGGAAAAGACTTTAGCCCCAACAACCTGGTTAAACAGGTCCGGGATCAGAGGAAGCAGATAAGGGTCACGAATAGTGATACTGTTCAGCTCCCTGAAATCCAGACAAGGTCTTAAAGAACCATCTTTTTTCTTAACAGAGAAAAAACCAGCGGCAACAGGTGACTTCGAGGGTCGTATGTGTCCTTTTCTCAGACTCTCAGAGATATAAGCACGCATAGCGATCCTTTCAGGTAGGGAAAGATTGTATAAACGAGATTTAGGCAGCTTGGCGCCTAGGATGAGATTAATAGGGCAATCGTACTCCCTGTGCGGGGGCAAATCCTGAACTCCACTCTCAGAGAAGACATCCGAAAATTCAGAGAGAAAAGATGGTACAGTCTTAGTAGAAACCTCAGAAACAGATGTCATAAGGCAATTCTCTCTGCAAAAGTCACTCCAACCATTTATTTGCCTTGCTTGCCAATCAATGGTGGGGTTATGTTTAATGAGCCAGGGTAGCCCCAACACTAGAGGAGTAGGCAAACCGCTAAGGAAGAAACATGACACATCCTCAACATGAGCATCACTCACAATTAAACGGATATTGTGAACTATGCCCTTTTAATGATTTCTGAGAAAGTGGAGCGGAATCAATAGCAAAAACAGGAATATCCTTTCCCAAAGTGCACACCTGGAAACCATGAGTTATTGCAAATTGATTATCAATGAGATTGACAGCTGCTCCACTATCCACAAAAATCTCACAAAAAATGCTCTTGCTCTCTACCGCCACCCTAGCAGGCAGGACAAAACGGGAACTACAAGCAAATGGAAAACCTTCAATTTCCGCCTCAACCCTGCCAATAGTAACAGACGGAATATTTTTATAAGATTTTTTCCTCTTTGTTTCTTTATTACTCCCAGAAAAATGCTTGAATCTCCTAGAGGGACAAACATTTGCCAAATGATTTATACCTCCACAACAAAAACAAACCCTCCCATGCGAGCTGAATCTTCTATTGTCAGAAGCAATCAACCCCAGCTGCATGGGCTCCTGCTCAGAAGGGGCTGACAGCGACCGAGACCCCTGCGCACAGAATGAGACCGCTGCACTGTCCTGGGACTGAGTATGACAGGAAGGAGATATCTCTCCTCTCTCTCTAAGACGCCTGTCAATACGAACGGCCTGAGACATAGCAGAGTCCAAGGAAATAGGCCTCTCATGAAAGGCAAATGCATCTTTCAATCCTTTTGAAAGACCATGGCAAAATTGACTTCGGAGTGCAGCATCATTCCAACCAGTATCAGCTGCCCATCTCCGAAATTCTGAGCAGTATATCTCTGCGGATTGTTTACCCTGGCATAATAGACGTAGTCTAGACTCAGCCAGAGCAATACGATCTGGATCATCATATATCTGACCCAGGGCTAAAAAGAATTCATCCACTGAACGGAGAGGCCGTACCCCCTCCGGCAGCGAAAAGGCCCAGGACTGAGCGTTACCCCTGAGCAGCGATATAATGATCCCCACCCTCCGTTCCTCATCACCAGAGGAATGGGGAAGAAGGCGAAAATGGAGTTTGCAAGCCTCTCTAAAACGCACAAAATTCTCACTACCCCCGGAGAACGTATCCGGGAGCGAGATCTTAGGCTCAGAACAAACTCCATGAACGCAAGCTGAACCGGTCACTTGAAGCTGAGAAAAAGTCTTACGGAGATCAGCTACCTCCAATGAAAGACCCTGGAAGCGTTCAGCCAAAAGTGAAACCGGATCCATGCTTGAGACGGTTTTGGGCGGCTTATAATGTCACGGACGGTGTACAGGAAACAAGACAATGCAACATGCATATATGACTGTCACGGAGGGTGTACAGGAAACAAGACAATGCAACATGCATATACGACTCACTGGATCCAAAGCTAAGGAACCAAAAGGGAGACCCCTGCACAAGACCTGGCACTTTCCCTGGCTGCTCAGCCTATGCAAAAATCCCAAAGGTGGATGGTTGCATATCCACGTACCTCGACTATATAACACCTGAACACCCTACAATAGTGAGGGGACACGACCACCGGCTCCCGACACCAGACACGGAGGGAGTCAGGGTCACCTGGGATCCAGCAAACAGAAAATAACAGATAAATGTACAGCACTTAACTTAGTAGCAGACTGGGAAAAAGGATCAGCATGCACACACACTCCTGGAAGAAGTATAAGCCACCCAGTAATGCATTATGGGGAGGAATTTAAAGGGATGCAATCAGTCCAACTACATGACAGCTGAGAGAGGCTAACGAGATGAGGAACTGAACACCACAACAAAGAAAACTCAATGAGGAGGTTCTGAAAGGCTTCTGTCAGAGCTTCTCAGCTGTCTGGTTGTGACACTTACAGGTCAATGTTAGCGTCAAGAAGAAGAGCACTCCTTTTACACTGTCGTCAGGTGAATCCACATAGATGGAAACAGAACCTGTTCTATGAAACGCTTAAACAAGTAGAGCCCCTCCTGACAGAGTGGAGAGAGTGTCAGCAGTAAGTTTGTGTTGACGTCACTGATTATTTTGCCCTTCCTCTTATCCATCAGAACAATAACCCACCCAAAAACAGATCCTGTCTTTGTGCATTTGCTTTTACTCGGTCAGCATTTGGTGAGTAATCAGTATTGCTAATGCCCAAAAAAACAGGAGTGGATCCAAAACAGAAGACGACACATGAACGGAATATTTGCATGTCTTCTGTGTTTTGTACCCACTCCTGCTTTTGCCTACCAAATCACAAGCCAATTCTGATGGGACCATACAGGCCTTACAGCTGATACACAGACAGGATCCGTTGTGCGTCTCATTTTGTCTTCCTTCTGACAGATCAGTAAAAGGGTCAAATAAAAGATGATGTCAGCCAAGCCAGAAAGGCAAAATAGTGGCCCAGTCATGAAGTGGGGAGGGTGGGAACAGCATGAGAAGTCCTCAGAGTGGCTCTATGACATAGTGGTGAGGTGGAAGCAACATCAGGAAACCACAGAGTGGCCCAATGACAGAGTCTGGAAGTGGCGGCAGAATGAGGAGGCCACAGAGTGGCCCAATGACAGAGTCTGGAAGTGGCGGCAGAATGAGGAGGCCACAGAGTGGCACAATGACAGAGTGTGGATGTGGCTGCAGCATGAAGAGGCCACAGAGTGGCACAATGACAGAGTGTAGAGGTGGCAGCAGCATGAGGAGGCCACAGAGTGGCACGACAATGAGAGATTGCAGAGGTGGCAGCAGCATCAGGAGGCCACAGAGTGGAACAACGATTAGAGATTGCGGCGGTTGCAGCAGCATCAAGAGGCCACAGAGTGGCACGACAACGACAGATTGTGGAGGTGGCAGCAGCATAAGGAGGCCACAGAGTGGCACAATGACAGAGTCTGGAGGTGGCGGCAGCATCAGGAGGCCACAGAGTGGCACAATGACAGAGAGTAGTGTGTATATTGCAACGGTGTGTCTGAGTCCTCTGCCTCATCTTTCTCATCGCCCTGTAGCTCCTCTAGCTGCTCCTGCTCCTCCTCTCCTGTCACCTGTGTAGAAAAACTGCCCGTTTCGCTACACATTGCTTCTGCTCCAATGTCCTCCTCCTCCAGTTCAGCCCCCACGGGGCTCATTTGGCCATGAGATCTAGGCACCACGTCCCCAGTCCCCTGACCAGCCATATTTACCATCATCCGTTCCAGGAAATGAAGCAGTGGAATTACATTGTTCATCCCGCAGTCCTGGTGACTGACAAATAGCGTGGCCTCCTCAAAGGGCCTGAGCAAACGGCTGGTGTCACGTATGAGCTGCCACTGGCTGACATCTAAGTTACACAGGGGAGTAATCCGGTCTGCTTGGATCATTAAGAAATCATTTATGGCCTTTCTCTGTTTGTATAGTCGGTCTAACATATGGAGGAATTCCAACGTTTGGAAACGTCACATATCAGCCTATGTTGGGGGATGCCGTTCTGCCGTTGCAGCTTAAGGAGGGTGTGCTTTGTGATGTACGAGTGGCTGAAGTGCATGCAAAGTTTCCCGGCCATTTTTAGGATGTTTTGCAGATGGGTGGAAGACTTCAGGAACCGCTTGACAACCAGATTGAACACGTGTGCCATGCAGGGCGCATGGCTCAGCCATCCTTGATGCAGCGCCAACAACATGTTCACGCAAAGCAAAAGTGATGCGTGAAAATCAAAGCTCATCTGAACAGCCCCATTGAAGTGAATGGGTCCGGATTCAGTGCGGGTGGAATGCGTTTACCTCATGCATTGCACCCACGCGGAATTCTCGCCCGTGTGAAAGGGGCCTAATAAGAACGGTTTGCTGGAATTACAGAGCTGTATAATGGCAATTTGGATCCCCAGTCAGTGCAGCAAGGTGTAATCGGATTGTTCCTATTACACAGGCTGTAACCTCCCCTACTTAACCCTGTTCAACATAAATGCTGTGGAATGATACCTCCCTATCCTTTCCCTACACCTTGAGTAATCTTTCCCTGCACTTGTAAATCGTTTTTTTTCCACCAAATTCAAGTCTTGACTATAACTGTGCCTAGCGCCTATGGACACGTCTCTCCCTGCACTAAGCACGCTGGTGAATGGCAGAATCTAAGATGGCTGCCGCATTTATAGGGCTGTGACATCAAAGGGCTGGCTGGCTGCTGATTGGCTGCATGCATGGCATTATGGATGATCCCGCCTTCCCAGAGTGCCTTGCCCCATGTCCTCACACGTATAGCAGCCATTTTAGGAAAAAATTAGATTTTTTTACCACGAAGTGCGAGGAAATTTGCATTCGGTGCAAATTTAATTTTTCCATGAAATTCTGATCGAATTCCACTTTGTCAGCTTTGATTCCCTCATCTCTAGTTATTACCATACAAGTCTACAATAGGGTTGTGCCTATTTATAGCACAACCCCTCAAGGTGAACCTCCATTTTGCATTAGTCATCTAAAATATTGTTTAGGACGTACTACCCTATTGTGCGCTTCTTTTTGTGCTCTAATCAGCTTGGACACACCTATAACAATCAATACAATGGTAGTAAGTGGTAACTTTATCCATAATTCACCTAAAACTAAATTCAGTGCTAAGCGGCCCTAATATAGTGATGTTCCATTTTGTGCACCATATTATGGGTCAACATACACATGGTCATGTGCATTAGGCCTTACCCTGTTATTGCACCAAGCTTCTGTTAGCTTTAGAATCTAATTGAAAGCTCAGGTTCTTATCCTTTAGAACCTAGGCTAGGACCTCAACATGTTAGGATACGTGCCATATCTCTAGTTCTATTCACTTTGTCCTGATGCTTTTACCAAGTGTACAGTCATAGTCTTCAGGAGAATTTTGATTTAA
Source organism: Bufo gargarizans (assembly GCF_014858855.1). Taxonomy (NCBI): domain Eukaryota; kingdom Metazoa; phylum Chordata; class Amphibia; order Anura; family Bufonidae; genus Bufo; species Bufo gargarizans. The sequence continues at coordinate 23,014,836 of NC_058087.1, read as the reverse complement.
TGTCTATGAATAGGGAGCATTAAGCTTAGGAACATTGAGGAACTCTGCTTCACTACATCTTGTCCTATCTGTTCTCTTTGATCTCCCAGTATCCTATTATTCCTGTGCTCCATTATAACAACCTTTGGCTCCCATCCTCCTGGTTCTGAATAGAGATGAGCGAGTTAATTCAAAAAATTCTGAAGTTAAACCCAATTTTTTCGTAAAAGTTCTGATTCTACCAAATCTGAACTTTGATGGCCAATGCAGACTAATTAAAGTCTAGTTGAATTTGTGGTTCTGCAGTAGGCAGGCTTTACACTCTTGGGAAATTAGAGAACTCTTCAACATTTACAAACATTTTGGGTACATTTTTACGTTTGTAAATTATATAGATTCTTAATTTTTTCAGTTTATATCTAACTGCTTTTATTTAGCAATTTTAAAAAATAAAATATCAGTAGACTTTCCGAAGAATTCATATTGTCATTCAGTATTTCAATTAAAATTTAAAGCTGCCAGTAGACTTCGGTGCAGGAGAAATGACTGTAGACACGGCGCACTCTGATGTATCTTTAAAGCATGGTTCACCGACCCCCAACATCCTATTCTAGTTTTGTAAATGAGAAATCTTGTCTTCTCATCAGGGAGACCAAAGACTTCGGCAAACTTTGTCTGTTAACTGAACCCAAGCAACCCCAACTTTACCATCAAGTATATTACACTTATGGTATTCCAAGTGGTGAAATATAAAAGCAGATGATTGCCATTCTTTCCAAGCACAGTTATTAACCTCAAAGTAAGAGCAGTGAAGGTATCCAAAAAAAATCTAAAATAGAATAATTCACTATATATACAACTTAAGTTCAAGGATGGGACTTGGGCAAGTTTTTGGGATATTTTCACGAGGCATTCCTGTGGATTTTTGCTGATTTTTGTTTTTTTGTGTGTTTTATTTCTATTAAAAGAAAACTTTTAAATGGAACAAAAATCCTTTGAGGGAAGAATTTTGTTTTTCCTACAAAAGATTTTTTTCTGTGAAACCAACATCTGATGTGAACATTAATATGCATGAAATAAACCTTTTTTTTCATTCTGCATATAAATAGCCATTATAAAGATGAGCGTCTATCTTCAAACCATGTCACAACAAATGTAATTTACTAGAAGCAGGAGCAAATCCTCTTTTATTTTCCTAACAGATTACAGATATTGGTTTTGCAGATGAGAAACTAGACAAGTTAAAGAGTAAAACAGTAGTAGGCAAAATATCTAAAGTGCAAATATGGACTCAAAAAATGTTGCTTGGATCTTTGGTTTATGCAGCGGCGCGATCTCCAATAATTCTAAATTGGAAGGGTAGCCAATATATTACCACATTCCACGTGATTGTAGATAGGGATTTTTGTGTTAAAGGGGTATTCCCATCTGGGACATGTCAGTACGATAGGCGCTTTCAAAGCTGAGAAAATGAACTTTGTTCAGATATACAAATTACCTTGCAAGTGTCCAGTGGGTAGTCCAAAGTAAGCAAGTTCCTAGGGTCTCCTTTCTAAACCCTTTCCCACTACTCCCCCTTGTTTTTGAGTAAAAGAATCCTCAATGTACTATGTCACAATAGCCTACAGTCGTATGACAGTGTGCACCTACCTATTAAGTGTTAATTGCCAGTCCAGCTCTTGCCACCTCTCCTTCTCCTCTTCTGGGTACAGTGCACAGATTTGTGGGGCATGTGCAGTACTGCCCAGGTGGAGATGCCCAAAGAATGGAAACCAGTGCTCATGGGCGGTCGTGGGATCTCACCGTGCATTCATGAGATTTGACTGGAGGCCACGGGTGCACCTAGCCTTTCTGCTGCCTGAGGCGAAAATTGAAACGGCACCCAGCCCTACTGTTTAAAAGATGGTAAGACACCTTGAGTCATTGTTTTGCAGCTTTGTAATAAAATGTGCTTATATTTTACTCAATTATCATGATCATTATTTTTTTTCAGTGAAATAGAATCCATACAGAGCTAGGATGCATTGTAGTATGTACATTGTGTTTGTAGTGTACATTGCAGGAATATGTAAGGAGAATCTCTCAACTACTGTATACCTCCAAGATGCACCACTGGACAGGCATACAGTGACACACATTGCCTATAGGCTGCCATGTTTTGAAAAAATGTGTGCAACACAGTGTAATTTCTTTCCTGGATGCCTTTAGAATAGAATAGTTGACTTCTACATTTGTTACAGCAAAAGTAAAAATCAAATACTAACTTATGCTGAAGGTCACAAGGATACTCTTTTGATCTTTATGGATGGATGACCCTGTTCAAATACTAGAGTAAGGATCCTGTGTCCGCCATTTGAATGGAGTGATGATCCAGCATGCACCCTACAGTTCGATTCAAAGTTTATGCGGGAATGTATGATAGTTTTAAAGGGAACCTGTCACCAGGATTTTGGGTATAGAGCTGAGGACATGGGTTGCTAGATGGCCACTAGCACATCCGCAATATCCAGTCCCCATAGCTCTGTGTGCTTTTATTGTATAAAAAAACCGATTTGATACATATGCAAATTAACATAAAAGAGTCATATCTTACTTGTGTGACCAGAGAAGAGTCATATTTTCAAGTTCTGACTCATCTCAGGTTAATTTGCATATGTATAAAATCGGTTTTTATACACAATAAAAGCACACAGAGCTATGGGGACTGGATATTGCGGATGTGCTAGCAGCCATCTAGCAACCCATGTCCTCAGCACTATACCCAAAATCCTGGTGACAGGTTCCCTTTAAGTGTCTTTGGTTCATGTTGCTGTGCCACATTTGTAAAGTGGAAATCGGTTTTTATTAAATTTGGTCCAAGATTTCTCTAATGTCAGTTTAAGGGAGATACAACTTTTTTGCCACTTTTTTAAAAGTGCTAGAAAGTAAATTTTTGGGCCTGCGCTGAATTTCTGGCAGTCCAATAAAACCAGTAAATACTGCTGTTACATTGTCGGTTTAAAAAATCACACTTTTTGTGCTAGATAGTACATTTGCAGCCTACACTGCATTTCTGACAGTCCACTAAAACCGTTAAATACTGCTGTTACATTGTTGGTTGACAAAAGCATACTTGTTGTGCTAGATAGTACATTTGCAGCCTGCGCTGCATTTCTGACAGTCCACTAAAATCGTTAAATACTGCTGTTACATTGTTGGTTGAAAAAAGAACACTTTTTGTTCTAGATAGTACATTTGCAGCCTGCGCTGCATTTCTGACAGTACACTAAAATCGTTAAATACTGCTGTTACATTGTTGGTTGAAAAAAGAACACTTTTTGTGCTAGATAGTACATTTGCAGCCTGCGCTGCATTTCTGACAGTCCGCTAAAATCGTTAAATACTGCAGTTACATTGTTGGTTGAAAAAAAGCACACTTTTTGTGCTACATAGTACATTTGCAGCCTGTGCTGCATTTCTGACAGTCCGCTAAAATAGTTAAATACTGCTGTTACATTGTCGGTTGAAAAAAACTCACTTTTCGTGCTAGATAGTACATTTGTGCCCTGCGCTGCATTTCTGACAGCCCATTAAAATCGTTAAATACTGCTGTTACATTTTTGGTTGAAAAAAAATTCACTTTTTGCGCTAGATAGTACATTTGCAGCCTGCGCTGCATTTATGACAGTCCAATAAAACCGTTAAATACTGCTGTTACATTGTTGGTTAAAAAAAACAAAACACTTTTTGTGCTAGATAGTACATTTGCGGCCTGCGCTGCATTTCTGACAGTCCACTAAAACCGTTAAATACTGCTGTCACATTGTTGGTTGAAGAAAGCACACTTTTTGTGCTAGTTGGTACATTTGCAGCCTGCTCTGCATTTCTGACAGTTCAATAAAACCGTTAAATACTGTTGTTACATTGTTGGTTGAAAAAAACACTCTTTTTGTGCTAGATAGTACATTTGCAGCCTGCGCTGCATTTCTGACAGTCCACTAAAATCGTTAAATACTGCTGTTACATTGTTTTGGTTGAAAAAAGCACACTTTTTGTGCTAGATAGTACATTTGCAGCCTGCGCTGCATTTCTGACAGTCTAAAAAAAACGTTAAATAGTGCTGTTACATTGTCGGTTGAAAAAAACTCACTTTTTGTGCTAGATAGTACATTTGCGGTCTGCGCTGCATTTCTGACAGTTCAATAAAACCGTTAAATACTGCTGTTACATTGGTTGAAAAAAGCACACTTTTTGTGCTAGATAGTACAATTGCAGCCTGCGCTGCATTTCTGACAGTCCAATAAAACCGTTAAATACTGCTGTTACATTGTCGGTTGAAAAAAGCACACTTTTTGTGCTAGATAGTACATTTGCAGCCTGTGCTGCATTTCTGACAGTCCAATAAAACCGTTAAATACTGCTGTTACATTGTCGGTTGAAAAAAACACACTTTTTGGGCTAGATAGTACATTTGCAGCCTGTGCTGCATTTCTGACAGTCCAATAAAACCGTTAAATACTGCTGTTATATTGTTGGTTGAAAAAAGCACACTTTTTGTGCTAGATAGTACATTTGCAGCCTGTGCTGCATTTCTGACAGTCCACTAAAACCGTTGAATACTGCTGTTATATTGTTGGTTGAAAAAAGCTCACTTTTTGTTCTAGATAGTACATTTGCAGCCTGCGCTGCATTTCTGACAGTCCACTAAAACCGTTGAATACTGCTGTTATATTGTTGGTTGAAAAAATCACACTTTTTGTGCTTGATAGTACATTTGCAGCCTGTGCTGCATTTCTGACAGTCCAATAAAACCGTTAAAAACTGCTGTTACATTGTCGGTTGAAAAAAACACACTCTTTGTGCTAGATAGTACATTTGCGGCCTGCGCTGCATTTCTGACAGTCCAATAAAACCAGTAAGTACTGCTGTTACATTGTCGGTTGACAAATTCAATTTTTTTTGCTAGAAAGTACATTTGGCAGCCTGCGCTGCATTGCTGACAGTCAAATAAAACCAGTAAATACAGCTGTTTGATTGTGGGGGGGACATTTCCATTGTTAGCAGGCCAGTCATTCACAAATGGCTTGGAGGGTGTTTTCCAGCACTGCATACCTGACAGTGAAATAATTTTATAACATTCGTCTGTTACATTGTTGGGTGAAATAAACCCATTTCTTGCTGTGAAGTACTCCTGCACTGCATAACTGACAGGGAACTATATTCAGTTAATACGTCTGTTAGATTGTTGGGTGAAATAAACCCATTTCTTGCTGTCAAGTACCCTTGTACTGCATAACTGACAGGGAACTTAATTCATTAAAATTGGCGGTTACATTGTTGCCTGACATAAAGCCTTTTTTGGCTGTGAAGCCAAAGGTTGTCGCCAACAACACTGTTTTTTGTTTTTGTTTTTTTTTGATAAATTGGGGTAAATATAAAAAAGAAAACAAAGAGTAAGTGCGCTGGAGTATAACAATGGTTGGGTGAGGCTGGTATACTTGTATATTCTGCACAAGGTACGGACAAGTCCTGTGGGATCCATGCCTGGTTCTTTTTAATGAACATGAGCTTGTCCACATTGGCTGTGGACAGACGGCTGCGCTTGTCTGTGATAACGCCCCCAGCCGTGCTAAACACATGTTCAGACAATACACTGGCTGCAGGGCAGGCCAGAACCTCCAAGGCGTAAAGGGCAAGCTCAGGCCATTTGCCCAATTTGAAGACCCAGAAGTTGAATGGGACAGACCCAGTGGCATAGCTAGAAATGACTGGGCCTCACAGCAAATTTTTTTGCAACCCCTTCCTTTCATGCCACCCCCATTCCTGTGGCTACTAAAGATCGCTCTCTCAGACCAGGCCCGGCAGCTGTTCCATCCGTTTTCTACACTGTCTATACTGCCACTGTATATAATTTCATTGTGTAATACTGTTGAGGGGGCCCTGACAAAGCCTTTTAGTCCTCCTCCTCCTGGATGGTTTTTTTCTGGGTCAGGGTCCCAAAGCAGCTGCTTCCCCTGTAGCTACGCCCCTGGGCAGACCCATCAGTCAGTATGTGTAGGCGTGTGCACACATACTGTTCCCCCATTTTTCTGAAATACTGCCTCATGCTATGACGTTCCATATCAGCTGGTTGTGCTGGTTGTTGTGGCGTGCTGACAAAGCTTTTCCACGTTTCGGCCATGCTAACAATGCTTTCTGAGGTGCTGGCGGTGACCCAGCTGCGTTGGCGACTTCTTCCTCCTCCTCCTCTGCCTTGAGCCCCAGGTGTCAGGTGTGAATGCGATCAGCAACGCGTCTACCGATCACGCTCTAGTGATGGAATTAAGTACAGCACGTTGTCCTTGTAACGGGGATCCAGCAGGGTGGCCAACCACTAATCAGCACTGGTTAAAATTTAGGCAACTCAGTGGTCGTTGCGCAGGCACTGCAGCATGTAGTCGCTCATGTCTGCCAGGCTGCCCAGAGGCAACGATAAGCTGTCCTCTGTGGAAGGTGTATCGTCTGTGTCCTCTGTATCCCCCTAGCCACGCTTCAGTGATGCCCATGAGCTGCTTTGGGTGCCACCCTGCTGTGAACATGGTTCCTCCTCCTCTTCCTCATCTTCCAGAACTGTGCCATAGCTGGACACCCTCCGAGCCACTTGTATATGACTGGCCTTAGAATTTAAGGGTAAGTCATGTATATAGTTTTGTTTGTTTATTTAGTTTATTTGTCTTATAGTTATGTAAATATTTTTATAAGTAAATTTGTAAATAGTGTGTGAATTGGCATAAATGAGTGGTTTGAGTGAATGGGGGTGTTGTAGGGTGGGAAGCTGGTCGGGTTAATTTTCTCTTGTGAAAATGTTTCTTGTTTGGTCTTTGTTACGATTTATAATACAGTGGAAATGTTACCCAACAATCTAACCGACAAATTTAAGAAAATGATTTGCCTGTCACATCTGCAGCTCAGGCCGCAGGGGTCCTTGACCGCTAATAAAAGTGAATTTGTCCCCCCAGAATCTAAGAGCTGAATTTACTGAATTGATTTTTACTGTCAGGTGTTCAGGAATTTCTGCACCACCAAATTCAGCACATGCGCCAGGCAAGGGATGTGCATCAAACCGGCTAGGCCCAGAGCTGCTACGAGATTTCGCCCATTATCGCACACCACCAGGCCGGGCTTGAGGCTCAGAGGCACCAACCACTTATCGGTCTGTTGTTCCATGCCCGTCCACAGCGCCTGTGCGGTGTGGGTTTTTCCCCCCAAACAGATGTGTTTCAAAACAGCCTGCTATCGTTTCCCCCTGGCTGTGCTGAAGTTGGTGGTGAAGGTGTTACGCTGAGTGGATGAGGAGGTGGTAGAGGAGGATCAAGTGGAGTTGGAGGAGGCAACAGGAGGCAAAGAGAAATGCCCTGCAATCCTCGGGGCGGAAGGACATGCGCCAAACTGCTATCCGCCTCAGGCCCAGCCGCCACTACATTTACCCAGTGTGCTGTTAGGGAGATATAACGTCCCTGACTGTGCTTACTGGTCCACATATCTGTGGTTATGTGGACTTTGCCACAGATGGTGTAGCGCAGTGCACACCTGATTTTGTCTGCCACTTGGTTGTGCAGGGAAGGAATGGCTCGCCTGGAAAAGTGGTGGCGGCTGGGCACAACGTACTTTGGGAAAGCCACCGCCATAAGTGTTTTAAAAGTCTCCATCTCCACCAGTCGGAATGACAGCATTTCAAAGGTCAGGAATTTTGAAATCCTGGCATTCAGGGCCAGGGATGCCGGTGGGTAGGTGGGTAGGGGGGTACTTGCGCCAAACTGCTATCCGCCTCAGGCCCAGCCGCCACTACATTTACCCAGTGTGCTGTTAGGGAGATATAACGTCCCTGACTGTGCTTACTGGTCCACGTATCTGTGGTTATGTGGACTTTGCCACAGATGGTGTAGCCCAGTGCACACCTGATTTTGTCTGCCACTTGGTTGTGCAGGGAAGGAATGGCTCGCCTGGAAAAGTGGTGGCGGCTGGGCACAACGTACTTTGGGAAAGCCACCGCCATAAGTGTTTTAAAAGTCTCCATCTCCACCAGTCGGAATGACAGCATTTCAAAGGCCAGGAATTTTGAAATCCTGGCATTCAGGGCCAGGGATGCCGGTGGGTAGGTGGGTAGGGGGGTACTTGCGCCAAACTGCTATCCGCCTCAGGCCCAGCCGCCACTACATTTACCCAGTGTGCTGTTAGGGAGATATAACGTCCCTGACTGTGCTTACTGGTCCACGTATCTGTGGTTATGTGGACTTTGCCACAGATGGTGTAGCCCAGTGCACACCTGATTTTGTCTGCCACTTGGTTGTGCAGGGAAGGAATGGCTCGCCTGGAAAAGTGGTGGCGGCTGGGCACAACGTACTTTGGGAAAGCCACCGCCATAAGTGTTTTAAAAGTCTCCATCTCCACCAGTCGGAATGACAGCATTTCAAAGGCCAGGAATTTTGAAATCCTGGCATTCAGGGCCAGGGATGCCGGTGGGTAGGTGGGTAGGGGGGTACTTGCTCTTTCTCTTTCTCTCCAGTGTTTGCGAGATGGACAGCTGAATGCTTCCATGGGACAGTGTGAAGATGCTTGGTGACGGTAAAAGACATGGTGGCGTTGCTTGCTGCCACATCTTCTGTTTGCAGGGTGGCAGGTGCCACTATCATTTACTTGTGCTCAGGTTTAGAACATTTATTTTAATTTTTTATGCATTTTATGTTATTTTAATTCATTTCCCTATCCACATTTGTTTGCAGGGCACTTGTCCTACTCTTACCCCATTTTGCTTTCTTTTGCAGCCCTCTAGCCCTTTCCAGGACTTTTTTAGAGCCATTTTAGTGCCCAAAAGTTCGGGTCCCCTATTGACTTCAATGGGGTTCGGGGTCAAGTTCGAGTCCCGAACTCGAACTTTTTTGCGAAGTTCGGCCGAACTCAGCGAACCCGAACATCCAGGTGTCAACTCTAGTTACAATATGAAAGATGAATAAATAAATAAAGAATAATATAGGGAAAATAATTATAATGTAAATCAAGAAATTATTATTATTAATAATAATAATAATAAATGTATTCAAGTTATATAAATCATAATAAAATAAGATAAAAATATAATTGATCGATTAATTAAAAAAAAAGATTAACATGACATTACTTAGACAACATATGACAGTAGAGTAATGCACAGATGTGTTCTTACCATGGGCAATAATCATAAGGCCAAAAGCTTATACACAGAAGGCTACTATATTGGAAACTGGATGGAGAAACCAATATTAAAAGAGATTAAAAACAAGTTGAATTATTCCAGGCTAATCCCATTGAACGTCATGAGGTGACTTTATACACAAATGATTTGCACAGACGTGAATAAGCAACCATCAAATTAAAACTTTACTTTCAGATGTTACCTCAATTGTTATGGAGATTAAAGACAAATGATGCTTCTTTTGTATGCCACCTGATGTAAATGACTACAAAGAAGTGCTAAAATACTTGCAAGTTATTAGCATTTATTTTTGCATTATTAATATGCATAGGTACAAAAGATTTTTAAAAAAACAGACTATTCGAATGAATGCCGAGATTTAATAATGTACACAGAGACTCAAAATAACCAAATAGGAAAAATAATCTAATAAAACCACATATGTAAAGCTGTAGGAATGTTCCAAAATGACTAATGCGGTGTACAATCTGCTTGTTGGGCACGTTCTTAAATAAAAAATAGAACTATGATACAGGTAAATGTCACAGTGGGGTTAAGTTACTCTGGATGGAAGGCTCTGTGATGTAGAATTCATTGGTCAGAAATTTACCAAATGTAAAACTAGAAAGAAACAAAGGAAGAAATACAATGTATTTACCGTGAAAATGTATAGACAATTTTGCTTCTTATGAAAATTCTGGGGAATCAGATGAGTTTGACAAGAGTTAATTCATTTGACATAGAGGTGGCTTGTTGAAAGGGAATATGTTAGCAGTTTTGACCATGTGCAATAATGTTATAACCTTACTAATCAGGGCTCCTTTTTGAAAGTTTGCCCATGCTAAACTACTCACAGTACTAAGTAGGGGCTGGTGATAGAATAAACAAACTTTGTGCAGCTTTTTATTATTAGGAGTAGTGTGAACATGAACTTTTATTCTGCTAGGTTTTGCTCCTGCAAGTCCCTAGCAGGTGGAGCTATTGTGCTTCATAACCTCTTCCTTCTGCTTTGAGTGACAGCTGTAGCATCCTACCTGGAGAGCACGAGTTGTCACTCAAAGGGGAAGGGCTATGAAACAGCTCAATGCAGAGAGCACTACACAACGATGCTCCACCTGCTAGCGATTTGCAGAAGAAGAATAAAAGTTTACATTCACACTACTCCTGATAGTAAAAACTCCCCAGAGGTGTGTTTTTGCTGCTCTCTCAGCCCCTGCCTACTGCTGTTGACAGTTGGCCAGATTTTAAAATAAATTCACAATGTCAATTAGGAATGTTGTAGGACTGATGAGAAGAGGATAATAAGGAGATTTGTATGTGCGTGTGCTTATTTGTATAGGTATGTGAGTGTTCATCTGTTTGAGTGTGTGAATTGAGTATACACTGTGTGATTGTATATGTGCATGTGTGTACATTAGCAGCATAAGCTCTCTTGGAGCCCAAGGCACAGGCTTTATAATGCACCCTTCCCCACTCTTATTCCCTTAAAGGGAGTCTGCCAGCAGTTTTGATCATGCTTAACTGTTGACAGCACTAAATAGAGGCTGAGGAGAGCAGGACAAGCATAAGTTTTGTGAAGCTTTTCTCATCAGGACAATGTACTTATAAAGTATTATCCTGCCAAATTGTATTCCAGCAAGTGCCCAGGGCAAGGTTTCACAGTCAAATGCTCTCTGAATTGAGCTGCCTCACAGTCCATCCCCTCTGCTCTGAGTGACAGTTGTAGCAGTCGGCAGGTTGGATGCTAGAGCCATCAATCAGAGATGAGGGGAGGGCCTATGAAGCAGCTCAGTGCAAAAGTACTTCCCAATTAAGTCTCACCTTGGACACTTAAAAGAGCAGAATTTAGCAAAATCAAACTTCATATTCTCACTACTCCTGATGATAAAAAAAAACTCCACTAAAGTTATGTTTGTACTGTTCTTGCCAGACCCTAACCTAGTGCTAATAGATAACAGGTCGGCACTGCTTTTTGTAGAGTTGCGGTGCACGTGTCAGTGGGTTGGCGTCCAAAGAAACAATGTAGCAAGAAGACCGTCAGGATACATCAAAGAAAACAGGATACATTGTATTCACGGTTGAGGCCCCTGGGTTCCATTGTTTGCAAATGATGGATCCAGTAGGCCTCTCTCTTTAGTAACAATGTTTTTTCTGTCACCCCCACAACGGGGTAACGAAACAACCTTAATAATTTGATAACGCAGTTGTGCGATATTATGTTTTTGTTGGTGAAAATGAAGGGGCACAGGGAGTAGTAAATTACCTTTTCTGATAGTAGATTTGTGTTTACTCAGTCTGTCTTTCAATCTCATTGAGGTTTCCCCCACATATAACAATCCACAGGGACACTTGAGAATGTAAATCACAAATCTACTATCACATGTAAATGTGCCCCGTATTGGAATCTTTTCACCTGAATGTGGGTGAGAAAAACATGAACCCTTGATGACACTAGAGCAAATTACACAATTGAGGCAGGGAAATGTACCTTGTCTAGGAGAAGACAATGTACTTTGTCTTATTTCTATTCTGTTAATGGGAGTAGTGATGAGCGGGAGGTGCCATATTCGATTTCGCGATATTTCGCGAATATTCGAATGAATATTCGTGTTATATTCGTCGAAATCGAATATTCGTAATTATTCCAATTATCGCGAATAATATACGAAATTTTTTTCGCGTATTGCGATTATTTATCTTGATAGTATAAGGCAACGTTCCTATGCTAATTGACTATGGCTAGGCTAATATGTGTATTTTACGAAATTTCGTGATTTGCTCTAACTTCGTCTCTTAGAATATTACGAATATTCTAAAAGACGAAGTTAGAGCAATATTACGAAATTTCGTAAAATACACATATAGATTGTAATTTAGCTAATATACTGCTATAATCCCTTTTTTTGCCTCTAATTTTTTTTTGCCTCTTCTGAACTTTTTTTGTAAAATATGTACACTATTAAAAAATATTACTATAGCAGTATATTAGCTTAAATACAATCTATGTGTATTTTACGAAATTTCGTAATATTGCTCTAACTTCGTCTTTTAGAATATTCGTAATATTCTAAAAGACGAAGTTAGAGCAATATTAAGAACATTTGCAAAAGCCGAAATTGCGATGCGAGTAATATAATACGAAATAATCGCATGAAGATTTCAACTTAGCACTGCTATATTCCATATTCTAGCCTAATATGGAATATAGCAGTGCTAACTTAGCACAGCTATATTCCATATTAGGCTAGAATATGGAATATAGCAGTGCTAAGTTGAAATCTTCATGCGATTATTTCGTATTATATTACTCGCATCGCAATTTCGGCTTTTGCAAATGTTCTTAATATTGCTCTAACTTCGTCTTTTAGAATATTACGAATATTCTAAAAGACGAAGTTAGAGCAATATTACGAAATTTCTAAAAGACGAAGTTAGAGCAATATTACGAAATTTCGTAAAATACACATAGATTGTATTTAAGCTAATATACTGCTATAGTAATATTTTTTAACAGTGTACATATTTTACAAAACTTAAGTTCAGAAGAGGCAAAAAAAATTAGAGGAAAAAAAAAGGGATTATAGCACTATATAAGCTAAATTACAATCTATATGTGTATTTTACGAAATTTCGTAATATTGCTCTAACTTCGTCTTTTAGAATATTCGTAATATTCTAAAAGACGAAGTTAGAGCAATATTAAGAACATTTGCAAATTTCGCAAGTTGCGATGCGAGTAATATAACACGAAATAATCGCATGAAGATTTCAACTTAGCACTGCTATATTCCATATTCTAGCCTAGTATGGAATACAGCAGTGCTAACTTAGCACAGCTATATTCCATATTAGGCTAGAATATGGAATATAGCAGTGCTAAATTGAAATCTTCATGCGATTATTTCGTGTTATATTACTCGCATCGCAACTTGCGAAATTTCGTAAAATACACATATAGATTAGATTGTAATTTAGCTAATATGGAATATAGCAGTAAGTTGAAAACACCACTGACTGGAGCAGCCAGGAAGCCAGGAATCCAAAGGACAGGTAAGAACAACTTTAGAAAAGTGGGAAAGAAAAAAAATATTATAATAAAAAAAAAATACGAATATTCGAATTCGCGAATATATAGAACGATATTCTAAATATTCGCGAAATCTCGAAATTGCGATATTCGAGAAAAAAATTCGTAATTCGAATATTCGCGCTCAACACTAAATGGGAGGTAGGATTTAGATAAAATGTGCCAATGTTTATTGACAATAGTCCTCTGGCGTTGGGTTCATGGATGGTATTTGCCCACTAAAGGAATCTGTGGTTCCTTTTTATTTTTACCACCAAATTAGAGTAGACGTACCAGCAACACTGTATATTCTTCTTACTACATCCTAACCTAGTGCTGTCAGCAGTTTAGGAATGTCAAAAGTGCTGACAGACTCCTTTTAAGGTAACCATTCACCTTAGATACGCTGACATCCAGCAAACTTGCACCGATCTTATGGCTCATAGGCAATGATCAAGGTTCCGGTGGACCAAAACGCTGGACTTGCCTGTACTTACAGTATACAACTGGATATACAATAAACTAATATAAATTTAGCATCTGAATTGAGTTCTGTGGTATTCTCTACTGCATTCACCTTAGATAGCTATCAGTCATCCAGCTCATTTGGCCAACAGCTATTCCTCCTGTCCCCCTTCCCCAAACATGCTTGGCTCAATAAGAGGTCATATGTTCTCCCTAGGGAGATGGTCATAACCTAGTACTTAACGACACCTCTGAGGAAGCTTATCTACCTTGAGAACAAAAATATTATGCATGTTGAAACCCAACTTACAGAACCTGGTCTTTCTTTTTCCAGATATCAAATCACCCCATTGTTAACCAACCCAACCAAAATTGCCAGATATTCATCTATGGTCGTGTATGGTCACCTTAAAATTCTGCTATTAGATGGAAAGCCCTGACCCTACCAGGACCATAAATGACTGAGAATGCTGGCAATGCATAATATGTCCGTGCATGTAAAATGTATTTATGTACAGTATGTACAGTTGCTTCAGCTGGCATAATAAAAATGTACAACTGGCTGTGAAAATAAATTGTAAAGTAATAGCACCCCACCCCCTTATGACGTCAGAGGCAGCTGCCTACTCTGTCTAACCCTCTTCCAGATCCTGTGTGTGGAGATGTGCTTCTATATGTATGTATGTGTTTTTATATGTACAGTCATGTGAAAAAATTAGGACACCCTTTGAAAGCATGTTGTTTTTTGTAACATTTTTAATAAAAGGTTATTTCATCTCCGTTTCAACAATACAGAGAAATTAAAGTAATCCAACTAAACAAAGAAAACTGAAGAAAAGTCTTTTCAAGATCTTCTGAAAATGTCATTCTACAAAAATGCCTATTCTAACTGAGGAAAAAGATAGGACACCCTCACATGTATTCCCTCTTAAATTGGCTCAGATCTCACACAGGTATATCACACCAGGTGCACATAATTAGTAGATCGTTACTCTGCATGTTGAATGAGGCTTGCCCTATTTAAACCTCAGACATTTAGTTTGGTGTGCTCCTGACTGTTGAAGTGAGAGTGAGCACCATGGTGAGAGCAAAAGAGCTGTCAGAGGACTTCAGAAAAAAGATTGTAGCAGCCTATGAGTCTGGGAAGGGATTTAAAAAGATCTCAAAAGATTTTGAAATCAGCCATTCCACTGTCCGGAAGATAGTCTACAAGTGGAGGGCTTTCAAAACAACTGCCAACATGCCCAGGACTGGTCGCCCCAGCAAGTTCACCCCAAGAGCAGACCGCAAGATGCTAAAAGAGGTCTCCAAAAACCCTAAAGTGTCATCTCAAGAACTACAGCAGGCTCTGGCTACTGTTGATGTAGAAGTACAATCAGAAAGAGACTGTACAAGTTTAACTTGCATGGGAGGTGTGCAAGGAGGAAACCTTTGCTTTCCAAGAGAAACATCGAGGCCAGACTGACATTTGCCAGAGATAAAGTTGACAAAGACCAGGACTTCTGGAATAATGTTCTTTGGACAGATGAGTCCAAAATTGAATTATTTGGACACAACAGCAGAGGACATGTTTGGCGTAAACCAAACACAGCATTCCAAGAAAAGAACCTCATACCAACTGTGAAGCATGGAGGTGGAAGTGTCATGGTTTGGGGCTGCTTTGCTGCAGCAGGACCTGGTCAGCTCACCATCATAGAATCCACGATGAATTCTACTGTGTATCAGAAGGTGCTTGAAGAACATGTGAGACCATCAGTTAGAAAATTAAAGCTGAAGCGGAACTGGACCATGCAACATGACAATGACCCAAAACATACTAGTAAATCAACCAAAGATTGGCTGAAAAAGAAGAAATGGAGAGTCCTGGAATGGCCAAGTCAAAGTCCAGATTTGAATCCCATTGAGATGCTGTGGGGTGACTTGAAAAGGGCTGTACGTGCAAGAAACCCCTCAAACATCTCACAGCTGAAAAAGTTCTGCATTGAGGAGTGGGGTAAAATTTCCTCAGACCGATGTCGAAGACTGGTAGATGGCTACAAGAACCGTCTCACTGCAGTTATTTCAGCCAAACAGCCACTCGCTATTAGGGGCAAGGGTGTCCTATCTTTTTCCTCAGTTAGAATAGGCATTTTTGTAGAATGACATTTACAGAAGATCTTGAAAAGACTTTTCTTCAGTTTTCTTTGTTTAGTCGGATTACTTTAATCTCTCTGTATTGTTGAAACGGAGATGAAATAACCTTTTATTAAAAATGTTACAAAAAACCACATGCTTTCAAAGGGTGTCCTAATTTTTTCACATGACTGTATGTGAGTGTCTATTTATGTGAGTGTCTGTACATATTTATGTTTGTATGTATGTATGCACTTGTGTGTGTGATATATTATGTGTCTTTATGTATGCCTATGTGTTTGTGTGTTTATAGCTATATGAGCATTATCTCATTTGGTTTGAAAACAGTGAGGAGCCTCTCATTATGTATCCATCTCAGGAGGTTTCGTTAATATTTTAATAAATAATAACATCCAACCCAACAAGAAATTAATGAATAGTATCATTAATAATGAGTTGGAGCCTTGTAGTGATGGGACTGATATTAAATTGAACCACGGTGGAGCTTTCTCTAGAGACCTGCGATTTTTTATTTTTTTTTCAGCAGCAAACAAGAGCGTGAATGAACCAAGCGTCATTCTGTGCCAACAGCTTCTACAACAGGTTGGGAGTAATAAAAGGGGATTTTCTGCACGATAAAGTTAAGCCCTGGAAAATCTGCTGGTGTAGATCGGTGTGAAAAGTACTGCCAAATGAGATCCTTAATTAAACTTTAATCAAGACTAAGCTTTTTTTTTCTCTCTCTCTCTCCTCACAAGGAATAGGCACAAGCGTTATTTCCTGACACTTTTTTTTATCATGAATTTAAACTAAATGAATCTTAATTCCATGTGAATTTACATATAACAAATTAACCACAAGACCAGAAATTGAAGTCACAATTTTGGTGTTTAGTGTAATAGTGAAATGGAGGATTTGACATCTTATTATGAAGAAGAGGAGATGGGGACATTGAACAGATGATAATTAGCTATTAAAACTACAATTTTTTTTATTTTTTTTTAACTACCCAGATGTTACTTACCATGTGATGTCATTCAGGCCTCTTGTACACGAACGTTGTGCATCCATTCCGCAATTTGCGGACCCTAATTCACGGGCAACGTCCATGTGGCGGCCGGAACGGATCGAGACCCATTGAACTTAAATTGGTCCGTAATCTGTCCGCACAACAAAAATATAGAATAAGTTCTATTTTTTTGTGGTGTGGAGGCACAGACAGAAATACCATGGAAGCACTCCATAGTGCTTCTGGGGGGTTCCAATCCGTGCTTCCGTTCCGCATCCCCGTGATTGCAGACCCATTCAAGTGAATGGGTCCACATCCGCGATTAGGAGTGCACACGGGCCAGTGCCTGTTTATTGCAGACCCTTCGTATGTGGGCTGCAATACGGCCACGGGCACACAACGTTTGTGTGCAAGAGGCCTAAGTCATATTTCAAATATATTTTTCCACAAACCTTCAACCACCCAAAACTAACTCCAATTGTATATCCCTGCAAAATATCTGACTTAAGGGCTCATGCACACGACCGTATGTATTTTGCAGTCCTCAAAAAACAGATCCGCAAAAAATACGGATGACATCTGTGTGCATTCCATATTTTGCGGAACGGAACAGCTGGCCCTTCATAGAACATTACTATCCTTGTCCGTAATGCGGACAATAATAGGACATGTTCTGTTTTTTTGCAGAACGGGAATATGGACATACGGAAATGGAATGCACACGGAGTAAGTTCCATTTTTTTTACGGACTGTAAGAAGGAACAAGGAGCCGTCTTTGACGGAAGATACGTGTCACCGAGGTTCCTGGCCTCGGTGAGGTAAGAACCGGGTTTTTTCCTGAAGTGTCAGGTCTGTAGTGCAATCTGACACTTCAACTGTTAGAATGGCTGTAAAGCCAATCCGGGCCGGTTCTTATTGGGAGCAGCCAAAGAGCAGGGTGGGTGGCTGTTCCCCACGGTTCCAGGCCGGGTTTTGGCTGGAATATAAAAAACCCAGCCAGCATGTTCAGGTGGTGGATTATCCTCCATGACAGAGGAGCTGAGGAGTCTGTGGTCTGAGACACTGAGGGATCTGGTTGTGTGAGCCATAGGCTGGGGAAACAGGCCACTAAAGACTGCTGCGGACTCTGGGTGAAAATCATCTGCTGACCAGGTGACGTCTTTTTGCACTGTGAACTTTGTGTGGTGTGAACAGGCACCAAGACTGAACACTTTCTTTTGGCTTGTTTTCTGGCTATGTGTGAATAAACACTGAACTTTGATTTAAACCTTGTTTTTTGCCTCTGTACTGCGTCCGCTTACCCTGCCTACCAAAGCGAATCCCCACATTTGGTGTCGGATGCGGGCAAGCGCAGTGAGGCAGGCCTGAAGGCCGAAAAGTTTTTGTTTATCCGGGCACAAGTGCATGTCCTACATTAAGCCAGCAAGGTTACGACCCGTATCCCCTGACAAAATGGAGGCGGTCGTGAAGGCCCTCGTGGAGGCTAACTTGCAGCAGCAGGAGGCTAACAAGCAGCAACAAGAAACGAACCAGCTGCTATTGCAACATGTGATGGCGTTGCAGGCGTCAGGAGCGTCCCAGAATGTCCACGATGCCCGGAAAGCTGTCCGCGCGGCGATTCCGAAGATGACCCCCTCGGATGACGTCGAGACCTATCTGGCGGTCTTCGAAAAAGTGGCCGTGAGGGAAAAGTTACCCCGAGACCAGTGGGCTGAGGTCGTTGGTCCGTTCCTGGCGTCCGGTCCCCAGCAAGTATTGTTTGATCTCCCCGATGATCAGGCGGCCGACTACCCGACAGTAAAAGGTGAGATCCTGGCGAGACTCGGGGTGAATGTATTGGTCCGGGCCCAGAGGGTGCATCGGTGGGAATTTAACCCGGCTGAACCCGCTAGACCACAATATTATGATCTGCTGCACCGTTTGCAAAAATGGCTGCAGCCGGACATGTTGACTCCCACTGCTATGTTGGATCGGCTGTTGGCGGATGTGTTTTGGAGGGCTTTGCCGTACCCTCTCCAGCACTGGATCGGCCAGGTGTCTCCGAATAATGCCCTGGAGATGGTCGACCTGGTGGAGCGCTATGAGGCCACCAGAAATCTACAGGGGGGTTCTTTTGGGAGGGGGCCAGTCAAACCCCGGAAAACTCCGCCCCAGACCCGGCGGCCGATGCCAGCTAGACCCGCCCGGGATGTACCCCCTGCCGACCTGAACCCGGTGGTCTGCTGGCGTTGTCAGGAGCCTGGACACATAAGGGCGGACTGTCCCCATCGGGGGGAACCCATGGACACCAACTATGGCTTCCGCCACTCATTATATGCCAGGATGTTGTGTGCCACAGGAACTTCAGAGACTATGGACAATAGCCACCTGTGCCAGGTGGAAGTGGGGGGCACTCTGGCGGTGGCTCTGCTGGATTCAGGGAGCCTGGTGTCCCTGGTAAGAGCTGCCCTGGTGCGGCCGGCTGAGTATACTGGCCGAAAAGTCGGTGTTGTTTGCATACATGGGGACTTAAAGGAGTATCCCACCGCCCGGGTCTCTCTGTCAATGGTGGCCGGCAGGTGGATGCATGAGGTGGCCGTCGCCACAAAGCTACCATATGAATTGATCATTGGGAGAGACTTCCCCGGGTTCCCGGCACTCTGGCCGGATACGAAAGTTACCCGGGAGACAGATGTACCCCTAGCAGAGTGGCCTGACTCAGGGGGGAGGCCAGAACCTTGGGAACCGGAGTCAGAAGGACCAGCTGTAGGGGTGACCGCCACTTCGGTGGAAGAGGGGGAGACAACCCCGTTAAGTGTGATGGTGGGAGACGTAGAGGATTTGCCGCCGGGTCCTGAGCTGGCAGACCTCAATGTCTCTAGGGATAATTTCGGTACAGCACAACACCAGGATCCGACTCTATCTCGAGCCTGGGAAAATGTGGTAGTAGTTGAGGGTGAGCCGCAACAACCGGGGGCCGAATCTATGTTCCCCCGTTTTGTGGTTCAACAGGAGATGCTGTACCGGGTAAATAAACTACGGGGTGAACATATTGAACAGCTGGTGGTGCCCCAGGCATATCGCAAGCTCGTGTTGAAATTAGCCCACCAACATGTTCTTGGGGGACACCTGGGCCAGCAGAAAACGCAGGACCGGATTTTACAGCGGTTTTACTGGCCCAGTGTGTTCAGAGAGGTAGAAGAGTTTTGCAAGTCTTGCCCAACCTGCCAGATAACCAGCCCCCAGCCACATTTCCGTAGTCCTCTGGTCCCTCTCCCGATTATTGAGGTTCCCTTCGAGCGGATCGCTATGAATCTTATAGGCCCAGTACCGAAGTCAGCTAGAGGGCACCAGCACATCCTGGTCATCCTCGACTACGCCACGTGGTACCCGGAGGCGGTGCCATTGCGTCATACGTCAGCCAAACTCATAGCTAAGGAGTTAATGGAAATGTTTTCTAGAGTGGGTCTGCCTAAGGAGGTTCTAACTGACCAAGGGACCCCATTTATGTCCAAGGTCATGAGGGAACTCTGTAAGTTGCTCCAAATAAAACAGTTACGGACATCCGTGTATCATCCGCAAACGGATGGCCTGGTAGAGAGGTTTAACCAGACGTTAAAAAATATGCTGAAAAGAGTGGTGTCTAAGGATGGGAGGGACTGGGACCTTCTTCTGCCCTATCTCATGTTCGCAGTGCGAGAAGTGCCCCAGGCCTCTACTGGGTTCTCGCCCTTCGAACTACTATACGGCAGACACCCTCGTGGTTTATTAGACGTCGCCAAAGAGGCGTGGGAACAACAAACCACACCGCACAAAAGTGTAGTTGAGTATGTCACCCAGATGCAGGGACGGATGGAAACAGTGTTACCTCTGGTTAGGGAGCATATGGAGGCAGCGCAGCGAGCCCAGAGTAGGGTCTATAATCGGCAGGCTCGGGTCCGAAACTTTAACCCGGGTGATCGGGTGTTGGTTCTGGTACCAACGGTAGATAGTAAGTTCCTAGCTAGGTGGCAGGGGCCCTACGAGGTACTAGAAAAAATTGGACCAGTAGATTACAAAGTACACCAGCCAGGGAGGCAAAAGCCGGAGCAGGTGTACCATGTGAATCTGCTCAAGCCGTGGAAGGAAAGGGAAACCTGTACGGAAGACAGCCCACGACCAGGGTTCCTAGGGAAAGCGGTTTTGGCCCCTCAGTCTGAAGCAGGGGAAGCGGCTGTCACAGTGAAAATTGCTGACAGCCTCTCCTCTAAACAGGCTCAGGAAGCCAGGGAGTTCATTAGTCGGAATACGGATGTGTTCTCAGACCTCCCTGGACGCACGTCCGTAATCCGGCATGACATTGTCACTGAGCCTCAGGCGAAAGTCCGGTTAAAACCTTACCGGGTACCCGAGGCTAGGCGACAAGCCATCACGGAGGAAGTGCAGCTAATGCTCCAGCTGGGTGTCATCGAGGAGTCAAAAAGTGAGTGGGCCAGTCCGATAGTATTAATACCCAAGCCAGACGGGACATTGCGGTTTTGTAATGACTTCCGCAAACTTAATGAGGTGTCCAAGTTTGACGCATATCCCATGCCCCGAGTGGATGAGCTTATTGAAAAGTTGGGCCAAGCCCGGTATTTTTCTGTGTTGGACCTCACCAAAGGGTACTGGCAGGTACCCTTGACGGAGGCTGCCAAAGAAAAAACGGCTTTCGTCATGCCAGAGGGGCTGTATCAGTACAAGGTATTACCCTTTGGTCTACATGGCGCTCCCGCCACGTTTCAAAGGTTAATGGATATTGTACTCCGTCCACATCGTCGATACGCTTCAGCGTACCTGGACGATATCGTTGTCCATAGCAACGACTGGGAAAGTCACTTACCTAAAGTCCAGGCTGTGGTGGACTCCCTTAGGAAGGCTGGCTTAACCGCTAACCCAAAAAAGTGCTCGATAGGGTTAGAAGAGACCAAGTACCTGGGGTATGTCATTGGGCGCGGAATGATCAAACCTCAGGTGAACAAAATTGAGGCAATTAGGAATTGGCCCCGACCTGTCTCTACTCGGCAAGTAAAATCGTTCCTGGGTATGGTGGGGTACTATATGAGGTTTGGGACGCAAGTCAGTGACGGTTCACTGGAATGAGCAGGCGGAAAAGGCTTTCTCCGCTTTGAAGTCGGCCCTGTGTGGGTCCCCGGTTTTGGTGGCGCCCGACTTCAAAAGGGAGTTTATAGTGCAGACCGATGCCTCTGAGGTAGGTCTCGGTGCTGTACTATCTCAAGATATTGACGGGGAGGAGCATCCCGTTGTCTTCCTCAGCCGGAAGCTCACCCCAGCCGAGACTAGGTACAGTATAGTGGAGAGAGAGTGCCTGGCCATCAAGTGGGCACTCGAGTCTCTCCGCTACTACCTTTTGGGGAGAAGGTTCCGTCTGGTGACCGACCACTCCCCTTTGAAATGGATGAGCCAGGCCAAAGAGAGGAATGCTCGGGTCACCAGGTGGTTCTTATCTTTGCAAAATTTTAAGTTTTCCGTGGAACACAGGGCAGGCAGGTTACAGGGAAACGCGGATGCCCTATCCCGCGTACACTGTCTGGCAAGTGTTCACCCCCTCAGGGTTGAACAAAGGGGGGAGGTATGTAAGAAGGAACAAGGAGCCGTCTTTGACGGAAGATACGTGTCACCGAGGTTCCTGGCCTCGGTGAGGTAAGAACCGGGTTTTTTCCTGAAGTGTCAGGTCTGTAGTGCAATCTGACACTTCAACTGTTAGAATGGCTGTAAAGCCAATCCGGGCCGGTTCTTATTGGGAGCAGCCAAAGAGCAGGGTGGGTGGCTGTTCCCCACGGTTCCAGGCCGGGTTTTGGCTGGAATATAAAAAACCCAGCCAGCATGTTCAGGTGGTGGATTATCCTCCATGACAGAGGAGCTGAGGAGTCTGTGGTCTGAGACACTGAGGGATCTGGTTGTGTGAGCCATAGGCTGGGGAAACAGGCCACTAAAGACTGCTGCGGACTCTGGGTGAAAATCATCTGCTGACCAGGTGACGTCTTTTTGCACTGTGAACTTTGTGTGGTGTGAACAGGCACCAAGACTGAACACTTTCTTTTGGCTTGTTTTCTGGCTATGTGTGAATAAACACTGAACTTTGATTTAAACCTTGTTTTTTGCCTCTGTACTGCGTCCGCTTACCCTGCCTACCAAAGCGAATCCCCACAGGACCTATTGAAGTGAATGGTTCCCCTTATAGAATGGGTGCTCTGCCGCATGTAATGTAGCTGAACATTCTGGCAATGATAAGGAACAAAAGGTTAATTTCAAATAAGTTCCCTGTGTATTGGCCCATGTAAATGAACCCTTACCCCTGAACTCATATCATAGGAAACGGGAAGGCACTAGGGTTGACATGGCCAATGAAAGTCTAAATACAGCTGCAACCTCCACCTCCTTTCAGATTTTCCATTTGCTTCAAAAAAGGACACCGCCTAGAGAAAACACTTCTAAAATTCAAAAAATTCTGAGGAACTTTATCAAAAAGATGTGTCTGATGAAGAATGTGGACAAGGAACAGCGCCCCAATTCATCCTCCTCTTTTTCTTCTGGTTTATCACTGCATGTGGGGATCTCAGCGGGATCACCATCTTGAATAGGGATGAGCGAACTCGAACTGTATAGTTCGGGTTTGTACCGAATTTTGGGGTGTCCGTGACACGGACCCGAACCCGGACATTTTCGTAAAAGTCCGGGTTCGGGTTCGGTGTTCGTCGCTTTCTTGGCGCTTTTGTGACGCTTTCTTGGCGCTTTTTGAAAGGCTGCAAAGCAGCCAATCAACAAGCGTCATACTACTTGCCCCAAGAGGCCGTCACAGCCATGCCTACTATTGGCATGGCTGTGATTGGCCAGAGCACCATGTGACCCAGCCTCTATTTAAGCTGGAGTCACATAGCGCCGCCCGTCACTCTGCTCTGATTAGCGTAGGGAGAGGTTGCGGATGCGACAGTAGGGCGAGATTAGGCAGATTAACTCCTCCAAAGGACTTCACTTGATTAATCGATCGATCTGCAGCTGTGCATCATTGAGCTGCTGAAATTCAAATGCTCACTCACTGTTTTTAGGCTGCCCAGACCGTTTGTCAGTCACTTTTTTCTGGGGTGATCGGCGGCCATTTTGTGTCTTGTGCGGTGCTGCGACCAAGTGCATCCAAGCTGCGACCAAGTGCATTTAACCCTCAATGGTGTGGTTGTTTTTTGGCTAAAGCCTACATCAGGGTGAAGCTGTCACACCAAGTGCATTTAACCAGCAATAGTCTGTTCATTTTTTGGCCATATACTAAATCAGGGGCAAGCTGCGCCTGTCACCAAGTGCATTTAACCCTCAATGGTGTGGTTGTTTTTTGGCCATATACTACATCAGGGGCAAGCTGTGCCTGTCACCAAGTGCATTTAACCCTCAATGGTGTGGTTGTTTTTTGGCTAAAGCCTACATCAGGGTGAAGCTGTCACACCAAGTGCATTTAACCAGCAATAGTCTGTTTATTTTTTGGCCATATACTACACCAGGGGCAAGCTGCGCCCGTCACCAAGTGCATTTAACCCTCAGTAGTGTGGTTGGTCAAGCTATCACACCAAGTGCATTTAACCAGCAATAGTCTGTTCATTTTTTGGCCATATACTAAATCAGGGGCAAGCTGCGCCCGTCACCAAGTGCATTTAACCAGCAATAGTCTGTTCATTTTTTGGCCATATACTACATCAGGGGCAAGCTGCGCCCGTCACCAAGTGCTTTTAACCCTCAGTAGTGTGGTTGGTCAAGCTGTGACACCAAGTGCATTTAACCAGCAATAGTCTGTTCATTTTTTGTCCATATACTACATCAGGGGCAAGCTGCGCCCGTCACCAAGTGCATTTAACCAGCAATAGTGTAGTTATTTTTTGGCCATATCCCAGTCTAATTCTGTCACTAAATCCATACCGGTCACCCAGCGCCTAAATACTAGGCCTCAAATTTATATCCCGCTAAATCTGTCGTTACCGCTGTACTGTTGTGGCTGGGCAAGTTATTTAGTGTCCGTCAAAGCACATTTTTTGTTCAGGGTTGAAATACAATTCCCAATTTAGCAATTTCATAATTTAGTGGTTTCTGCTATATCAGAGCTATTTGAAATCTATCCCTAAAAGGGTATATAATATTCAAGGTGCACATAGGGTCATTCAGAATAACTTCACACACACGCTACTGTGCATTTCCAAGTCCAATTCTGTTAGTAAATCCATACCGGTCACCCAGCGCCTAAATACTAGGCCTCAAATTTATATCCCGCTAAATCTCTCGTTACCGCTGTCCTGTTGTGGCTGGGAAAGTTATTTAGTGTCCGTCAAAGCACATTTTTTGTTCTGGGTTGAAATACAATTCCCAATTTAGCAATTTCATAATTTAGTGGTTTCTGCTATATCAGAGCTATTTGAAATCTATCCCTAAAAGGGTATATAATATTCAAGGTGCACATTGGGTCATTCAGAATAACTTCACACACACCCGCTACTGTGTATTTCCAAGTCTAATTCTGTCACTAAACCCATACCTGTCACCCAGCGCCTAAATACTAGGCCTCAAATTTATATCCTGCTAAATCTCTCGTTAACGCTGTCCTGTTGTGGCTGGGAAAGTTATTTAGTGTCCGTCAAAGCACATTTTTTGTTCTGGGTTGAAATACAATTCCCAATTTAGCAATTTCACAATTTAGTGGTTTCTGCTATATCAGAGCTATTTGAAATCTATCCCTAAAAGGGTATATAATATTCAAGGTGCACATTGGGTCATTCAGAATAACTTCACACACACCCGCTACTGTGTATTTCCAAGTCTAATTCTGTCACTAAACCCATACCTGTCACCCAGCGCCTAAATACTAGGCCTCAAATTTATATCCTGCTAAATCTCTCGTTAACGCTGTCCTGTTGTGGCTGGGAAAGTTATTTAGTGTCCGTCAAAGCACATTTTTTGTTCTGGGTTTAAATACAATTCCCAATTTAACAATTTCATAATTTAGTGGTTTCTGCTATATCAGAGCTATTTGAAATCTATCCCTAAAAGGGTATATAATATTCAAGGTGCACATTGGGTCATTCAGAATAACTTCACACACACCCGCTACTGTGTATTTCCAAGTCTAATTCTGGCACTAAACCCATACCTGTCACCCAGCGCCTAAATACTAGGCCTCAAATTTATATCCTGCTAAATCTCTCGTTACCGCTGTCCTGTTGTGGCTGGGAAAGTTATTTAGTGTCCGTCAAAGCACATTTTTTGTTCTGGGTTGAAATACAATTCCCAATTTAGCAATTTCATAATTTAGTGGTTTCTGCTATATCAGAGCTATTTGAAATCTATCCCTAAAAGGGTATATAATATTCAAGGTGCACATTGGGTCATTCAGAATAACTTCACACACACCCGCTACTGTGTATTTCCAAGTCTAATTCTGTCACTAAACCCATACCTGTCACCCAGCGCCTAAATACTAGGCCTCAAATTTATATCCTGCTAAATCTCTCGTTAACGCTGTCCTGTTGTGGCTGGGAAAGTTATTTAGTGTCCGTCAAAGCACATTTTTTGTTCTGGGTTGAAATACAATTCCCAATTTAGCAATTTCATAATTTAGTGGTTTCTGCTATATCAGAGCTATTTGAAATCTATCCCTAAAAGGGTATATAATATTCAAGGTGCACATTGGGTCATTCAGAATAACTTCACACACACCCGCTACTGTGTATTTCTAAGTCTAATTCTGTCACTAAACCCATACCTGTCACCCAGCGCCTAAATACTAGGCCTCAAATTTATATCCTGCTAAATCTCTCGTTAACGCTGTCCTGTTGTGGCTGGGAAAGTTATTTAGTGTCCGTCAAAGCACATTTTTTGTTCTGGGTTTAAATACAATTCCCAATTTAACAATTTCATAATTTAGTGGTTTCTGCTATATCAGAGCTATTTGAAATCTATCCCTAAAAGGGTATATAATATTCAAGGTGCACATTGGGTCATTCAGAATAACTTCACACACACACGCTTCTGTGCATTTCCAAGTCTAATTCTGTCACTAAATCCATACCGGTCACCCAGCGCCTAAATACTAGGCCTCAAATTTATATCCCGCTGAATTTGAAAACAATACATTGGGCCAAATAATATATTTGTTGTTGTGGTGAACCATAACAATGAGAAAAACATCTAGTAAGGGACGCGGACGTGGACATGGTCGTGGACATGGTCGGACATGGTGGGTGACGTGAAGCCTCATTCTCTGCTATGACATGCAGACTGATTCTCTGCTGTCATGAAGCCAGATTGTCTGTTACGGGACCTCTCTGCTCTGCCTGTGTGCTAGGCCTAAATATATGCCAATGGACTGTTGCAGTGGTGGGTGACGTGAAGCCTCATTCTCTGCTATGACATGCAGACTGATTCTCTGCTGACATGAAGCCAGATCGTCTGTTACGGGACCTCTCTGCTCTGCCTGTGTGCTAGGCCTAAATATATGCCAATGGACTGTTGCAGTGGTGGGTGACGTGAAGCCTCATTCTCTGCTATGACATGCAGACTGATTCTCTGCTGTCATGAAGCCAGATTGTCTGTTACGGGACCTCTCTGCTCTGCCTGTGTGCTAGGCCTAAATATATGCCAATGGACTGTTGCAGTGGTGGGTGACGTGAAGCCTCATTCTCTGCTATGACATGCAGACTGATTCTCTGCTGACATGAAGCCAGATTGTCTGTTACGGGACCTCTCTGCTCTGCCTGTGTGCTAGGCCTAAATATATGCCAATGGACTGTTGCAGTGGTGGGTGACGTGAAGCCTCATTCTCTGCTATGACATGCAGACTGATTCTCTGCTGTCATGAAGCCAGATTGTCTGTTACGGGACCTCTCTGCTCTGCCTGTGTGCTAGGCCTAAATATATGCCAATGGACTGTTGCAGTGGTGGGTGACGTGAAGCCTCATTCTCTGCTATGACATGCAGACTGATTCTCTGCTGACATGAAGCCAGATTGTCTGTTACGGGTCCTCTCTGCTCTGCCTGTGTGCTAGGCCTAAATCTATGCCAATGGACTGTTGCAGTGGTGGCTGACGTGAAGCCTCATTCTCTGCTATGACATGCAGACTGATTCTCTGCTGACATGAAGCCAGATTGTCTGTTACGGGACCTCTCTCCTCTGCCTGTGTGCTAGGCCTAAATATATGCCAATGGACTGTTGCAGTGGTGGCTGACGTGAAGCCTCATTCTCTGCTATGACATGCAGACTAATTCTCTGCTGACATGAAGCCAGATTGTCTGTTACGGGACCTCTCTCCTCTGCCTGGGTGCTGGGCCTAAATTTATGACAATGGACTGTTGCAGTGGTGGCTGACGTGAAGCCTGATTCTCTGCTATGACATGCAGACTGATTCTCTGCTGACATGAAGCCAGATCCTCTGTTACGGGACCTCTCTCCTCTGCCTGGGTGCTGGGCCTAAATTTATGACAATGGACTGTTGCAGTGGTGGCTGACGTGAAGCCTGATTCTCTGCTATGACATGCAGACTGATTCTCTGCTGACATGAAGCCAGATCCTCTGTTACGGGACCTCTCTCCTCTGCCTGGGTGCTGGGCCTAAATTTATGAAAATGGACTCTTACAGTGGTGGGTGACGTGAAGCCTGATTCTCTGCTATGACATGAAGACTGATTCTCTGCTGACATGAAGCCAGATTGTCTGTTACGGGACCTCTCTCCTCTGCCTGGGTGCCGGGGCCTAAATATCTGAGAATGGACTGTTCCAGTGGTGGGTGACGGGAAGCCAGATTCTCTGCTATGGAACCTCTCTCCAATTGATTTTGGTTAATTTTTATTTATTTAATTTTTATTTTAATTAATTTCCCTATCCACATTTGTTTGCAGGGGATTTACCTACATGTTGCTGCCTTTTGCAGCCCTCTAGCCCTTTCCTGGGCTGTTTTACAGCCGTTTTAGTGCCGAAAAGTTCGGGTCCCCATTGACTTCAATGGGTTCGGGTTCGGGACGAAGTTCGGATCGGGTTCGGATCCCGAACCCGAACATTTCCGGGATGTTCGGCCGAACTTCTCGAACCCGAACATCCAGGTGTTCGCTCAACTCTAATCTTGAACCATGCCAGTGGCTGCTTTACTTCATGCCTATATCTGGTAAGTGGCTATTCTTCTTGCTTCAGGGCCCTTGTGAGTTTTATCGCATTTTAGCAAAAAGTGTGGCAGATGCAGCACTATGATATTTCTGACTTTTAGTCTAACCAGACTGTTTATTACTCTGTTATTCCTCTAGCGCCGTTCTATGGAAACAGTAGGTTTAAAGAGCACACCAAATGCTTCAAATAACTTCTTTATTAACTTCAACTTTTCTTCTTATATAACACTGCCGCCTCTGCAACAGATAGTCCATGTACATAACACGTGTTGAAAAGATATCACAAATGGCGGTATGCATAGGATGGTGGTTCAACTGTTCAATCTTGTCATTGAACATAAAATGGTGGATATATTTCTCTCTTCAGAATCTGTACTCTCACTTTAAGTTATTTAAGCTCTTTATAATCTCTCTGAGAGGTATATCTGAGGTCTAACTAATAGTCCACTTGCAGTTAGCAGTGACAATTTGCAGATTGGTTGAGTATGATCTGGTATGGTTGTATGCAATTTGGATTGCAATATGGAATCTGAATGCTTGCAATTGTAGCTTGCAATTTAAACTTACAATTGAATTTGTATGGTTGCAATTGTATTTGTACTTTGCAATTGGTGGAACTGTAAGTAAACACACATATATCTAGTTCAGTGTACAGTTCTAAACACAATACTAACAATATTAACATTATATAACTGTTATAAATACCTATATTGGCCTCTTGTTCCCATAAAACTCAGCTCTCAGTGGAGTAAATGTCTCTTCAGCTCCTGTCTCTGGTGAATAATGATTCTACCAGCGGAGTTGGGGTAATTCCCAGACAGGCTGTCTGTGAGGTTCGCTGTGATTGGTGAAAGCTCTTGCTGTATGAGAAGCTGGTTGTGACTTCTGCCCAGTAATAACAGATTAACACTATGCTTTCTGTTGTTTCTGCTGTGTCACTCAGTTTACCTTATATTGCAAAATTAATCTCAAAGGCATATTATCTTTTTCTGCTTCTGTGAACACAAAATATAACAGTAATATGACATCCAAAACATGATGTCACAGTAAATTACTCTGCTTTTGTCTTTAACACATAAACATAGGAACTGTATTAAGGATATTGGCAGGTTTAGCTGTATACACATATAAGCTATACTATGTCACGACCATGTTTAATGCTGTGACTCCTTGGGAGCCGCATACAGTTGCCCGCGGTTAGGGTTGTAGTGTCAACCGTAGCTGGAGGTTGCCGCGGACAACAGCTATGTGTGCGGTTCCCTTGGAGTTGTGTGCGCGTTTATATGCACTTTCGTATGTCTGTGTGCTCTCTGTGTTATGTGTGGTGTGCACTTACATCTTCCCCTCACTGTGGTTGCCCGTGGCAACGTTTGATCGTTGTGTGTACATGTGGTGGCAGTGTCCCGGCCTTCGGGCTGACTCCCAGGACATGAGTGCCACCCATGTCGTTGCCTGCGGCAACAGCCACAGTGTGTTCGTTGTTTGGACACTTCCCCTTTGTGTTGTGTTTTCCCTTCTGTGGTATTGGAAGGGTTTACTCCCTTTCTGTGTGTGTGAGTCACGGGGTGTGTCTGATTGTTGGGTGTGGCCTCTTGGCCCTATATAGCCTCAGTTATAGGCAGTAGCCAGGGAGGGTGCTTCAGCCATGCTTGCTGGAGACATCCTCCTGGTTACTTACCAACTGCCAGTGGGGGCCATCCTTCTGGTCATAGCAAATATAATGTCATTTGATGTCTAGAAGATGTGTTTGGTTTTATGCTTGTTTATTGCACCTATGGTCCTGGGTTTCCATGTGATGTGTGTTGTGTGCTGAGTCCTTGTGTTTGTGGATAGCAGTACTTCCACATGGGTTCCAGGCTTTGTGTCTGTGGCAGGTGAGTGTTATCTTTGTGGCAAGTACCTGCTATTGCCATAGGTTGTATTTGTGCTCCCTTCCTTGCAGCTTGGCCAGTGAGACTCCTGTTCCTCCGTATCCTGAATGAACTGGTTGTCTTACCCTGACTCCAAAATCCATGGACCGGTCGGAGGGTGAGTCAGAGCTCCGAGGTTCCTGAGCATGGGTCCTCCTAGATAGGGTCAGGTTAGGGGCGTGATAGGAGGTGACCTGCTCCCTAATCCTGTTGTCCTGGTCAAGCAGCGACCATCTTCCACCATCGCACGGCTGAGGGTTTTCCCCATCCTCAGCCGTAACATACTAGCAACCTAGGACATGCCTTAGCTGGCCAGCTACAAAAAGATTATATTTTTAGAAATTTCTCCTGTTTGTAATAAAAACAACTTTATATATTTTTCATTATATGAGAAATTGAAAATCCTTTGAAACCTCAGACACATTTTTTTTTTAAGTCAGCAAAGAATGTGGGTAAAATTGATGATTTTACTTTGCAGCAGAAATCTGGTGGTGCCATCAAGGCCAACAGATTAGCAAGAAATAGTAAAATATACTCATGGTAAATAGTGAATGGACATCTACTCCTGTCCTGTATGTAGGCGTCAGCTCACTCTTTCTTCATCCGTGTGTAATCCATCCACTCTTTCACTATCAATCCAAATTCTGCTGCACCGTCACCAGGGTCATTACTCACATTGGTGAACATATGGTGGGAATGGATTTAGATGGTTCAAAGGCCAAAAGAATCAAAAGAGAATTTCAATGCCTGCTAAACTAATGGCTTCTGAAGAATTAAGGCACTAGTTAAAGGCACATCACCCACATTGATTTTGAAATCTGGCCTTTTGATGTAATGTCCAGCAGAGTTCTATACATTAATCTAACACATATAGAATAAAAGAATGAAACCTAGACAGATAGATAGATAGATAGATAGATAGATAGATAGATAGATTGCAAACATACTACATGTATTAGATAATAAGATAAATATAAAATTTGGTGGACTTAGATGCCCCTTAGAGCCTAAATGTGACAAGTAGTCAGGCGGTTGGACAATCTACAGATTACTAGCCAGTCTGGGGTCACGGCTGGAGGCTTTTAGGATCTATAGAGGGGGATACAGGATGAATTATTCTTGTGTTCTCCAAGAAGAGATTTGGGATTGTGAGGTTGTGGAGATATCCTATTACTCAGGCATTGGGACTATAATATCTTGTGGGGGTGGTGAATAACATCACTGTGTAACTATCCATTATCACCACACTGGTTCTTTAAAGTAAAGGCAGCATAGACTCTAGAACAAGGAGTGTTCAGGAATAACAAGACGGTGCTGGATATTAAGATGGGCACAATACTAATTGTTATTAAGCTTTAATGTTTTCAATGTATGACTAGCCAGTATAGTCAGTGGCATATCCGTGTGGTGCATTTTTTCTGTGATTTATGATTATATTTTCATCCGCACAATGCTCCGTTTTGTGTAGGATGCCTTTGTGGTGCATGTGGACCGCGCCGACATCCTCCACCGTATGCAAAATATTTTTTGCTGGGGATAGTCGTTTGCTGCGGTCCACATGCGGTGGGGCTGCTCCCCCAATGAAAAACACGCTACAGTGTTAGGGGTTGAGCAGCTCCCCCAGATTTGCCACTATTTCTGTGTTTTTGTCTTGTTTTACATGTAGTGTATGTGCCTTCACCTGGCATTCAAACACTCTTTGCACCTGGTAGCCTCCATTACATGGTCTGATATGGGTGTGGCTTACAGTCTGGCTTTGTTCACATTGCACTAGTTGTCCTGCTAGGCGGTTGTGTGGAAGCTTGGCTGTGAGCTGGATTACATCACCTTCAGACCTTGTTCACACCATAGGTAGCGTAGTGGTAGGACCCCTTGCCATGCTGAGAACCGTGACGTGGTGCTTGGGGCTCCGATATCTTCCTGACAGGAATATATTGGCAAAAGTCTCAGCTTTTAATATCTGCATTTATGACTAGCCAGTATAGTCAGTGGCATATCCGTGTGGTGCATTTTTTCTGTGATTTAATGTTTTCAACACAGATATTCAGGCTCCAAGATTTTCTTCTTAATGTCTTTTCCAAAATTTTTCTTCAGTGTTATGACTTGAAATGTTAAATGCACATGAAGCTATCCTTGGTTGTAGAATAGGTTTTCAAGTCCATAATCTAATAATTTACCCACTAATGTATTCTGTTTATGACCATAGAAATACAGTGCCTACCCACTATTGTCATATATCTTTGTATTTTCATGGCCATAGACGTTGTTGCTATTGGTGTAATCTGTTATCTTATGTCTTGGGGCATAGAAGTTCTTAGGATGTCCATAAAACTTCAATAACTGTCAGCTGAAAGCTTGTTAAGCCAACAGCTATTCTTTACTTCATATCAAAATGTAGAAGAGGTAACCAGTGGCACTACACCGCACCTATAGTTATTTTGGATACCAATACCAAGGAGTGATGCCTTCCGGTGGTGCTCAGCCTATAGCAGCAGTAAATATGCAAATATCTTCAAGCAAAGGAGAATATTCAAAACGAGCGGCACTCACCGATTGTAGAAAGGTACACTTTATTCCATGGCAGGAAAGCCAGAAGAAGCGCACACACGCGCGAAACGGCTGTTGCTCATTGCTGTGTTTGCACTGTATGCACCCCCCTCCTGCCATGGAATAAAGTGTACCTTTTCTACAATCGGTGAGTGCCGCTCGTTTTGAATATTCTCCTTTGTTTGAAGCTATTCTTTACAGCTCCCCCTATACACATGCATGCTCAGTCTTTGATAAACACCTCTGATATCAGCTTAGCTCCATAAAAAAAAAATATAGATCGGGTAATGTTTCTTTTCTCTTGGCATCATCTGTTGGGAGAGTGTCAGACAGTCCTGCAAAATGGACAAGTTCAGTTCTCATTTATCAAATGTGTATGACCATCTTTTTCAAATAGTATAAACTGTAACCTTGTATCTTGCTCCATAGCGTACTTAGCCAAGTATTTCATTTTAATATTATGTACTTGGCCATGGTTATTACTTGAGACACAGAATCTATCTATCTATCTCTTCTATCTATCTCATATATCAATCTATCTATCTATCTATCTATCTATCTCATATCTATCTATCTATCTGCAGTCGGTGTGGATGCAGTACAAGAACCAGTCCGAGATCAGGGCAGGCAGAGTAAGATTGATACAGCAGTCAGTCATAGGTCAGGTCAGGCAGTGGAGTCAGAATACAGTGAACAGGCAAAAAGTCAGTACACAGGCAGACAAACATAAAGGACACCTTAGCAGGATACTAGCAAGCTAAGAAAACTATTGCTCAGGCACTCTCCCGCAGGGGAAGGTGCCTTAAAGGGGTTGTGCAGGCCATATATATTGATGACTTATCGTCAGTGTAAGCCACCAATATCTGATTTGGGGGGTCAGACACCCGGCACCCCCACCGATCAGCTGTTGAAAGAGAGGTGGCACTCCATGCAAGCGCCGCTCCCTGATCATTACACTGCAAGTAGTCTCCTTTGGAGTGGTGGCGTAGTGCAAATACAAGTACTCGCTCCATTCAAATGAATGGAGAAAGAACTTGTCATTACACTGCACCCACGAAACTTCCGAGACAACGGGCAGTGTAATGAACAGGAAGCAGCGCTCACATGGAGTGCTGACTCCTCTTAAAACAGCTGATTGGTGGGGGTGCCGGGTATCAGACCCCACAGATCAGATATTGATGATCTATCCTGACAACAAATCATCACTATATATGGCCTGCACAAACCCTTTAAGTACTCCAGGGTTGCCAGCCAATAGTTGGTAAAGATTAGAGTGCATGCACTGGCCCTGGAGGGTGTGGGTACCCTACGGGCAGAGGAGGGGTAGCAAGTAGGCTGTCGCCTGCATAGAGGGACAGTGCAGACCAGGCAGGATAGGCAGAACAGTGGCAACTGAGAGCCACTGCTGAAACTACATGATAGATAGATAGATAGATAGATAGATAGATAGATAGATAGATAGATAATCTTTTATTTTTTATTCTTTTTTTCAAGGCCAGAAGTCATAAAAAAAAAAAAGATAAAACTCAGTCTTTCCTTTATACGTTTCATCCGTTTATAATCTGTTCCTGGTTTTGGCTACAAAAACTGCTGGAAAAAACCTGGACGTGCAGACCTAGCCTAAGATTTCTCTAAATTGCAATTCCAAATACTTCTTCTGACAGCTGGGAATAGTAATATACCTTTTAATTATCATTTTTAAACAAGTGCTCACTGAAGTGTTCGGCCACTGACAAGGACTGAAGCTCTTTAGCCAAAAACCTCAGGGTGTTTAGTTTTAATGTCATCTAATTGTTCTAAGTGATAAAGAATAGAGGAAAACAGGGAGATAATACCGTCCTAATGTACCAATCCCCCACCCTACATTACTTAATCTATATTTTATTTGGTGTAATGAGACAACCGTTCAGTTTTTTTTGTCTCATGTGTTGGAGGGGCCGGGGCTTCCCTCCTATGTGATTATACTTAGTAACTCCCCTTTGGTGTGTGTGAAAGCACAGGCAGTTTCTCCATAATAAAAACTGGATTAGCATGTATCAGCAATAGCCACCACCAGCTGTCACTTTGAAATCAGACTATTCTGCCCTGTGTTTGAGATGATAATGTATAAAAACTAATAACTCACAGGCCACCGCTCTCTATTTGTCTAATAGGTGGCCATGGGAGGAAGGCTTTCCCTGCTGTTCATTCATTTAATGGTGTCAATTTTGTAACAATGACAGAGCAATAATATTTTTAATTTTTTATGTTATTTATTTATTTTTCTTATGCAAGAACATGATAATAAATAGTAGGAGTTCGCTGACTCCAGGGGTGAAGGTACTATAAATATATGTGAATAGTTATCCCTATAATTGTGGGGGAGGGGGCTATGTCCATTAATCACAATGTGGGCAGTGCAAATATCACCGTATAAGGACACTAGTGATGAGTGAATCTCTGTAAATTCGATTTGGGTCTGAATTGACCGAATCTGAATCGATTAGACACTAATCAGTTGTCATGAACAGCTGGGAGTGGCCTTCCTGAACTCCCTCTTTTTCTCTCCAAAAATTTCATCCAAATCGAAATCAACAAAGAATCAGGGTCTATAGAATCAGATTTTTTTTTAAACATTTCAAATTTTGATTCTATAAAGCGATTTGCTTATCTCTAGAGGATACTAATAA
Organism: Bufo gargarizans; assembly: GCF_014858855.1. Classification (NCBI taxonomy): domain Eukaryota; kingdom Metazoa; phylum Chordata; class Amphibia; order Anura; family Bufonidae; genus Bufo; species Bufo gargarizans. The sequence continues at coordinate 22,978,740 of NC_058087.1, read as the reverse complement.
ATACGGACCCAAACTGACCAAGACATGTACAAAACTAGATGGTAAAATTACAAAAACTTCTTAGATCATCAAAGGAGTAGAGTTTAAAGAGGTTATGCCATAAATGAAAACCAGACATCATATAGTACCTGGGAATAGTTTTTCTAACAAATCTAGAACCAGCCCTGTACTGTACATGGGTCCAGAGACTTAAAGGGAACCTGTCACATGGATATTTGATTATAATCTAACTAATTATATACAATTATTAACTACTAAAAAGTGCCTTAGATGTATTCACTTACTGGTGTGACAGATCGTTACCTCAAATAATATACAGACAAAGATGCAGCATGCCGCATGCTAATGAGCTGATTTGAGTCCAGCGTGATGTCATTGAGTCCAGCGTTTATTTAATTAACAGCTATAGCCACTCCCCTGCCCACCTGCTGCTGATTCATATGGAAAAAACTGTCATTCAGCAGCAGGTGGGCGGGGAGAGTCAGGAGCTCATTTTTAATTACATGCAATTACAAAAGTATTCAGATACAGGTAATGGTTTGAAAAATGTAGAATATGCATTGTGACAAAACGCCTTAAAGCTGGCCATTAGATAAATGTCAGAAGGACTCATTCTGCAGGGCCAGCAAACCATCTAATGTAATTTAAGGGTCTGTGGTTTCTTCCCCAAAGGCAAATGTTGGGGAAAGAAGGATTAGGCTGTTATATTTCAATATACCTGATCCTTTTGTTCTCCACGCTCCCAACTCAGAACATATGAATAGTGATGGACGAACATCGACCGGAACGTTTCGCAAACGCGTGTTTTCGCGATCAAATGTTTGCGAACCGAGCGTTCGTGGCGGGCCCCATTCGCTTTAATGTCAGGCGAACCGGAAAAACCTTCAGGTCATATTTTCAGCAACCAAATACTTACTAGAAGTGCACAAATAGTCCAACAACATAGACAGTGACATACCAGAGGGGGCAAAAATTCCCACAAAATATATATATTTTAATCAGGGGCCATTTTTATGCGTCATAAAGCAAAACTCAGTACAGGCCCCAAACATTAGGCATTCACCTGACAATAAAGAACAAGTGATTATGTGGCTGGAGGTATACTAGGTGGTCACCGGCCAGCGGCCTGCTGGTGAGCTGACCCTCTATAAAATGATATGCAAGGGCCTGTTGGTGAGCTGACCCTGTAAAATATTATATGCGAGGGCCTGCTGGTGAGCTGACTCAGTAAAACATTATATGCAAGGGCCTGCTGGTGAGCTAACCCTATAAAAAGTTATATGCGAGGGCCTGCTGGTGAGCTGACCCTGTAAAATATTATATGCGAGGGCCTGCTGGTGAGCTGACCCTCTAAAAAATTATATCCGAGGGCCTGCTGGTGAGCTGACCCTTTAAAACATTGTAGGTGAGGGCCTGCTGCTGAGCTGACTCAGTAAAACATTATATGCGAAGGCCTGCTGGTGAGCTGACCCTCTAAAAAACTATATGCGAGGGCCTGCTGGTGAGCTGACCCTGTAAAAACATTGTAGGTGAGGGCCTGCTGATGAGCTGACCCTCTAAATAATTATATATGAGGGCCTGCAGCTGAGCTGACCCTGTAAAACATTATATGCGAAGGGCATCTATGCGAGGGCATTAAATGCGTCAATAGGCATGTTTATATGATGGAAGAGTAGAAGCGGGATGAGAAAAGGAATACTCAAACATATACCCTTGTTTGTGATGGAAGGGGTGCATGGGAATACAGTGTATTCAGTACATTATAAACAACACATTTAAAGTGCCTTTATGTTCATCAGCTTTCCTCTGGTGAAGTCGAGAAGTCATGGTCAATCCAGGCCTTGTTCATTTTTTTAAGAGTCAACATGTCAGCATTTTCAGTTGACAGGCGGATACGCTTATCTGTTATAATGCCACCAGCAGCACTAAATACATGCTCAGACAAAACTCTGGCAGCAGGGCAGGCCAGCACCTCCAAGGCATAGAGCGCCAACTCGTGCCACGTGTCCAGCTTAGACACCCAGTAGTTGTAAGGCACTGAGGGATCATTGAGGAAGCTGACACGGTCTGCTATGTACTCCATCACCATTTTCCAAAATGTTTCCCTCCTTGTGACACTAGGCGACGCATCAGGGTGAGGGTGCTGGCGGGGTGTCATGAAATTGTCCCAGGCTTTGGAGAGTGTTGCCCTGCCTCTGTTGGAACTGCTGTGTTTTCCCCTTGTCTCCCCTCCTTGGTTGGCCAAGGAACTACGGACTCTGCCGCCAGCATTGTCAGATGGAAATTTTTTGAGCCATTTTTCAACAAGGATCTTCTTGTATTGTACCGTTTTGCTCATCATTTCCACCAGAGGAATGAGAAATAAGAAGTTCTCTTTGTAGTGGGGGTCAAGAAGGGTGAACAACCAGTAATCCGCGTGGGTCATGGGAAAGGCAGCCTAACATGAAGTCAAACATGTGTGCCAGAATACCAACAGGCAAGACTTTGCTGTCGTCATCAGGAGGATCACTCTCTATCTCCTCATCCTGTTCCTCCTCTTCTGCCCACCCACGCTGAACAGATGGAATTACATTTCCATGGGTTCTACCCTCTGTAGCGGAGGCAACCGTCTCCTGCTCCTCCTCCTCTTCATCGTTCAATTTGCGCTGAGAAAACGAACTGAGGGTGGTCTGACTATCAACCTGTGCAGTGTCTTCCCCCATTTCCACCTCTTCCACATGCAAAGCGTCGTTCTTAATTGCGAGCAGCGAGCATTTGAGTAGACACAGAAGTGGAATGGTTACGCTGATAATAGCGTTATCGCCGCTCACCATCTGTATTGATTCCTCAAAGTTTCTTAAAACCTCACAGAGGTCAGACATCCATGCCCACTCCTCGCTTGTGAATAGCAGAAGCTGACTGAAAGGCGATGACCATGTTGCAGCTGGTATTCCACTACTGCCCTCTGCTGCTCACAAAGCCTAGCCAGCATGTGGAACGTTGAGTTCCATCGCGTGCTCACGTTGCAAAACAGTTGGTAAGCTGGCAATTTCAAGCGCTGCTGCAGCGTTGACGACCGGCTGAAGCTGTAGATGACTTGGGGAAATGTGCACACACGCGGCACACCTTCACCAGTAGCTCAGGCAAATTGGGGTAGGTTTTGAGAAACTGCTGAACCACTGAGTTTAAAAAGTGGGCTTGGCTTGGGATGTGTCTGCGCTTGTCGAGCTCCAAAGCTGCCAACAAGTTACGGCCATTATCAGACACAACCATGCCTGGTTGTAGGTTACGTGACAAGGGCAACAGCTCAGTCTGGTCTCTTATCCCCTGCCACAGCTCTGCGGCAGTGTGCTGTTTGTCCCCTAAGCATATTAGCTACAGCTCGGCCTGTTGCCGCTTCCCCTCTATAGTGCTACACTGCTTCCAGCTACCGACTGATGACTGACTGGTGCTGCACTCGGATAATTCGGAGGTGGAAGTGGAGGAGGAGGCGGAGTAGGAGAATTGGGGGTTGGAGCCACTAACGTAGGTGCTGGTGGAAACTCTGATCGTTGTAGGGCCCACAATCCTTGGCGTCAGTAGCACCTGTGCCATCCCAGTGTACGACTCGCTCCCGACATCCACTACATTTATCCAGTGTGCAGTCTGGGAATTGTAGCATCCCTGGCCGAATGCACTTGTCAATGTGTCCGTGGTTAAGTGAACCTTCCCAGTAACTGCGTTGGTCAGTGCACGTGTGATGTTACGGGACACATGTTGGTGTAAGTCGGGCACGGCACACCTTGAAAAATAGTGGCAGCTGGGGACTGCGTAACGTGGGAGGGCCGCCGACATCATGCTGTGTGATTCTTGTGATTGTGGATGCTCATGAGTTTGAGAAACAGGTCACAAGAACTGTCCCTCTTCAAGCGTGCTTGGCGAGAGGGCCAAATGAAGGAATGGAGCTGAAAAGAGCCCCTCGGAATATCCAAGTGTGGGATCACTTACTTGCCCAGACTCTCCATGGTGGGAGGAAGGAGGATCAGGATGAGGATTAAGTTGAGCAGACTCTTGGCTACTGAGACTGGACATGGTGGAAGACAGGGTGTTGCTTAATCGACTAGAAGCATTATCTGGTGCAATCCAACCAACCAAGAGTGGTGACCTGTGCTGCATTGCAAACTGGGACATGAAGCTAGGTAGTTTTTCTTGTGCTCTGGCAACAGGCACAGTTTTACCGTGCCCAGGGCCACGGCCTCTGCGTGCACGATTAGCTTCACGGCCACTGCCCCGTCCCTTACTGCTCGCCTTCTTCATATTAAATGTTATATATGATTGAAAGTCTGTCACACGTACAGTAGTGTAGAATTTGGAAGTGTATGCACAAACAAATTTTAAAAGGTATTTGGGATTTGGAAACATCACACAGGAGATATCCCGCAGGTAATGTCAATGCTGTCACTAACGCCTAATGAAAAATTACAGTGAATGTCACAGGTATTTGGGATGAGGAAAAGTTATACAGGTGAGGTACCATCGGTAATGTCACTGTCCGCAGCCTCTACACAAAAAAGTATACTGAAACTGAATGTCACAGATACATTTTTAAAGCACGCCCATTACACTACCGAAAAAGTACACTGTATGTCACAGATATTTTTGGGATGTGCACACTTTACACAGGAGATGTGGCGCAGCTAAAGTCGCTGTCTGCAGCAGCCTAGCTATTGTACGTTATTTAGAGCAGGATGCGCTAAAAATAGATATTGCTGCCACACACAATAGTCCTTAGAAGGACTTTTGGGTCTTTAAAGTTTTAGTGCAGGTTGCGCTAAAAATATAGATTACTGCTGCCACACACAATAATAGTCCTTAAAAGGACTTTTGCGTTTTTGAAAAGTTTTAGTGGTAAAAATATTCTTAAATCACTCCCTACATTGTCTGTCCCTTCCTCAGCACAGCTCTCCCTGACTAAGAATGAGCCGAACATGCGTCATCAGGTGCTATATAGCACCCGATGATGCGTTTCGATAGCCAATCACTGTAATAACAGCAGCCAACATGGCTACGGCATTACAGTGAGGGCAGTACTTACCTGCGCGTTTATTAAATATAATATAATGTACCGCCGAGCATGTTCGATCATTACTAGTGGTGAAGTGAGAAAATGACAGCCCTTTTTCTGTGTATTAGTGGCAAAAAAATGCATATCTGCAGTTCAGCGGTGCAGTTATATGTTATAAAGCCTTTTGTGGCGTGTATAAGTGGAAAAAAGTAAGAGCCTATTTGTCGTTCAGCAGTGCAGTTATATGTTCTAAAGCCCTTTTTGTCGTGTAATAGTGGAATAAAGGAATTATTAGCCGTGTGGTGAAGTGTGAAAATTACAGACTTTTTTGGGGTGTTTTAATTTCCTTTTTATTTAATTAATTTGATCTAACAATATGACAGAGAAGTGCCAGGCCATGCACAGGGGAGTGGCAGAGGCCTAAATGTTTCTGGCACATGCACAGGTCGCAGCAGATCATCCACATAAATGAATGCACTCATACACGCACTTACCACATACATGGCCGCACTCATACAGGCACTCACCACATACATGGACACTGTCGCGGACATTTCCGTGTCAGGTACCAGGAGATCGGAGAGGCTGGGGACTGGAGAGATCGGAGAGACTGGTAACTCGTGGGTTAAATTGACAAGTTTACTGTGGATCTTATTGTGTCTGTGTTTTGGTGAATGCCACACCCATTGCTTCAGGTGTTGCTTGTTGGTAATAGAGTTGAGCGAACACCTGGATGTTCGGGTTCGAGAAGTTCGGCCGAACATCCCGGAAATGTTCGGGTTCGGGATCCGAACCCGATCCGAACTTCGTCCCGAACCCGAACCCCATTGAAGTCAATGGGGACCCGAACTTTTCGGCACTAAAAAGGCTGTAAAACAGCCCAGGAAAGAGCTAGAGGGCTGCAAAAGGCAGCAACATGTAGGTAAATCCCCTGCAAACAAATGTGGATAGGGAAATGAATTAAAATAAAAATTAAATAAATAAAAATTAACCAAAATCAATTGGAGAGAGGTTCCATAGCAGAGAATCTGGCTTCCCGTCACCCACCACTGGAACAGTCCATTCTCAGATATTTAGGCCCCGGCACCCAGGCAGAGGAGAGAGGTCCCGTAACAGAGAATCTGTCTTCATGTCAGCAGAGAATTAGTCTGCATGTCATAGCAGAGAATGAGGCTTCACGTCAGCCACCACTGCAACAGTCCATTGGCATATATTTAGGCCCAGCACCCAGGCAGAGGAGGGAGGTCCCGTAACAGAGAATCTGTCTTCATGTCAGCAGAGAATTAGTCTGCATGTCATAGCAGAGAATGAGGCTTCACGTCAGCCACCACTGCAACAGTCCATTGGCATATATTTAGGCCCAGCACACACACAGGCAGAGGAGAGAGGTCCCGTAACAGACAATCTGGCTTCATGTCAGCAGAGAATTAGTCTGCATGTCATAGCAGAGAATGAGGCTTCACGTCAGCCACCACTGCAACAGTCCATTGGCATATATTTAGGCCCAGCACACACACAGGCAGAGGAGAGAGGTCCCGTAACAGAGAATCTGTCTTCATGTCAGCAGAGAATTAGTCTGCATGTCATAGCAGAGAATGAGGCTTCACGTCAGCCACCACTGCAACAGTCCATTGGCATATATTTAGGCCCAGCACACACACAGGCAGAGGAGAGAGGTCCCGTAACAGACAATCTGGCTTCATGTCAGCAGAGAATTAGTCTGCATGTCATAGCAGAGAATGAGGCTTCACGTCAGCCACCACTGCAACAGTCCATTGGCATATATTTAGGCCTAGCACACAGGCAGAGCAGAGAGGTCCCGTAACAGACAATCTGGCTTCATGACAGCAGAGAATCAGTCTGCATGTCATAGCAGAGAATGAGGCTTCACGTCACCCACCACTGCAACAGTCCATTGGCATATATTTAGGCCTAGCACACAGGCAGAGCAGAGAGGTCCCGTAACAGACGATCTGGCTTCATGTCAGCAGAGAATCAGTCTGCATGTCATAGCAGAGAATGAGGCTTCACGTCAGCCACCACTGCAACAGTCCATTGGCATATATTTAGGCCTAGCACACAGGCAGAGGAGAGAGGTCCCGTAACAGACAATCTGGCTTCATGTCAGCAGAGAATCAGTCTGCATGTCATAGCAGAGAATGAGGCTTCACGTCAGCCACCACTGCAACAGTCCATTGGCATATATTTAGGCCCAGCACCCAGGCAGAGGAGGGAGGTCCCGTAACAGACAATCTGGCTTCATGTCAGCAGAGAATCAGTCTGCATGTCATAGCAGAGAATGAGGCTTCACGTCACCCACCACTGCAACAGTCCATTGGCATATATTTAGGCCCAGCACCCAGGCAGAGGAGGGAGGTCCCGTAACAGAGAATCTGTCTTCATGTCAGCAGAGAATTAGTCTGCATGTCATAGCAGAGAATGAGGCTTCACGTCAGCCACCACTGCAACAGTCCATTGGCATATATTTAGGCCCAGCACCCAGGCAGAGGAGGGAGGTCCCGTAACAGAGAATCTGTCTTCATGTCAGCAGAGAATTAGTCTGCATGTCATAGCAGAGAATGAGGCTTCACGTCAGCCACCACTGCAACAGTCCATTGGCATATATTTAGGCCCAGCACACACACAGGCAGAGGAGAGAGGTCCCGTAACAGACAATCTGGCTTCATGTCAGCAGAGAATTAGTCTGCATGTCATAGCAGAGAATGAGGCTTCACGTCAGCCACCACTGCAACAGTCCATTGGCATATATTTAGGCCCAGCACACACACAGGCAGAGGAGAGAGGTCCCGTAACAGAGAATCTGTCTTCATGTCAGCAGAGAATTAGTCTGCATGTCATAGCAGAGAATCAGGCTTCACGTCACCCACCACTGCAACAGTCCATTGGCATATATTTAGGCCCAGCACCCAGGCAGAGGAGGGAGGTCCCGTAACAGAGAATCTGTCTTCATGTCAGCAGAGAATTAGTCTGCATGTCATAGCAGAGAATGAGGCTTCACGTCACCCACCACTGCAACAGTCCATTGGCATATATTTAGGCCTAGCACACAGGCAGAGCAGAGAGGTCCCGTAACAGACGATCTGGCTTCATGTCAGCAGAGAATCAGTCTGCATGTCATAGCAGAGAATGAGGCTTCACGTCAGCCACCACTGCAACAGTCCATTGGCATATATTTAGGCCCAGCACCCAGGCAGAGGAGGGAGGTCCCGTAACAGACAATCTGGCTTCATGTCAGCAGAGAATCAGTCTGCATGTCATAGCAGAGAATGAGGCTTCACGTCACCCACCACTGCAACAGTCCATTGGCATATATTTAGGCCCAGCACCCAGGCAGAGGAGGGAGGTCCCGTAACAGAGAATCTGTCTTCATGTCAGCAGAGAATTAGTCTGCATGTCATAGCAGAGAATGAGGCTTCACGTCAGCCACCACTGCAACAGTCCATTGGCATATATTTAGGCCCAGCACCCAGGCAGAGGAGGGAGGTCCCGTAACAGAGAATCTGTCTTCATGTCAGCAGAGAATTAGTCTGCATGTCATAGCAGAGAATGAGGCTTCACGTCAGCCACCACTGCAACAGTCCATTGGCATATATTTAGGCCCAGCACACACACAGGCAGAGGAGAGAGGTCCCGTAACAGACAATCTGGCTTCATGTCAGCAGAGAATTAGTCTGCATGTCATAGCGGAGAATGAGGCTTCACGTCAGCCACCACTGCAACAGTCCATTGGCATATATTTAGGCCCAGCACACACACAGGCAGAGGAGAGAGGTCCCGTAACAGAGAATCTGTCTTCATGTCAGCAGAGAATTAGTCTGCATGTCATAGCAGAGAATCAGGCTTCACGTCACCCACCACTGCAACAGTCCATTGGCATATATTTAGGCCCAGCACCCAGGCAGAGGAGGGAGGTCCCGTAACAGAGAATCTGTCTTCATGTCAGCAGAGAATTAGTCTGCATGTCATAGCAGAGAATGAGGCTTCACGTCACCCACCACTGCAACAGTCCATTGGCATATATTTAGGCCTAGCACACAGGCAGAGGAGAGGTTCATTCAACTTTGGGTAGCCTCGCAATATAATGGTAAAATGAAAATAAAAATAGGATTGAATGAGGAAGTGCCCTGGAGTCCAATAATATATGGTTATGGGGAGGTAGTTAATGTCTAATCTGGACAAGGGACGGACAGGTCCTGTGGGATCCATGCCTGGTTCATTTTTATGAACGTCAGCTTGTCCACATTGGCTGTAGACAGGCGGCTGCGTTTGTCTGTAATGACGCCCCCTGCCGTGCTGAATACACGTTCAGACAAAACGCTGGCTGCCGGGCAGGCCAGCACCTCCAAGGCATAAAAGGCTAGCTCTGGCCACGTGGACAATTTAGAGACCCAGAAGTTGAATGGGGCCGAACCATCAGTCAGTACGTGGAGGGGTGTGCACACGTACTGTTCCACCATGTTAGTGAAATGTTGCCTCCTGCTAACACGTTGCGTATCAGGTGGTGGTGCAGTTAGCTGTGGCGTGTTGACAAAAGTTTTCCACATCTCTGCCATGCTAACCCTGCCCTCAGAGGAGCTGGCCGTGACACAGCTGCCTTGGCGACCTCTTGCTCCTCCTCTGCCTTGGCCTTGGGCTTCCACTTGTTCCCCTGTGACATTTGGGAATGCTCTCAGTAGCGCGTCTACCAACGTGCGCTTGTACTCGCGCATCTTCCTATCACGCTCCAGTGCAGGAAGTAAGGTGGGCACATTGTCTTTGTAGCGTGGATCCAGCAGGGTGGCAACCCAGTAGTCCGCACAGGTTAAAATGTGGGCAACTCTGCTGTCGTTGCGCAGGCACTGCAGCATGTAGTCGCTCATGTGTGCCAGGCTGCCCAGGGGTAAGGACAAGCTGTCCTCTGTGGGAGGCGTATCGTCATCGTCCTGCCTTTCCCCCCAGCCACGCACCAGTGATGGACCCGAGCTGCGTTGGGTGCCACCCCGCTGTGACCATGCTTCATCCTCATCCTCCTCCACCTCCTCCTCATCCTCGTCCTCCTCGTCCTCCAGTAGTGGGCCCTGGCTGGCCACATTTGTACCTGGCCTCTGCTGTTGCCAAAAACCTCCCTCTGAGTCACTTCGAAGAGACTGGCCTGAAAGTGCTAAAAATGACCCCTCTTCCTCCTCCTCCTCCTCCTCCTGGGCCACCTCCTCTTCCATCATCGCCCTAAGTGTTTTCTCAAGGAGACATAGAAGTGGTATTGTAACGCTGATAACGGTGTCATCGCCACTGGCCATGTTGGTGGAGTACTCGAAACAGCGCAACAGGGCACACAGGTCTCGCATGGAGGCCCAGTCATTGGTGGTGAAGTGGTGCTGTTCTGTAGTGCGACTGACCCGTGCGTGCTGCAGCTGAAACTCCACTATGGCCTGCTGCTGCTCGCACAGTCTGTCCAGCATGTGCAAGGTGGAGTTCCACCTGGTGGGCACGTCGCATATGAGGCGGTGAGCGGGAAGGCCGAAGTTACGCTGTAGCGCAGACAGGCGAGCAGCGGCAGGATGTGAACGCCGGAAGCGCGAACAGACGGCCCGCACTTTATGCAGCAGCTCTGACATGTCGGGGTAGTTGTGAATGAACTTCTGCACCACCAAATTCAGCACATGCGCCAAGCAAGGGATGTGCGTCAAATTGGCTAGTCCCAGAGCTGCAACGAGATTTCGCCCATTATCACACACCACCAGGCCGGGCTTGAGGCTCACCGGCAGCAACCACTCGTCGGTCTGTTGTTCTATACCCCGCCACAACTCCTGTGCGGTGTGGGGCCTGTCCCCCAAACATATGAGTTTCAGAATGGCCTGCTGACGTTTACCCCGGGCTGTGCTGAAGTTGGTGGTGAAGGTGTGTGGCTGACTGGATGAGCAGGTGGAAGAAGAGGAGGAGGAAGCCGAGAAGGAGGAGGTGGCAACAGGAGGCAAAGAATGTTGCCCTGCGATCCTTGGCGGCGGAAGGACGTGCGCCAAACAGCTCTCCGCCTGGGGCCCAGCTGCCACTACATTTACCCAGTGTGCAGTTAGGGAGATATAGCGTCCCTGGCCGTGCTTACTGGTCCACGTATCTGTGGTTAGGTGGACCTTGCCACAGATGGCGTTGCGCAGTGCACACTTGATTTTATCGGATACTTGGTTGTGCAGGGAAGGCACGGCTCTCTTGGAGAAGTAGTGCCGGCTGGGAACAACATACTGTGGGACAGCAAGCGACATGAGCTGTTTGAAGCTGTCTGTGTCCACCAGCCTAAATGACAGCATTTCATAGGCCAGTAGTTTAGAAATGCTGGCATTCAGGGCCAGGGATCGAGGGTGGCTAGGTGGGAATTTACGCTTTCTATCAAATGTTTGTGAGATGGAGAGCTGAACGCTGGCGTGTGACATGGTTGAGACGCTTGGTGACGGAGGTGGTGGTGGTGGTGTTGGTGGTACATCCCCTGTTTGCTGGGCGGCAGGTGCCAACGTTCCTCCAGAGGCGGAGGAAGAGGCCGAGGCGGCAGCAGCAGAATAGGCCGAGGCGGCAGCAGCAGAAGAGGTAGCAGGGGGAGCCTGAGTGACTTCCTTGGTTTTAAGGTGTTTACTCCACTGCAGTTCATGCTTTGCATGCAGGTGCCTGGTCATGCAGGTTGTGCTCAGGTTCAGAACGTTAATGCCTCGCTTCAGGCTCTGATGGCACAGCGTGCAAACCACTCGGGTCTTGTCGTCAGCACATTGTTTGAAGAAGTGCCATGCCAGGGAACTCCTTGAAGCTGCCTTTGGGGTGCTCGGTCCCAGATGGCGGCGGTCAGTAGCAGGCGGAGTCTCTTGGCGGCGGGTGTTCTGCTTTTGCCCACTGCTCCCTCTTTTGCTACGCTGTTGGCTCGGTCTCACCACTGCCTCTTCCTCCGAACTGTGAAAGTCAGTGGCACGACCTTCATTCCATGTGGGGTCTAGGACCTCATCGTCCCCTGCATCGTCTTCCACCCAGTCTTGATCCCTGACCTCCTGTTCAGTCTGCACACTGCAGAAAGACGCAGCAGTTGGCACCTGTGTTTCGTCATCATCAGAGACATGCTGAGGTGGTATTCCCATGTCCTCATCATCAGGAAACATAAGTGGTTGTGCGTCAGTGCATTCTATGTCTTTCACCGCTGGGGAAGGGCTAGGTGGATGCCCTTGGGAAACCCTGCCAGCGGAGTCTTCAAACAGCATAAGAGACTGCTGCATAACTTGAGGCTGAGACAGTTTCCCTGGTATGCATGGGGGTGATGTGACAGACTGATGGGGTTGGTTTTCAGGCGCCATCTGTGCGCTTTCTGCAGAAGACTGGGTGGGAGATAATGTGAACGTGCTGGATCCACTGTCGGCCACCCAATTGACTAATGCCTGTACCTGCTCAGGCCTTACCATCCTTAGAACGGCATTGGGCCCCACCATATATCGCTGTAAATTCTGGCGGCTACTGGGACCTGAGGTAGTTGGTAAACTAGGACGTGTGGATGTGGCAGAACGGCCACGTCCTCTCCCAGCACCAGAGGGTCCACTAACACCACCACGACCATGTCCACGTCCGCGTCCCTTACTAGATGTTTTTCTCATTGTTATGGTTCACCACAACAACAAATATATTATTTGGCCCAATGTATTGTATTCAAATTCAGCGGGATATAAATTTGAGGCCTAGTATTTAGGCGCTGGGTGACCGGTATGGATTTAGTGACAGAATTAGACTTGGAAATGCACAGAAGCGTGTGTGTGAAGTTATTCTGAATGACCCTATGTGCACCTTCAATATGATCTACCCTTTTAGGGATAGATTTCAAATAGCTCTGATATAGCAGAAACGACTAAATTATGAAATTGCTAAATTGGGAATTGTATTTCAACCCAGAACAAAAAATGTGCTTTGACGGACACTAAATAACTTTCCCAGCCACAACAGGACAGCGGTAACGAGAGATTTAGCGGGATATAAATTTGAGGCCTAGTATTTAGGCGCTGGGTGACAGGTATGGGTTTAGTGACAGAATTAGATTTGGAAATGCACAGTAGCGGGTGTGTGAAGTTATTCTGAATGACCCTATGTGCACCTTGAATATTATATACCCTTTTAGGGATAGATTTCAAATAGCTCTGATATAGCAGAAACCACTAAATTATGAAATTGCTAAATTGGGAATTGTATTTCAACCCAGAACAAGAAATGTGCTTGAACGGACACTAAATAACTCGCCCAGCTACAGCACTAGGGACAGATTTAGCGGGATATAAATTTGAGGCCTAGTATTTAGGCGCTGGGTGACAGGTATGGGTTTAGTGCCAGAATTAGACTTGGAAATACACAGTAGCGGGTGTGTGTGAAGTTATTCTGAATGACCCAATGTGCACCTTGAATATTATATACCCTTTTAGGGATAGATTTCAAATAGCTCTGATATAGCAGAAACCACTAAATTATGAAATTGCTAAATTGGGAATTGTATTTCAACCCAGAACAAGAAATGTGCTTGAACGGACACTAAATAACTCGCCCAGCTACAGCACTAAGGACAGATTTAGCGGGATATAAATTTGAGGCCTAGTATTTAGGCGCTGGGTGACAGGTATGGGTTTAGTGCCAGAATTAGACTTGGAAATACACAGTAGCGGGTGTGTGTGAAGTTATTCTGAATGACCCAATGTGCACCTTGAATATTATATACCCTTTTAGGGATAGATTTCAAATAGCTCTGATATAGCAGAAACCACTAAATTATGAAATTGCTAAATTGGGAATTGTATTTCAACCCAGAACAAGAAATGTGCTTGAACGGACACTAAATAACTCGCCCAGCTACAGCACTAGGGACAGATTTAGCTGGATATAAATTTGAGGCCTAGTATTTAGGCGCTGGGTGACAGGTATGGGTTTAGTGCCAGAATTAGACTTGGAAATACACAGTAGCGGGTGTGTGTGAAGTTATTCTGAATGACCCAATGTGCACCTTGAATATTATATACCCTTTTAGGGATAGATTTCAAATAGCTCTGATATAGCAGAAACCACTAAATTATGAAATTGCTAAATTGGGAATTGTATTTCAACCCAGAACAAGAAATGTGCTTGAACGGACACTAAATAACTCGCCCAGCTACAGCACTAGGGACAGATTTAGCTGGATATAAATTTGAGGCCTAGTATTTAGGCGCTGGGTGACAGGTATGGGTTTAGTGCCAGAATTAGACTTGGAAATACACAGTAGCGGGTGTGTGTGAAGTTATTCTGAATGACCCAATGTGCACCTTGAATATTATATACCCTTTTAGGGATAGATTTCAAATAGCTCTGATATAGCAGAAACCACTAAATTATGAAATTGCTAAATTGGGAATTGTATTTCAACCCAGAACAAGAAATGTGCTTGAACGGACACTAAATAACTCGCCCAGCTACAGCACTAGGGACAGATTTAGCGGAATATAAATTTGAGGCCTAGTATTTAGGCGCTGGGTGACAGGTATGGGTTTAGTGCCAGAATTAGACTTGGAAATACACAGTAGCGGGTGTGTGTGAAGTTATTCTGAATGACCCAATGTGCACCTTGAATATTATATACCCTTTTAGGGATAGATTTCAAATAGCTCTGATATAGCAGAAACCACTAAATTATGAAATTGCTAAATTGGGAATTGTATTTCAACCCAGAACAAGAAATGTGCTTGAACGGACACTAAATAACTCGCCCAGCTACAGCACTAGGGACAGATTTAGCGGGATATAAATTTGAGGCCTAGTATTTAGGCGCTGGGTGACAGGTATGGGTTTAGTGCCAGAATTAGACTTGGAAATACACAGTAGCGGGTGTGTGTGAAGTTATTCTGAATGACCCAATGTGCACCTTGAATATTATATACCCTTTTAGGGATAGATTTCAAATAGCTCTGATATAGCAGAAACCACTAAATTATGAAATTGCTAAATTGGGAATTGTATTTCAACCCAGAACAAGAAATGTGCTTGAACGGACACTAAATAACTCGCCCAGCTACAGCACTAGGGACAGATTTAGCGGGATATAAATTTGAGGCCTAGTATTTAGGCGCTGGGTGACAGGTATGGGTTTAGTGCCAGAATTAGACTTGGAAATACACAGTAGCGGGTGTGTGTGAAGTTATTCTGAATGACCCAATGTGCACCTTGAATATTATATACCCTTTTAGGGATAGATTTCAAATAGCTCTGATATAGCAGAAACCACTAAATTATGAAATTGCTAAATTGGGAATTGTATTTCAACCCAGAACAAGAAATGTGCTTGAACGGACACTAAATAACTCGCCCAGCTACAGCACTAAGGACAGATTTAGCGGGATATAAATTTGAGGCCTAGTATTTAGGCGCTGGGTGACAGGTATGGGTTTAGTGCCAGAATTAGACTTGGAAATACACAGTAGCGGGTGTGTGTGAAGTTATTCTGAATGACCCAATGTGCACCTTGAATATTATATACCCTTTTAGGGATAGATTTCAAATAGCTCTGATATAGCAGAAACCACTAAATTATGAAATTGCTAAATTGGGAATTGTATTTCAACCCAGAACAAGAAATGTGCTTGAACGGACACTAAATAACTCGCCCAGCTACAGCACTAAGGACAGATTTAGCGGGATATAAATTTGAGGCCTAGTATTTAGGCGCTGGGTGACAGGTATGGGTTTAGTGCCAGAATTAGACTTGGAAATACACAGTAGCGGGTGTGTGTGAAGTTATTCTGAATGACCCAATGTGCACCTTGAATATTATATACCCTTTTAGGGATAGATTTCAAATAGCTCTGATATAGCAGAAACCACTAAATTATGAAATTGCTAAATTGGGAATTGTATTTCAACCCAGAACAAGAAATGTGCTTGAACGGACACTAAATAACTCGCCCAGCTACAGCACTAAGGACAGATTTAGCGGGATATAAATTTGAGGCCTAGTATTTAGGCGCTGGGTGACAGGTATGGGTTTAGTGCCAGAATTAGACTTGGAAATACACAGTAGCGGGTGTGTGTGAAGTTATTCTGAATGACCCAATGTGCACCTTGAATATTATATACCCTTTTAGGGATAGATTTCAAATAGCTCTGATATAGCAGAAACCACTAAATTATGAAATTGCTAAATTGGGAATTGTATTTCAACCCAGAACAAGAAATGTGCTTGAACGGACACTAAATAACTCGCCCAGCTACAGCACTAGGGACAGATTTAGCTGGATATAAATTTGAGGCCTAGTATTTAGGCGCTGGGTGACAGGTATGGGTTTAGTGCCAGAATTAGACTTGGAAATACACAGTAGCGGGTGTGTGTGAAGTTATTCTGAATGACCCAATGTGCACCTTGAATATTATATACCCTTTTAGGGATAGATTTCAAATAGCTCTGATATAGCAGAAACCACTAAATTATGAAATTGCTAAATTGGGAATTGTATTTCAACCCAGAACAAGAAATGTGCTTGAACGGACACTAAATAACTCGCCCAGCTACAGCACTAAGGACAGATTTAGCGGGATATAAATTTGAGGCCTAGTATTTAGGCGCTGGGTGACCGGTATGGATTTAGTGACAGAATTAGACTGGGATATGGCCAAAAAATAAACAGACTATTGCTGGTTAAATGCACTTGGTGTGACAGCTTCACCCTGATGTAGGCTTTAGCCAAAAAACAACCACACCATTGAGGGTTAAATGCACTTGGTGACAGGCGCAGCTTGCCCCTGATTTAGTATATGGCCAAAAAATGAACAGACTATTGCTGGTTAAATGCACTTGGTGTGACAGCTTCACCCTGATGTAGGCTTTAGCCAAAAAACAACCACACCATTGAGGGTTAAATGCACTTGGTGACAGGCGCAGCTTGCCCCTGATTTAGTATATGGCCAAAAAATGAACAGACTATTGCTGGTTAAATGCACTTGGTGTGACAGCTTCACCCTGATGTAGGCTTTAGCCAAAAAACAACCACACCATTGAGGGTTAAATGCACTTGGTCGCAGCTTGTGCTGGCGCACCACAAGACACAAAATGGCCGCCGATCACCCCAGAAAAATGTGACTGACAAACGGTCTGGGCAGCCTAAAAACAGTGAGCAATCAGCAGTTCAATGATCCACAGCTGCAGATCGATCAGTTAATCAAGTCCTTTGGAGGAGTTAATCTGCCTAATCTCGCCCTACTGTCGCAGCCGCAACCTCTCCCTACGCTAATCAGAGCAGAGTGACGGGCGGCGCTATGTGACTCCAGCTTAAATAGAGGCTGGGTCACATGGTGCTCTGGCCAATCACAGCCATGCCAATAGTAGGCATGGCTGTGATGGCCTCTTGGGGCAAGTAGTATGACGCTTGTTGATTGGCTGCTTTGCAGCCTTTCAAAAAGCGCCAAGAAAGCGTCACAAAAGCGCGAAGAAAGCGACGAACACCGAACCCGAACCCGGACTTTTACGAAAATGTCCGGGTTCGGGTCCGTGTCACGGACACCCCAAAATTCGGTACGAACCCGAACTATACAGTTCGAGTTCGCTCATCCCTAGTTGGTAAACTACATTTCCCATAAGTAGCAGCTTCTCACTCTTGGAGGTGCGGTTTATAAATTTTCTTCCTGCCTTTTAACTAGCTGCTCGGTTGTACTCTGTGGTGCTTCTGGAGTTGTCAGTTTTCTACTTTCAGATAAGTCTTGTCTTTTCTTATTGTTTTGTGTTTGTTATATTCCCTGTTGTTTGTATCTGGGCCTAAGACAGAGACTTCCATTCGTCCATCTTGGGAGAAAAGGGTTGTCTCTGGTTCTAACCTCATTCCAGGGCCTTATAGGGAAATCAGGGCCTAGGTATTCTGCATATGAATATTCCTACCTTTAACCACTTAAGGACCACAGGTTTATACCCCCCTAGTGACCAGGCCCTTTTTTACAAATCGGCACTCCACAACTTTAGCGGTTAATTGCTCGGTCATGCAACTTACCACCCAAATGAATTTTGCCTCCTTTTCTTCTCACTAATAGAGCTTTCATTTGGTGGTATTTCATTGCTGCTGACATTTTTACTTTTTTTGTTATTAATTAAAATTTAACGATTTTTTTGCAAAAAAATGTCATTTTTCACTTTCAGTTGTAAAATTTTGCAAAAAAAACGACATCCATATATAAATTTTTCACTAAATTTATTGTTCTACATGTCTTTGATTAAAAAAAAATGTTTGGGTAAAAAAAAAATGGTTTGGGTAAAAGTTATAGCGTTTACAAACTATGGTACAAAAATGTGAATTTCCGCTTTTTGAAGCAGCTCTGACTTTCTGAGCACCTGTCATGTTTCCTGAGGTTCTACAATGGCCAAACAGTAGAAAAAACCCACAAATGACCCCATTTCGGAAAGTAGACACCCTGAGGTATTCGCTGATGGGCATAGTGAGTTCATAGAACTTTTAGTTTTTTGTCACAAGTTAGCGGAAAATGATGATTTATTATTATTATTTTTTTTTTCTTACAAAGTCTCATATTCCACTAACTTGTGACAAAAAATAAAAACTTCCATGAACTCACTATGCCCATCACGAAATACCTTGGGGTGTCTTCTTTCCAAAATGGGGTCACTTGTGGGGTAGTTATACTTCCCTGGCAATTTAGGGGCCCAAATGTGTGAGAAGTGCAATCGAAATGTGCAATCGAAATGTGTAAAAAATGACCGGTGAAATCCGAAAGGTGCTCTTTGGAATGTGTGCCCCTTTGCCCACCTAGGCTGCAAAAAAGTGTCACACATCTGGTATCGCCGTACTCAGGAGAAGTTGGGGAATGTGTTTTGGGGTGTCATTTTACATATACCCATGCTGGGTGAGAGAAATATATTGGCAAAAGACAACTTTTCCCATTTTTTTATACACAGTTGGCATTTGACCAAGATATTTATATCACCCAGCATGGGTATATGTAAAATGACACCCCAAAACACATTGCCCAACTTCTCCTGAGTACGGCGATACCAGATGTGTGACACTTTTTTGCAGCCTAGGTGGGCAAAGGGGCCCACATTCCAAAGAACACCTTTAGGATTTCACCGTCCATTTTTTACAGATTTTGATTTCAAACTACTTCGCACACATTAGGGCCCCTAAATTGCCAGGGCAGTATAACTACCCCACAAGTGACCCCATTTTGGAAAGAAGACACCCCAAGGTATTCTGTGAGGGGCATGGCGAGTTCCTGGAATATTTTTTTTTTGTCACAAGTTAGTGGAATATGAGACTTTGTAAGGGAAAAAAATAAATAAAAATAAATCATCATTTTCCGCTAACTTGTGACAAAAAATAAAAAATTCTAGGAACTCGCCATGCCCCTCACGGAATACCTTGGGGTGTCTTCTTTCCAAAATGGGGTCACTTGTGGGGTAGTTATACTGCCCTGGCAATTTAGGGGCCCAAATGTGTGGTAAGTAGTTTGAAATCAAAATGTGTAAAAAAGGACCTGTGAAATCTGAAAGGTGCTCTTTGGAATGTGGGCCCCTTTGCCCACCTAGGCGGCAAAAAAGTGACACACATCTGGTATCGCCGTACTCAGGAGAAGTTGGGGAATGTGTTTTGGGGTGTAATTTTACATATACCCATGCTGGGTGAGAGAAATATCTCGGCAAAAGACAACTTTTCCCATTTTTTTTATACAAAGTTGGCATTTGACCAAGATATTTTTCGCACCCAGCATGGGTATATGTAAAATGACACCCCAAAACACATTCCCCAACTTCTCCTGAGTACGGCGATACCACATGTGTGACACTTTTTTGCAGCCTAGATGCGCAAAGCGGCCCAAATTCCTTTTAGGAGGGCATTTTTAGACATTTGGATCCCAGACTTCTTCTCACGCTTTCGGGCCCCTAACATGCCAGGGCAGTATAAATACCCCACATGTAACCCCATTTTGGAAAGAAGACACCCCAAGGTATTCCGTGAGGGGCATGGCGAGTTCCTAGAATTTTTTTTTTGGGCACAAGTTAGCGGAAATTGATTTTTTTTGTATTTTCTCACAAAGTCTCCCTTTCTGCTAACTTGGGACAAAAATTTCAATCTTTCATGGACTCAATATGCCCCTCACGGAATACCTTGGGGTGTCTTCTTTCCAAAATGGGGTCACATGTGGGGTACTTATACTGCCCTGGCATTTTAGGGGCCCTACAGCGTCAGAAGAAGTCTGGAATATAAATGTCTAAAAAAATTTACGCATTTGGATTCCGTGAGGGGTATGGTGAGTTCATGTGAGATTTTATTTTTTGACACAAGTTAGTGGAATATGAGACTTTGTAAGAAAAAACAAAAACAAACAAAAAATTTCCGCTAACTTGTGCCCAAAAAAATGTCTACATGGAGCCTTACAGGGGGTGATCAATGACAGGGGGGTGATCAGGGAATCTATATGGGGTGATCACCCCCCTGTCATTGATCACACCCCTGTCATTGATCACCCCCCTGTAAGGCTCCATTCAGACATCCGTATGATTTTTTACGGATCCACGGATACATGGATCGGATCCGCAAAACACATGCGGACGTCTGAATGGAGCCTTACAGGGGGGTGATCAATGACAGAGGGGTGATCACCCATATAGACTCCCTGATCACCTTCGTCATTGATCACCCCCCTGTAAGGCTCCATTCAGACGTCCGTATGATTTTTTACGGATCCACGGATACATGGATCGGATCTGCAAAACACATGCGGACGTCTGAATGGAGCCTTACAGGGGGGTGATCAATGACAGAGGGGTGATCACCCATATAGACTCCCTGATCACCTTCGTCATTGATCACCCCCCTGTAAGGCTCCATTCAGACGTCCGTATGATTTTTTACGGATCCACGGATACATGGATCGGATCCGCAAAACACATACGGACGTCTGAATGGAGCCTTACAGGGGGGTGATCAATGACAGAGGGGTGATCACCCATATAGACTCCCTGATCACCTTCATCATTGATCACCCCCCTGTAAGGCTCCATTCAGACGTCCGTATGATTTTTTACGGATCCACGGATCGGATCCGCAAAACACATGCGGACGTCTGAATGGAGCCTTACAGGGGGGTGATCAATGACAGGGGGTGATCAGGGAGTGTATATGGGGTGATCACCCCCCTGTCACTGATCACCCCCCTGTAAGGCTCCATTCAGACGTCCGTATGTGTTGTTGCGGATCCGATCCATGTATCCGTTCGATCCGTAAAAATCATACGGACGTCTGAATGGAGCCTTACAGGGGGGTGATCAATGACAGGGGGGTGATCAATGACAGGGGGTGATCAGGAAGTCTATATGGGTGATCACCCCTCTGTCATTGATCACCCCCCTGTAAGGCTCCATTCAGACGTCCGTATGTGTTTTGCGGATCCGATCCATGTATCCGTGGATCCGTAAAAATCATACGGACGTCTGAATGGAGCCTTACAGGGGGGTGATCAATGACGGAGGTGATCAGGGAGTCTATATGGGTGATCACTCCTCTGTAATTGATCACCCCCCTGTAAGGCTCCATTCAGACGTCCGCATGTGTTTTGCGGATCCGATCCATGTATCAGTGGATCCGTAAAAATCATACGGACGTCTGAATGGAGCCTTACAGGGGGGTGATCAATGACAGGGAAGTGATCAGGAAGTCTATATGCGTGATCACCCCCTTGTCATTGATCACCCCCCTGTAAGGCTCCATTCAGACGTCCGTATGCGTTTTGCGGATCCGATCCATGTATCCGTGGATCCGTAAAAATCATACGGACCTCTGAATGGAGCCTTACAGGGGGGTGATCAATGACAGGGGGGTGATCAATGACAGGGGGGGTGATCAGGGAGTCTATATGGGCTGATCAGTGGTTTATAAAGGGTTAATAAGTGACAGGGGGGGGTGTAGTGTAGTGTAGTGGTGTTTTGGTGCTACTTTAGTGAGCTGCCTGAGTCCTCTGGTGGTCGATCCTAACAAAAGGGACCACCAGAGGACCAGGTAGCAGGTATATTAGACGCTGTTATCAAAACAGCGTCTAATATGCCTGTTAGGGGTTAAAAAAATCACATCTCCAGCCTGCCAGCGAGCGATCGCCGCTGGCAGGCTGGAGATCCACTCGCTTACCTCCCGTTCCTGTGAACGCGCGCGTTCACAGGAAATCTCGGCTCACGCGAGATGACGCCTATTGGCGTTAGCGTAGCCTGGGAGAGCCGCCGCGATGACGCCTTTCGGCGTTAGCGTAGCGCTAAGTGGTTAAGGTCTATTCATATTAATAGGTAGTTAGGGCCCAGATTAGGGTTATTTAGGAGGTGACCTTTTTCTTCCCTATTTTCCAGGCCCAGTTACTGTTTCCCTTTCCTCCTGTGTTTAGTGTGGAGTTTTATCCCCACACTGATCGTGACAGACACACTCATACACGCACTCACCACATACATGGACAAAATTAAACATACACTCACCACATACATGGACACACTCATACATGCACTCACCACATACATGGACGCACTCATACACGCACTCGCCACATACATGGACGCACTCATATACGCACTCACCACATACATGGACGCACTCACAACTTACATACCTTACAGGCAGCCTGGAGAAGTAGGTGCCATCACTCCTCTGTGCCATCCAGAAACAGCAGGGGAGGGGTTAATCAGTAACCTACTATGGGGGTTAAGAGAACAAGACACATGGGGGGAGCAGGCATTGTAGAGCACTGAGTGCTGGAGCAGCCAGCCTGCTCTACAGTAGCTTCACAATGGTGGATGGGGCTTAATCCCATAAAGTTCTGCTATTGGCTGTCAGCTGATGTCATAGTAAGCTGCCAGGCAATAGAAAACAGAAAGCAGTACTGGCAAGTGGTGTGCCAGTCCTATGCATCCCAGCCTGAGAACGGCCATAGGAGGAGGAGAAGACAGCAATTATACAGTATCTGCTCCTCACCTAGTAATGTTGGCACAACAGCCCTGCGTCAATAAATGCAGCATCACCATTAAGTGGCCTGGGAGAACTGTGGCTCCGATGTGGTGGTCCAGCCTGCCGCAGCAACCGCTGCATCACCCAATGGCACGTACCCGATTTCAGGCAGTCAATGCTTCACCACCTCAGCCGAAGGGAGCTGTCTGTCCATCCCATCATCTGATGGTCCTGATGCTCCTGCTCCTCCTACTCCTCATCAGTCATTCCATCAGCAATCTATCACCAAAGCAATTGCTAAGAGACAGTATGTGTGCACTTATTCAACGGTGCAGAAGCTGAATGTGCTGCTGGCCAAGTTGCTGGTGCTGCAGTCCCTTCCTTTCTACATGGTAGACTCTGCACCTTTCAGAGAACTGATGGCTTGTGCCAAACCGAGGTGGAGAGTCCCAAGCCGTCATTTCTTTGCCAAAAAGGCAGTACCAGCCCTGCACACATATGTAGAACAGAAGGCGGGCCTGTCCTTGAGCCTGTCGGTGTCTGCCAAAGTGCATGGCAGCGCCGACGTGTGGAGTTATAGCTACAGTCAGGGAAAATACATGTCCTTTACAGCCCACTGGGTGAATGTGGTTCCTGCACAGCCACACCAGCAACTTGGCTAGGTGACGACGCTTTTGCCTCTACGTTCGTTTGCCTGGGTGAATGAAGTCACGTAGGAGAGGAACTGCTCCGTGTCCTTCATCAAGAAATCGAATCCTGGCTTTCTCTGCGACAACCCAAAATCGGAACCATGGTGACCGACAATGGGAAGAACATGGTGTCGGGGCGCTGCATAAAGGAGGACTATGCCATGCACCCTGCATGGCACACATGTTAAATCTGGTTCTGCAAGACATCCTAAAAATGGCCAGGAAATTTAGCATGCACTTCAGCCACTCGTACGCCGCAAATCACACCCTCCGTGAGCTGCAGTGGCAGAATGGCATCCCCCAACATAGACTGATATGCGACGTTTCCACCAATTGGAATTCCACCCTACATATGTTGGACCGACTATACGAGCAGAGAAAGGCTATAAACAATTTCTTGATGATCCAAGCGGATAGGAGTACTCCCCTGTGTAACTTCGATGTCAGCCAGTGGCAGCTCATGCGTGACACCTGCCGTTTGCTCAGGCCCTTTGAGATGGCCACGTTATTTTTCAGTCACCAGGACTACGGGATGAACAACATAATTCCACTGCATCATGTCCTGGAAAAGATGCTGGTAAATCTGGCTGGTCAGGGGACTGGAGACGTGGCGCCTAGATCTCACGGCCACATGAGCCCTGTGGGGGCTGAACTGGAAGAGGAGGAGAAGGAGGACATTGGAGTAGAAGCAATGTGTAGCGAAATAGGTGGTTTTTATACACAGGTGACAGGAGAGGAGGAGCAGGAGCAACCAGGAGAGCTACAGGGCGATGAGGCAGAGGACCCAGACACAATGTGGTAGTATGCACTGGACATGGAGGAAGGGAGTCCCTCCGAGTCACTTGCACAAATAGCCCGATGCATGCTCACTTGCTTGGTAGTGATAACCGAATTGTCACCATTCGGCATAGGGATGACTTCTGGCTCTCCACCTTGTTGGACACTCGCTACTGGTCCAAAATGGGGGCTTTTTTACACCCGTGGAGAGGGAGGACAAACTGAAAAACTATAGAGGCACCCTTTGTAGTCAGTTGGCCGCTGCCTATATGTGCCATCGTCCATCCTCTCGCAGGTCTGACTGGGGGGGCCCTGTGCACTCACGTTCCTCTGCCATGGTCGCTGTGGCAGGGTGGGGTGGGGTAGGAACAGTTCCAGCTCCATCAGCAGCAACCTGAGTCTATAGACGGTGATGAGCAGCTTTCTTCACCTGCCTAGTAAAGAAACTACTCACTAGCAGCAGATGCAGCAGCTAGTACTGGAGCAGGAGTGGAACCAGCAGGTAGTGGCATACTTGGACAGCACCCTGCCACCCCACATTGAAGATCCGCTGGACTACTGGGCAGCCAAACTGGATTTGTGGCTGCAACTGGCAGAGTTTGCCCTGGAAAAACTGTCCTGCCCCGCCAGTAGTGTGGCATCAGAGCGGGTGCGTCGGGGGCCATAGTTACTCACCTGTCAACCTAAAATGTGAAGAGACTGACCTTTGTCAAGATGAATCAGGTGTGGATCAGCCAGCATTTTTACCCACCAACTCCTGATGCTTTAGAGTAGATCATCCATGGTGCCACACCAACACTTTGACAAAAGAGATTGGTTTCTTCTGGCTACTTGCCTCAGCAACTATTCTGATGCTGCCACCCGCCTGATGTGATACCACACATCTGATGCCAAGTGCTACTTCTTTCACCCACCATCTTCAGCTGGTACTGGTATTGCTACCCACCTCCCCACTCTGTCAATGGGTCACTCTGTGGTCTCCTGATGCTGCTGCCACCTCACCACTTAGGTCTCCTGATGCTGCTGCTGCCTCCTCCACAATGTCATTGTGCCACCCTGTGGCCTCCTCCTGATGCTGCTGCCACCACCTCCACACTCTGTCATTGCACCACTCTGTGGCCTCCTGAGGCTGCTGCCACCTTCACACTGTCATTGTGCCACCCTGTGGCCTCCTCCTGATGATGCTGCTGCTGCCACCTCCACACTCTGTCATTGTGCCACTGTGTGGCCTCATGATGCTGCTGCTACCACCTCCACACTGTCATTGTGCCACCCTGTGGCATCCTCCTGATGCTGCTGCCACCTCCACACTGTCATTTTTCAACTCTGTGGCCTCTTCTTGATGGTGCTGCCAACTCAAGACTGTCATTGGGCCACTCTGTGGTCTCCTCATGCTGCTTCCACCTCACCACTTTGTCATAGGGGCCACTCTGTGGACTTTTCATGCTGTTCCCACCTTCCCCGCTTCATAACCGGGCCACTATTTTGCCTTTCGGCCTACCTGACATTATTATTTATTTGACCCTTCTTCTGATCTGTCAAGGAAGGAAAAATGAGATGCACAATAGATCCTGTCTATGTAACAGCTGTAAGACCTGCATGACATGGTCCCTATTTTTATCAGAATTGGCTTATGATTTGGTAGCCAAAAGCAGGAGTGGGTACAAAACACAGAAGACATGCAAATATTCCATTCACGTATCATCCCTGTTTTGTAGCCACTTCTGTTTTTTTGGGCATTAGCAATACTGATGGATTACTGACCAAATGCTGACCGAGTGAAGGCGGATGCTCAACAGATAGGATCGTTTTTTGGAGGTTATTGTTCTGACGTATCAGAGGAAGGGCAAAATAATCAGTGACGTCAACACAAACTTACTGCTGACACCCTCTCCACTCTGTCGGGGGGCTCTACTTGTATAAGCGTTTAATAGAACAGGTTCTGTAGAAATCTATGTGGAATCAGTGAATTGGTGTAAAAGGAGTGCGCTCTTTCACGCTTTAGTAGGATCTTGGGCTTCTGCACGGTTCTTTATACCTGGTG
Source organism: Bufo gargarizans (assembly GCF_014858855.1). Classification (NCBI taxonomy): domain Eukaryota; kingdom Metazoa; phylum Chordata; class Amphibia; order Anura; family Bufonidae; genus Bufo; species Bufo gargarizans. Next base: position 22,952,253 of record NC_058087.1, on the reverse strand, counting down.
CTAACATTGACCTGTAAGGCTGAGTTCACACTTGAGTTATTTGGTCAGTTTTGGCCCTGTAACTGCCCAAATAAGTGAAATGATTCTAAGAGCGACGCCTGTCATCTACATGTCATACTGACTCACAGTATTGTTTCACTACCAGAGCAGACTCCCTATGCGTGTTACTGCAAGGCACAGTGTTCTACACCACTATAAAGACTCTCTGCAGCCAGGAAATAGAAGTTTATTAACGCGATTCGCCAAGAATAAATTCGGATCGAACCAAATTTTTTCAGAGATTTCGGAGAACCAGCCAAATCGAATTTTTCTGAAATTCACTCATTTCTATTTATGTCTATGGAGCTGATTGACAGCTCATTTTTGTGGGGCGATCTGTAGCTTTTATTAATATAATTTTGGAGTATATATGACATTTTGAGCTCTTTTTATTCAAATTTTTGGGGGAGGTGAAGTGATAAAAAAAACGCGACTCTGACATTTAGATGCATGATGCATATTTTACATTTAATAGTTTGGGCAATTTGTGATCTGACAATTCTATTGATGTTGATTTTATTATTGTTAATTGATTTTTATTTTGAAATGGGGAAAGGGCGGTGATTTTAATTTTTATATTTAATTTTTATTTTTTTTAACTTTTTTTTAAGCCCTTTTAGGGGACTTTAGCATGCAATCATCTGCTTCTCCCAAGGACTGCAATGATGTAACACTGCATCCTATGGGAGATTTGCTAAATTCCTATGGATCCCTGCCTACAGCAGGCCTCAGCAACCAAACATCCCCTTCGATACCAGTGCGGGAGAGCCGCTTGGTCCATGGGAGCGCAGCTCTCCCGGGGAAAGACAACTCAGATGTCATGGTCCCAATTGACTACGGCATCTGAAGGGTTCATTGACCATGCTTGACATTATCTCTGATCACGGACAATGCTTCCAGGTATCTGTTATGTAAAACAGTATTCACCTAGTGGCTAAAGCATCCGCTCAACTTCTGAGCGGGCGCCATATGTAAAGACTCTATAGGTTCTGTACATTATTAATAGCACTGTTTTCATATCCAATCAAGGAGAACATCTGCACCAGGTCTGCATGTTCTCCCCTTGTTTGTATTGGTTTTCTCTGTGCACACCAAAAATATACTGATAGAGGAACTGGCTTTTTATTACCTTGGCCCCAAGGTGTGTAAAGTAAATTAGATTAGGAATCCTAGTAGAGACAGAGAATTATTACAATATATTTACAGGAACAAATAAAAAATGTAAAAAAAATGTTCTACATTTTTGTACTTTAAGTATATTAGCTTTTTACAATTGTATTTTTCTCTCTGCAGATCTTAAACGACCCCGTAAGTTCAGATTGGAAGAAAAAAGCTTATCCAATTTTTAAGGCTTTGCTATTTTCAAAGTATAGAAAAGATTTATACGACATTCTGGGTTATATACTATTTATATCAGCAAATGTGTGTTTTTAATCATTCGGTGCATATACCAAGGGTACAGTTCTCCCCTGAAATAAATGAGGAATGACTACATTAGAAACTTTGCGAGCCTCCAAGAACGCTGAATCATCGTACAACAATCAATTCATAGGCTTGGATATTAAGATTTTGGAATCATCTTTTTCGCTGTTTCTTGGGCAATTTACTATGCTTCACCTGTTCCTAACTGAAGAGTCACCAAAAGCCAACTGGACTGCTTAACTGTAAATGTTAATACTGTAATAAACTTAGGAATTGACATTCCCTCGGCGTGAATAAAAAAGACATTTCAGTAGATTCCCTTATAAAATATTAAACCAGGATTTTTTCTCATCTTTTAAATATTTTACAATTATACTTATACATATTTTTTGACATATATAGCTTTATTTTTTCCAAGCTGTAAGAGTTTGTGTTGTAAAGTAATGTTAAGGTAAGAAAAAAAAATTATAAAAAAAAAATTAAAAGGGCTATAATAATTTCTAAAATCCTTAGCTATAATACAATGGTCGTAATTTAGATTTTGTTTTTGTCCTACATTTTCTTTAAGGGGAAAGTCTGACCCATCATTGTATTTGTCTGCCTTTGATATTTATCAAGTGGAAATTTCAATTAGACAGACTTTTCCAAGAGCAAGACTTAATTCATGCTCGGGATATATTATTCATGTTACCTTTATTCACATGTTTCCTTGACAACTTTCTACATCAGGACACGATAAAATGACTGAGCACCTATGTATTTAATGCAATTATTTGATATATCAGAGCAAGAAGCTTTAAAAAAGCACTTGTAATAAGCACGATATTCTATTTTTTTGTAGATTGTTCCCGCTTTCAATTATGAACTATAAGACTTTTAAGTTTCGGACAATTTTCTTCAATTCATTTTTTTTTTTTCCCCAATTTAGGCTGGGAAGTATCTATTGAAGCCTTTAATTTCACATTGTGAAATCTTCGATCATGCTGTGCTTTTAAGACTGTGTTAGGCTGCCAGGATCAACTCAAACTGATTTACGTAAAAGTAGTATAAGCAGAAACGATGCAGCAGCCGTCCACATTTCCATGTCATTAGATATGAACCATATTTTCTTGAAATGCTGAGAATTTTCACTGCTTGCTAAGACATAACTAGAAAACCAGGACCCACAGTGAGAACTGTAAGAGTCATCCACCATTAGAGATGGCCTTGCGGTTCACCCGACGGTAGTTTTGCGGCGAACTTTGCTCGTTCGTGATTCGCCGAACATGCAAACATATGGCGATGTCCACACGCGCCATATTATTTTGCATTGCGCCGAACTTTGACCCATGATAAATCCATCAGGTGGGAAAGGACAGCCAATTGAGATGTTTCAGCACATGGACACATCCCCAACCCTATAACAGAACCCGATCTGGCAGCCATTTTATATTATGTGTTTTGCCAGTGTAGGGAAAGGCTGCATTTTGGAGCAGGGACAGACTGTTAGGAACTTAGGGACACCAAACGCTAGCTAATAGGGCCACAAAAGTCCTTTTAAGGATTGGTAACGTTGTGCTATCGATAGGTGTGATACACAGAGGGGTGTGATATACTTACAATGTACTTTTTAACATAGTATATTATAGTGCATTTGTATGCTTCCAGAAAATACTGATAGAGGTTTTCCATATACCTGTGTCCACAAAAATACTGCTTGAGGGTGATTTACTAGCTTCAACTAACAATTAATTGAGGCCTGCCATATATCAGCTTCCACAAAATAGTGATAGAGGTTTTCCATATACCTGCGTCCACAAAATTACTGCTTGAGGGTGATATACCTGCTTCAGATAACAACTGATTGAGGCCTGCCATGCATCAGCTTCCACAAATACTGCTCTTCTCTAGGGACTAACACAGGGTAATTTGGAAAGTGACAGGCGGAGGAAGAGGCAGGCCTTTACGCAGGGTGGTAGGGGTCAGGCAGGTGCACCAGGCCGGAGCCTAAGTGGGAAGTTGGAGAAGGCGGGTGAGATTACTTCAAAGGACGCACCAGAGTTGGTTGAGTGGCTTATTCAGCCTTCCGCTTCTGCACCCTCCTCATCCTCTGTATCTGCACCCTCCTCACTCTCTGCTGTGTGCACCCCCAAAGACACCACCACCACCACCATAGCCCCTCCACTCGAGTAAGAGGAATTATTTTCCCATCCATTCCCAGACCTTATGGATGAGCAGCCATTCTTGGCATCGGATAAGGAAGAGGAGGTAGCAACGGCCGCCACCCAGCAGTCGGACGACAGTGGCCAGATCAGTCCAAGGAGGGAGTTCCCCGCTGTTGCTGCCTACTCCGAGATCTCAAATGTCAGTGGTGGTGAAGGTGACGATAATGATGTGTCGATGGATGTCACGTGGGTGCACACAAGAGAGGAACAGGAGGGGGTTCAGAGGAAGAGACGAAGCAGCAGAGAGGGAGGAGAAGCAGACAGAGCTCGCAGGGCACAGAAGGCAAAAAACAGAACTGCAAATGTATTTGGAGCGAGCCATCCACCATGCACGGTCACTTCTGCGTTCCCAGGACGCCGGCACATGGCTCCGCACTGTGGGCTTTTTTAACATGTCAGCTGCTGACAATAGTGTTGCCATCTGCAGCCTGTGCTGACAACGCAAAAGTCGCGGTAAGCCCAACACTCACCTAGGGATGACAGACAGCCTTAAGAAGGCACATGGCTTCTAATTACCGAGCCCAGTGGGAGCAACGCTGTCAGAACTCACAAAGCCACACTCATGGTGCTCCAAGTCCTGCCTCTTCTCTTTCTCTTTTCTCCTCCCATTTGTCCTCCACTCCACCTTTTACTGTGCTGTCGACGCGTTCATCTCGCACAAGGCAGGCTTCCGTGGTCCAAATGTTCGGGTGTAAAACAATTATGGCACCGGATAATCCTCTTGCCCAATGGCTGACCGCTGGCTTGTCAGAACTGCAAGCCCGCCAACTACTGCCATATAAATTGGTGGACTCGGGGGCCTTTAGAAAATTTGTGGCTATTGGCACACCACAATGGAAGGTTCCCGGAAGGAAATATTTCTCCCAGAAGGGCATCCCTGAACTACAGTATATGGCCACGTTCCGCGGCAAGTTAATATATCTCTGGCACACAGTTTCAGTGCCAAGATACATCTGACCACAGACACGTGGTCTAGCAAACATGGGCAGGGAAGGTATATAACTTTTACTGCCCACTGGGTGAACCTTCTGACGACTGTCAAGCATGCAAGCCGTGGCACCTGTGTAGATTTGGTGTTACCGCCACGGATTGCATGCAGGCCTGACTCTTCTCCTCCTCCTACTCCATCCTCCATCTTTACCTCGACTGACACCTCCTTTTCCACTGCTACCGCCTCTTCCGCTGCACCCCTAAGCTCCCCAAAACCTATTCGACGTGCCAGGTGAGACGTTGCCATGCTGTGCTGCGACTGTTGTGCCTGGAAGCCATGGGATACACCGGTCCTGCACTGATTTCAGCTCTGTGGTCACAAGCCGATCAGTGGCTAACCCCGCTCAATTTGACAGTTGGTAAAGTGGTGTGCGATAACGGTGACAATCTCTGATCGAGTTGAAACAGGGCAAAATGACACACATGCCATGCATGGCACACGTCCTGAAATTAGTCGTGCAGCGATTCGTTGCCAAATAGTGCAGGCTTTAAACTTTTCGGGGATCCCTGGTGTTGTCCATGGCTGGGGGGAGGAGACCGAGGATGACATTCTCCTGGGCGATGAGCAGGAGCAAGGTCGCTCCACCGCTTCCAATTTTGTGCAAATAGAGGCTTTCATGCTCCAGTGTTTGACTGGAGGGACCCCCGTATAAAAAGCATAAAGGTCAAGGACCTGTACTGGGTGGCAACGTACTTAGACCCCCGGTACAAACACAAAATGGCAGACATGTTATCAGCATCACAGAGGGCTGTCAGAATGCAGCATTTCCATGCCTTGCCGTAAGAGATGCTGCATTCTGCTGTTGCGGGCACTAGCAGAGGAATTTAAACCCACAGCAAAACAGGTGGGGGTACCAATCCTACCGTGCCTGCAAAAAGAGGGCGGTTTGAAGATGTGTTGGTCACTTAAGATATGAGATCATTCTTGCAGCCAACCCATCGACTGCCGCCCTCCAGATCCAGCCTCAGGGAACGCCTAGACCAACATGTGTCCGACTACATCAGGTAAACTACCGATTTGGATGCTCTGAGAAGCGAAAAAACCCTTGACTACTGGGTGTGCAGGCTAGACCTGTGGCCGAAGCTGGCACAATTTGCCATGGAACTCTTGGCTTGCACCTCGTCGAGTGTCCTGTCCGAAAGGATGTTCAGTGCAGCAGGGGGGACTGCGACCTATAAGCGCACTCGCCTAGCTCACGACAGTGTGGACTACCTCACATTTTTTTAAATGAATGAGGCATGGATCTCAGAGGAATTCAATACCTGTGATGAACACGTGTAAATGAATTTCCAGCCCACTTGCCGGCCAACACATACTGTATCCGCCACCACCCAGAACAAAGAATGGCTCTTTCCTTATGTATATGCAGTGGCATAAAGAGCCTTCTATTTCAGGTGTATGCCTAATTTTTGGGGCCTGTACTGGCCGACAGTTATATATTTATCCTGTGACGGCCTAATGCACATCCAGTCACAGAATCCAAAGTACTTTGCTGTCAGGTGAATGCCTACTGCCTAATTTTTCGGGCCTGTACTGGCCAACAGTTACATTTTTATACTGTGACCGCCCAATGCACCTCCAGCCACAGAATCCAAAGTTCTTTGCTGTCAGGTGAATGCCTATTGCCTAATTTTTGGGGTATATACTGGTCGACAGTTACATTTTTATTCTGTGACCGCCTAATGCACCTCCAGCCACAAAATCCAAAGTTCTTTGCTGTCAGGTGAATGCCTATTGCCTAATTTGTGGGGCCTGTACTGTCACACCCCTGTCTCACTCCTCTGCCTCTCATTATGGTGGTGTATGAACCGCATTCACTATAAGGACCTTTTAATGTCACAGGGTCATGTGACTGTGCCCCCCACCCCGTACTGTGCCCCTCACCCCGTACTGTGCCCCCTTATACCCTGCATTGTGCCCTCTTACCATACCCTGTGCAGTACTCCTAGTCATTCCCTCTACTATGTCCTCTTATACCCTTTTAACCGGTCACGGTATGGCGGTGTTATCCGGTCACTGTACAGAGGTGTTATCAAGTAACGGTATGGCGGTGTTATCCGGTCACTGTACAGAGGAGTTATCAGGTCAATATATGGCGGTGGTATCCAATAACTGTATCCCTTTCCCTGCCCACGCAATCCTTTTTTAGACCTGATATTAGCGTGAAAAATATGAAGATTGCGGTGCTAAGGACCTTTGCGCCACAATCTGTGTCAGAAATACGCCTAACATAGACGTATTTCTATATAAAAAAAATGACCACCTAATTGTAATATTATTCGGGGGTAGGGCTAAAATATTTATATTATATAGACTCTAGTGTATTATACGGTGCCCTGTATTTCCCAGTAGAAAATGATCCTTGGGAAACACAGTCCTCATTCCTGACCACCAGGACCAGGTAGCGCTCTGTTCGCCTGCCATTGCCTGCCATTAAAGTGAATGGGGCCCGCCACGAGCGCGCAATTCACGAACATTCCAGATTTTTATTTTTTTTGCACATTTGTCACACTTAAATGTTTCAGGTTATAAAAAAAAATTGAAGATCACACAAAGATAACCTGAGAAAATACCAAAATACCGTTTTTTAATGCTGATTTCGGAGAGAAAAAAAATACCGGCCATATGTGAAAACATAATTGCTCCTGTGGCAGTGGAGAAGCTGGATGAGAATAAGAAAGGCTGGGAAAATAGGGTTTTCCTTCTGTCTGCACCAGCTAAGGAGCTCAGGTAACTGTGGGCTGGGCTCCTCAATCAGGGCTCTCAGCCTGGGGAAGAAGTAGGCTGTGCCAAAGCCTGTGGGAGCCAGGACCCTCTAACCCTGTGTGGGGTAAGTTGTGTTTTGGGGAGCTGGGTGGTAGACCCAGATCCCGATAGAGAGGGAAAATACTGTGTAGTTAGTGGATAAGGATTTATGTTTGTGGGTTATGTTTTGATGCCTGTAAAAGTGACACTAAAGCTGGTTGTGGCCAGTTTGCACCCAAATCTGCAGTGTTGGAGAAGCCAGCTTCTTGAGGTGTGCCAACCGTCTAAGCTGAGAAGACGGCAATCCTGGAGAGCTAAGGGAGTTGTTACACCCCCTAAACCTAATAAATGGTTGTGCCACCCTTGGCGGCAACAACTGCATTTAAGCGTTTGCAATAACTGACAATGAGTCTTTCACATCTCTGCGGAGGAATTTTGGTCCACTTTTCACTGCAGAGTTGTTTTAATGCAGCCACATTGTAGGCTTTTCAAGTATGAATGGCCTATTTAAGATCATGTCATAGCATCTCGGATTTAAAACCTCAATTTTGTATTTTTTAGCCATTCAGAGGTGGACTTGCTGGTATGCTATAGTACCCAAGTACGCTGGAGTTTAAAGGGTTATTCCCATCTTGCAAATTCATCCTCACCTGCTGCTAGCTCTGCTGTTCACTTCCTGGTTTTCTGCTGCTAAGGCTGGGCGGGCTTAGGCAGCTAGAGTAAATGGCCGGCCACACCTCCTTATGACATCACACTGAGAGCTCAGTCCTTGCGTTCTAGTTCATGTGAAGAGTATGACTCATCAGTCTGGCAGCCTGCAGTGTCTGTGAGGCCCCTCCCCCTGCTGGGGAATCATCAGAGAGCTGTGATAAGTGAGCTCAGTGTACAGTAACACGTGGCTGTTCTGCACAGTTTTAGGTCCGCAACACACCCGGCCAGCACCCCCTATAGAAATGCCTATTCTTGTCCGCAGCTGCGGACAAAAATAAGACATGTTCTATCTTTTGCGGTGCTGCGGACTGGAAGATCGGGGCCGCGCTCCGCAAATGCGGATGCGAACAGCACACTGTGTGCTGTCCGCATCCATTCCGCCCCCATAGAGAATGAATAGGTCCACACCCATTCCGCAAAATTGCGGAACGGATGCAGACCCATTTGCGGACATGTGAATGGACCCTTACACGCAATCTCTGTCTGATCTCTTACAAACCCATTTTGTTTATCAAAAAATATAATTCAATATTATACATTAGCTCAAAAGCTTGTCAGCTAGTCAACGTATAATCTGTGCTTTTGTCTTCCATAAAGCATGACCATCCCCCACCCACCAGCACTGATGCAGATATTTTTTCCATTACAGCTGTACTACAATTGTGTATAAACCTTACACTATGTATCTGTATAGATGCATATACAGCTCAGCTACATGTCTCTGTTTATCTCTTCAACCAGCACTGTGGCTGAACAGTCTCATATACAGCTCTGCTACATCTGTTTCTCTCTTCAATCATCATTGATGCTGACCCATTACATATACATCTCTGCTACATCTGTCTATTCCCTTCCCCATTAGTACTGTGGCTGAACAGCAGCATATTCAGCTCTGCTACATCTGATTCTCTTTTCCACCAGCGTTGATTCTAAACCACCACATATACATCTCTGTTATATCTGTCTATTCCCTTCCCCATTAGTACTGTGGCTGAACAGCCGCTTATTCAGTTCTGCAACATCTGTCTCTCTCTTCCACCAGCATTGATGCTGACCCTCCACAAATATATATCTCTGTTACATCTGTCTATTCCCTTCCCCATTAGTACTGTGGCTGAACAGCAGCTTATTCAGTTCTGCTACATCTGTCTCTCTCTTCCACCAGCATTGATGCTGACCCGCCACATATACATCAATGTTGCATCTGTCTATTCCCTTTCCCATTAGTACTGTGGCTGAACGGCAGCGTATTCAGCTCTGCTACATCGGATTCTCTCTTCGACCAGCATTGATTCTATCTAAACCACCACATATAAATCTCTGTTACATATGTCTATTCCCTAGCACTCTGGTTCACATACAGCTCTGCTATACATATATATATATATATATATATATATATACATATATCATAAATGGCAGCACCAACCTTGGAATATATTGGAAATTGGGTGCAAGCTCCAGTGGGAATAGTGTCCCAGGATAATATCAATGAAAAACAGAGCAGCACTCCCGAATGCTGCTCTGTTTTTCATTGATATATAGTTCCATATAAGAGCAGAAAAAAAATATGGAACGGACACGGAAAAATTTTCAGCCAAAGCCAGCAGTGAATCCAGAAGGAAGGTGACGTTGAGTCCTTCTTCTACATTTCCGATTCCTTTCGAACCCACTTCTGGTTTTGAATGAAAAAACTGCAGGAAAATTTGCCTCAAAACCTCCTCCAAAAATCTCTGTGTGAACCTACCTTTATTCATGTCCTTTTACGCAAATAACTGAAAAATAACGGGGCATATCTGTCAATTTTCTGGACAAAATGCTGTATTTATGAAGCGCTGCTCTGTACCATGCACCAGTGTTGATAAACCTGAGTCTGATGCCTCTATAATACACTGCAGTACACTGTATAGTGTACTGCAGTGTATTTTCTATTACACTTAGCATGGCAAGCCGGATGCCTGTGAAGGCGTCCGGTTGCCATGGTAACCATTGTGGCTGACACAGCAGCTCCCGATGGGGGAGGGAGCTCCCCCTTCCATACAGTGGTCCCTACGGACCGCCAGATGGAAGGGGTTACTGGCCGAAATCAGTGCAGGCATGGGGGCATGGAGTTCCGCTCGGCCATCCTGAAATTGAAGGAGGGGGGGTCGGCACAGTTATACACAGCAGCGCAGCCCCGATCTCCTCACTATTCACTGAGGAGATCCAGGCTGCGCTGCTGAACACTGAGAGCACGGACAGCTCCCCTCCTCCGCCGCTGATAGGACACCATTTTCCAGGTATCAAGTATTGTGAAAAAAAGTGTGGGAGCTCACCCAAGATCCACGCGTGACCTCAGGGGTGCTGGCAGGCTTGGCTGGGCAGAAGGAGTGTGGGAGACTGTGAGTAATTCTTTCTCAAAGCTGCTCTGGAAAAAAAATATTTTTCATTACACCTCAGGTCCGACCACCAATCAGACCCCCAATGTTAATCAGACCTCAGCTAACAGCCCCAATAAAATCCCCAATGTTAATAAGACCCCAATAAGACCTCAGATAACACCTCAGCTCAGACCCCAATATGAATGACCCCTAATCAGACCTCAGATAAGAGCCCCATGCCTCATAGCAGCCCCCAGTAACCTCATAGCAGCCCCCAGTAACCTCATAGCAGCCCCCAGTAGCCTCATAGCAACCCCCAGTAGCCTCTTCATCAGCCCCCAGTGCCTCTCCATCAGCCCCCAGTGCCTCTCCATCAGCCCCCAGTGCCTCTCCATCAGCCCCCTGTGCCTCTCCATCAGCCCCCAGTGCCTCTTCATCAGCACACACCCTCCCCCTGAAGAAGCTTGTGCGTTGGGATTATCCAGTTCACCACTCAGGTATTCATGTCATAGCTCTATTGTGGATGTTTCAGTAATTGCAATCCCTGTACTTTGTGTTTCTGCACTTTGCACTTTATATAACTCTGTACTGTTTTTTGGATCTCCATCCTGTTTTATTAGCTGTGACTTTGCCTTTAGCTCTGGACATTCTGTCTATGTTACGTATACACCATGTTATATTTATACGATTCTATTAGTCTGGATATCTACATTGATATTGATTTGTACATGTTTATATACTAGTGGTGCCGTTTTTCCTCCTGTGTGTCCCATATCCACCACAGTACTGTCTTTTACTTGTATTTTATTGTATTTGGTCTTGGTATAAAGTTTATATCTATCTCCATTTGTGCTAGCCTTTTTCCCCTTTTTTGGTGTCCTACTTTGCGTGCAGGCTTGGCACGGGTACTCACTTGCGTGATTCATTTATTGGTGTTTATTCATCAGCCCCCAGTAGCCTCTCCATCAGCCCCCAGTGCCTCTCACCTGCCCCCAGTGCCTTTCCATCAGCCCCCAGTGCCTTTCCACCAGCCCCCAGTGCGCCCTCCCCGGTATTAAAATTATTGGAGGGCAATACGCCCTGCCCCCCTCCCCAGTATTAAAATCATTGGTGGGCAGTGCGCCCCCCCCTCCCCGGTATTAAAATCAATGGTGGGCAGTGCGCCCTCCTCCCCCCTCCCTGGTATTAAAATCATTGGTGGGCAGTGCGCCCTCCCCCCTGGTATTAAAATCATTGGTGGGCAGTGCTCCCTCCCCCCTGGTATTAAAATCATTGGTGGGCAGTGCGCACTCCCCCCCTCCACAGTATTAAAATCATTGGTGGGCAGTGCGCCCTCCCCTCCCTGGTATTAAAATCATTGGTGGGCAGTGCGCCCTCCCCGGTATTAAAATCATTGGTGGGCAGTGCGCCCTCCCCCCCTCCCTGGTATTAAAATCATTGGTGGGCAGTGCGGCCTTCCCCCTCCCCCCCTCCCCAGTATTAAAATCATTGGTGGGTAGTGCGCCCTCCCCCCCCCCCCCCGGTATCAAAATAATTGGTGGGCAATGCGCCCTCCCCCCGCCTTCCCAGTATTAAAAATCATTGGTGGGCAGTGCGCCCCCCTCCTCGGTATTAAAATCATTGGTGAGCAGTGCGCCCTCCCCCCGCCCTTCCCAGTATTAAACATCATTGGTGGGCAGTGCGCCCCCTGCCCCCCAACCCCCCCACCCTTCCCAGTATTAAAAATCATTGGTGGGCAGTGCGCCCCTGGCCCCTCAACCCCCCGCGCTTCCCAGTATTAAAAATCATTGGTGGGCAGTGTGCCCCCCGCCCTCTTCCCCCAATCATTGGTGGCAGCGGCAGTTCCGATCGGAGTCCCAGCAGTGTAATGCTGGGGCTCTGATCCGTTACCATGGCAGCCAGGACGCTACTGAAGTCCTGGCTGCCATGGTTAGTTAGTCAGCATTATAATTACATGCTAGGTGGCCGGCCAGCGCTCCTTCTTCTTGTAACTCAAAGGTCTGTGTGGCGCATTGCTATAAGCATAAGCAATGCACCGCACAGACCTGTGAGTTACAAGAAGAAGGAGCGCCAGCCGGCCACCTAGCATGTAAGTATAATGCTGACTAACCATGGCAGCCAGGACTTCAGTAGCGTCCTGGCTGCCATGGTAACTGATCGGAGCCCCAGCATTACACTGCTAGGACTACGATCGGAATTGCCGCTGCCACCAATAATGGGGTGGGGGGAGGAGGGGGAGGGCGCAACATGGCAGCCAGGACTTCAGTAGCATCCTGGTTGCCATGGTAACCGATCGGAGCCCCAGCATTACACTGCTCGGATCTGTCGCTGCCACTGATCCGAACTTTCGCTGCCACCAATGATTGGGGGGGCGGGGGGCGCACTGCCCAGCAATGATTTTTAATACTGGGAAGGGCGGCGGGAGGGCGCACTGCCCACCAATGATTTGGCCACATGAATTTTTTTTTTTTTTAAATCCGCGGCCATACTGAAATTGAAGGGGGGGGAGTCCGGCACAGTTATACACAGCAGCACAGCCCCGATCTCCTCACCATTCACTGAGGAGATCCGGGCTGCACTGCTGAACGCTGAAAGCCCAGAGAGCTGCCCTCCTCTGCTGATAGGAAACTAATCTCTCCCATACAGCCTTCTCCTTCTATTCGGGCGGCCGCGCATGTGAGTGAGAGGCCGGCCACTAGATCGCCAGGGAAACCACTGCACAAGCGCGGCCCATGGATGCGGCAGGCGAGCGGTGGCCGTATCCATGGGCAGCGAATATAATCAATCGAATAGGAGACATCCATTATAGAGCAAACATTGTTTTTTTTTTAAAGCAATATATTTAGACAAATGTTCCCTGGGGGTTATATAATTAAATAAAATATGATCATGAAGATGGGAATACCCCTTTAAGGTCATGAACTGATGGTCAGACATTCTCCTTCAGGATTTTCCCCTCACCCATGACGGCACCCAGTGCGACTCAGGACCTCCCATCAGGACAGGAAACCTGAGAAGATAAAAAGGACACACCTCCACCCAACACCAGTTCAGGTTTCCTGTCATCCGGATGGGAGATCCTGAGAAGTACACAGCTGATGCTGAAGACGTACCTGCAAGACACCGGTGAAGCTGGGGAAGGTCTGTGGCTGTATGCCGTGGGAAGGCCTATCCCTGGGGAGCGGTAGTTCTGTGGCCGTGCCGGAAGCCGCTCCCCATAAGTCTGCCTGCGCCTGCCCTCTCTCCGGCCCTGCGGGGAGCCGCTGTGGCCGTGTTCAGGCGGGGAGGCGGCGGGGAGGCGGAGCTTCAGGCAGGAACCGGAAGTAGAGGCCGGAGCGCGGTTTTTGAAATACAAGTCACGGCGGCAGGTTCAGGCAGCCAGCTGGGGCACAAAAGTGGATGTGCCGCGTAGCGATCCCAGTTTTCAGCATGTAGGAGCCTACAGAAGGACGCGCTGAACCCCAGGAACCCTTGAGGCCTCCAAGTCCGGTATTGGTCTGAGGATGGGGAAAAAAGGAAGAAGCTTCAATGGGTGAGAGCGTTCCTTTTTATTTCTAATGTGGTGTTTCATATGATTGTCTCCCTTTAGATCCCTAAGCCACCTAAAAAATCGGCTTCCAAGACAAAGCACAGGGAATGTGCGGAATGTAAAACATCCCTATCTGCATCCTATCAGAAGGCGTTATGCCCAACATGTATAGATAAGTTGGTAGCGGAACAATCCCAGACCCTCACTAAGTCCATGAAGTCTATTATCAAAGCATCCTTTAAAGCATTCAGTAAAGGCCGTGCCAGGTCCCCAGATAGACCAGGGAGGGATACGGAGTGTGACAGTATTGATTTTGATTCATCCGACGATGGCGAAGAATCGGACTCTTCGGATGAATTATTCAGGGAGATCTTTCTTTTCCCCTGAGGATACGCAACCATTACTAAAAGCGGTCAGGGCAACTATGCAGTTGGAAGACGTTAAGCAGACTAGATCAGTTGCGGACCAGGCCTTTCAGGCATTAGGCCCTAAAAAACATAGGGTCTTCCCTATTCATGAAAACATGCAAGCGATCATTAATAGGGAATGGAAAAATCCTGATAGAAAATTTTTCTTACCCTCCTCGGTGAAAAGGAAATATCCTTATGAAGAAAAAGTCTCCTCCAGCTGGGATAGGGCCCCTACGGTAGATGCTAAGATAGCTAAGAGATCTGCCCTCCCCTTTGATGATCTGGGTTGCCTTTCGGACCCGTTAGATAAGAAAGCAGATATTTACCTAAAACGGGCGTGGGAAACTTCCGCTACTTGTCTTAGACCCGCAGTTGCAGCCACTTGGGTATCTCGGTCCTTAAGATTGTGGATTGAACAGCTAGAGGCTCATCTTAAAGAGAAGAAGCCTAGGGAGGAGATCTTAGCTTCTCTTCCCACCTTTGCTAAAGCGGCGGATTTTCTAACGGATGCTTCTACAGATGTTATGCGCTTTGCCGCCAAATCCTCAGCTATGACGAATGCGGCCAGAAGAGCTATTTGGCTTAGATCATGGAAGGGTGACCAGGGGTCTAAGGCCAGACTCTGTGCCCTTCCGTGTGAGGGCAATAGATTATTTGGGTCCTCCCTGGATGACATCTTGGAGAAGGCATCCGACAAGAAAAAAGGTTTTCCGGTCCCTCAGAAGACTCCCTTTTTTCGCAGGCCCCAGCAGGGCTTTAGGAAACAGAGGGGTAAGCCATATGATAGGAAGGAAAGGGATAGATTTCCAAGGAAAACTAGCGGCTTCCTTTTTAAAACCCAGGATAGCAAACCAAAAGACAAGCAATGACGCCAGACTCCAGGTTGGGGGAAGACTCTCTGCCTTTCTCCCGGCTTGGGCGAACGTCACCCAGAACAAGTGGGTTTTGGGGGGGATAGCGGAGGGATTCAGGTTGGAGTTCCGCTCCTACCCCCAAGTTTTTTTCACCCATACTCCAACTCCAAAGGATCCTCTAAAGTCCACAGTTCTGGAGAGAGAGGTTCAGTTATTGTTGGACAAAGGGGTTGTTTGCCAAGTCCCAAAGAAGGAGGAGGGCAGGGGGTTCTACTCCCCACTCTTTTTAGTAAAAAAAAACCAACGGTTCCTTTCGAATGATTCTGAACCTAAAACGGCTAAACAAATTCCTGAGATACAAGAAGTTCCGGATGGAAACTATAAAGTCAACTTTAGACCTGTTATACCAAGGTTGCTGGATGGCAAGTATAGACTTAGAGGATGCCTATTATCACATCCCAATTCACTCTTCCTCCCAAAAGTATTTAAGGACGGCTGTTCAAGTAAAGGGCCAGCTTCTACACCTACAATACAGGGCACTTCCGTTTGGGGTCTCTCTCAAGCCCCGAGAATTTTCACCAAGGTCGTGGCGGAGATGGTGGCATTCCTTCGATCGTCTGGGATAGTAGTTGTACCTTATCTGGACGATTTTTTGTTCATGGCCCAAACAAGGGAGCAGTTACAAACAGAGCTCGTCCTGGTGTGCTCTCTGTTGAAAGATCTGGGATGGAAAATGAATCAGGAGAAGTCTTGTCTAACCCCTTCTCAAACTTGCACCATAATCATGGTAGCCCCCAAGTGGCCCAAGAGAGTCTGGTACTCCACCCTCTTAAGCCTAGCCAGAAGCCCTCCCTGGGTGATCCCTCCAAGGGAGGATCTACTATCCCAGGGGCCCGTATGGCATCCCAATCCGGGGATTCTTCAATTGGCAGTATGGAGATTGACAGGGACATCTGGTTGAAGAGAGGGCTTTCTAGCAAAGTTGTTTCCACCCTTCTAAGTAGTAAAAAACCTTCAACAGCTAGGAAGTATAATAGGGTTTGGAATGTCTTTTCTTCCTTTCTAGGTTCTAGCCCTGATCCATTTAGTCCTCTAGAGATCCCTAAGATCTTAGACTTTTTACAAGCAGGCTTAGACAAGGGGCTCAAGGCCTCCACCTTAAAGGTCCAGGTGTCGGCCTTGAGCTACTTTTTTGACTCCCAATTAGCAATCCATCCGTGGGTCAAGCGTTTCCTTTCTGCCGCTGCCAGAATCTGTCCTTCTGTTAGACCTCTTTCCCCTCCTTGGGATCTGAACAGGGTCTTGACGGCCCTAACCGATAGACCCTTTGAGCCCTTATTAGAGGTCCCTATTGACGTCTTATCCATTAAAATGGCGTTCCTCCTGGCCATTACCTCTGCTAGGAGGATCTCGGAGATCCAGGCCTTCTCGGCATTTCCACCCTATACGATTATCCAGGATAACCAAATAGTTATCAGGCCCCTGCCTTCTTTCCTTCCCAAGGTTGTCTCCGATTTTCATAGGAGCCAAGACATTGTGTTGCTTTCTTTTTTTCCTAACCCCTCCAATAGCTTGGAGGAGAAGTTTCATTGCTTGGACGTTAAGAGATGCCTGTTAGTCTACTTAGATGTTACGGCTCCTTGGAGAAAGGATGAGAACCTCCTGGTCCAGTTTTTAGGAGGAAATAGGGGGGGAAAAGCATCCCGCGGGGTTATTGCTAGATGGGTGAAGAAGGCCATAGCTAGAGCTTACATTTCCCTGGGTCTCCCCCCTCCTTCAGGTTTTGGGGCCCATTCTACTAGGGCAGTGTCTACCTCGTGGGCTGAAAGAGCGGATGTTTCTTTAGCCCAGATTTGCAGGGCGGCTACCTGGAGCTCCCCGCATACCTTTCTTAAACATTACAGATTGCAGCTCCATTCTGACGCCCTTTTTGGGGAAAAAGTCCTTCAGGCTGTTGCCCCCCCCCCAGGTTCTACTTATAGTTTATCTCGCACTGGGTGCCGTCATGGGTGAGGGGAAAACAACATTGCTTACCGGTAATCGTTTTTCTCGATACCCATGACGGCACCCGATATTTCCCTCCCCAGGTAGATAGATAGATAGATATATATATATATATATATATATATATATATATATATATGGCATTTTGCCAGATCTATATAAAGTAATATAGATATAAGCAGCAAAAAAAAAAAAAAAAGGGGGGTCTTTAACCCTTTGCTACTTCTCTATTTATTTCTTCCACTGGTGTTGGGTGGAGGTGTGTCCTTTTTATCTTCTCAGGTTTCCTGTCCTGATGGGAGGTCCTGAGTCGCACTCGGTGCCGTCATGGGTATCGAGAAAAACGATTACCGGTAATCATGGTTCCATCAACTACAGAAAGTCATCAAGACAAGGATGCAGGAATGCAGACGCAGACCATCACACTACCACTACCATGTTTGACTGTCAGTATGATGTTCTTTTTCAGAAATGCTATGTTAGTTTTACACCAGATGTAACAGGATGCACACTTTTGTCTCGTCAGTAGGGATGAGCGGGAGGTGCCATATTCGATTTAGCGATATTCTATTGAATATTCTTCTTATATTCTTCGAAATCGAATATTTGTCATTATTCTATTTATTGCGAATAATATGCGATTTAATTATTCGCGTATTGTGATTTTCTTTTAACTGTATAAGGCAACTTTCCTATTGGTTGGCTATGGCTATGGCTAATATGTGTATTTTACGAATATTTGCTATATTGCTATATATTCTTGTTTTAGAATATTACGAATATTCTAAAAAACGAAGTTATAGCAATATAGCGAATATTTGTAAAATACACATATAGACTGCAATTTAGCTAATATAGTGCTATAATCTTTTTTTTTATAGTCTAATTTTTTTTGTCTCTTCTGAAGCTCCGATTTGGAAAAAATGTACACTATTAAAAATAATACTATAGCACTATATTAGCTAAATTGCAGTCTGTATGTGTATTTTACGAATATTCGCTATATTGCTATAACTTTGTTTTTTAGAATATTCGTCATATTTGTCATATTCTAAAATTTTGAATATGACGAATATGTTGAATATTCTAAAAAGCTAAGTTATAGCAATATAGCGAATATATTAGTTATTTAGAATATTGGTCTTTTTTTTTTTCAATCTGTACTGTTATTCCACTTTGGCATACGCCTCCCTGACAAGCGTCCCCGTCACCATGGGAACACCTGTGGGTTAGAATATACCATCGGATCTGAGTTATGACGATCTCAGGGAAAACTCAGATCCGATGGTATTTTCTAACCCACAGGCGTTCCCATGGTGACGGGGACGCTTGTCAGGGAGGAGTATGCAAACGACCGTACAGATTGGGAAAAAAAATGCAAATATTCTTAATAACGAATATATTCCCTATATTGCTATATATTAGTTTTTTTAGAATATTCGTCATTTTATTTTCCTTATGAAAACATGATTCCTTCCTGCTTAAGTTGCTTGTGGGCCAATGACTCATTGACCCACAAGAAAGAAGCAGGGAGGAATCATGTTTTCAGATGAAAAAAAATGACGAATATTCAATATGGCGAATATATAGCACTATTAGCAAATTTGCGAAGTTGCGATATTTGCGATTAATATTTGAATATTCGCGCTCAACACTACTCGTCAATTCACAGAATATTTTCGCAAAAGACTTGGGGATTATCAAGATCTTTTTTGGTAAACATGAGATGGGCCTTTGTGTTCTTTTTGGTCAGCATTGGTTTTCTCCTTGGAACTCTCCCATGGATAACACTTTTTCCTAGTCTCTTTTTTACTGTTGAATCATGAACACTGATCTTAACTGAAGTAAGTGAAGCCTGCAGTGCTTTAGATTATGTTCTGGGTTCTTTTATGGCCTCCAGATGTGCTCTTGGAGTAATTTTGGTAGGCCGGCTACTCCTGGGAAGGTTCGCCATTGTTCCATGTTTTTTTTATTTATGGATCGTAGCTCTCACTGTGTTTCGCTGGAGTCCCAAAGCCTTAGAAATGTCTTTGCAACCTTTACCAGACTGATAGATGTCAATGACTTTATCATCTGTTCTTTAATTTCTTCAGATTGGGGCATGTGTTGCTTTTTGAGATATTTTAGCCTACTGCATGTCAGATTTAGGTTCTATTTAAGTGATCTCTTGATTATACAGGTCTGGCAGTTATCACGCCTGGGTGTGGCTAGTGAAGTTGATATCAATGCACACACAGGACATTACATTAAAGAGATCTAATAGATTCTTTGTCAACCTAACTATGAGAAATAATCCTTTGTATAAGTTTCAAATTCAGCCTCAAAAAAAGGTTGTCTTAAGCTAGACCTCTGGGATCTCTTATTGTGCCCAAGCTTGGACTCATCAGAAGATTTCCAGGCTCTAATTATAATAGCTCTCAGAAGTATTTTCCTTTACAAAATTTTTAGGCCCATTAGAGATGAATGAATCATTCAAAATTGTATTTTGGTGTGATTGGGCTGTATCAGTCGACTGATTCAATTCAGGTCCAAATTGATTCTGCCTGAATTGAAAATGTGGTGCTTAGGAGACCACCCTGAGGTCTCTTAAGACTATTGTAAGATCCTCACCTGCTTTGCACTCCAGGGGAACCAAGAGGGGTCCTCGTGGAGTTGCGGGACAGGTTATGCGTGTCTCTGATGCACCAGCGCTGACCCCTTTGCGAGCCAGTGCGGAGATGCGTCCGCGTGGACATCGGAGGGGAGGACCGTCGGAGTCCCGAGGACAGAGTGGCCAGGCGAGTGACAAGACGCCGCGGCCAGGGTTGTCTACGGTGTCTCCTGCGACTTCCGTTTCCGCATCTGGGTCCACGCGCTCGCATACTCGCGCTGAGTCAATCATGCGTCCGTGCGTACGCACGAGGGCAGGTTCGCAAAGGGATACACGGTCGCGAGTACGCGCTTCTTATGCACTTCGTCGACCAGTGGCGCATATTATACTGACTCACAAGAGCAAAGTGGATTAGGGAGCCAGCCATGGGTTAATCAACTTGTGATTGCCTTAGGCCTTGTCCTCAGGTGCAGGGCAATTTGTTCACCTATGGTAGTGGACACTTGGCACCCTGGGATTGGTCAGCAGGCATTTAAAAGGAGGTCTCTCAGGGTGATCAGTGCCCACTGTTATTTTCCCTCAACCAGGTATAGGTCACAACTCCTAGTGACTGAAGACTGCCAGGAACTTTGTCCTTACAGCGGACCCAAGATCTGGAGTGACTCGACTGCCAAGTGCACAGCATCATTCAGCACTGGTTGGGACTATTCCTGGAATCTCCTTGCCTGGTTTTTTGTTATTATTCCTTGTTACCAGCAAGTGTCCTGGACGTTTATGTTTCTGGTGAATAAACACCTTTTTGCTTTCATCACTGGTCTGTTTGTTGGTGCCTTGCATTACAACTATCACTTTTTTAAAGTTTTTTTTATTAAATGTTGTCTCTCTCTCGCTGTGAAATCTGCAATGGTAGCAATAACTTGATAATAAACAGAATATGGAAAATGAAAAAGTTTTTATTATAAAAAAAGTTTGTAGTTAAAGATCAAATGGACCAAAACTATTTCCCTACACAACTTACATTGGGTAAATTATTTATGTGATATATTTATTATAAATTTAGACAAGTTGCATTTGGTATGTCTAGTATTTTTAAGGTATTCACATTATGTAATTTCATTTGATGCAAAGGTTCTGAGTTCTTTATGAAACAATGTCAAAAAAACATATATATATATTTATATATATATAGGGAAGATGTTTGTGAAATGCCAGAACTGCCTTCTGTGTAGACAGCTTTGTTACTGTGTCCAATTAAATGAGGTCTATAGAATGAAGAAGCTTTTTACAAATGTATCCTTGTCAATATTAATGGGCTAGAATTAAAAAATAAGATCACACTACGAACTGCTACTGCAGTTAGTTGTCAGATCGGGTACAATAATTAACAACTGTACCATTTTTCTAATACATAGATGAAGCAAACAATAATAACATGACAATCATACATGCAAATATATATTTAACAATGATAATTTAAAGACGTATTTGAGTTTTTTTATTTGTTTTTCTTATTTATTTATTATTTTATTTCTTAAGTCATAACAGTGTGTAGCTATTTGTTGTCATGTACCTAACATATAAACAGTACCTATTCAAGTTTCAAAATTTAGTTATTTCATAATTTTCTAACTTTTCAATCCCAAAATGACATATATCAGTGTGAAAGAGCAGTCTAAGGCTGTGCTGGCATCATGGTTACTTAACATATCTGGTAAACTTCAGAGTAGTGTGTGCCAGCTGTACAGGGAAGTGCATCAGAATATACAGTGGGCCACTGCAAAAAAAAAAAAGTACACATGGGCTGCCAAGGCCAATAAGATAATGGGTTGCATCAAAAGGGGCATAGATGCCATGATGAGAACATAGTCCTACCACTTTACAAATCACTAGTCAGACCACACATGGAGTGTATAGTTCTGGACTCCTGTGAACAAGGCAGACATAGCAGAGCTGGAGAGGGTTCAGAGGAGGGCAACTAAAGTAATAACTGGAATGGGTGGACTACAGTACCCTGAAAGATTATCAAAATTATTCATTTTAGAAAAAAGACGACTGAGGGGGAGATCTAATAACTATGTATAAATATATCAGGGGTCAGTACAGAGATCTATCCCATCATCTATTTATCCCCAGGACTGTGACTGTGACGAGGGGACATTCCCTGCATCTGGAGGAAAGATGGTTTGTACACAAACATAGAAGAGGATTCTTTACGGTAAGAGCAGTGAGACTATGGAGCTCTCTGCCTGAGGAGGTGGTGATGGTGAGTACAATAAAGGAATTCAAGAGGGGCCTGGATGTATTTCTGGAGTGTAATAATATTACAGGCTATAGCTACTAGAGAGGGGTCGTTGATCCAGGGAGTTATTCTGATTGCCTGATTGGAGTCAGGAAGGAATTTTTTTTCCCCTTAAGTGGGAAAAATTGTCTTCTACCTCACAGGGTGTTTTTGCCTTCCTCTGGATCAACTTGCAGGATAACAGGCCGAACTGGATGGACTGATGTCTTTTTTCGGCCTTATATACTATGTTACTATGTTACTTATTATAGGTTTTTTTACATTGTACATTTGTTTTTGGCATATGTCAATGCATGGCTTTACAACATGATATGAGAAGAGCCTAAGGACTAAAGGCGGTCATACACTTTCAATAGCTGTCAGCAGAACACTCATAGTTTTTTTATTTATGAAAATAAAAGTTATGCTTTATTTCAAATTCCAAGGAGCTAGATCTATTGAACATTTGTTACTGATGTGAGCAGAACAGTATGCTTAAAGTCTCTGCTGACTCCCTCACAACTTCCTCATATACATACACGTTCGGATCAGCCAAATGTGTATGTGTTTTTAATGGGGAGAGAGCAGAATGGCACTGCCAGACATTTCTGGAAGCGTCTTTTCTCCTGGGAGAACAAAAGCATGGGGCAAAAATATTCATTAAATATATGTCGGGGGAGAGTCGGGAGGTCTTAAATCTATTATCTGTAATCTATTGCCAACCACTGTGTCCAGGGTCCTAGTAACAGTCATTCTATTTAGAGAAGTAGCAGAGTGTCAGTGTTTGTTAAAGAAGACCTGCAACCTCTCCTGACATGTCTGTTTTAGTAACTGGTTGAACTTGAAGAACTTATGCCTTTTTTCAACTATATTAACTATTTAATTTGCATTTCCCTGGTAATAACAAATCAGAAAAGTGTTACCAGATAAGTGTCACCGCCACTTCTGTGAGAAGGTCTGTTAGATGTTCTTCTCTACCTGCATGACATTCTTTGTTTTGGTTTCACTTTGTCATCTCCTTTACTTCTCCCAACTGTCACCTATTTACACTAATTGTCTCCCTTTATATTCCCTCCCATACTGCCTCACTTTGAGGTTTATACTTTTTCCTGGATTGTGTTCACTGCTGGAGGCTGCTTCTGCTGATTCCTCAGATAAGTCTGTTTCCTTTATTTGTGTTTCCTTACTGGCTTGATTCTAGGTGACCCTGACTCCGTCCGTATTAAGTGCAGGGAGCCGGTGGTCGTGTCCCCTCACTATTATAGGGTTTTCAGGTGTCACATAGTATTAGGTACGTGGACATGCAATTGTCTACCATACCTCAACTGGTAACATCCAGGTCACAACATAGAGTTAAAAAGAATAGATGCTCCAGAATTGTTATTATAAGGGGGATGCAAGCAATTAGTAAAAGCAGACATGTCAGGAGAGGGGACATGTCCTCTTTGTCATCTAATGGCTTATTTCTGATTCTCGAATAAAGTGATACTTCAGAGAAAAAAGAATCAAGGATGTTAAGTTATTGAAATTCTAAATAAGATCTGTTCACATTCGAAAAAAATAAAACTAAATCAAGTTTGTACCTAATACGTTTGATTTTTTTATTTATTTATTTTAATCAGTGGATTATGTAACAAGAATTTCTAAGCAGAGAAGTTTTTCCATTGTGCTGGAGTATACTGTAGGTTTAAGAAACTTGATAAAGTATTATTCAGGGAGTTCCCTATACATTTTCTCTTCAAAGTATCTTAAAAACCCAGTTAAAATATAATTAAAATATAATAATAATAATAGATCTGAACCTCTGTTATCTGTAGCCCAAAGAACAAGACTAGTGTTGGTCGAGCACCCAAGTACTTGGGTGCTCAGGTGCACCCGAGCACAATGGAAGTCAATGGGAGAACCCAAGCAATAAACCAGGCACCCCCTGCTCTGAAGAGGGGAGCGTGTCTGGTTCATAGTAAAAGGTCAGAATTTGATGGAAACACCACTGAAATGGTTCGGGAACAGCATGGGGAGGATGTCTGGATGCATCTTGGACTCCCAGGTCACTGCTGGGAACAATGTTGTCCAAGTAGTACGCTACTTTTACAGACTGACAATAATGCGCACCAAACCGAAGATAAAATTGATTTTAGAGGAAAAATTGTTAGGAAACATTCTTTCCTGTATATTTACTTGTATATAAAGTGCAAGTGCTGCCAAAAGTTACAAGGATGAGGCACTCCGATACAACCTTTATTTCACATAAAAGAGGGCATCATACAAACCCTTGAAAAATTATGATTGATGGCCTGCTGGTGACTCTCTAAAACATTAGGGACGAGGGCCTGCTGCTGATCTGACCATCTAAAACATTAGGGGTAAGGGCCTGCTGCCGAGCTGACCATCTAAAAAATTTTTGGGGCAAGGGTCTGCTGCTGAGCTGACAATCTAAAAAAAATTGGGGGTGAGGGCCTGCTGCCAAGCTGACCATCTAAAACATTATGGGTGAGGGCCTGCTACCGAGCTGATCATCTAAAAAAAATTGTGGGCGAGGGATTGCTGCCGAGCTGACCTTTTAAAAAAAAATTGTGTGCGAAGGCCTGCTGCCGAGCCGACCATCTAAAAAATTTTGTGGACAAGGGCCTGCTGCCGAGTTGAGCATATTAAAATTTTTGTGGGCAAGGGCCTGCAGCCGAGCTGACCGTTTAAAAATTTAGGTATGAGGGTCTGCTGCTAAGCTGTTCTTCTAAAACATTATGGTTGATGGCCTGCTGGTGACCCTCAAAAACATTAGGAGCAAGGGCAGCCTAATAAGCATGTTGATATGATGGAGGAGGAGGACGAGAAAAGGGAGATTGAACCATATATCCTTTTTAGTGGTGGAAGGGGTGCATGGGAATATAGTATATTCAATACACCATAAAAGCTACATTTAGAGTGCCTTTATGTTCAGCCGGTCTCCTCTGGTGGAGTACAGAAGTCAGGGGCAATCCAGGCCTTGTTTATTTTTATAAGAGTCAACCGGTCAGCATTTTCAGTTAAGAGGCAGATGCGCTTATCAGTTATTATGCCCCCAGCAGCACTAAATACATGCTCTGACAAAACGCTACAATAGTTGTAAGGCACACAGGGATCACTGAGGACGCTTACACGGTCTGCTATGTACTCCTTCACCAACTTCCCAAAATTTTCCCTCCTTGTGACATTAGGCCGCAAATCAGGTTAAGGGTGCTGGCAGGGTGTCATAAAACTGTCCCAGGCCTTGGAGAGTGTTGCCCTGCCTCTGTTGGAACTGCTGTGTGTTCCCCTCGTCTACCCTACTCGCTTGGCCAAGGAACTACGCACTCTGCAGCCAGCGTTGTCAGCTGGAAATTTTTAGTAGCAGTTTTTCCACAAGGACCTTCTGGTATTGCACCATTTTGCTCGTCCTCTCCACCACAGTAATGAGAGATGAGAAGTTCTCTTTGTAGCGGTGGTCTAGAAGGGTAAACAACCAGTAATTGGTGTTGGACAAAATGCGTACAACGCGAGGGTCACGGGAAAGGCAGCCTAACATAAAGTCAGCCATGTGCGCCAGACAAGACTTTGCTGTCCTAATCAGGAGGATGACTCTCAATCTCCTCATCCTCTTCCATCTCTTCTACCCATCCACACTGAACAGATGGAATAAAACTTCCATGGGTACTACCCTTTCTTGCAGAGGCAACCGTCTCCTGCTTCTCCTCCTCATCATTCAGTTCGCGCTGGGAAGACAAACTAAGGGTGGTCTGGCTATCATCCTGTGTACTTTCTTCCCCCATTTCCACCTCTTCCACATGCAAAGTATCCGCCTTAATTGTGAGCAGCGAGCATTTGAGTAGACACAGAAGTGGGATGGTTACGCTGATAATAGTGTTGTCGCCACTCACCATCTGTGTTGATTCCTAAAAGTTGCGTAAAACCTCACAGAGGTCAGATATCAATGCCCACTCGTCGCTTGTGAAGAGTGGAAGCTGACTGGAAAGGTGACGACCATGTTTCAGCTGGTATTCCACTACTGCCCTCTGCTGCTCACAAAGCCTGGCCAACATGTGGAACGTCGAGTTCCAGCGTGTGCTCATGTCGCACAACAGTCTGTGAGCTGGCAATTGCAAGCGCTGCTGCAGGAAATGGGCACACACGCAGTGCACCTTCACTAGTAGCTCAGGCAAATTGGAGTAGGTTTTGAGAAACTGCTGAACCTCTAGGTTGAACACATGGGCTAGCCATGGTATGTGTGTGAGCTTGCCGAGCTCCAAAGCTGCCACCAAGTTACGGCCATTATTAGACACAACCATGCCTGGTTATAGGTGAAACATTTATTGCCGTTACCCATCGTCATCTTCTTCTGACTGTGGATGCTCTAGAGCAGTGGTGGCGAACCTATGGCACTGGTGCCAGAGGCTGCATTTAGAGCCCTGTCTGTGAGCACCCGCACCCTGGAAAAAGTCTAAGGCATACCAATATGCCTTAGACTATACCCGCCATTCATCAGCGCAGGGCGCACTATGTACAGCTCAAGCAGCGCATTAAATGTAGGCAGGTTATTAAAGCCAAATGATAAAGTACATAGAAGATGTACTATATTGGACTGTAGTATTCAGGGTAAATTGCCGTGTTGGCACTTTGCGATAAATAAGTGGATTTTTGGTTGAAGATTGGCACTCGGTCTCTAAAAGGTTCACCATCACTGCTCTAGAGTTTTGGGAATCAGGGCACAAGATCTCTTCATGTCCCTCTTCAAGTTGGCTTGGCGAGGGGGCCAAATCAAGAAATGGCAATGAAAACAGCTCCTCGGAATATCCAAGTGTGGGATCACTTGTTTGCCAAGACTCTCCATGGTGGAAGGAAGGAGGATCAGGGTGTTGATTCTGTTGACCAGACTCTTAGATACTGAGACTGGACTTTGTGGAAGTCAGGGTGGTGCTTAACCATCTGGAAGCATTATCTGCTGCAATCCAACCGACCACCTGGTCACACTGGTCTGACTTCGAGAGTGATGTCCTGCTCCGCCCTGCAAACTGGGACATGAAGCTAGGTATCGTGGATAAGTGTGATTCTTGTGCTCTGGCAGCAGGCACAGTTTCACTGCGCCCAGGGCCACGGCCTCTGCGTGCACCATCAGTAGCACAGCCACTTCCCCTTCCCTTACTGCTCACCTTGCGCATATTAAATGTTATATATGCTTGCATGTATGTCACACATACAGTAGCGCAGGTTTTGTAAGTGTATGTGCAAATAAAGTACACAGAATGTCACAGATATTTTTAGGATGCGCACACGTTAAACAGGAGGTATAGCACAAGTAATGTCGCTGTCAGCAACACCTAATAAAAAATGACACTGAATGAATGTCACTGATATTTAGGATGCGCACACGTAAAACAGGAGGTATATCGCAAGTAATGTCGCTGTCATCAGCAGCTAATAAAAAATTACACTGAATTAATGTCACTGATATTTAGGATGGGCAAACGTTATACAGGAGATGTAACGCAGGTAATGTAACTGTCTGCAGTGAACACCATCTACGGAAAAAGTACACTGGATGTCACAGATATTTTTAGACTGTGCACACGTTACACAGGAGATGTAGCGCTGTCTGCAGCGGCCAAACAATTGCAAGCTATTTAGCGCAGGTTGCGCTAAAAATATCTATTGCAACAATAGTCCTGAAAAGGACTTTTGGGTCTATAACAAGTATAAAAGCTAAAATATTCCTATTTCACTCCCTACACTATCTGTCCCTTCTGCTCTCCAGCTCTCCCTGACTAAGACTGGGGCCGAACACGTGTCATCGGGTGCTATATAGCACCCAATGACGCGTTCCAGCCAGCCAATCACTGTAATGCCAGTAGCCATTACATTCCATTACAGTTAATGGCAGTACATACACGCACATTTATTGGCAGGAAGGAGACTCGAGCATCGCGCTTGAGCACACGCGGTATTCGGCCGAACACCGCGATGTGCCAATCATCGCAATGCTCAAGTAAAATTTGTGTTCGGCCGAGTAAACAAGACACCCTGTAAACAAATGAGACAAATAACTCGATGGGGGGCTGGCTTGTAAGAAAGCAAAGCTCACTTAGAAAGTCCTATATTAAATCCACTTTGGTTTGTTAAATTTCATGGCATGTATTCCCTCCATAGCCTTCAACACCTGAAAAATTAGTAGAGGAATTTGACTGATTATAGGTCTGTTTTGCTTGTTCTACTGCTACTTCTAAAAGGAATACTCAGCAGAACTTGCATTTTTTTCTTCCATTTTGTGCTGTCTGCATGAGTAATTACCTCCCTGATTTCTGAGATGCAATTGAGTTGCTTCCACATTAGAAAAATCTAAAGATTGATAGAGCCATCTCCCCTAAAGGATTAGTTTGCTGTAGTAATTCCACCGAGTAGGTCATTCTTGTGAAAAAAAAAAATGCCACAGCTTAATTTCTACTATTTCGAAACCTAGAAATTCCAGCTGAAGCTTTGTTAGATCACCTAAAAGATGGTCGAAATTGAATCACATCATTATTTAATACATGGTCCATCCTAATTGTCTCATTGCGGGATATGCTGGGTAATAAGGATTGTAGTGGCATTCATGAAAATTGATGAAAGGCAAAATGTGCTGGTTTCCTTTTAACCATAAGACCAACCTTGGGCCAGATTTCTATTTTTATTACAATCTGTCACAAATGAACTGGTTACATTGATAATTGCTAAATGTAATAAGGGTAAAATCCTAATTTGAGTGGTGCTTTTTGTAAAATTGAAGCAAGTAGAGAATATCTTCAGAACATGTTGCATGGTTCTGGCATAAAAAGTCACATATTTTGTTGCAAGTGCCATTTTTGTGCAAATCTTTTTGACTCTTTGCTTCTTTAAACCACCCTCACCACTTTTGAAAAGTGGGTGGAAACTTAGCATGATTAGCTATGTTTATTAATTTCACTCCATATTTATCACTGCAAATTTTTTAATAGTCGCAAAGTCACAATCTCACTCCAGTAGGAGGGTGACGTAAAAACTAGAGTAGCATTTCTAGACAAAAGTGTACTCCAATACACACTCAAGCATAAACTGACTTCAAAAGTTACCCTCATGATAAATTTCTCTCATATACTGTACATGTAAAAATCCAACCTTAGGTTTAATGCAAACAGCCGTATTATAAGTCTGCGAATAAGTCATATACAGATGTCTTCTAACATACCTTCACTCTTGGCTCAAGAGATCTTAAGATGTTTTGTACAAGTTAACCAGCTTTTAAAAAAAAAAAAAAAAAAAACTTTGGTATTACCCTGTTGGTCATGGAAATTTTTTGTCAAAAACTGGTCATTTTGTTCCACTCATCTGGAGCTAAGAGCAAAAGTAAAGTAGGACATACCTGTTCTTAACCACCTCCCGACCATGTAACACACGGATGCGTCTGGAAGGTGGTTGATCTATTCCTCCTGGACGCATCCGTGCGTCATCTCGCGATAGCCGAGATTTCCTGTGAACGCGCGCACACAGGCGCGCGCGCTCACAGGAACTGAAGGTAAGCGAGTGGATCTCCAGCCTGCCAGCGGCGATCGCTCGCTGGCAGGCTGGAGATGTGATTTTTTTAACCCCTAACAGGTATATTAGACGCTGTTTTGATAACAGCGTCTAATATACCTGCTACCTGGTCCTCTGGTGGTCCCTTTTGTTTGGATCGACCACCAGAGGACACAGGCAGCTCTGTAAAGTACCACAAAACACTACACTACACTACACCCCCCGTCACTTATTAACCCTTTATGAACCACTGATCACCCCATATAGACTCCCTGATCACCCCCCTGTCATTGATCACCCCCCTGTAAGGCTCCATTCAGAGGTCCGTATGATTTTTACGGATCCACGGATACATGGATCGGATCCGCAAAACACATGCAGACCTCTGAATGGAGCCTTACAGGGGGGTGATCAATGACAAGGGGGTGATCACCCATATAGACTTCCTGATCACTTCCCTGTCATTGATCACCCCCCTGTCATTGATCACCCCCCTGTCATTGATCACCCCCCTGTCATTGATCACCCCCCTGTAAGGCTCCATTCAGACGTCCGTATGATTTTTACAGATCCACTGATACATGGATCAGATCCGCAAAAAACATGCGGACGTCTGAATGGAGCCTTACAGGGGGGTGATCAATGACAAGGGGGTGATCACGCATATAGACTTCCTGATCACTTCCCTGTCATTGATCACCCCCCTGTCATTGATCACCCCCCTGTAAGGCTCCATTCAGACGTCCGTATGATTTTTACGGATCCACTGATACATGGATCGGATCCGCAAAACACATGCAGACCTCTAAATGGAGCCTTACAGGGGGGTGATCAATGACAAGGGGGTGATCACCCATATAGATTCCCTGATCACCCCCTGCATTGATTACCCCTCTGTCATTGATCACCCCCCTGTAAGGCTCCATTCAGACGTCCGCATGATTTTTACGGATCCACTGATACATGGATAGGATCCGCAAAACACATGCGGACGTCTGAATGGAGCCTTACAGGGGGGTGATCAATGACAGGGGGTTGATCACCCCATATAGACTCCCTGATCACCCCCCTGTCATTGATCACCCCCCTGTAAGGCTCCATTCAGACATCCGTATGCATTTTGCGGATCCGATCCATGTATCAGTGGATCCGTAAAAATCATACGGACGTCTGAATGGAGCCTTACAGGGGGGTGATCACCCATATAGACTCCCTGATCACTCCCCTGTCATTGATCACCCCCTGTAAGGCTCCATTCAGACGTCCGTATGCGTTTTGCGGATCCGATCCATGTATCCGTGGATCCGTAAAAAATCATACGGACGTCTGAATGGAGCCTTACAGGGGGGTGATCAATGACAGGGGGGTGATCACCCCATATAGACTCCCTGATCACCCCCCTGTCATTGGGGGGTGATCACCCCATATAGACTCCCTGATCACCCCCCTGTCATTGATCACCCTCTGTAAGGCTCCATTCAGACATTTTTTTGGGCCCAAGTTAGTGGAAATTTTTCGTTTGTTTTTGTTTTTGTTTTTTCTTACTAAGTCTCATATTCCACTAACTTGTGTCAAAAAATAAAATCTCACATGAACTCACCATACCCCTCACGGAATCCAAATGCGTAACATTTTTTAGACATTTATATTCCAGACTTCTTCTCACGCTTTAGGGCCCTAAAATGCCAGGGCAGTATAAATACCCCACATGTGACCCCATTTCGGAAAGAAGACACCCCAAGGTATTCCGTGAGGCGCATATTGAGTCCATGAAAGATTGAAATTTTTGTCCCAAGTTAGCGGAAAGGGAGACTTTGTGAGAAAATACAAAAAAAATCAATTTCCGCTAACTTGTGCCAAAAAAAATAAATTCTAGGAACTCGCCATGCCCCTCACGGAATACCTTGGGGTGTCTTCTTTCCAATATGGGGTCACATGTGGGGTATTTATACTGCCCTGGCATGTTAGGGGCCCGAAAGCGTGAGAAGAAGTCTGGGATTCAAATGTCTAAAAATGCCCTCCTAAAAGGAATTTGGGCCGCTTTCTGCATCTAGGCTGCAAAAAAGTGTCACACATCTGGTATCGCCGTACTCAGGAGAAGTTGGGAAATGTGTTTTTGGGTGTCATTTTACATATACCCATGCTGGGTGAGATAAATATCTTGGTCAAATGCCAACTTTGTATAAAAAAATGGGAAAAGTTGTCTTTTGCCAAGATATTTCTCTCACCCAGCATGGATATATGTAAAATGACACCGCAAAACACATTCCCCAACTTCTCCTGAGTACGGCGATACCAGATGTGTGACACTTTATTGCAGCCTAGGTGGGCAAAGGGGCACACATTCCAAAGTGCACCTTTCGGATTTCGCAGGCCATTTTTTACACATTTTGATTGCAAAGTACTTCTCACACATATGGGCCCCTAAATTGCCAGGGCAGTATAACTACGCCACAAGTGACCCCATTT
The DNA here is from genome assembly GCF_014858855.1 of Bufo gargarizans. NCBI lineage: Eukaryota > Metazoa > Chordata > Amphibia > Anura > Bufonidae > Bufo > Bufo gargarizans. Next base: position 22,920,111 of record NC_058087.1, on the reverse strand, counting down.
TGGAAAAAAGACACCCCAAGGTATTCCGTGAGGGGCATGGCGAGTTCCTAGAATTTTTTATTTTTTGTCGCAAGTTAGTGGAATATGAGACTTTGTAAGGAAAAAAAATATATAAATCATCATTTTCCGCTAACTTGTGACTAAAAATAAAAAGTTCTATGAACTCACTATTCCCATCAGCGAATACCTTAGGGTGTCTACTTTCCGAAATGGGGTAATTTGTGGGGGTTTTCTACTGTCTGGGCATTGTAGAACCTCAGGAAACATGACAGGTGCTCAGAAAGTCAGAGCTGCTTCAAAAAGCGGAAATTCACATTTTTGTACCATAGTTTGTAAACGCTATAACTTTTACCCAAACCATATTTTTTTTTTGCCCAAACATTTTTTTTTATCAAAGACATGTAGAACAATAAATTTAGTGAAAAATGTATATATGGATGTCGTTTTTTTTTGCAAAATTTTACTGCTGAAAGTGAAAAATTTCATTTTTTTGCAAAAAAATTGTTTAATTTCGATTAATAACAAAAAAAGTAAAAATGTCAGCAGCAATAAAATACCACCAAATGAAAGCTCTGTTAGTGAGAAGAAAAGGAGGTAAAATTCATTTGGGTGGTAAGTTGCATGACCGAGCAATAAACGGTGAAAGTAGTGTAGTGCAGAAGTGTAAAAAGTGGCCTGGTCATTAAGGGGGTTTTAGCTAGCGGGGTTAAAGTGGTTAAAGGGGTTAACCAGGAAGAGATATTTATGACTTATCTTTAGGATAGGTCATCAGTATGAAATCTGCAGTGGTGCAACACCCGAGACCCTCACCGATCAGCTGTTAGAAGAGGTCTCTTGATTGCTGCAGCCTCTTCCAAGGCCAGTTACATCAATGTACATCAAGAAAATTTTGATTAGCACATCAAAAGTCACAGGTGCGCATCCATGAAGCTAGCATGCAGACAGCAAACAAAAAACGTAAGGCAGCCCACCATTACACATGCAAACAATAGATCTAGTGATTATGGATTATTCTGGATTAAAGTGGTACTATGCCTACTATACATGAAAAATGGAAGCTCTTTGCGCACATTTTTGATCAAACGTGTGTGGGGCCCATCTACCAGCGTCAGGGTGGCTTCTGCAGATGGGTACCTAACACTAACAGAACTGCCTCTCCTGGGCCTAACCTAAGCCTACAATTTTCAGGCTGCTAGTCTAAATTTTCTCATAGTATGTTTGGAGGGTAGCCCCCTCCTTTAGATTGAGCACTCCTCACCCATCTGCCCAGGGCTTATGAGCAGAGTATAAATATAGCTGATTCCTACACCGCCCTGAACATTTAAGGCTTAGGTTGAGCTCAGGAAAAGCAGTTCTGTTAGTGTTAGGTTCCCATCTGCAGAAGCCACCTTGATGCTGGTAGATGGGCCCAACACATGTTTGATCAAAAATGTGCACAAAGAGCTTCAATTTTTCGTGTATAGTAGGCTTAGTACCACTGTAATCCAGAATAACTCCTAGTTTTATTGTTTGCATGTGTAATGGTGTGCTGCCATATGTTTTTTGATCACTCTACAACAGTCACATGGCCTAGTTACAGTTCAGCCCCATTCAAGTCAATGTTCGGTGCTGTCCTTGGAAAACTGCCGGGAGACTGTATCGCTCACAAGAGCTCCGGTGACCACATTAGCTCCCTGAAACGGCTGATCGGCAGGAATCTCAGGACTCAGACTCCAACTGATGTGATAAAGATGACCTATCCTGAAAATCGGTCATCATTATCATTTACTAGATAACCACTTTAATGGCAAAGATGCAATTATAATCCTTGATCTTGGAAAATCAAGAAAGTCTTTCTTTGGATAACCCCTTATAGAAGATTGAAAGCAGCGCCATCCACACTTTAACTTCTCCATTAATTCTCCATGCTGATGTGGCCACCAAACACCTTTGCTTGCAGAATAGAGTCACAAGACTCCCGATGTTCCCTAAGATTGGGTCCAGCTCCGATATTTTTGGCATACCTGGTTGATAGTCCGTAAGTGTCGGAAAGTAGGAAAACTCGTTTGAAAAGGTATACTTATTTGTACAATGAAAAGTAATGTAATTTTCCAGTATACTATTTGTATCAGTTCTTCAGTTTTCAAGGTCTCCGCTTGCAGTCATTCAAGAGTACTTTTTAGTGCTTACTCTCTGGGGGATAAAAATCTGTCCAGGTCATATGATGGACACACAAGTGCACAGCACCTTAGAAAGCAGGGCTCTGACACCTAACTGTAACCAGTCCTGCACTTGTGTCTCCATCATGACCGGATTCTTATCCTTTGGAATAAACAATGAAAGGTTTCATTGAATGACAGTAAGCAGAGATCTTGGAAACCATAAGGAACTGATACAGAAATACGATCATACATTTTCCCAAAACATGTATTACTTTATGCAGTACAGAACACAGATCAGAAACAGATGAGAAACGGATTGCTTCTTTTCCTATCATCTATTCACGTTCCAACATAGGCCCATTATTATAGAACATTGTCTGCTAAATAGACTGTTAAAGGGGATATCCCATAATCATCCACTTTTGCACAAAGTAGCGTTAATAGAGTTTGGAACACCAAAATAAACTTGGATAGTCATTTCTATTTGCTTTTATCTCTTCTTCCCTGTGTGAAGCCTTCTGCAGAGAGCTAAGTGGGTGGTCCTCCTGCCGATACCATGAGACAGTGGACAGTCTACCGTTCCTAAAAGCACACAACGTCTCCATCTCTGAGATACAAGTAAATATGGTCAAAACTATAAATATGCATTCCCAGCCGTTATTTTCACTTTTTCACGGGCAGTTCTCATGGAAGTGATTTGGGCATGAGCTGGGAGAATCAGTCCGTACTTACTGAATACAGGGCTGAGTGAGATAGCAAACTGACGTGGTTGTCTACTCCATGTGCACTACAGATGGGGAAATTGCTAATTGGGGGGATGGCTAATTGGGCGGAGGCCAACTCAAGAATTGGCCATTTACAAAAGTTATTGTTTTTTGCAAATACTAATGATTTTGGGTGTAGAAGCCACTTAGCCACCAATGTGACGGTGGGAATACACCTATAGGTATTCAGCTCAAACCTGATGGTAATAAAGATGGAAAAGATGGAATAGAATGAAGATTTGGTACTTAAAATTTGAAATGTGTACTTCATTTACATTTTGTGTGGACCATGTTTGGATCCACAATATATACCCAGGACTTGCTAGGGGCGCATACTGTACTGACAATGGCCACCTATTTTGAACTTTCATTGGTTTCAGTAAATAACAAACTACTTTTATTTGAACCAATTTTGACAAATGTCTTCTAGATTTCCTTCCTGTCTCTTATGTTCCTTAGAGATACAATCACATTTATAGCACAAACCTCTGTAGTAAATGACTGTGTCCATTGTGATGAAGGAGTAGATTTTGAAGGGTTGGTAACAGAATTCTCACTTTTCTAGTACAATCCAATATTGATGATCTGAACATTTTTTTTTTTAATCCTGACCAGAATGAATCAATCTGTTGTTTGCTTTTATATTAGGTAGGTGGCTGACACGTATACCAGGGAGATTTAAAATACATTACAAATAGAATTATTTGGAGGGATTCAAGAAAATCTCAATTTAATTGCATTTTGTCATGATGTTAAAGTTGATACTCTAATTTGTTACCAGGACAGTTCTTGTGATTTGAAGGCACTGTAATATAATTTAGAAATAACGGAATGATCGTTAAAATGACAATGAAAAATAGTTTCTTTACTTTCTTTTATTTTTAAATAGGGATATATTTTTTCAATGTTTTATGTGAAGTATGGAATAGCATAATTATATGCATATATACTTTCATAGAAGGCACCTGTCAGCAGGACATGGTGTTTTAGGTTGGATCTTCAGTGGGCTCATTGTGCCGATCATTTTTCTCACTATACAGTCACTGCTGGGAAAATAAAAAATTACATAATGGTTATTCAGATACATGACTATCCATGTAATACATGAAAGGCTCAAGTCTGCCCACAGGGTTCTTAAAGGGGCTGTGCAACTTTCGGGGCCCTTCTTTCAGACTACCAGCCCCCCATCTTGCCAGATCTGCAAAAGAAAACATATTTACCTGCTCCATGTTTCTTTGGTCTCATGCTTCCATTGCCATGCTCCAGTTCCAACTTCTAAAATTCTGGTTTGACTGGGGTCACATGTGCTACTGCGGCCAATGACTGGCTGCAGCGGTGATGTGTCCACATGCATCTCGTGACTATTCCCATGGGGAACATAGCACTGCTACAGCAGCACAGACGATTCTGTCAAACCAGAACTTTAAGAGTGGGGGCCAGAGCACGTTAATGGCAGCAGGGGACCAAAGGAGCCAGAACCCAGTGGCAAGGAGCAGGTAAAAAAGCTTCCCTCCTAAGGTCTGGTAAGGTGAAAGGAGGGGGGTGTTCTGGCAGAAAGGCTCCTAAAGCTGGAAAAACTCTTTAAAGATCAAGGACCCTAACAAAAGCTATGTTATAATTACTATATTCATTTCGCAGCTATCTAAACATAGTCCGCCACTAGTCTGGTTTCCTATTCTAACAATGTACACCAATATATGTGGGGGGGGGGATCTATATCATCCGGATATTACCCCAATTACAAACACCAAAAACATTCTAACAATGTGCCACATTTTCCATCCAGCCCCTGGAAAAGATCCCGATCTGGAGGGATGATGCCAGAATATGTTTAGTAGCTCTAGGTTAGGTGTACTCTCCTCTGTCAAGTCCCATAGGTTATTCCATCTCAATAATGTGTCACATTTTCCATACCAGGCTTGCCAAGACTGAGATCCAATGGAACAGTCACAGAATATGGGTGCTGTTGAACTCTGTTAATGTCCTCAATTTTTTTTGTCAAGTCCCAAGTCCCAGTTCTGGCATTATTTATTCGCTGATTATATGGCACTATTGCAGTATATTCATATATAGATATGTTACTTGATGGGAGCCAAAGTTTTAACAATTAGCTATGGTGTGTAATATGGGCAGCAAGTTGCTGTCCCTTTTTTTCTCTTAGGAAGTTTTATCTCGAGCTATTCCTGATCAATAGGATCTGACTACTCAGACCTCCAAATGCTATATTACTGCGGTGGCTAATAGTTGCCGCTACTCCACTTACCTCGCTGAGTGGCATTATCCCCCTCCCACTGCCTTCTTCTCAGCGGTTCTGGCCACTAGTTCCACTTTGTCTCTCCATGCAATTTGGCACCTGCTTGCCGGTATGGCTTCACTTCCGGTGACCCTATGGGCTTGGCTTTCTCTGGCGCTCCCATAGAAATGAATAGAGCGGCTCCACAGGGTAAGTGATCTGTGGGGGGCCCAGCGGTAGGACCCCCCGATCTTATAATTATTCCCTATCCTGTGGATAGGGGATAACTTGTTATACCCCTATGGAAAGGTGCCTGAGCAATAGGTTTTCTACTAGTGTACTAGTATCCTGAAAAGGTGTCTGTTCTGTTGTCTGTTCAGGTATTGACTTTCTGCCCTTTTACTGGATTCTGGCCCTTTACTTTATAACCTGTGCCTGACCTCTTTATTGACCCTTCTCTGTTTACCATTAAGCAAATACTCCACCAGCCCTGACCTCAGCCTGTTCCTGACTATGGTTTTGCCTGAGCCCTCGGTGCTCTGCATCGGTGTCTCTGACCTATGTTGGTCGCCTGTTAACCACACAAAGACTACTTCTGGAGGGAGTAGCCTTATGGTTCACCCACAGTGAAGTCTAGATCCCTGTATAGATTTTAAAGGGTAAATACTAGGAGAATGCCCTTAGGGTTATCTCAAAGTCAAATCTGTTGACACAGTGATTCCCACCCACTCACTGCCTTATTATGCTAAAACAAATGGACTCTGAAACAACTATTTAACTACAATAAGTTAAGTTTTAAAATGGGAACCAAGTAGGACATGGGGCTGAGGAGAAATTATGTAGCTTTGCTATTTTTGTTGTCATGAGTGTTGTCATGAATAGTTGAATAGCCACGGATCATGCATTTATGGCATCCTAACAAGGGAAAACACTTCATTTTTTCACCTAACTCTATTATAGATGTCTAAATACCAAACCCACTTACTATTAAGACAGTATTCATAACCCAATTAAAATCTGCTACCATCTGGGAGCTTCAACCATCACCTATACTAAACAACAATGTCTATTTTATTCAAAATATCTAAACTGCTCAGCTCTTGTTAATCTACCTGTATACATTCATTCTGATGAGTGCCTAGTGACCCACCAGACATTGTTCATCTAGTGATCTAGTTCTTTGCGTCCTTGCTTATGATCCATGAATGTAGAGATAATCTTTTGTGATCCATTGACTTGGTCTCCAGAAGCTGGCATGCAGCATCCATCTGTCCAAGCCCCTGTTGCTGCTAGAGACTCATTTGCATATATTAAAACTTTTTTTTTTTTTTTCAAAGCAATGCAGGCATATATGAACATGGGACCAGCACAGATGCCTTCAACTGCGAAGCATACATTCAACAGGTAAAAAGCTGCTGACAGATGCCCTTTAATTTACTGTATTATTTAAAAGGGGTTGTCCACTTTCTGGCTACTGTTGATCAATGTACTTATAAGACTTATAACTATAAGGCATTTACTAATATAACCTTTGTTGATATTCTTTGCCATGTCTTATATTTCATGATATACCCCCCTTGTTGGCCAAGTCTTTTGTGCTGTCCACATTGGGGACACACTGGTCAACAGTAGCCAGAAAGTGGCCAACCTCTTTAAGTTTAATGCAGGGTGCCGGTTGACGGTGAGGGCATGGCTTTTTTTTTAGGCTGATTGTTCTGCCCAGCTGAGTTAGAGAATCATTACATATCACGTCTGCCTTAGTATTGGTATTCCTGAAGTGTTTAATGTGGTTATAGCATCTAGCGGTGTTAAGTTGTATTGCACTTTGTTTTTCCTGTTACAATGCTACTGCATTGTGGGTGGTTCACTGCATTGTGTGCAAGGCATCCTGGAAAAGATGGCATATCTAGTGATAGATCTACCTTTGTTTTCAAGGAAAATTAGGTGTTGCAGAGCTGTTCAGCTAGTTGCAATTGTTACTGAGGGAGTTGTTATTACTGTTAGCTAGCCATGCAATCTTATGTACAGGCAGACATTTTACCATGTGCTTCAGTGTTAATGTAATGTTATAGTACATGCTATGCAATGCTTAATACTTATACATGTTATTTGTATTCTTGTAGTTTTACCAAACAATCCTGTTTTATCAATCAATCATATATAATCAATCAATCACATATGTATGACCAATAAACAATTTAGACTACAAAGAACAGGCCTCTTATTTGAAAGACAGGAATGGTTTATGCTGAATGTCAGACTCCATACTGTGTGAACGTGTATGAAGACAGAACACTGATCTTTGTCTTCTCAACACAAGGCTGATATATTCTAAAAAGGAACATGACTAGCCTCTAAAATATATTCCATGAATAAATTTAATTTCTTTTTGAGGTACAGTCAGCACAATAATGTTCATGTAGAAGATCAGTATAGTGACTCAGAATGGATCTCGGTAAAGAGTTGTCACGGCTGAGGATGGGGAAAACCCTCAGCCGTGCAATGCCAGAAGATGTTAATGGGTACTCAGCCAGAACAACAGAAATAGGGAGCAGGTCATCTCCTATTGCGTCCCTAATCTGACCCTAACTCCTAACCGTATGAGCCAACCCTGATGGTAGGAGGGCTCATACACCGGAAACTAATAGTCCCTGCTAGCCCTCAGGGTGGCCCTGGACTAGGAGCTGGGTAGACAACCTGTTCCTCCTGGACGCGGAGAAACAGGAGTCTAAAGTGGCCAAGCTACAAAGAAAAGGGAGACAAGAACAACTTATGGCAATGGCAGGTAAATGTCACAAATACAACACCTACCTGCCACAGACACAAAGCCTAGAACCCATGTGCAAGTGCTGCTGTCCACAACTACACAAACGGACACAGCACACACCACACAATCACAGAGGAACCAGGACCATAAGCTGCAAAGAATAAAGACCAGACAAACATCTTCATAACATCATGTGACATAATCTTATGACCACAAGGGTGGCCCCCACTGGCAGATGGTAAAAACCAGGAGGATGTCTCCAGCAACCATTGCTGAAGAACCCCTCAGCTAACTGAAACCAGCAGAGGCTTTATAGCCCGAAGTAGCCACACCCACACTCAGACACACCCAGTGCACACACACTAGGAAGGAATTAACCCTTCTCACACCAGGGAAGGGAAGACAACCACTTAAAGGGGAAAGTGCATACATAAAACGTAACACCCTGTGCACACTGATAAAAGGCACACCTATAAAGAGAGGTTGCCAGGTGCAACCGCATGCACATTGCAGCAAGCTGCCTAGCACCAGCTCAGGCTGCTATACTGCCACATACATAATAAGAACATGTTGCCAGCGGCAACCACAAGTGAGACAACAAATAAGCGGCCCTCACCTGTGGTTGAAACAACCAAACGAGACTGCAGGCAACAGCATGCGGTTCAAGAGTCACGACCATGACCATGGTCGTGACAAGAGTTTCCCTTTAAAATTGAATGCAAAAATGTAAAGTGGGAAGTATCTACTTTTGTTTAGTTTTATATGAGATTAGATAGTATAGTATAATCACAATGATTTGAGTAAAAGATTTTGAGGTTTGTCTATATGTACTCTTATAGCATATGGAAGATATAGAGGAGGGTCTACAGGAGAGATACTAACAAGCATCTGCTTTCACTCTAGTGGATTATATGGTTGGTCATTGGTTTTAGTTGCCACATGTAATACTAGATTTGTAGCAGAGAAATGACCAGCCAACTGGTGGCTAACACTGGCTAAATCAATTGTTTGTGAGAAGTCTCATGGGCTAGACCCATGACTCTCATATTCAAGGGGTTGTTTGTGATATTTTGCAAAACTTGTACATGGCTGTAAGTGTTTTGCGTTATGCAAATCGAGATCTGCAAAACAGGGATCTCAGGCTGTGAGCATGCCAGCATGCCACCTTTCTTCCTCCCGTTTTCAGAAAAGTACTATTCTTGTCCACAAAATTGCAGGGCTGTAGAATGGACTTATGGATGGAGAGAGCACACGGGTGGGCTGTCCGCATCTTTTGCAACCCCATTAAGGCTACTTTCATATCTGCGTTGTGCTGTCCGGTCTTGAGATCCAGCACAGGGTCTCAAAACTGCAGAATAATGTTTCAGTTTTGTCCCCATTTATTGTCAATGGGGACAAAACTGTTGCGTTCCCATGCCAGACACAAAACCGCTGCAAGTGGAAGCCGGATCCAGCACCAAAAACCATGTAAGTCAATGGTACCGTATCCATTCTGAACTGGTGCAGCCAGTTGTATTATTATAACTGAAGCGTTTTGCTGTGGTTTTGAGATCCCCATGCTGGATCTAAAAACCGGACAGCAAAAAAACGCAGATATGAAAATAGATTAAGATGAATACATCATGTTTTTGAGGGTTGGATGCAGACCAAAATTACGGTCGTGTGCATGAAGCCTTATTATCATGTTGTCATCATTTATTTTCCCCAAAAAAACAGATATGTGTAATAAAATAATAATCTCACTTGTCTTACTTAAGTCATAATCAAAACAAGGATAATAGTGGACCGTCTTCTCAGAAACCTTGTTATATTAACACCTAATTGTATGGTATTGCTTTTTTCCCCAGAACAGGAGACTGGTACAGAAAATCTCACTAGACATGACTATAATTTGCATACCATTAAATTTACATTCATAATGTTTGGACATCTCTAGTCATGATGTGTTCTATTTATTCTGGTTTGGGCATCACCAAAATGGGGATTTCTAAATGTTTGAAAATGCTAAATATATTTTGTAGTCATCCCAGTTATCTCTTCATTTTTCATCACTTTATTTGAATCCATTTTATATTTTATTTTTAAAAACATTTTTATTTTTAATTATTAAATCTACAGTAAATGTAATTCGATTCCATGGATATCCTTCTCATTAAATGTTACAAAATAGGAAATATAGCAAATCCTCACAATAGCATAAAGCTGTGTGTGTTTTCTATCAAATTATCTCAGATAATTCATAAAATGATGCATAAGTTAAATGTCCCTTGATACAATGTAGTTCTAGGAAAACTGTGTAAATACATGTGTAAGCATTCATTATCTCATGTTCTTTGTAGTCCGCTGAGAATTAAACAATAATTTTATTGCACAATTACAAGGCTTTTCTCCCAATTGTTAATCCCATTAAGTACATATCATGGAAGCATCTACAGAATAAATAGACAATCAGCAGAATGTGTTATAGTGAGGTACGCAGATATTATTCATGAGATACATAATATTCTAAGAAAAATACATTGTTATTTTATTCTTGTTTCTTTAAATTGCACACTTTATTTCCTTAATAAGCTTCCTTACACCAACTGGCACTCTCCACTCTCCCTAGTACTGCTCTAGGCGAAATACTTGCCAATTTTAGGTAATCTCACCTCCAGTAATAGATAGATAGATACAACATAGGAAAAATAGCAGCACAATGGTAAAAAAGAAAAAATATGGCGACCCCAAGGTGCAAGCCCAAAGGGGCCTGACAATGGCCCAAAAATACAATAATGAAAAACAGGTAGCACTCTCAAATAAAAAATAAAAAGTGTTTATTCACCCATGCTGGAAGCACAACTTTTCAGCTCTATACTGGAACCTTTCTCAAAGAAAGGCTCCAGTATAGAGCCGAAACGTCACGCTACCAGCAAGGGTGAATAAACATTTTTAAATTTTTGAGAGTGCTGCCAGTTTTCCGTTATAAGATAGATAGATAGATAGGAGATAGATAATCCAAAAAAAAAATATAGTAGCAGCCCTCCAAAGTAAAGTAAAAATAGGTGGTTGACCCTCCTTATTTAACCCACATGTGGGTAGAATAAAGAGGGTCCACCATCCATGTTTTTCTTTTTGGATTATCCATTGGACCAATAGATTAGATAGATAGATAGACGGATCCGTTTGAAAATTGAGCCATATTGTGTCAACTTCAAACGGATCCGTCCCCATTGTAAGTCTGGACGGATCCGTTTGCCTCCGCACGGCCAGGCGGACACCCGAACGCTGCAAGCAGATCCGGATCCGAGCGGATCCGCATCCACTCAGAATGCATTGGGGCAGTACAGATCCATTCGGGGCCGCTTGTGAGAGCCTTCAAACGGAACTCACAAGCGGAGCCAGAACGCAAGTGTGAAAGTAGCCTTAATCTGAAGGAATTCCAGCTGTCTCTCTACAGACAAATCTCCACTCTGCCTATTGATTGACAGGGCTGTATCTCATGCGGCCCTGACAATCTTGCACCTGCCATATTACTGAAAGTAGTGGCGCAAGCGCAGAAGCTCTGCTTTCGATCACGATTCGGCTAGTGTGCATGCACCACTAAAATTAACCTAGCTAGTCATAAAATTTTGTTGCTGCAAATTCCTAGGCAGGGCATCTGAGCAGTAGCATACTGGCAGTACTCACAGTACTCTCAATAATGGGGCATGTTTGTCAGGACCGGGCAAGATGTTAGCTCCTTTATCCTAGTGGGATTGTCTACAGCTGTGGGGACTCTCCCTTATATGTAAAATTTGTTCAGATGAGTATTAGTATACGGCAGGGATGCCCAACCTGCGGCCCTCCAGCTGTTGTAAAACTACAACTCCCACCATGCTCTGCTGTAGGCTGATAGCTGGAGGCTGTCTGGGCATGCTGGGAGTTGTAGTTTTGTAACAGCTGGAGGGCATCCCTGGTATATAGATATATAGATAGCATGGACATTATAAAGAAGGGATTGAATTGTGACTCAGTACACACTCTACTGATCTACTCTATTAAACTCTGGTAATATTTGAAGAAAAATTTGCTTTATCTACAAAAATGAATGTATATTTAAGTTCTGACACTCTTATCAATCATCTCTTAATTCTTCAGAGGAAATTCCCAGCACAGCGACGTTTATTGTTACATAAAATTAATATACAAGTAGTAGTCCCGCACCCAGATCTGAGGTATCCAGGCTTCTGTGCGCTGCCCTTATTAATAATCCCTAATTTATTCACTTTCTTTTCCACATGAAAGATCACAGCAAATAATATTATAGAGCAGAGATTTTTCACTGTTACCGACTCCGTTCTGAGGCAGATATGAAAACCGGTGGAAGTGGTTGCGTTCCGAGACACTACATGGGTATTATAGCACCAACCTATTCCACAGTGCTGTACAAACAGAGGCCATGTTAGAAGCCAGGTTGTACAGCTCTTGATAGGAGCAGTCAATAGAATTGCAAAGTGACTGCATGGATTATCATTATTTAAAGGGAATCTGTCAGCAGTTTTGTACCTATGACACTGGCTGACCTGTTACATGTACACTTGGCAGCTGAAGGCATCTGTTTTGGTCCCATGTTCATATGTGCCCGCATTGCTGAGAAAAATGATGTTTTAATATATGCAAATGAGCCTCTAGGAGCAACGGGGGCGTTACCGTTACACCTACAGGCTCTGCTCTCTCTGCAACTGTTGCGCCCTATGCAACTTGATTGACAGCACCAGGCAGTGAAAACTTCATCACATCTGCCTGGCCCTGTCAATCAACGAGGAGATGACGCAGCAGTTCCAGAGAGAGCAGAGCCTCTAGGTGTAACAGTAACGCCCCCGTTGCTCCTAGAGGCTCGTTTGCATATATTAAACATCATTTTTCTCAGCAATGCGGACACATATGAACATGGGACCAGCACAGATGTCTTCAGCTGCCAAGCGCACATGTAACAGGTCAGCCAGTGTCATAGGGACAAATCTGCTGACAGATGCCCTTTAAAGGAGCACTCTAGAATGCACTAGGCATTACACACTGAATTTATGTTTGTTGGTGTGCCCCTCCAAAAAAAAACGGGGTTCTCTTGGCTACAGATTTCCTTCAGATTGGTGGAGTCTGACACCTGGCTCCCCCACCGATTAGCTGTTATTGCATACAGAGCTGGGAGAAGACAACTCCATACACTGTGTGGTGGCCATGCTGCGGTTCTCCAGTCCTCCGATCCCAGAAACTGCACAGCGTATGGACTTCTGCTTCCACCCCATATACAGTTCTGAAGATAGGTCATCAATATATGTAGCCCGGACAACCCCTTGAATTATTATAAAACCATGTTTTGGGAAATTTCCACCATATTGGTGTCAACCATCAGAAGACTCATCTAATCCTCACAGCTGACCTGGGACATATCTAGTATTTGGGACTGCAAGGAAAAATGGATAAAAAGGGTGCAATCTCTGGTTGCTTTGTACTGCAAAATGTAAGGGCTATGGAGACAGTTGGTTCATTTTTTTTTACATTGAATTGCATGTATTATGGGCTAAACAGAATTTTTTTATTAAAAATGTTGGACCATTTGTCTTGCATTCCAATACACAGCAAACTGGTGATAATCAGAGCTCAACCTGTCAGAGGAGATCTCCCATGGGTTAGTCTTCAGCCGATTTCTCTGACCTTCTGAATGCTTATTTAGGCCGACATTTTTACAACCAAATAGAACAATTTTGAATCAAGGGGTGTTATCTTTATGACTTTATAGGACTGACCTGTCAGAGAGCTGAATGAGATCTGAGCAGTATCCAGCAGCTGGTACTGTATTGTAATACCTGCAGGTTGCAGAAGTCAAACTATCCCAAATTTATAATAGAAACCAATGACAAAAATGCTTTCCAGCTCATAATAAATATGATTTAAAGAAAAAAACATTATCTTAAGCCATCTACAGGGGAGCTGTCACTTATTTTTTACTAATATAACTAAGGCCTCATGCACACGACCGTTGTTGTGTCCCATGTCCGTTGTTCCGTTTTCCGTGATTTTCTGCGGACCCATTGACTTTCATTAACAGTAATGGCCATCAGAACATTGGATAAGCATTGTTAACGTACCTGTATGTAGTTTGTGTGTTAATACAATCTTGTATTCCTTTGGAAAGCGGCTCACAGTGTGCAGCTAGGCGGGCTTTCCTGTTCAAAGTGTCCAAAACTTCCCACCTTCCCCGAAGTCTGCTCCGCCCCATAGCCTCCCAATGCTTCCTCCCCTTCCCCTGACGTCAGGCAGTGCAGCTCCATATCTCTGTGTGCTTGTGAAGACCGGAAGCGCAGCACATGACACCTTTGATATGGAGCTGCATCGCTTGACGTCAGATATTTTTTTTGCATATATTATAATCTGGAAAGCATTTTTGTAATTGGTCTCTAATTAAAAATTTGGGATGGTTTGACTTCTGTAGCCTGCACGTATTACAATACAGCAGGTACGTTAACAATGCTTATCCAATGTTCTGATGGCCATCACTGCTAGTTATATTAGTAAAAAAATAGGTGACAGGTTGCCTTTAAATCAGACTCAAACCCTGTCTTTTGGGTTTAGGGGATAAACTATCTGGCAACATTTTACACACAATTGGTCTATTGTTGATCTAAATTTATCTGCAGAGATAGCCACCAAGAAATCCAAAATTGTCAAAAAGACAGCACATGGTACCCACCGGTAGAGATGTCCCGAACTATTCGCCGGCGAACAGTTCCCAGCGAATATTGCATGTTCGCATTCGCCGCGGCGGGCGAACATATGCGATGTTCGGTCCGCCTCCTATACGTCATCATTGAGCAAACTTTGACCCTGTACCTCACAGTCAGCAGACACATTACAGCCAATCAGCAGCAGACCCTCCCTCCCAGACCCTCCCACCTCCTATCAAAAAGCAAGGACAGCATCCGTCTTAGATTAATTCTGAAGCTGCAGTGTCACAAAGTTGTAATCGAAATGCGATTAATACAGGTTATATTACAACTTACAGCTGGGTTCCTAATGGTTATATTGATAGAATATAATGAAAATTTAGAATATAGTGCTGTATTCATTGTCAATTCTAGCAATACAACCATTAGGAACTCAGATCTAAGTTGTAATTGCAATGCGAATAATGCAGGTTATATTAATCGCATTGCGAATTCAACTTAGAGCTAAGTTCCTAATGGTTGTATTGCTAGAATTGACGAATATAACGAATACAGCACTATATTCTCAATCATCGTTATATACTAGCAATACAACCATTAGGAACCCAGCTCTAAGTTGTATTCACGTACGAATGAAACTTAAAGTTGTATTAACGAAGTTAACGAATATGGAATATAGCAGTGCTAAGTTGAAATCGCAATGCGATTAATTCAAGTTCTATAAATCGCAGTGCAATTTCAACTTAGAACTTCTGCCGACTTCCGTGCTCATGCAGCGTCCTCATCACCATGGGAACGACTCCATGCTAGAATGTACTGTCGGATTTGAGAAAGTTGAAATCGCAATGCGATTAATTCAAGTTCTATAAATCGCATTGCGATTTCAACTCGCCACACTCTGCGTCAACTACGTAATTTTCCATCGGAGTTTTGCCATGGATCCCCCTCCGGCATACCACAGTCCAGGTGTTAGTCCCCTTGAAACAACTTTTCCATCACTATTGTGGCCACAAAGAGACCCTGTGGGTTTTCAAATTCGCCTTCCTATTGAAGTCTATTGCGGTTCGCCCGGTTCGCACGTTCGCGAACATTTGCGGAAATTCGTATTCGCCGTTCGCGAACGGAAAATGTTATGTTTGCGACATCTCTACCCACCGGCCCTACCATTTCTTTTTGTAATGACAGGTGTTCTATCCAGTATCATTTGACTGAGATATGTAAAGATTGGAATAGATGAAACTGCCATTCCTAGATTTATAATACAATTTCTTCTAAGGCTGCTTTATGGCACACACAGATATTACTGATAGATTCCAAGCATCTTCCAATACAGTATTTTAAGAATGGTTTCTGCATGGGAAATCTAGGACAAGTTCTGAGATTCAGTTATTCGATTCTACAATACGAATATTTAGGTTTGTACTATATGTAGGTTGATAAAATGTAGGCCACATGTTTATTTTATTCTGGTGTGGTAAGAAGATCAATGCTGAAATCGGTAATAATACACCGTAGTACTAGCTGTGCTGTCATCTATCAGGAATAGCATAGGAAAGTCTACAGAGAAGCCTAAAGGGATTGTGCAGCCAGTACATATTATGACCTGTCCTCCTCTGATTTTAGCAACTGCTTGCATTTCCTATGTAATAACTGTTCTGGACCATCTGTTCTTATGTTTCTCTACTGTACCATTCCTTTATTATTTCTGCAAGAATTTATGAATAAATTGTCAGCAGTTTGCAGTGAAGGTCCAGAGGGGTGTTACCAGTTTGGGGTGTGTCCCTGTACAGTCTGACTCTACCCAATCAGTGCTGCCGGGGCCAGAGAGGGGAGAAAGCCACCACCAGACTCCTCTTGTAGCGGCTTATCTTCTGAGTACAATAGGATGCCATTAGGGGAGAGCTTGGAGGCCTGGTCGAAATCAATGACTTTGGCAGATACACAATCTATATGACCGGCTTTAATCATTTGGTGCTACTGCTGAGTATAGATTAAAGCGTACAATGTAAATTGTTATTTTAAAAAATTAGGGTTTACTGATCTTCGAGGAATGTTGAGAAGTGGCTAATTCTAAAGTTTGGAAGTGTGACCAGAATATTTCAAAAAGTTCAGATTTTTCCTAATTTTCTGTGAATCGAAGAGACAGAGTTTCCTAGGCAGTCAGAGCAGTTTGGATTCTAGTTGAATTTATTTGGACCCTAATCAAATTTTAAGAAATCTAGCTAACTAATATTAACACGTTGCAGAAACGCTGCAGATTTTGTGTTGCGGATTTACGTGCAGAAAATTTGCAGTGTTTTACAACGCCGGCAAAGTGAATGAGCTTTTAGCAATTCTCATTCACACTCTGTGGGAAAAAATCTGCCTTGGAAACTGACCTGTTGTATCATATCAATTTATGCCTGGGATTTTCATAGTGGATTTCAGACTTTGCAACGGTGAGGGGGAAATCTGCATCAACTCAGCAACATTTGTGCAACTTACTCTACAACGAAAACATCCCATTTTGTGCGATTTTTGTTTGCTGATTTCCAGCTGAAACTGTGCAGATTTTCTGATGCAGAAAATTGTCAGCGTTTCTGCAATGTGTGAACATACCCTTAAAGTGCTAGCCATGTGACTGCTTAAAATTGCTTACCAAATTTTAGAAGCCATGAAAGCACTGAGAGCTTACTTGATGGCCTGTAACGAACCAACGTGACGTTTTTGTACCCAGCGTCACGCTTAATACAGCCTACTCTTACATACGATTCAGCACTCATTTAGCATTCTGAGTAATAGAAAGATATTTGTAGATTAAAACAGTTAAGAAAATTTCATGGTCCCCCTAGGATTCCTACTCAGTGTGAATCCCATTTAAATGAGGAAGAGATTTCTCCTGCACGGATTCCCTTGTGTTTTAAATATTCATATGTTATGAATCATGGAACGTGTTCTAATTGTTTGTACTAATACGTGTGACAGTATGTAATAACACTGTTTGGAGCATTAATTAGACAATATGATGGCAGCTTGTTCAGCACTTCTTGCAATTTTCACACTTCACGTAGAATAATTTTTTCCCATATTCTTCTGTGTTACTCAGTTCAGATGAAGAAGTTGTCTTGATCATTTTTTAGCCTGTTCTATGTGCATCCAGCTTCCAAAACCCCCAATGATCAGCTGTTATTGTCTGGGAAATATAGCAGTACAACCATTCAAAGGATTGGCCAACCCTAGAGGGGATGGATCTGCTATTCTTTGTAAATTACTCTCTGTTCTGGCTAATAGAGGGAGGATTAGACCATATGGAAAGGGTTTGCCTTAACGACACAACCATTAAAGAGCACCTATCAGCAGGATCAACCCTGTTAAACCAGGTAAACTGCCTGGTAGAGTTGCTTCTGCTCATTGAAAAGATACCTATCTTGTGAAAATCGGTTGCAGTAAAAAAAAACATATGTTTTTTATGCAAATGAGAGCTTCAGTGCAGGGGCATGGCCTGCACTGGAAATATGAGGAGCTGCAGTGCACAGAGGGGCTAGGCTCCGCCCTCTGTGCACTGAAGCTTTCATTTGCATAAAGAAGGAAAGTAGTTTTGGAATACAACTGATTTTCAGAAGACAGGCATTGTTTTAATCAGTAGGATCAACTCTACCAGGCAGCATGTCTAATTTAATAGGGTTAATCCTAGATGCACTTTAAGGTGCCTCTACATATAAGAGAAAGTAAGCCAAACCCACTGATTTCAGCAGGACCAGCCAACTTTTTCAAAGGAGATAAACCACCACCAGAGGTGTCTGGCAGCTCCCCTCTCCTCACTAAGAACACACACAGACTCAGCCTAGCATTTCTATGTGTCGGGATGAATGAGTCAGGAAGAACAGCTGTCAGTTAAACGAACATTCGTCCAACATCCAACAGGCATCTTTAGGGTATGTAGAGAACCTCAGGTATAATTAATGTTGAGCAGGAATATTCGAATTGCAAATTTTTATCGCGAATATTGGCACTTCTAGAATTCGTGAATAATTAGAATATAGCGCTATAAATTCATAATCCTAAATATTCGAGATTTTTTTAACCAGGCACACATGATATTCCCTCCCTGCTTCTAGCTTGTGGGCCAATAAGAAGGCAGCAATATCTTTGTCAGAGCTCAGCAACATCCCTAGCAACCAATAGAAAAGGTGCCTACCCCTTACTGTATAATAACCTCCCCAGCAGCCATTTCCTGCTGTTTTCTGCAGTTGTGAGAGAGCAGTGTTGTGCTTTGCTGTATCAGACTTATTACATTAGATAGCTCATATATATTATATAATACAGATAGTTAGTGGGAGATACTCAGTGTAGCTTAGTTAGTGAATCATGTAGCTGATAAAAAGTATTTTCCTTGCTGTTTTAGTGTCATTGTCTTGTTTCGTGTGCTAGGGAAGGATTATTGTCATCGTTGTTCATCTTTGAAAAAAAACTGAAAAAAATTATTTGCTTGCTGTTTTAGTGTCATTGTCTTAGGGTTTCAGGTGCTATGGATGGATTATTGTCATCGTCGTTCGTCTTAAAAAAATAAATAAAGATCTTTGCTTGCTGTTTTAGTGTCATTGTCTTAGGGTTTTGTGTGCTAGGGAGGGATTATTGTCATCGTCGTTCGTCTTTAAAAAAAAAAAAATGAAAACTCTTTTGCTTGCTGTTTTAGTGTCATTGTCCTTAGGGTTTCGTGTGCTAGGGAGCGATTATTGTCATCAACGTTCATCTTTGAAAAAAGCAAAAAAAAAAGTATTTTGCTTGCTGTTTTAGTGTCATTGTCTTAGGGTCTCTTGTCTATTTTATTTCATTTTTGCCCCTATGTCCCAAACCCAATAAAGTTAGCCCAAATTCCCTCTTCATTTTCTTTATATATTTTTTTGGGTGTTTAAAAACAATGTGTGCCGATCATAAGTGGACGTGGGGCGTGTCGGCAGCCGTGGTCGTGCCGGCAGCCGTGGTCATGGTAGGGGAGTCGGTTCCAGTGGTGAACCGCTGCCAGAATGGGGCCACTCTTCTACCCACGGAGGGGCAGGCGCAGATGGCTGGGGCGTCCACCTCAACAGAGATTTTTTTGGGCTTGGCAGCCACCCCATTTCGTCTCAGGACGCCAAGGCAGTAGTGTCTTTTGTAACAAAAGCAAGTGGCATGGAGTCCTCTGCCCCGGCTGGGAGCAGAAGCAGCTCTCCGTCTGCTGCAGGACCAGCCCCCAGCCCCCAAGACTCGTCCCTGCTGCTGTTTGACAGCGACAGTGAGAGGGACATCTTTGGGGAGGTAATGCAGGAGAGTGAGCTGCAGCTATGTCCAGATGCTCAGGACCTTTTGGAAGGGATGAGGAGGAGGGGGTACCGCCCGTCAGTACTCCAGTGACATCCCTTCCAACTTGTGCGGGTGGTTTCAGCCACAGAACCCCCGCACCTAGTCAGACCCAGATGTCAGCAGGGGACAGCGGAGCCAGGTCAGGGGCTCCACGTCTGCTGTTCCCCTCAGTCCACCACTGGTCGACCTTGGGTCTGACAATGCAGGCGACGAAGAGCAGGGTGACCAAAAATGGGTGCCACCTCCCTTGTCAGGTGACAGCAGCAATAATGAGGAAGGTAGGCACCTGAGGCAAACGGTGCACCAGGTCACCAGAGAGCCCAGTGACAGGGGCTCCACTGGTAATGGCAGCAGGAGGCGGCTGCAGCAGAAGGTGCGGCAGCAACAGCAGGTGCCGCTTCCACCTGTGCGCACCGAGCCCGAACAAGTGCAAGCCAGCACCACCCTATCTGACAGGAGGTCAGTGCATAAGTCGCCTGTTTGGGCTTACTTCACCCTGGAAGAAGTCGATCTGCGCAGGGGACAGCAGCTCCTGCCACTGTCCTGCAGCCACCCCATCCCCTTCCAACAATGCATTCCAACTCCCCCACTCCTCTTCGAGGTACTGGTACCGGCAGCTAGACCTCTGCCTCCTCTGCACCGTCCTCTGTCAACTGCACTGCCGTCCGGTGCCAGCCATCAGTCGCCGAGGCATTTGAATGCACCACAGCGTACGCCTCCGGGGACCAACGGGTGCGTTCACTCAATGGGCTCCTTGCAAGGGTTATAGCCCAACATCTGCTGCCCTTCAATACTGTGGACTGCAATCTATTCCGGCAGATGTTGGAGCAGGCCCAACCCAGATGGAGTGTCCCTAGCCACCATTTCTTTGCCAGGACAGATGTCCGTGCCCTACACTAGCACATTGTGAAGAATGTATCCCTGTCGCTGGATCATGCTGTCAGCCACAGGGTGCATCTGACAATGGATGCCTGGACCAGCAGACATGGGCAAGGACGCTATATCAGCTTTACAGTCCATTGGGTGTCTCTCCGAGGTGCCGGGGAGGGATCATCAGATGTGGCGGCATCTCAGTTTGTGGTGCCACCCCGGGGTGTCCAGGGGAGAACTGCTGCTCTCCCTCAAGCCACTGTCTCAACCGCTGCCGAGCCACCCAGCAATCATCCCCATAGCTACAGAAGTGTTGGGCACGTCCGTTGCCAGACCGTGATACAGATTGTCAGCTTAGCGGAACAAAAACACACTGGACCTGATGTTCTAGCCGCCCTTCAAGCTCAGGTGCACAAGTTGCTGACACCCCGAAGGCTCCAGGCAGGTATGGTTGTCTATGACAATGGCAGCAACCTTCTCGCCGCTCTCAATGCTGGCAGTCTAACACACGTGCCCTGCATGGCATATGTCCTCAACCTTGTGGTACAGAAATTCCTAAGCACATACCCAAGGTTGAGCGATATCGTGCAAAGGGTACAGAGGATTGCCAGCCACTCCTGATGTTCCCCAACCACCACCATGTCACTGTCCAAACTGCAGCAGGAAAACAGCCTGCCACCTCACAAGCTGATTGTGGACAGTGTGACGCAGTGAAACTCCACCCTCCATATTCTGGAGAGGTTGTGAGAGCAGCGACGGGCGGTGAAAGAGTACCTGCTGGACCTAGGCACTGGGCCATCACATCCACTCCCCTACATCACCAATGCGGAGTGGGGGCAGATACAATTTTGTACTAATTTATTGTGGGCTTTACAAATTTAAAATACCTTTGAAAAAGAAATTGTCAAAAGAAAATATTGCATTTTGTATGCATGGGAGCACATTCCTGCTCTAGACGAATAACCTGCCGCTGTCAGAGGTGTCTAAGTTTATTTTTGGTGTTGCCCCAGTCTGGCAGGGGCCCATTCCTGGAAACATATTCCTGCTGCAAACAAAGAACCTGCTGCTGTCTGTTCCTGCTGAGTTAGGCCAAGTTATGTGTAGGCCTTATACTTGACCGTTACCATGTACCTGCTGCTACTGATGTCTGTCCTGATCATGCTGAGTTATGTGTCGGCCTTATACTACAGCGTTACCATTTACCTGATGATGCTGTCTGTCCTGATCCTGCGCACTTAGGCCCAGCTATGTGTAGGCCTTATACTACAGCATTACCATTTATCTGCTGCTTTCATTCCTGATCCTGCTGAGTTTGGTCGAACTATGTGTAGGCCTTATACTACAGCGTTAACAATTACCTGCTGCTGTCTGTCCTGATCCTGCTGAGTTTGGTCGAGCTATGTAAAGGCCTTATACTCCAGCGTTACCATTTACCTACTGCTGTATGTCCTGATCCTACTGAGGACAACCAGCATGGACCACTTATTCGCCCTAGGACTTTGTCAACTATCGAGTATTAAGATTCTCTTAAACTGGTGTGCATGTTTCATTTTTGCGCATGTGCTCTGTTCATCATATATATATATATATATATATATATATATATGTATGTATGTATATATATATATATATATATATATATATATAAAGAAACGTTTGAATAAAACATCTATTGAATGTGTATGGCAGATGAAGGATACGGCCACAAAGTCAGGTTTCCTAATTGCCACATGTATATATCTATATATACATTTATATTTTATGTTACTTCTTGACAACTATGTAATGATTTTTATACATAATCACTTCTTTTCACTTTGCAATATAAACTGTTGGATATATAATGTTCTGAAAGCAAGGTCACCAGTTTGCAAGTTGGTCTCTTTATTTCCGTGGTTTCGATCATGTGACCGCATAGATGTGAGGCGCTGGCGGCTTAGCGGGCGTTCCATTTCAGGTGCGAACACGTGATCTGTTATCATGTAACCGCCCTGTCGATGAACGCTCATGGCCTGTGTGCATTCATCTATCGATGCGATCATGTGATTGCATCACATGTTTCTTTATGTAATGCGGAAGCAATGTGGCCTTTACAATCTTAAAAATCC
This sequence comes from Bufo gargarizans, assembly GCF_014858855.1. Lineage (NCBI taxonomy): Eukaryota > Metazoa > Chordata > Amphibia > Anura > Bufonidae > Bufo > Bufo gargarizans. The sequence goes on along the minus strand of NC_058087.1, from coordinate 22,897,220 downwards.
TTTGAAATAAAAATTATCAAAGGAATATATTGCAATTTGTATGCAAACACATTCCTGCTGCAAACAAAGAACCTGCTGCTGTCTGTCCTGATGATTTTGGCCGAACTATGTGTAGGCCTTATACTATACCATTACCATTTACCTGCTGCTATCTGTCCTGATGATTTTGGCCAAGCTATGTGTAGGACTTATACTACACCATTACCATTTACCTGCTGCTGTCTGTCCTGATGAGTTTGGCCATGCTATGTGTAGGCCTTATACTACACCATTACCATTTACCTGCTGTTGTCTGTCCAGATGAGTTTGGAAGAGCTCTGTGTAGGCCTTATACTACACCATTACCATTTACTTGCTGCTGTCTGTCCTGATGAGTTTGGCCGAGTTATGTGTAGGCCTTTTACTACATCATTACCATTTACCTGCTGCTGTCTGTCCTAATGAGTTTGGACAAGCTATGTGTAGGCCTTATTCTACATTATTATCATTTACCTGCTACTTTCTGTCCTGATTATTTTGGCCGAGCTATGTGTAGGCCTTTTTCTACCCTGTTACCATGTATATGCTGCTGCTGCTGTCTGTCTTGATGATTTTGCCCGACCTATGTGTAAACCTTATACTACACCATTACCATTTACCTGCTGCTGTCTGTCCAGATGAGTTTGGACAAGCTATGTGTAGGCCTTATAATACACTATTACCATTTACATGCTGCTGTCTATCCTGATGCGTTTGGCCGAGCTATGTGTAGGCCTTTTACTAAACCATTACCATTTACCTGCTGCTGCTGTCTGTCCTGATCCTGAAAAGTTTGACCTGGACTAAAAGGGCCTTACTGCAACCTTATTGTTTAAAATTACACGAAAACAAAACAAAACAATATAAAAAAAAGCGGAAGCACACATTCACGTGCACATCTCCTGCATCCGTTTGCGGTGCAGCACCTCCATCTTCCACATCTGCTTGTACATCTGCTTTCGTATCTCATGCATGCCTGCTTCATGCTCCTGCTGTATCTGCCTCATTTTCTTTTTTTATTAATCAGTACTGTTAAGATAAAAAAAATATGAAAATTACTTGCAATTCAGATTAAGAGGCATGGATACAGAATTATATTGCACATATTTACCCTCCTGGCGGAGGCTGGTGACAACCTCCTCCTCTTCATCGTCACCAGGAGCTGAAGGGGGAAATCCGACTGCTGGGAGGGTCCAGTCTCTTCCACCTCCACCTCTTCACCCATATCAGGTGGGTTGGCGCATCATGCTGCTGCTGCTGGGAGGGTCTGACTGCTCTCCCTCCTCCTCCTCGGCGAACAACACCACCACCTCCAGATCCTCTGTTGAAGGCCTGTGGTGGACGGAGGGAATGGGAACCCCTGTAATCACAAAATGTTCAGAATTTAGACAAACAACTCAGAACTCATAACAAATGCAAATTAAGTGGGGGATGTATCTAATGTAATGATGGACGGGGCCTTTTACTAGAATACAGAATGATGATCGTAGTTTATATATAAACATACACACACACATATATATATATTTATGTGTGTGTGAAACGCACTAAATCAGCCGGTTACATCATACATCTGTACCTCGCTGTGTGTATAAATATATATATACTCATGGCGAGGTAGAGATGTATGATGTAATCTGCTGATTTTCTACGTGTCACACCAGGTACTAAGTAATCATTTGTAAAGGGATGAAATACTTATTTGCACAACTATATATTGTGGGGGGTTAGCTCTCTTTCGGGGGTCATTCTCACAGATATCTTCAGGACACCAAGTTTAAGGTCCAAACACTGTGCTTTATTGCAGCACATCTGCGTAAACATAAACAATAATACAAAATAATAAACACTCGCCCAGCTGGGCTCTAACTAAACAAACAGATCCCTGACTCACCTAAGTCCCTGTTCACACCCTTTGAACACATGCGGCTTTCTGTCACAACCAGACAGCTGAGAAGCTCTGACAGAAGCCTTTCAGAACCTCCTCCTTGAGTTTTCTTTGTTGTGATGTTCAGTTCCTCATCTCGTTAGCCTCTCTCAGCTGTCATGTAGTTGGACTGAGTGCTTCCCTTTAAATTCCTCCCCATAATGCATTACTGGGCGGCTTATACTACTTCCTGGAGTGTGTGTGCATGCTGATCCTGTTTTCCAGTCTGCTACAAAGTTAAGTGCTGAACATTTATCTGTTATTTTCTGTTTGCTGGATCCCAGGTGACCCTGACTCCCTCCGTGTCTGGTGTAGGGAGCCGGTGGTCGTGTCCCCTCACTATTGTAGGGTGTTCAGGGGTTATATAGTCGAGGTACGTGGATATGCAACCATCCACCTCTGGGATCTTTGCATAGGCTGAGCAGCCAGGGAAAGTCTCAGGTCTTGTGCAGGGGTCCCCCTTTTAGTTCCTTAGCTTTGGATCCAGTGAGTCATATATGCATGTTGCTTTGTCTTGTTTCCTGTACACCGTCCGTGACACTTTCTCAACCAATGTCCCGCAGCCTCCTGGCTGTACAGAGCACAGTACGCCCACTGTCTCCAGTCCAGTATCTCAGCACGCATGGGGAATAGCGGTCTCTCAGCCCTCCTGGCTTGGACCACACAGAGCCTCCAGGCCTCTGTCCACAGGCAACACACTCCCCCCTTGATGACACTCTGGGAGGTGCTTTATGCCAGGCTGAGTACCTCCAGCTGGTCTCACCTGTGGTGGAATAGGGGTGTGGACCGAACTATACACCCCTTCCTTGACTCTAACCTGCGTGAGACCTGACACTGTCTCACAATATATACATTACAGAGTGTTGGCGAGAGATACAAAGTAATGTAAGTATTGTACCTGGGCATATACTGTCACAGATCTCTCTGATCTGCTCCGAGTTCCTCCTCTTCAGATCGGACCATTTCTTTAGTAAGGCCATCTTAGTGTGCCTTCCATTGAACTTCCTCCATAGCTCGAAACGGATCCCCCTCCCGATCCTCTGCTTCTCAGACTAGAGCCGGGTCCTGTCATAGCCCCGCTCCAACATGCGCTGCAGGATAAAGATGCAAGCATATAATCCCAATTTTTTTAATACAAGTATTTAAAATAATGTCTTTAACAAAACAGCAAAAAGTATTTAAGTCTTTGAAGAGGAAATATTAGATTTAATGTTACCGTTATAAGATTGAAATGTATTGCAATTGTATGTGTGTGGGGTCTAAGCAATCGGATATTGGCCAGCTGAGGAGAGATGTACCTGTCTAGTGAAGTGACGGTACAGTATGGTGTGTAAAGCTGGTTCGCCTCCCCATGGTGCACCCTGGGTAACTCTAAATGAACCAGCAAATACTGGCGGTCAGACAAAGAAAGCTTCTCCTGAGTCCTGACCAACAGGACACAAACTCTAATCTATAGACTGTGTGTGTGTGTGTGTGTGTGTGTGTATGTGTATGTGTGGGATATAGTGTGCGGCAGGAAAATGGATGTGCAATGTGCATGTGAGGGATATTTATATGCTGTCCATACATACATGCTATAGACATAGTGCTGTGATGTCACAACAATACTTAGTGCACCAATCAGTAATATCTACTGAGACCTGATAAAATGTGAAGCTGTATGTATTGCGAAAAAACATTTGCATCATTAGCGACGATTTTTGCAATCGCAAATATTTTAAAACACTATCTGCTTATAAAGCACTTGTTCTGAATGCATGTGAAATGTAATCAAATACACTGCTGTAATGTCAAATTACTTACAGTGATCAGGAGTTCTTCCTCACTGTCCCGGAAATTCCTGCCAACCATGTTTTCTAATCTCATCAAACTTTAGGTATTTTGAAAACAGTTGCCAAACTAGGCCACGCCCGTTTTGTGCATGTGCAATACGCGAATATTACATTGCCAATTTTCGCAATGAAGAAAATAATTAATGGAGATCGCAAATTCTCTAATTTGCGAATATATGATGAATATTCGCCCATATATTTGCGAAATATCGCAAATTTGAATATAGCCCCTGCCGCTCATCACTAGTTATAATAAACTGAGCCAATGTATTTAGTCTTGAGTAGAGATGAGCGAACCTATTCTTCACAATCAAAATTCAGCCCATATTTTTTTTTTTTTTACTTGGATTCGTTAGAATCAGAATTTTATGAGATTTGATTCAGATGAATTTTTGCAGGGAGAGAGAGAGATAGACTTAAATTTTTATTTGGGTGGAATAGATTCGTACCCGAATCTCACCACAAGGTCAATTCAAACTAATCAGACTCCAAACAAGTTTTAAGAAATGTGTTCATCTCTACTCTTGAGTGGAGGTGCTCAGATCCTAATGCCCTATAGTCAATATATAGTCAGTTTGAAGAGGAATTATACTATGTAAGAATGTTGCCTGAGCGGCAACAATGTACTCACTGGCACATCAGGTAGGGAACTGACCTCCATCCACACCACTATCCGTACCTACTTGGATGATCAGCCCTAAATGGTGGCCCCCAGCTGGGAGACGGTCCCAACCTGACTAAGTGCACAGGACCTACAGTACTTAGGAAAGACAGAAGGGGAAGTCAGGCAGGGTCAAAACCAGAGAAAACAGTTAGAACTAAGGAAGAAAAAACACAGAGTAATATAACAAGCAGGGTCAAAACCAGCAGGTAACATCAGAACCAGCAGTCTGAATCAGCAGTCCGAGATGTCGTCATTAACAGGCAGAAGGTCAGAAGTTCAGGAATCCATATGAAACACAAGCTAAGCACAGGAGGCAAGAAGGCCAAATCGTAATACCCCGCTTTCAGGAAGAACATGACATGGGTGCTAACACTGATTGGCCCAGTCTTCACTCCCTGCGAGGCCAACCAGCTCCACTGTCAACAGGGCTAGTTGGTACAGCGATAAAGAGACACCGGCGACACAGTAATAGCACAGCCGGACTAGACGCATGAGCATGGTCGGGTAAGTACATGACACTCACACTGTTGTTAAATGAGCTTCAGGCTAGGATAATTATTTTTCATTGTGATTTAAGGGAGAGAAACCCCATGCAAGACCCTCGTTTATTAGCCAGAGTAAATATATCTACAATGAATGTCTTTCGCTCTTAAGGACACAAGTGCATTTAAAAGATAGTCCACTGATTTCAGTGAAAAGTGTAAAATGCTTCATTTCTACAGCGGTCAGACCATCATTTCAGCTAGAGAGACCCCCCCCCCCCCTGTAGTGGCTCTGACTCTACACTGATCAATACAGGGCATCTTTATTTAGAGTACAATACAGTTGTTATACAATTCTACACCTACAATAAGCTTAAGGATTACACATCAGATAATCTTCTCTCATGAGGGAGTTGGGAGAGATACAGTAGCAGTTGGCCAAACAACCTTTTGGCCAACATCTATTGAATGTGTATGGCAGATGAAGGATACGGCCACAAAGTCAGGTTTCCTAACAGGCTCTAACTAATACATTAACGTCCCTGACTTACCTATTAGGTACAATTCACACCCTGTGAACAGATGCGGCTTTCCCAGCCAATGTCCCACAGCCTCCTGGCTGTATAGAGCACAGTACACCCACTGTCTCCAGCAGGCGTCGCTGGGTCCCCCAAACTTCAGGCTATCGCCTAGCCTCGTGGCCCCTCAGCCAATTCGGCTGAGATCACTGACATAGAGCCTCACCAGGACGCTTCACAAAACACTCCCCAGACTGACATACTGGGAGGCGCTTTATGCCAGCCTCATTATAGCAGGCCTCACCTGTGATCACATCAGGTAGAAGGGAATACCCATGCCGGAAGGGTGTGGATTGACAGATCCCACTGCCAAGCCTACCGGCCAATCCAATAAAAATCCAGTCTAGAATTAATAAACAAAACTCTAAGCAAACTATGCTTTGCTGAGACCACTGCCACTCTCTGGATTTCAGTTGTCTCACCCATCTGAGGTACCTGAGTGGGTCATACACGCCTTCCAGCACTGTTCACACTACCACAAGTGGTAGAGTAGGGAGCTTATGCACCTCTGTGAAACCCTACTGCATCTCCATACAAAACCTTAATGCAGCTATGTGTATGAGCCCTAATCCAAATTTAGAGATAGCGAGCATTAGAGGTCATGGGCTATTTATTCATAATTTAATGAGTTAAATATATTTACTGTTTGAAGCGTTTAATCCCGAACCTCATGAAACAATGCAATTTTCAGGAAGCCTAAAAAGTATTTGTTCCTGTGCAATTATTTATTTCGGTGTGTTTAATCAGTGTCGCCAGAGTTAGGGCTCATCCTGGAGGTTTTCAAAAGTTTGTCTTATGCTTTCATTCCTTGGACAGCCAACTTCAAGATTCTCAGATATCAAAGGATTTAACTTTAATCTCTCATGTCTCTCTTTAAGAGAAGCGTTTCGGTTTACATTGTTTGACATAGGTTTTAGGTATTGCTTAATAAATATATAGACAAGGCACTAATCCTTGAGAACATCAAGTCATCCTTCATTATTTTCACCCGCAATTAGAGGGAAGATATAATACATCAGTGTATTTATTGGGGGGTAAAACGTTTCATTGTAAGAAAAGTTATCTGTTCCCAGGGAGAACTGAATGCTTTTTAGTTGCCATTAACCTAGCGAGGGATACGTACACATTGCTCATTGCACTTGTTAATGTTGAATTTTTATAGAATCTTGAAATCTTCATTTTCTATACAATATTGTGTACCATAGAATGGGAAGAAGGTATGTTATATCATAAATGAGCTCTCAGCAAGCTCTGCCTCTGATGCCACCTTGTTTGAACCTTTACATAGGCCTTGAGGCGTGACTTGGATAATAATTAAGCCAGCATCCCAACTGCAAACAGCTGTTTCAGGCTGATTGTCCCTCACCAGTGCAGCACAGAGAGTACTGGCTTAACTGGGTGAGAGTCCTAGGTCAGGATTTGGGTTGACTTATAGGATAGCTACCTTACGTCTGGTAGCATCAGAGGCAGGGCTTGATAAGAGCTCATTTGCATCCCTTCTTCCAAGAATGCCAGAGGAGCATGTATGGCCTATGAGTCTCCTCATGCCGATTAAGGCACTCTCCATAAGGAGATACAGTACCCCCCCAAATTGGTACCCTAAAATGAAAAGAACAGCAGAACAGTCATTGCAGCAGAAGAGGAGTGTGTTGATGTTGGGGGGGGGCAGTGACTTGAACACTTGTGTGATTGCGTTAGACCAGGGATGCTCAACCTGTGGCCCTCTAGCTGTTGTAAATCTATAACTCCCACCATTCCCTGATGTAGGCTGTCTGGGCATGCTGGGAATTGTAGTTTTGCAAAAGCTGGAGGGCTGTCAGTTGGTCATCACTGTGTTAGACAAAGTTGTAGCTAAGTTTTTGGGGGAAATTGGTACATCTTGCAGAGATCCAGCTGGTGTAGAGAGGTTGTTAAACAAGACATACAATGCAACAGCTCACTGCAAACCAAATAAAGTACAAAATTGTGTCACAGTTGCAAATGCTATACTAATAAGTTAGAGATGCTTGGCAAATCATTTTGTACAAAATTATTTGAGCCCGTCTGCCGCATGTCAAGGCGATCTCTAGTTAGACGGGTTCCTAACACTAAATTCTATCTGTTATGTGCCATAACGGCTATCATATAATTCAGAAAGTGTAGGTTCCACATGCATGCTGGGCCCGCTTTAATTTCTGTCATTTTTTGGTGCCAACATGGCCTCCATTATATCCTAGGAAAGCAGGTACCAACATGCATGCTGGGCCCACTCCACACCACTCCCGGCGCCAAATGGCCACCAAGGACTGCAATGAGAGTCCACACACTATCTCTCTCCTGGTGCCAGATTGCTTCAGTGAGTGAGGGAGAGCAGGCCAAGCTATATACTCACACTAGTTAAAAATCAGCCTATGGGGCAGACGAGCTGATCAGCTGATCTGCAGCGCTCCAGAAGCAGACGTTAGCGCCAGAACTACACACTCCCATTGTGCAGTGGGTAGAGCTGACTACTGTTGCACTGCTTCCATTAAATTCAATTGAAGTTGTGCTACACTAAACAGTTCTGTCCTCTGCACATTGGATATAGCTGTGTAGTTCCATCACAGGAGCTACTGCAGTACAGCTGTTTGGTGGGGGTGCAAGGTGTCAGACTGCTGCCGATCAGATAGCAATGCCGTATCCTGCGGATAGGCCATCACTTGTAAACAAGTGGAAACGCCATTTAAGTGTAGAGCAATAATATGGCAGTATGGTAGGGCACAGGACATGTGTTAGGGGTATGATACTCATATCCCTAGTCATGTTTCAAGTTAAATTGGATATTAACTTGCAGCGTAAAGAGTAAGGGTGGGTTCCCACTTGAGTTTTACAGTTTCCATTATACAGTTGCAAGAAAAAGTATGTGAACTCTTTGGAATGATATGGATTTCTGCACAAATTGCTCATAAAATGTGATCTGATCTTCATCTAAGTCACAACAATAGACAATCACAGTGTGCTTAAACTAATAACACACAAATAATTAAATGTTACTATGTTTTTATTGAACACACCATGTAAAAAATCACAGTGCAGGTGGAAAAAGTATGTGAACCCCTAGACTAATGACATCTCCAAGAGCTAATTGGAGTGAGGTGTCAGCCAACTGGAGTCCAATCAATGAGATGAGATTGGAGGTGTTGGTTACAGCTGCCCTGCCCTATAAAAGAAGTATTGCCTGATGTGAATGATGCCTCGCACAAAAGAGCTCTCAGAAGACCTACGATTAAGAATTGTTGACTTGCATAAAGCTGGAAAGTGTTATAAAAGTATCTCTAAAAGACTTGCTCTTCATCAGTCCACGGTAAGACAAATTGTCTATAAATGGAGAAAGCTCAGCACTGCTGCTACTCTCCCTTGGAGTGGCCGTCCTGTAAAGATGACTGCAAGAGCACAGCGCAGACTGCTCAATGAGGTGAAGAAGAATCCTAGAGCGTCAGCTAAAGACTTACAAAAGTCTCTCGCATATGCTAACATTCCTGTTAGCGAATCGAGGATATGTAAAACACTAAACAAGAATGGATTTCATGGAAGGATAGCACAGAGGAAGCCACTGCTGTCCAAAACAATCATTGCTGCACGTTTACAGTTTGCACAAGAGCACCTGGATGTTCCACAGCAGTACTGACAAAATATTCTGTGGACAGATGAAACCAAGGTTGAGTTGTTTGGAAGAAACACACAACACTATGTGTGGAGAAAAAGAGGCACAGCACACCAACATCAAAACCTCATTCCAACTGTGAAGTATGGTGGTGGGGGCATCATGGTTTGGGGCTGCTTTGCTGCATCTGGGCCTGTACAGATTGCTATCATCGAAGGAATAATGAATTCCCGAAGGAAATAATGAAATCGAAGGAATAATGAAAAGTGTATCAAGACATTTTGCAGGAGAACTTAAGGCCATCTGTCCACCAGCTGAAGCTCAACAGAAGATGGATGTTGCAACAGGACAACGACCAAAGCATAGAAGTAAATCAACAACAGAATGGCTTAAACAGAAGAAAATACGCCTTCTGGAGTAGCCCAGTCAGAGTCCTGACCTCAACCTGATTGAGATGCTGTGGCATGACTTCAAGAAAGTGATTCACACCAGACATCCCAAGAATATTGCTGAACTGAAACCGTTCTGTAAAGAGGAATGGTCAAGAATTACTCCTGACCGTTGTGCACGTCTGATCTGCAACTACAGGAAATGTTTGGTTGAAGTTGTTGCTGCCAAAGGAGGTTCAACCAGTTATTAAATCCAAGGGTTCACATACTATTTCCACCTGCACTGTGAATGTTTACATGGTGTGTTCAATAAACACATGGTAACATTTAATTCTTTGTGTGTTAGTTTAAGCAGACTGTGATTGTCTATTGTTGTGACTTAGATGAAGATCAGATCACATTTTATAACCAATTTGTGCAGAAATCCATATCATTCCAAAGGGTTCACGTACTTTTTCTTGCAACTGTAGGTTCCATTTATAACGGAATATAATGGAATTCATAAAATGGAATGCAAAATGGAAGCCTTTAGGTGGAATTCCGTTTTGCCCGTTACAATAGAAATCTATGGACAAACATAACTGATTTGTTTGGTTTCCATTATGCAGGACAGAAAACAAAATCCTGTCAACAGGAAACCAGACGGATGTGTTATGCTTGCCCATAGACTTCTATTATGATGGATCAAAACGTAATTCCGTTATATTCCATCATAAATGGAACCTATAACGGAATACCCTAACGCAAGTGCGAACCCGTCCTAAGTGGTGCTAGAAAGATAGCTTCTTCCTTCTGAAAGAGAACTAATTTGCATAGTTTTTCCCAAGCAGCATTGCCTATAAGACTCTATCCATAAGCTGGATCTATTCAATATTTGACAGCAAATGGCTTCTGGACCTGTGGCCATGTATTTAGGTGGGTTGGCTTCAGTGACCCAAAATGGAAAAATGTGAATTTCTACCAGCCCACTCTATTTAAATCCTAATTGATCCCATATGGCAGTATTATTTGGATAATGGATCTGTATTCAGTCTTAGTTCTCAAGCAAATACACAGTAAATGCAAGCAATATACTAAACGTCTGCACCGTGATAATTCCTTTCCCCTTCAGTTATTCCCTGGGTAGGATATGATTCATAAAAGAGGATAAAAGTACAAGAAGAAGATAAGAAATGCACAGACATGGATATTATTTGAAATAAATGTATAATTATGCACAGTTATTCCAAAGTAGCCTTTCCTTTGATAGGCAGCGTGGATGTGTCTTGTGAGTGCTAACATTGTATCCTGCGCAATATCAAGGGAAAGGATTCAAATACCTTTAAATTAGTGTTAAACACATAAACCAGAACTCAAACAATTCATTTATCTTCTTTTGTGGGGAATTCCAACTTTGTAACAAGTCTTGCCGCTTTATCATAGAAAATATCACATAATTCTCTAGGTGCAGATACACTGGTGCAAAATTGTATTCGTTCTTGAAAAATTAATCAGCTTCTCTCAGTCTGTTGGTTTCTGCCTTCTGATGGATTTAACCATGGCGTGAGGAGCCCAGTAATGAATAATTGTCCTTTTTAACTCACTTCTCTGTTTTCTTAATAACAGATTGAAGTGAGACCAAAATCAAAAAATTGTAAGGAGATGGAGACACATTTCTACTGTTGCGGTGGCTTCTCTGACTCGAATGGTGCGTAAACGCCCTACAGCTTAAAGCTAGTGATGAGCGAGCATGCTCGGCCGAGTACCAATTCGGCTAGAGCATCGCTTTACTTGGCAGATCCGAGCGCTCTGCCGAGTACCACATGTGCTCGAGCGCCATGCTCGAGTCTCCTCCCCAGACGTTTGGTGCCTTCTAAGCAGCCAATAAACATGCTGGTAAGTATTGCCATCACTGTAATGCCATTAGACATGTTTTCTACTGGCATTACAGTGATTGGCTGGCCGGAACACGTCACCGGTGCTATATAGCACCCGGTCGCGCAGGTTGCTGTTAGGAAGGGACAGAGCGAGTGTAGAGCGAATTTGATCTCAAACCTTTCAGAGACCCAAAAGTCCTTTTAAGGACTATTGTTAGAGGTGGCAGCAAAATTTATTTTGGGGGAGTAATTTTTTTGTGTCAGGGCGACCGTTAGTGACATTCATTTTGGGCATTCTACAAACGCTGCTTGCTGTGATCAGTGAGAAGCAAATCAGCACTGATATCTAGGCCGTGTGTGATGCCTATATTAATTCCAAATTGCAGTTACAGTCAGTTTCTGTATTATACAAACTCTGCTTGCTGTGACCAGTGAGAAGCAAATCAGCACTGATATCTAGGCCGTGTGTGACGCCTGCCTTTCTTGGAAGTGGTAGCCGTGGCCATCCCTCTGGCTCCCTCTCCAGAAGCGAACCCTGATTCCCCATTACCCGTGGTACCCATGGTAGGAATAGATCGTCAACATCACGGGACGTGCAATCAGTATAGAAGTTATCTAGAGTTAACAAAGCGGCAGCAGGCCCTCACCTTCAATTTTCTACACGGTCAGCTCAACGTCCGTTCCTCTTCCAAGTTCATTATCATCAGATGATAGTCTGGTCAACACAATCGTAATCACCGGGGGTCACGTAACTAATTAGCACGGAGGAGTGTCTTTAGTTATCGGAATGAACCACACAAATTGACTCGATCCACATGCTCAAAACGGCAATGCACCACCACCCACAGAATCGCGAAATAGGTATCAATCTGTCAATCCTTTCTGTGTCCGGGCCGGGTGAGGCTTCCCGTAAATTAAGCTGCAGGCTCCACTCCTGGTGGTCCTCTTCCATCAATTAGTTTAAGTTTCAGCTTTGCAACCATACTCCCCCCGGAACCCAAAGACTTTAGTTTCCCAGAAAATGCTCGGTGGGAAATGGGAATAACGCTGCCGGGGATCGTCTTCGAACCTCCAACTTAAGTTGTTGATTAATGAAAACGTTCGTGGCAACAAAGGTTTCGGCTGTGGTTCGGCTTGCGCCGGTACAAGAATTTCACCTCTACAGGTACAATACGGATGCCACCGGCCGTTCCTCTTCCAATGAGTTCAGTTTGATCGTCCAAGAGTCCGGTCAACAAAGACAGAGGAAAGAACTGCAACTCCCAGCATATCTAGACCATTATTATGTGATATCTGAGGAATTTCCAGGGATGAAGTATAAGAGATAAGAACAACATGGTCCAGCATGTCAGTGTTAAGTGAAGGACCTGCAGCGAGTGTGAGACACCACAACATGACGTCATGACATCACCACGTGATCACACTGGCCAAGCATGTGACGTGATTATTGATGATGTCACCATGTGTGGCCAGCGTGATCACATGGTGACGTCTTCTTCGCTCGCCGCAGGTCCCTTGGCCTGTTTTCTTCAATCAAGACGGGAGCAGACGGCCTCTCTGCGATCAAGTAGATGAAGTGAGTATAATTTTTTTTTTTCAACCTCTGATTAACCCGCTGAGCACCTGAATGTGAGTCTCAGTTGCTGCAATCAGCGTTGAATGCGGCATATGAGGGGTTCAATGAAAAGCGATTGGTGACAAAGTAATTCGTAACAAATCAAATCTTTTGACAAAGTTCAGCGAAGCTGCTAAATTGAATTTTTCAAAACTTCGCACATCTCTAGTTCTAGTATCAGAGGACATTACTGGGAGGAGGTTGAAGAGGAGAGAACTACTGTATAACTCTGAGCATATCTCTGGCTCACATTGAATCCATTGCTTGTCCAGTTTCTTTTCCTCCACAAAAAGCTCCCATGATGTCATCACAGGTCCTTCACCACTTCATCTCCACACTGCTGAGCTTTGTTCCCTCTTCCACTGATCACATGTCAGTGACATCATCACAGGTCCTTCATCATCACTTCTTAGATCCACTGCTGAGCTCTGCCCCCTCCTCCACACAAAGCTCCCATGACGTCATCACTGGTTCCTTCACCACCAGTTCATCTCCACACTGCTGAGCTCTGCCACCTCCTGCACTGATCACATGCAAATGACATCACACAGGTCCTTCAGCTCTATTATCCAGTACCCATCCTGGTGCATGCCCCATAGCAGCCGCCCCTGCTCAATAGCTATACTGAATTTTTGATTGCATGCAATTAGAAAACCCCTTTAATATCAACCGCTTTAATAGGGCTCACACTTTTAGAGGTAGCAGGCATTGCAATAGATGATGGTCCAAGAGATTCAGCAATACATGTAAAGAAAGGGAAAGTGGTAGTGGACTGTATAGAGGATGTCAGGGAGATGTGCCCTTAATAAGCTGTACTTTCCCTGTGTGTAACTCGTACATCTCAGTGCTACACCCAAAGAAGTTAGTACAGTCTTGAAACGCGTTGTCTATGAACACAATAAAGGCAATCCCAAAAAAATAATAAATCGGTGATACACTGGCCTAATTTCTGCAATAAGAAGAAAAGCATCATCAAAGGGCTCTACACTATTATCTATTTCTCGTGATTTTATGACCAGACTGATGTTTTCCCAGATGATACCTTCTGAAGCACCCTTTTATGTTTTTTTTCTCTAACTGACACTTATGTGCATCATGTCCCATGCACCAGTATCTATGGGATATGTGTGTGCCTGTATAAGGTTAATGTAGATGTTTTGGTGGAGGCAGGTGCAGTGTGGTGGAGTGATATAGGGTGGATGAGCACTGAGGTCCGCACTGTGACAAGCCGCCCAGACTCTTGCAAGATCAGTACTTACATAAGCATGTACAATAGCATTCAGCCATACAGAATGCAGAAAGCTCCCACTAGTGATGACCAAATGCACGCAAAATGTTTTAATTTTCTATGAAGGGGGCTTGGAGATATGTGTCAGAAAAAATACTATAAAGCCCACTATAAAGAAATACTAAGAAACTGTTATACAAGTATGTGTGGGACTACCAAAGGTGTTGGCCATACACCTTACAGAGATATTTCCTGTTGGGCCGATGCCCAGGTCATCTGAGCTCTCCGCACGAGCCGCCACTGACAAATGTTGCTGGCAGTATTTTGTGATGGACTGTGGTATTTGGCTTTGTTTGGGTGATATAATGTGCCACAATACGATATTCCTGGCCCTGCCTTCTATTAATTTTGACCCGACTTCTAAACATTTAGCATTCTAAACATTAAGTTCCCAGTCTGCCCCTGCTGGCAGTCCCCTGGTTTTCACCCTTTAATCCTTAGGCAGGAGACTGGACCTCACTGCAGGGGAACCACCAGGCGGCTACTACCTGGAATAGTCTCTGGTTGACAGCTGTACACCAAGGGGTCAGGTAAAACCAAATAGTCAGAGACAGGTTGAGGTCAAAGCTGGTGGAGTACATGAAATCCAGTAGACAGTCCGAGGTCAGGGCGGGTCAATATGGAGATCAGGCACAGGTCAGGTCAGGCTACATTCAGTACACAGGCTACATTCAGTACACAGGCAAATGAAATACATTGCACCTTTACAGGACACTAGCATAAAACGACTCTTTTAACCAGACACCTTTATACAGGGATACAGTAGGTGCCTTAAGTGCTCCAAGGTTGCCAGTCATAGGATGGTAAAGGCTAGCGTCAAGACTTTAAGAGCAATGAGAGCACAATAGATAGATAGATACAGGTTGGGACTGGCCCACTGGGGAGGCGGGGAATTCCTCGGTGGGCCCCTGCACCCTAAGTGAGCCTTCACGTTTGAAAGCTCACTGTCACTGTCTTTGAGATGGCCAATGAGCTATGTGGATGGGCCCACCTCCTGTCTTCATGGGCCCCTCCCCCTGAACATATCCATGATCTCCTGCTGCAATCTACAAAGATGTAAACCACTGGGGGGCCCGCCATGCTGCCCCAAGCTGTAGTACAGGCGGTCCTTCCTTACTGAATAGGAAGGCTGATAAAGAGGAGAAGAACCTGTGAGTACTTTTAACTTACAGGGGTTTGTCCAGTCAGCACTTCCTGTCAGTGTGCTAATTTAGCTTATATCCACAGGTTCTGATTTTCCCAAAAATCTAGGCAAAATGCTAAGTTTTTTGCCGCGCTTGTTGTGAAAATCAGAACATGTGGATATAAGCTCACTGACAGAAAGTGCTGGCTGGACGAACCCCTGTTAATTAAAAGTACTCACAGGCTCTCCTCCGCTTTATCAGACTTTCTATTCAGTATGGAAGGACTGCTGACACCACTGGGGAGCCCTGCTGTTATAAATGGAGGACACAACAGGATGCTGCAGCCACAATACACATGCTACTGAGGGCCACCATATGAAGTAGGTAAGGGAAATCTATACTGTCCAGTATGTAGTGCAGTGTTAAAGGGTGCCTTTATATGTAAAAGTGTGTGTAAAACCATGCCTTCTGGTGTAAGAGTGTGCCTGCCTGTAAGGTGTGTTAGGGCTAGTGCTTCCAACTAGTGATGAGCGAGCACCAAAGTGTTCGGATACTCGGTCCGAACAAATAGCTATATTTGTGCGCTCACCCGAGTATAATGGAAGTCAATGGTAGACAACCAGGCACCCCCTGCTCGGATGAGGGGAGGGTTCCTGGTTCATAGGAAAAGTCGGAAAATGATGGAAACACCTTTTGAAATCGATCAGGAACAGCAGGGGGACCATGTCTGGATGCATCTTGGACTCCAATATCGCTGCTGGGAACCATGTTGTACGCCACTTTTACAGACCGACAAAAAAAAAACCAACCCCCCACCTCCCCCAAAAAAATAAAACATTTTTACAGGAAAAATTGTTAGGAAACAATTTTCCTGTATATTCAATTGTATATACAATGTGAGTGCTGCCAAAAATTACAAGGAAGAAGCACTCTGATACAGCTTGTATATCACATAAAGGAGGGCCTCATTCACATGGTGCTACAATTCTTCAGATACACTGCTACACTCCTAAAGCCTATGCACTAAGTGAAAGGGCTGCCAAATATTACAAGGAACCGGCACTCCAATACACCCTTTCTTACACATAAAGGAGGACATCATACTCTTGAAAAATTATCCTCAGCCTGCTGGTGAGCTTCCAAAACATTTGGAGCGAGGGCATGCTGGTGACCCTATAAAAAATTAGGGGCGAGTTCCTGCTGCTGAGCTGACCTTCTAAAACATTATTTATGGGCAGGGCTAAAACGTACTAGACGTGGGTAAGGCATGCCAAACCTGACCTATGGCTGAGTTGTGCCGGGAGCCATGTGCGTGGGTAGGCCTGAAGAGGGCAAAAAGACAAGTACACTCCATTGGTGAGAACCTGTTTATTCGTATGCTTCCAGTTTATGTACTATAACGCCAATGACTGAAAAGCCTGAGATATCTCCCTGTGTGGGTTCGGAATATATCTGTTGAAGCATGATGACCGCCAACGCCCCATGGAACGGATGACATGGGCAGGGACCTGGTGTTGTGACGCAGATGAAGCCGCCCCTATACGGAACGAATGACCCGAGATGGTACTTGGATCATATCCGAGGCCTGCCGCTAGGGAACGTATGTGGGACGTGAATTGGACGGATGAGAGGGGCTTGCCATTAAAGGGGAGGAGAGGACTATTAGGAGGAGTTGACTGTAACTGTGACAGCAGTTTATTTAGGATACGGACTGGGCACCATTTACTATGAGTGGGGAAATATTTAACCTCCGAGGGTGGCCCTGTCTGGTTTGTTTTGGTTAGAGGTAGGCTGAGTATGAAATGGTCGTTGTGCCACGCCAACTGGTCTTTGCGGAGGCAGCCTTGCCCCGGAGGGCTGCCGGTAAATTCCCCTGGCCGGAGAAAGCCATAGAAGCTTAAAAACATGGCCGCTTGTATTATCATGCTGGAAAAGGGCCCAAAAGGATGACCATCTAACGCAGAGGACAGATCCCTGAATAGCTCGGGAGACACCGGTTGTCTGCGGGGGGGAGTTTGTTTGACGGTTTTTTGGATACCCCTGAGGGCCGCCTTGATGGCCTGGTTCGAAAATATGGAGGAACGACCCGGATTACTGAGCATGAAGTGGTGTTGAAGGCCTGCTAGATATAACTTGATGGAACTATGTGAGAGATTGAGTTGGGAATGACAGAAAGCTATGAACGCCAGTAAGTACAACGTTTCGTCATGGGCGCCCTGGGGGTGAAGGCGTCTGAACCTGTCGAAGGCTTTCAATCCGGCTCTATAATTCCTGGCCGTGTTTGGGGCTAGCGACTGGTTTATGAGGCTTTTCGCTGTCGAGATGAGTGACTCTAGTCCATCGTTAGAGTGTTGTGCGATGGGATTGAAGCACCCGTGGGATCTGCGTCGGGCATCTCCTGAAAAAAACCCGAAAATTTTGATCTAGACAGTGCATCTGCTGCTGTGTTACTAAGCCCCTGAATATGTTCCCCTGAAAAACGAAAGTTGAAGGAAAGGGACAGCCAAACTAACCTGCGTAACAGTGACATGATTTTTGGAGACTTAGCCCTTTGTTTGTCCAGGATGTCGACTAACGCCTGGCTATCCGTGACAAAAAGGACGGAGGAATTGGCCCACTGGTCACCCCAAACTTGGGCCGCTGCCACTATGGGATATAGTTCAATGAGGGGGGATGATTTTAATGCTTCTATATCGGATCTTATTTCTGGGGGCCATCTGCCCGCGAACCAATGATTGCCAAAGATAGCAGCGAACCCAACTGACCCTGCTGCGTCCGAAAAAATGATGGGCGAGCGTGAGGTTCGGGGAGGGATGAATAAAGAAATGCCGTTCCAGTTTGACAAAAAGGAATTCCACATGGATAGATCTGCTCTGGCGTGACTATCTAAAAAAATGGAGCTGTCCTGATCCTGAGCTTTGGGGAGGAGTTGCAGCATCCTTGACATGAATGCTTTCCCTTGCGGCATGACCCTGGTCGCAAAATTAAGCATCCCTAAAAGAGACTGGAGTTCGGTTTTGGTGATGGAGTTGCTTAGCACCGCTCTATTCATGGCTGACCGAATCTTGATTAATTTCTCAGAAGGGAGCCTGGCCTCCATGCGGACTGTGTCCAAGATAATGCCCAGAAAGGTGACTTGTGGAGCTGGCCCTTCTGTTTTGTTCTGAGCTAACGGGACCTGTAACTGACTAAATAACTCCTTCAGAGTGTTTAATGCGGTTGGGAGGGGACGCTGTTTCTCAATAATCAAGAAGTCATCCAAGTAATGGATGACCATTGGCAAACCCCCGTGGTGAACCAATATCCAGTGAAGAGCTTGAGCTAGCTGATCAAAAAGCCAAGGACTGCTTTTGCAACCGAACGTGAGACGGTTGGCAAAATAAAACTTATTGGACCATCTGATGCCATAAAAACCCCAGAGCTGTGGCTGAATGGGCAGTAGCTTAAAGGCGTCAGCTATATCCGCTTTGGTGAGCCAAGAACCCTTGCCTGAGAGCAAAATGAGCTGGATTGCTTGATCAATGGAAGAGTATCTCATTGAGAATTCGTCTGAAGGGATCAGAGAATTCAGGCTAGGAGTGGACGAAGCATGTGGAGCAGACAAATCATAGATAAGACGTTTTTTATTAGATGACTGTTTTGATACAATACCGATGGGATTGATGCGCCAGTGTTGAAACGGAACGTCGGAGAAGGGGCCTAGCAAGAAACCTTTGGCGACCTCTGCTAGGATCAATGTGTTAACTGCCTCTGGATCCTGACTGGCTGACATTAGGTTAGGACCCTCCCAGTTACTTTGGGGAAGAGAAATTAACCCTGTGTGAAACCCTTGGCGGAAACCGGATATCAGGGATTCAGTGAATGCTCGATCAGGGTGGTCGGCTAGGAGAATCGACAGTAGTTCGACATTGATGTCGGTTAGTCATGGTTGTTGTGAGGTTTTCCTAGGGCACGAGGAGCGAGGATGAGCTCTGAAACACAACGAGCAGATGTGCAAAGCCCGACATGCGTTGAAGGCACAGCTCCCCAGATTAAAGTTGTTGCACAACTGGCTTTTGCCGAGGTAAACTATGGGCCGGCCTAAATTGTCCACTGAACTGGAATTGCCCTGACTGCCGGAGGGGCCGGGCCATGGACCTTGTGGCGTGTTAAGACTGTAGTTTGGGCACCAATCCGTTGTATGAAATATAGACTGGCAGTTTGAGCAGGTGGGGGCCCTGAGCCCCGCGAAGTGCCGGCAGAATAGCTCAGTATCCATCTCCGCCCAATTGGTGACAAACTGGAACTGGGAGAGCGCTGCTGCTGCTTTGGCGGAGAAGGACCGGTGATAATCGTAGAATGCTGATCCACCATATTTCTGGCCCAGGTCGGTGACCCGGTAAAGGTATCTATCCAATTCCTCCCTTCTGTCAGGCTGGGCTGAGCAGACCACATCCCTATAAACACTGAAGGCCAGGACAAATTCCGGGATGGACAGCTTCCTACTGAGACGTGCATCTTTGGCTTTCATGACTATTGATACGTCCCCACAGTTGATCACGCGGTTCTCTGCAACATCATGGGATGCAATGAGGATGGAAGCTAGGTTTATGTCCTTGCCTGCCACTATATCTTTTTTGAGACTTTCTGGTAGGAAGTGGGATGGGACAATTTGGGGGGTAGGAATATTAATACCTTGGAGAGACTGTAGGGCGGCCGGAGTTGATACGGTGGCCTGGCTTTGGCCGGACGTTGAAGGCTGGACTTCCAGGACCTCAACTCTGGACTGGATGTCCGAGACTGAGTTGACTAACCCATTGATGGAAGCTTGGAGCTGGGAAAGCGACAGCTGTATAGATGACAAGGAAGATTGTTCCTCGGAGGACCCAGCCTCAGACATCAGGATCCTATAAAGTTCCGCTTTCCTGGCTGATGATGGATACCGGATCCCTTTCCTGTTTAGCTCAGCAATTAGCTTTGGAATGGTCCAGTTGCGGAGAGATCTGTTGCTGCTGCGACCTGAGACTACTGAGCCTAAGGAAGACACATTGTCTTCTGTACCAGACAACTGGGACATCTTGGATCCGCTTTGGCTGAACCGAACTTGTGAAGAATGAATTGATCTGGATTGCCGCGGATAGAAAGGTCAACAATAAGAGCTAGGTGAGGAAAACATGGACTGAAATAAACATGAACAGAACCTACCAATGCTAGGATCTTGTTGCGTGTATCTTACCTTGCAGAACTTTTGCCTACTTTGGATTTTATGACGGCTGGAGACACTCCTAGGAATCTGAGGGAAAATTTTTGTAAACTGAATAAACGTGGCTGTGAGAAGAGTGGGGACCGCGAGACCCCTACGAACGACCGGAAGGCTCGTGCCCGGCCTTGACAGACTCGGACGGGGTATGGTAGCCCCGATGTGACATGAGATGGGAGCCGCAATGGCTAACTTGAAGGAGCTGGATGTTGCCCAACGCCTGGTACGACCTAGGAACTCAAGAAGGACAAAATGACGTGACCTGCCATCAGACAGCTGAACCTTAACGATCCACGTAACCATGCCGATCTTGGCCGGACGAACTAGTTAACAAGGAACGCCAGATCCAGACTGAACGATATAGGTGACACCACGTTGAACGAACCTGAATGGTCCCAAAACCTGTGCCATGGACTGGTCTGGCGGTCCATGTGCCGGGCGACAATGAACTGGGGCCTGGACGATCCAGGAAACGTGCCACACGTGATGGGCGCCTGGATGATTCCGGTAACATACAACAATTGCTTGGGGCTGGACGATCCAGGCAATTGATAGCGATAGGCCATGGCCTGGACGATCCAGGTGACGTACTGACAATGGCCTGAACCTGGATGATCCAGGTGACATACAATATTGAACCGGGCCTGGACGATCCAGGTAACGTATTTACACATGACAGGGCCTGGACGATCCAGGTGACATACAACAATGGCCTAATCCTGGATGATCCAGGTAACCGATAGCAATAGGCCATGGCCTGGCCAATCCAGGTGACGTACCACCTCGCACTGGGCCTGGACGATCCAGGTGACGTACAGACAATGGCCTAATCCCGGACGATCTAGGCAACCGATGGCAATAGGCCATGGCCTGGACGGTCCGGTGACGTACCGCATTGCACTGAGCCTGGACGATCCAGGAGACGTACAGACGATGGCCTAATCCTGGACGATCCAGGTGACATACAACATTGAACCGGGCCTGGACGATCCAGGTAACGTATTTACACATAACGGGGCCTGGACGATCCAGGTAACATACAACAATGGCCCAATCCTGGACGAACCAGGTAACCGATAGCAACAGACCATGGCCTGGACGATCCAGGTGACATACAACATTGAACCGGGCCTGGACGATCCAGGTAACATACAACAATGGCCCAATCCTGGACGAACCAGGTAACCGACGGCAATAGACCATGGCCTGGACGATCCAGGTGACCTACAACATTGAACCGGGCCTGGACGATCCAGGTAACATAATTACACATAACGTGGCCTGGACGATCCAGGTAACATACAAGGAATGGCCTAATCCTGTACTGTCCAGGTACATTAAGGATGCCAGTAGACTGGACCAGCTGAGACGCCTGATGCCAGCCCTTGCCAGTCGTGATGGGAGTGACCCGATCTCTGCGTCTGGCAAGTGGTTGAGGAAAGGTTCAGCAGTGAGGCAGTGAGGCGCGCGCCACCTGTTCCTGACTCACTGCTATGCTCACGCTGTGCGAGGCGAGTTTCAGGCGTCTCCGGTGGGTAAGCGAGCGGCCCGATCTGCGCTCAGCAGGAAGTGGCTGGGGAGACAGCGGAAGCCGATGCGTTCCACCGTGGACCGCAAGCCGGAATGAGAGAGCGCAGCTGCCAGCCGCGCCGATGCGAAGTTAGCAGGACTTACTTGATGAGAAGGAACTTCTCTCCGGACGTACACCGAACAGCGAGACGCACCAGACACAAGTGAACTTGGAGGCCGGCTAGATGTGCTCTTCCTACAAAGTAAGTGAGACACACCGCCTGTGGGAAGGTATTGGAGGGAATATATAGGGAGCTACGCCCCGCCCACAAACACAGGCTGAAATCAGCCTTAATACATGTGAGGGCCTGCTGTTCAGCTGACGCTCTAAAACATTATATGTGAGGGCCTTCAGGTGAGCAGACCGCATAAAACATTACAGGTGAGGGCCTACAGGTGAGCAGATCGTATAAATCATTAGAAGTGAGGGCCTACAGGTGAGCAGACTGTATAAAACATTGAAGGTGAGGGTCTGAAGGTGAGCAGACCCTATAAAACATTGTAGCGAGGGCTTACGGGTGAGTAGACCGTATAAAACATTAGAGGTGAGGGCCTACCAGTGAGCAGACCGTATAAAACATTGGAGGTGAGGGCCTGAACGTGAGCGGACCCTATAAAACATTGTAGCGAGGGCCTACAGGTTAGCAGACCATATAAAACATTAGAGGTGAGGGCCTATGATTGAGAAGATCATATAAAACATTGGAGGTGAGGGTCTGAAGGTGAGCAGACCCTATAAAACATTGTAGTGAGGGCCTACAGGTGAGCAGACCGTATAAAACATTGGAAGTGAGGGCCTGAAGGTGAGTGGACCCTATAAAACATTGTAGTGAGGGCATATATACTGTATGGAAGAGGAGGAGGAGGATGAGAAAAGAAGATTCAAACATATACCCTTTTTTTGCTTCCAAGTTACGGCCATTGTCCGGCATCCGGCCCTGCGCCTTCGACAGGGGATTGGCCAGCAGTGCGTAACATAGGGGAAGAGGAGGCAGTGGGGTGGCCCCGCAGAGCTTGGTTCTTTTGCCATATCTATGCACAGAGCTCGGTTCTGTTATTGTATCTATGCACAGAGCTTGGTTCTGTTATGGCATCTATGCACAGAGCTTGGTTCTGTTAACATCACTATGTACAGAGCTTGGTTCTGTTACCGTATCTATGCACAGAGCTCGGTTCTGTTACCGTATCTATGCACAGAGCTTGGTTCTGTTACCGTATCTATGCACAGAGCTCGGTTCTGTTACCGTATCTATGCACAGAGCACGGTTCTGCTACCGTATCTATGCACAGAGCTCGGTTCTGTTACCGTATCTATGCACAGAGCTCGGTTCTGTTACCGTATCTATGCACAGAGCTCAGTTCTGTTACCGTATCTATACACAGAGCTCGGTTCTGTTATTGTATCTATGCACAGAGCTTGGTTCTGTTACCGTATCTATGCACAGAGCTTGGTTCTGTTACCGTATCTATGCACAGAGCTTGGTTCCCTTATTGTATCTATGAACAGAGCTTGGTTCTGTTACCATATCTATGCACAGAGCTTGGTTCTGTTACCGTATCTATGCACAGAGCTCGGTTCTGTTACCGTATCTATGCACAGAGCTCAGTTCTGTTACCGTATCTATGCACAGAGCTTGGTTCTGTTATTGTATCTATGCACAGAGCTCGGTTCTGTTATTGCATCTATGCACAGAGCTTGGTTCTGTTACCGTATCTATGCACGGAGCTTGGTTCTGTTATTGTATCTATGCACAGAGCTTGGTTCTCTTACCATATCTATGCACAGAGCTTGGTTCCCTTATTGTATCTATGAACAGAGCTTGGTTCTGTTACCATATCTATGCACAGAGCTTGGTTCTGTTACCGTATCTATGCACAGAGCTCGGTTCTGTTACCGTATCTATGCACAGAGCTCAGTTCTGTTACCGTATCTATGCACAGAGCTTGGTTCTGTTATTGTATCTATGCACAGAGCTCGGTTCTGTTATTGCATCTATGCACAGAGCTTGGTTCTGTTACCGTATCTATGCACAGAGCTTGGTTCTGTTACCGTATCTATGCACGGAGCTTGGTTCTGTTATTGTATCTATGCACAGAGCTCGGTTCTCTTACCATATCTATGCACAGAGCTTGGTTCCCTTATTGTATCTATGAATAGAGCTTGGTTCTGTTACCATATCTATGCACAGAGCTTGGTTCTGTTACCGTATCTATGCACAGAGCTCGGTTCTGTTACCGTATCTATGCACAGAGCTCAGTTCTGTTACCGTATCTATGCACAGAGCTTGGTTCTGTTATTGTATCTATACACAGAGCTCGGTTCTGTTATTGCATCTATGCACAGAGCTTGGTTCTGTTACCGTATCTATGCACAGAGCTTGGTTCTGTTATTGTATCTATGCACAGAGCTTGGTTCTGTTATTGTATCTATACACAGAGCTTGGTTCTGTTATGGCATCTATGCACAGAGCTTGGTTCTGTTATTGTATCTATGCGCAGAGCTTCGTTCTGTTACTGTATCTATGCACAGAGCTCGGTTCTGTTGCCGTATCTATGCACAGAGCTTGTTTCTGTTATTGTATCTATTCATAGAGCTTGGTTCTGTTACCGTATCTATGCACCGAGCTTGGTTCTGTTACCATATCTATGCACAGAGCACGGTTCTGTTATGGTATCTATGCACAGAGCTTGGTTCTGTTATTGCATCTATGCACAGAGCTTGGTTCTGTTACCGTATCTATGCACAGAGCTTGGTTCTGTTACTGTATCTATGCACAGAGCTTGGTTCTGTTATTGCATCTATGCACAGAGCTTGGTTCTGTTACTGTATGCACAGAGCTTGGTTCTGTTACTGTATCTATGCGCAGAGCTCGGTTCTGTTACCGTATCTATGCACAGAGCTTGGTTCTGTTATTGCATCTATGCACAGAGCTTGGTTCTGTTACTGTATGCACAGAGCTTGGTTCTGTTACTGTATCTATGCGCAGAGCTCGGTTCTGTTACCGTATCTATGCACAGAGCTTGGTTCTGTTATTGTATCTATGCACAGAGCTCGGTTCTGTTACCGTATCTATGCACAGAGCTTGGTTCTGTTACTGTATCTATGCACAGAGCTTGGTTCTGTTACCGTATCTATGCACAGAGCTTGGTTCTGTTACCGTATCTATGCACAGAGCTTGGATCTGTTATTGTATCTATGCACAGAGCTTGGTTCTGTTACCGTATCTATGCACGGAGCTCGGTTCTGTTACTGTATCTATGTACAGAGCTTGGTTCTGTTATGGCATCTATGTACAGAGCTTGGTTCTGTTATGGTATCTATGCACAGAGCTTGGTTCTGTTAACATCACTATGTACAGAGCTTGGTTCTGTTACTGTATCTATGCACAGAGCTTGGTTCTGTTATGGCATCTATGCACAGAGCTTGGTTCTGTTAACATCACTATGCACAGAGCTCGGTTCTGTTACCGTATCTATGCACAGAGCTTGGTTCTGTTACCATCACTATGCACAGAGCTTGGTTCTGTTATCGTATCTATGCACAGAGCTTGGTTCTGTTACTGTATCTATGCACAGAGCTTGGTTCTGTTATTGCATCTATGCACACAGCTTGGTTCTGTTACTGTATGCACAGAGCTTGGTTCTGTTACTGTATCTATGCGCAGAGCTCGGTTCTGTTACCGTATCTATGCACAGAGCTTGGTTCTGTTATTGTATCTATGCACAGAGCTCGGTTCTGTTACTGTATCTATGCACAGAGCTTGGTTCTGTTATTGCATCTATGCACAGAGCTTGGTTCTGTTACCGTATCTATGCACAGAGCTTGGTTCTGTTACCGTATCTATGCACAGAGCTTGGATCTGTTATTGTATCTATGCACAGAGCTCGGTTCTGTTACTGTATCTATGCACAGAGCTTGGTTCTGTTATTGCATCTATGCACAGAGCTTGGTTCTGTTAACATCACTATGCACAGAGCTCGGTTCTGTTACCGTATCTATGCACAGAGCTTGGTTCTGTTATGGCATCTATGCACAGAGCTTGGTTCTGTTAACATCACTATGCACAGAGCTCGGTTCTGTTACCGTATCTATGCGCAGAGCTTGGTTCTGTTACTGTATCTATGCACAGAGCTCGGTTCTGTTGCCGTATCTATGCACAGAGCTTGGTTCTGTTATTGTATCTATGCACAGAGCTTGGTTCTGTTACCGTATCTATGCGCAGAGCTTGGTTCTGTTACTGTATCTATGCACAGAGCTCGGTTCTGTTGCCGTATCTATGCACAGAGCTTGGTTCTGTTATTGTATCTATTCATAGAGCTTGGTTCTGTTACCGTATCTATGCACCGAGCTTGGTTCTGTTACCATATATATGCATAGAGCTTGGTTCTGTTACCATATCTATGCACAGAGCTTGGTTCTGTTATGGCATCTATGCACAGAGCTTGGTTCTGTTATTGCATCTATGCACAGAGCTTGGTTCTGTTACTGTATCTATGCACAGAGCTTGGTTCTGTTATTGCATCTATGCACAGAGCTTGGTTCTGTTACTGTATCTATGCGCAGAGCTCGGTTCTGTTACCGTATCTATGCACAGAGCTTGGTTCTGTTACTGTATCTATGCACAGAGCTTGGTTCTGTTATTGTATCTATGCACAGAGCTCGGTTCTGTTACTGTATGCACAGAGCTTGGTTCTGTTACTGTATCTATGCACAGAGCTTGGTTCTGTTACCGTATCTATGCACAGAGCTTGGTTCTGTTACCGTATCTATGCACAGAGCTTGGATCTGTTATTGTATCTATGCACAGAGCTCGGTTCTGTTACTGTATCTATACACAGAGCTTGGTTCTGTTATTGCATCTATGCACAGAGCTTGGTTCTGTTATGGCATCTATGCACAGAGCTCGGTTCTGTTACTGTATCTATGCACAGAGCTTGGTTCTGTTACCGTATCTATGCACAGAGCTTGGTTCTGTTATGGCATCTATGCACAGAGCTTGGTTCTGTTAACATCACTATGCACAGAGCTCGGTTCTGTTACCGTATCTATGCACAGAGCTCGGTTCTGTTACCGTATCTATGCACAGAGCTCGGTTCTGTTACCGTATCTATGCACAGAGCTTGGTTCTGTTACCATCACTATGCACAGAGCTTGGTTCTGATACCGTATCTATGCACAGAGCTTGGTTCTGTTGACTTATCTAAGTATAAAGCTTAGTTATGATACAATCTGTTAGTTTCTGATGGTTCTGTTAGCATTTCTTCGTGCTCTGTTTGGTTCAGATATTGTATGTTAGTACTGAGCTTGGTTCTATTACTGAGTTTAAGTACTTGGCTCTTCTGCCATATCCATGTATAAAGCTTATTTCTGTTACCATATCTGAACATATCTTATTGCCGAGCTTAGTTCTGTTCTGCGCAGCGGTGCGATAATATAGATAATGTAGTGTATATATCATATGGATATGTTGCACCGCATTAACTTTACTAAAATGTACTCCTTTCAAAGACAATACCTTACATGTACCTCAAAATGGTGGTAACAAAAACTAAAACTAAAACTCATCTTGCAAAAAAAAACAAGCCCTCATTCAGCTACACTGCCAGAAAAATAAGGCTATGGCTCTTTGAATACAATGAAATAAAATGACTCTTTATCCCACAAAACTCGCTTTTACAGTCCAAAATTTCAAAAATATGAAATAAACTATAAAATTTTTTTTAAATAATGTTATTGATACTGCACTGTTCATGCAATAAAAAGCCATATAATGATAGCGGTTTTACTATTTAAAAAGTTATGTGTCCTGGAATTGCTGTGTCATAAAGGCCTAACAATCAACTAGCAATATTTGCATGCAACTGTAGGGTGGGCCCCCAAAGTCACTTCCACTGGTGGGCCCTAGGGTTCCCAGTCCGACACTGGATAGATAGATAGATAGATAGATAGATAGATGATAGACAGATAAGGAGACAGACATTGGAAAGATTACATTTGTAGACACAAATAAGAGAAATCAGTTCTGCTTCCTGTCATGTTTGCAAGAATAATATTACAATGAGCCAAATCAAACATCAGCAACACAGAGGAACCTGTTGTACAGCTTTTCACACATGCAATTAGTGTACAAGATTTTGCCTTTACAGAGTATTTAGTCAACACTCTGTATAAATTATACCCCTTGACTCTCCAATAATGTTTTACATTATTTATGGAAAAGATAATCATACCTAGCATAGAAAGACATAGATAGATAGATAGATAGATAGATAGATAGATAGATACTGTAGTTAGATAGATAATACATAGATAGATAGATAGATAGATAGATAGATAGATAGATAGATACTGTAGAGAGATCGATAGAGAGATACAGTTAGATATATCATCACCAGGGCCGGCGTCAGCAAGTGTCGGGGCCCACTGCTCCTGTGGGGGCCCACTCTGCCTGCTCACTCCTGCAGCCGTGTCCTGGTCTTCCTCAAACTGCCTGTTCTGAATTCTAGGGCAGCTTACCCCAGCAATGCAGACTATGTTCGCGGAGTGCACTGCTGGGGTGGGCGGCCCCAGGACTCAGAACAGGGTAGATGGAGTTTCCTACTGGGCTAAAGGACTTTCCAGATGTCACCCGCCCATGTGACCAGTGGGGGAGGAGCTTAGAGCTGTGTTCCTGTACTGAGAGGAGCCAGGCTGGAGTGTGGTGAGGCCTAGCTGTGTCTGTCTGTCCCTGTGTGTGTGTCTGTCTGTCCGTGTGTGTGTGCATCTGTCCCTGTGTCTGTGCGTCTGTCCCAGTGTGTGTGTCTGTCTGTCCCTGTGTGTGTGTGTGTGTGTGTCTGTCCGTGTGTGCGTCTGTCCCTGTGTCTGTGCGTCTGTCCATGCGTGTGTTTGTCTGTCCCTGTGTGTGTGTGTCTGTCCCTGTGTGCATCTGTCCCTGTGTGTGTGTCTGTCTGTCCCTGTGTGTGTGTCTGTCCCTGTGTCTGTGTTTCTGTCTGTCCCTGTGTGTGTATCTGTCCCTGCGTGTGTTTGTCTGTCCCTGTGTGTGTGTCTGTCCCTGTGTCTGTGTATCTGTCCCTGTGTGTGTTTGTCTGTCCCTGTGTGTGTGTGTCTGTCCCTGTGTCTGTGTATCTGTCCCTGCGTGTGTTTGTCTGTCCCTGTGTGCGTCTGTCCCTGTGTGTGTGTCTGTCTGTCCCTGTGTGTGTGTGTCTGTCCCTGTGTGTGCATCTGTCCCTATGTCTGTGCATCTGTCCCTGTGTGTTTGTCTGTCTCTGTGTGCGTCTGTCCCTGTGTGTGTGTCACCATCACCAGGCCCATTCCTATGTCTTGACGCAGCTGCATCAGGATGTTCTGTGCGGGACAAGAAGAACAAGGAAGAGGACGCAGTGCCGCCAGCATGGAGTCCGTGGGAGAGGCACAGGGAGGCACACTAAGGACGTAGGTAACACTACCACATGATCTACACTAGTGTTATCTGTGGTTTTACATAGGACTGCTGGTAACACTACCACAATATCGACACTATTGTTATATGCGGATTTACATAGGACTGCAGGTAACACTACTACGTTTTCTGTACTCCAGTACCCATCACTATGTTATTGTCACGAGGGTGTCAAGAGCCACGTCTGACTCCGTTATACCCGGGGTCAGGAAGTCGCAGCGGGTGGCTGCGCGCTCTATGTCTAAAGATCACGTTGTTTCTTAGTGATTGTTTTCTGTGTTTGCCTTGCTATCCTTTTTGTCTCACTCAGGGATCCGTAGCTTCTCCTCCTCAGCTGTTTCTTGTCTGCCACTCCCAACCTCCTTATATTCTCCTCTCACACTTCTCTAGTTGCCAGTTATAGAGCTTCCTGCCTGGACTTCTATACTGACCCACTGGAGCTGTGAATCCTGGTTGTTGTTCCAGAGTGCTACCCTCCGGATCCCTGTTGGGCTTTTTGTTGTCTCCTGTTGTCGCCCACCTGGGATTATATGTTGAGTCTGTATTGTCTGTCCTCCCCTTGGTGTTTTCCTTTAGAGCTAGTGGTGCGGACTAGTGTTCCCACCGCCCTGTTCACTATCTAGGGCTCATCTTAGGGAAAGCCAGGGTTTTAGGCACGTGATCGGCGTACGGGTGAGGAACCCGTCTAGGGACGTCAGGGCAGCCAGGTGCCAGCCGCAAGGTGAGTCAGGGGTCACCACCTTCCCTCTCACTTGGGCAGGGCCTTCCTCTTTCCCTCCCTCTGTGTCACGTATGTGATAGTCACGCCGATCGTGATAGTTATCTGTTCTGTCACATAGGACTGCAGGGGACATCTATATTATCTGTACTCTGAGAATTATCACTGTGTAAGGGGGCCCACTGAGACTTTATCGCCCAAGGGCCACATGAACCTGTAGCCGGCCCTGATCATCACTATTGAGGTGAGCGAATTTAATCCCTTTCCCATATCTGGCATACATGTACAGCATATGTAAGATTTTTAAAGACGGCACACGCTCAGGACCTGAGTGGGCGCTATAGCCGCTAGATGCCTGCTGTTTTACACAGCAGACACTAGGTGGCAAAGTCTGCAATCGGCAATAACGCTGATCACAGACTTTTAACACCTCAGATGCCAGGGTCAACTGTAACCACCGTGCCTGAGCTGTTATTTTCCTGGAGCACTGCACTCCCGGTGACCGAACAGGTCTCCCGCTATGAGAACTCAGAGGACGTTTAGCTTCTATGGCAGACTCTGAGGCTTTCCATAACTAAGCTCCTAAGCATCCTGATTGGATGCTACAGCTGTCACTCAGAGCAGAGGGGAGAAATTGTACAAACTGAATCATTAGAAAGTTCAGCTCTGAAGCCTACAGAATTGAGATTGCAGCTCTGGACTGTGATACAGTACAAGATAATTAATGTATTTACAAAGTGACTGCATTTTTTTATGCAAACTTTAAAATAGTTTTTAAATAGTGAACAAAACCATAACGCAGATCAAGATGTGTACTGTAACAGCACTACTATCAGTGCCGACCATTGCCTTTTATAAAGACAACTATTGTTTTCTGCAGGAAAGAAAAGTCTGTTAATCGGAAGCTGAATTACGCCTTTGTTAACGCACTTAACTTTTCCAAAGGAGATACCTAGTTCAGTGTGTCCTAGATTTCCATACAGTTGATTTGGCAGGCACGGGGCCATGCAGCTAAATCCTCTCGATGTATCTAGCTGTGCAAGATACTAGATATGAAGTGTTTTATTGTAATTATAAAAAAAACAAGTATGAATAAGTAAATCAACCCGCTTCCTGTTCAAGATAAAAGTTGGGCGCAATACAAACCATTTATTCATGCCCTAGTCTATAATTATATTCATAGAGGGAGAGACAGAGATATTTAAAATATAGTTATCTATAAATGACTTATTTTCCCATGACCTTTATGCTCCACACACCAATAATAATTTTATAGTGCTGTATTCCAGCACAGGTTTATTGATATATATAATGTTTTTCATACATATTGTAATTAAGAATTTTTTATAATACTCCTCAAGAGCGATAAATGAGAATCATTGGTGTCTCAAGGAGGAAAATATAAACTTTATTCAGTCATATATATATAAAGGGACCCATAGCAAAACTAGGAATGGGGCCCTAATCCACCATGACCACCATTAGCAGTGAGTTCAGAGAATGACTAGATTAGTCTTCCTAATGCACAAGGTTAATGCATAAAGTGATTTTACAATAGAGGGACAATGCACATAGTGATGTCACCATCCAGGATAATACACACAGTGATGTCACCGTACAAGATAATGCACATAGTGATGTTACAGTACAGGATAATAAATATATTGATGTCACAGCACAGAGATAATGCACATAGTGATGTCAGAATACATGTATAATATACACAGTGATGTCACCGTCCAGGATAATACACACAGTGATGTCACCGTACAGGATAACAATCATAGTACTGTCACAGTACAGGGATAATGCACATACCTGTAGTGATGTTACAGTACAGGATAATAAAGATAGTGATGTCACAGCACAGGGATAATGCACATAGTGATGTCAGAATACATGTATAATATACACAGTGATGTCACCATCCAGGATAATACACACTGTGATGTCACCGTACAGAATAATAATCATAGTACTGTCACAGCACAGGGATAATGCACATAGTGATGTCAGAATACATGTATAATATACACAGTGGTGTCACAGTGAAGAATAGTAAACACAGTGATGTCACAGTGCAGGATAGTAAACACAGTGATATCACAGCGCAGGATAGTAAACACAGTGATGTCACAACACACTGATAATGCATACAGAATGTTCACCGTATACACCATGAAATCACAAAATCACAGCACTGTATAAAAATGTATAATGATGTCACATGATATCTGTCACGACCATGGTCATGGTCGTGACTCCTGTAACCGCAGGCAGTTGCCTGCGGTATTGGTTTTGTTGTCAATCACAGGTGAGGGCTAAAGTATGTTGCCTCACCTGTGGTTGCCGCTGGCAACATTGTTTATGTGGCAGCAGAGCAGCCTGAGCGGTTGCTAGGCAGCTTGCTGTCAAGTGCATGCAGTTACACCTGGTTAGGGTGTGTTTATGTTCACTGGTGGCTGCCCGTGGCAACGTGTTCTATATTGTACATGTGGTGGCAGTGTCTCGGCCTTTTGGCTGACTCCCAGGACATGGTTGCCACGCATGTCGT
Organism: Bufo gargarizans; assembly: GCF_014858855.1. Classification (NCBI taxonomy): domain Eukaryota; kingdom Metazoa; phylum Chordata; class Amphibia; order Anura; family Bufonidae; genus Bufo; species Bufo gargarizans. The sequence continues at coordinate 22,864,306 of NC_058087.1, read as the reverse complement.
TGCCAGCGGTAACAGCTCCAGTGTGTATGTGTGTATATTCCCTGTTTGGTGTGCACAGGGTTTGAGTTGTGTGCACTTCCCCTTTAAGTTGACTTCTTCTCTTCCCTGGTGTGTGAAGGGTTAATTCCCTTCCTAGTATGTGTGCACTGGGTGTGTCTGTGTGGGTGTGGCTACATGGGCTATTTAACCTCAGTTGAGACCTGAGTTCTGAGGGGTACTCCAGCCTTGTAGTAAGCTGGAGGCACTCTCCTGGTCCCATATACCATCTGCCAGTGAGGGCCACCCTTGTGGTCATAAATTGTGATACTATATGTTTATGTGATGTTAAGTTTATGTCTATGTGGTATCTGTTATTATTGCAGCTATGGTTCTCTATCCCTGTGTGTTTATGTGTGCTGTGTCCTTTTATGTTTGTGTGTGGACAGCCAGCACTTGTGTCCAGGGATCCAGTCAGTGTGTCTGTGGCAGGTAGAGGTGGAAGTCTTTCACTCTCCTGCCATATCCATAGTCTGTTTATGGTTGCATCCCATTGCAGCTCGGCCAGTCTTAGACTCCTGTTTCTCCGCATCCAGGAGGAACAGGTGGTCTACCCAGCTCCTAGTTCAGGGATCGGCGGAGGGTGAGTAGGGATTCGAGGTTCCTGAGTAGGGATTCAAGGTCGGCTCATGCAGCTAGGAGTTAGGGTCAGATTAGGGATGCGTTAGGAGGTGACCTGCTCCCTAATTCTGTTGTCCTGGCCGAGCAGCCACTAACATCTTCCGTCATCGCACGGCTGAGGGTTTTCCCCATCCTCAGCCGTGACAATATCATGTTGATAAAGTGATGATATATGCACCAAATAATGCCACTGAAAAGGACTAATGCCCACATCATTGGCAATTTCCTTCAATCACCCATAGTCATCACCAACTGTACTTTGTTTGAAGAAAGTTATAACGTACAGCGGCTCACCCCCGTTGCGTATGGGCAGGTGCTCACCCTCTGGTCCTACCCACAGGACCCAGATAAGATTGTAGAAATTTGAAAGAAATGAGGGGGCACACTCAAAAGGGATCACTGGATAAAGTATAGATATTTATTAATATTTTAAGAACAAACCCTTAAAATCATTAAAATATATATTAAACAAAATGTGCAAAACTTCACTAGTTCTAACACCAATCTAGGAAAGTTGCCAACAGTGATATGATAGCAATGGGTATCCCAGTGAGAGTTTTCCAGTGAAAGTTTTTTCCACAGAGGTGTAGGACTAAGGCCTATAATGTTGGGGCAATGGTATAGTCGGTATCAGCCCAATGGCCCAGTCCTATTGGAGCGCTGATATTGTTAATGTCTATTTGTCCAATATGCTGGATTAGCAGAGGTATGTGGCAAATGGGAGACTGTGCTCCCGTACTTACAGTCTCTTGTCGCTTGTAGTGTTACGGCTCACCCTTCCTAGCTGGATCTTCACAGCGTGCGTACGCTCACGTCCACAGAGGTGTAGGACTAAGGCCTATAATGAGGAAGGGGTGTATGACCCAGAAACGCGTCTGGCAGAGACAGAGTGAGCGCGGATTCTTGAGAAGAATAAGAAAGCTCTTCATTTAAAAGACATTGATATACGAGATATCTCTATTTCATCAAAACCGGAATACAAGTCGCACACTACTGACGTCAGTCCAACGTCAACTTAGTGACGTCAGTCTAGTGTTCAGCCGGCACCCAAGACTACCAGGTCACGTGGGACGCCACGGTTTGACCAAGTACACCACGCGAGACGCTGTGAGCGTACGCACGCTGTGAAGATCCAGCTAGGAAGGGTGAGCCGTAACACTACAAGCGACAAGAGACTGTAAGTACGGGAGCACAGTCTCCCATTTGCCACATACCTCTGCTAATCCAGCATATTGGACAAATAGACATTAACAATATCAGCGCTCCAATAGGACTGGGCCATTGGGCTGATACCGACTATACCATTGCCCCAACATTATAGGCCTTAGTCCTACACCTCTGTGGAAAAAACTTTCACTGGAAAACTCTCACTGGGATACCCATTGCTATCATATCACTGTTGGCAACTTTCCTAGATTGGTGTTAGAACTAGTGAAGTTTTGCACATTTTGTTTAATATATATTTTAATGATTTTAAGGGTTTGTTCTTAAAATATTAATAAATATCTATACTTTATCCAGTGATCCCTTTTGAGTGTGCCCCCTAATTTCTTTCAAATTTCTACCAACTGTACTTTACCTTTGTCTGGAGACATGTCTCCTCAGTTGCTGGGGTCTACCCTGTCACACTTCTGCAGTTCTCCATGTAGGGACAACTAGTCACCCTGTCATATATTTTAGTAGAGTTCACCGGTTCCACCAGCTCTTCCTCTGGCTCTGTCCTTCACCTCCACTCAACCCTCATCTAGACCATATTTTTTTGTGATAGATTGTCATTCCCCTATATTCTATCTATTCTGCCACTATTTTGAGAGACCTACTTCTCTGCTAAAGTTTCACTGTAGTTATAATGCTGACCACCACTCACTCTTTTCAGCCAATGACCTCTAAAGTGAAGAACTGATTGGTTAAAGTTGGCACCTGGCACTGGTTACAGTTGGTGCCTGGCACAAGCATTACCAGAAGCTCAGACACAGCATCCAAATGGTTATACAAAAACACAAAACTTCACGCTTCAGTGGCACTCCAGGAGGCTGCCAACTACATCTGCCCGTAATTCTGGCACTGATTATAACCAGAACTATGGCCCAAAATGGATCAAACAGACAATCAGTGATCCTTGATATAGCCAGCGATATCCATGAGTTCACTTTATGGGGAAATTTGGACTGTGTACATTACTGTAGGGCAATATTGTGTACTGTAGTTTATGCTGAATAGCTTTTAGTTAAGTGTTCCTTACATAAAGAATTGCATTTTGCTTTATTGTGCTGTATAGTATATATTATGTTGTGTTGTTTGCATATTATTTACTTTTTTATACATAATTTTATTCTTATTTTTGGAACATCTTTTGCATTTTCTACATTGTTATGGTCTCACATTATATTCATAGTCCCAGAATAATTTAATATTATAAAATGAAATTGTACACCCATTGTCATTTTTATATGGTATATTTTATTTTAAAGAACATGCATTTCAGTATAATTCAGAATAAGAGTAACACTTTGTAGACAGATTTTTATTGAGGGTATTAAAAGACTTTTCTAGTTGGGCATGGGAGAAACCTAAAGTGTTTAGAAAGTTTGAAGTGTTTTGGAAGGGCCTCTGTGGGGGCGAATTTTCTTTAAAAGTATGGGAGGAGATAAATAAGAGGAAGAAATTAACCCTTTCTACCCCGGGCCAGTTTTCACCTCCCTGCCCAGGGCATTTCTTGCAAATTTGACATGTGTCACTTTATGTGGTAATAACTGAAACACTTTTATTTATCCAAGCCATTATGAGATTGTTTTCTCGTGACACATTGTACTTCATGACTGTCATAAATTTGAGTCAATATATTTCACCTTTATTTATCAAAAAATCCCAAATTGACCAAAAATGTAGAAAAATTAGCAATTTTCTAAATTCCTATTTACTTTTAAAACAGAAAGTGATACCTCATAAAGTATATATTACTTAACATTCCCCATATGTCTACTTTATGTTGGCGTCATTAAAAAAATTTAGGACGTTAGAAGGCTTAGAATTTTAGAAGCAATTCTTAAAAAATTTTACGAAAATTTCCAAAACCCACTTTTTAAGGACCAGTTCATGTCTGAAGTCACTTTGTGGGGCTCACATAGTGGAAACCCCCATAAATGACCCCATTGTAGAAACTACACCCCTCAAGCTACTCAAAACTAATTTTACAAACTTTGTTAACCATTTAGGTGTTCCGCAAGAATTAAAGGAAAATGAAGATGAAATTTTAAAATTTCCCTTTTTTGGGCAGATTTTCCATTTTAATCAATTTTTTTTCTTTAACACATCGACGGTTCACAAACACTAATATATGTGGGGGAAAAAACTCAATATCAACTGGATATACTCCCCAATAACAAACACCAAAAATGATCAATCTGGTAAAGAAGTAATAAATATCTTTATTCATACATATTACATAAAACACAATTAAAATACATTGGTGGTGCAACTACACATGGGGCAAGAAAATTGCCACACAGGAGATGTCAAGCAGTATCAATACCAAAATATGACACAAGCATAAGTAGAGATGTGGGGTCACCATATCAGTTATCATAGAATCATTATATAAAGTGCCTAGTGCTAAACTGCAAGTAGATTATATTCCAAGCCTCCAGAATCTGTATTGTAATGCATTGCCTGTTAGTGTATTACACTAAGTAATACACTAACAGGTTGCCTTGGAGACCGGGCCTGGGGCTGGATCTCCTAGGCACCCGTAGAAGGCAGGTCCTAATGCCGTGCAAGGCATTGGGCAGCCTCTGCACGGCATTGGGCTGCCTTCTCTCCCATTGGGTCCCTGCCATAGCAGCGCGGGGACCCAATGGGCTCCCTCACCCACAGCAAACTCCTTCAATGTAGCGGTCAGTGCTGACCGTGGCATAGAAGGGGTTAATGCGCCGGCATCAGACTAACAGGAACAGTCGGTCCCTGCAGCTGATCGGACGGGCGGAGCTCCTGCACCCGCCCGATCAGCGGGCCAAATAGTACGGCGCTGGGTGGCAAGTCATGTCCCACTGCGCCGTTCTATTACGGCACTGGTCGGGAAAGGGTTAAAAACAATAGGATCTATGGTAATGGATTTTTGGGGAGAATCATCTATTTAAACCATGGTTGAGGGAAGAGAATTTTGGTTAGTGGAAAAAGTATTGTATTGGTTGGTGGGAAAGTTTCATTACCTATCATTCAAATAAAAGGTTGGGAAGGATGTGTTAAACACACAGTAACAAACAGTTGTCAGTGGTAGCAATGAACGTTGCAGGTAATTGACTGAAATAAAGCCGCAGACCCAAATTGCGATTTGCGCCCCAGACTTAAACTGTGCACAATTGTTACCACTGGTAAAAGGCTACAACATATTACAGGGTATAGTTCCAATCAAATCACGTAGCAGTGTTACACATAGACCCCAGACCCTCCACTAATGCTGCATGTTGGTGCAGCTGGAGTTCGGCTAAACCACACTTCTTAGTCAGTCAAGGGTTAGACTAACAATCCCTGCCGCTAGATGCTCATTTCAAACGGTTACTACCTATGCTATTGCTCCCTATGCCGTGGCTCAACGCGTTTCTTATAGTAAATCATCAGGAGGCCTACAGCAGAAGCATAGTGTAAGCTGTTTTACATATATCAGAGCAGCATCACACCACCCCCCCCCCCCCCCAACATGTATGGAGGCAGCACTCCGGCACTAGTGCAGCTGTGAAGCGGCAAAACTCAGGGTATTTAAACCTAAAACCCCTCCTATTGCAAGGGAAGCCATGCCCACCCAGTGTCACGTGATCAAAGCGAGATGGAGAAATCTAAAACGCTTCTATTATTCACGGATCCTGGGACAGTAAGTGGTGGACCTTAGGGGGGACCATTCCCCCAACAAAAATAGGGATAAAAAAGGCGAATATCATAATAATGGCCTCGGATAACCAATACCATAAAAAGGAGGGACAATAAGAACCAGATTGATTCTCTGCATGTTAACATCATTTTGCAATCAGAGAAGTATTAAGAGGAATAGGGCATAATTAGAATGTGCAAGTTGATGCCCAATCACTTAGAGTGTTCAAGTCAGATTGTAGTTTGTGGACATCTTCCGCAGACTGTACAGTTCTACACATTTTTGTGTCATCTGCAAAAATAGATATTGTGCTATTAATCCCGTCCTCAGTATCATTAATAAATAAATTCAATAATAAGGCCCAGCACTGAACCTTGGGGTACACCACTTACCGTATAACCTGGTACCATTCTGAATAGGAATCATTGACCACAACTCTCTGGACACGGTCCTTCCAGTTACAAACTATACTTTCCAAGCCAATAGACCTTACTTTACTTATTAAGCGTCTATGAGGGACAGTATCAAAAGCCTTTGGATAATCCAGAAACACTACATCCACAGCCGCCCCCCTGTCCAGGCTACTACTGACCTCCTCATAGAAAACAAATCAGGTTAGTCTGACAACTTCTGTCCTTGGCAAACCCATGCTGGTTATCACTTATAATATTATTTATAGTCACATGCTCCTGTATATAGTCCCTTAAGATTCCTTCAAACATTTTTCCCACAACAAAAGTTAAACTAACTAGTCTATAATTACCTGTGGAGGACCTTGATCTTTTTTTTTATATGGGCACCATGTTTGCCTTGCACCAATCACTTGGCACTGTACCAGTACCTAGAGAATCCTTAAAAATTATAAACAGGGGCACAGCAATGACTGAACAGAGCTCTTTAAGCACTCTTGGGTGTAATCCATCTGGACCCGGAGCCTTGCTCACACTTACCCTATTTAACTTCTCTTGGACCATATCTACAGTTCGCCAATTGAGTATATTACGGGATGTACTAACAGCCCCAGCACTACAGATATCAGCTCCTTTCTCTTCTTTTGTCTATACAGAGCTAAAAAAAAACTATTTAGGAACTCTGCCTTTTCCTTATCTTTAGTGACTACCCCCCACCCCTTAACCATTATTTAGGGGACCTACCTGCTCAGACCTAGGTTTTTTAGCATTTATATATTTTAAAAAAGTTTGGGGATTTGTTTTGCTTTCTTTTGCTACCTGCTGTTCGTTTTGTATCTTTGCTAATTTTATCTCCCTTTTGCAGATTTTATTAAGCCCTTTGTAATCTTCAAATGCTACAGCTGACCCCTCAGATTTGTATTTTTTAAATGCCCTCTTTTTGTCTTTTATTGCTCTTTTTACAGTAGCTGTAAGCTATGGGGGTTTAATTTTAGCCGTTTATACTTGTTACCTAAAGGGATAAAAAAAATTGTGCAATTACTCAATGTGGATTTGAAGCTCTCCCATTTATCCTCTGTATTATTATGTGACAGTAGCTGCTCCCAGTCTATGCCCTGAAATGCTGCCCTCAACCCAGGGAAATTAGCCTTTTTGAAATTCAGTGTCTTTGCTCTGCCTGACAGAGTATGCTTCTTATAGTTTAGGGCGAATATAATTATATTGTGGTCACTATTACCTAGTGTTTCTCGAACAGTAACATTACCAACAAGCTCTGCATCGTTAGAAATTACCAGATCCAACAGAGCATCGCCCCTAGTGGGAGCTTCTACAAACTGGCCAATATAGTGGCCCTGCAGCAAGTTGAGGAATTTTCTGAAGTTGAAGCAGAACCATGACCCCAGTCAATGTTTGGGAAGTTAAAATCTCCCGTTATGACTACTGTACCAGCCTGTTCCGCCAGCTCTTTTTGGTTATACAGTTGCGTTTCTATCTCTTCTGTGATGTTAGGGGGTCTATAGATTACACCAAGTATTATTTTTTCAGTGTTTATATCCCTTTGAACTTCCACCCATAAGGTTTCCACATCCTCACCATCCTCACGCACAATTGCCTCTTTCACACTTGTCTTCAGATCACTCCTCACATACAGGCACCCGCCACTACCTTTTCTATTGTCCCGGTCTTTCCTAAATAGTGTAAAACCCTCAATATTACCAGCCCAGTCATGTGAAGAGTCCAACCATGTCTCAGCCACACCAGCTACATCTATGTGTTCTTCTAGTACCATAGCCTCCAGCTCTCCCATTTTTCTACCTAGACTTCTGCCATTTGTGAAAATACATTTTAAATTACTATTACCTGTAAAGTGATTATCTGGAATTTTTTGGTTACCTTGGTTAATTTTTGTATTTTACAGGTTCTTGTTACCAGCAGTTCTATTTTTTATAAATGTCTTCTCCCTATTTTCCTTGCTAACCCCGGCCCCCACTAAATCCCCACTGTCCCCTTCTATAACCCACTCTCTATCTACACTATCTACCCCCTTATTAGTATGACACCTCCCCCCCCCCCTCCCTGGATCCTAGTTTAAAAGCTTCTTCAGCCATCTAACCATTTTTCCCCCAGGGCTGTTGCACCCTCCCCATTGAGGTGCAGCCCATCCCTACTGTAGAGCCTGTAACCGACCGCGAAGTCGGCCCAGTTCTACATGAACCCAAACCCTTCCTTCCTGTACCAGCTTCTGAGACACTTATTTAACTCCCTAAGCTCCCGTTGTCTCTCTAGTGACGCTCCTGGCACTGCTAGTATTTCTGAAAACCCTACCTTGGAGGTCCTGGACTTGAGCTTCTCACCTAGCTCCCTAAAATAATTTTTAAGGACCTTCCATCTCCCACTGACTTTGTCATTGGTGCCAATGTGTACCATGACCGCCGGGTCTTCCCCAGCCCCACCCAGCAATCTGTCAATCCGATCTGCAATATGCCGAACCCGAGCACCCGGCAGACAACACACTGTTCGGCATTCACGGTCTCAGCGACAGATAACCCTGTCTGTCCGCCTAATAATAGAGTCCCCTACCACCAGCATCTGTCTGACCTTTGCTGCACTCCTTTTCCTATCCTTCCTGCAGTGGTCATCCTCCTGGTTTCTAGGAGAAACGACCTGCTGCAGTGTTGCTGGCCCTGGGCTTTCATCCCTAATATTAGCCAAACAGGCATATTTACTAGGGCGTGCCAGCTCAGGACTAGCCTCCCTGGCACTTTTCCCTCTACCCCTTCTTTCTACATTAACCCAACTTCTGATCTGATAGTCCTGATCTTGCCCTCCTCCACTCCCTCCATTTCACTTACCCCAGCCAGTGCCTGCACAGTGAGGTCTAAGCCTCTCTCCAGTTTTGCAATGCAGCTAAGTATTTCAAGCTGCTTATTTAGATCCAAGATCTGGGCTTCCAAATTTGCAACATGATTGCATCAGAGCCAATACATTCTATTACTGTACGGAGCTCCTGCTCTGTACAGCATTAGAATTAAGTTTTATCTGAATCAACTTCGGATGTTTCGTCCGAAGTCGATTCGCTCATCCCTAGTCATGATACTCCTGGTCATGGTGATGGTCATGGTACTCCTCCATGTCCTATGTTTAATTTTTTATATCCAAATTCTTTTATCATTTGTAAATAGAGCACATACACAAAATCACAATAGCTGATGATTGCTTTCATAATGCCTCAGCTTAGAGAAAATCCTAGTTTTGTAGCTTTTGCGGGTTCTTGAACTCAAATCTTTTGGGCTGGCTGCCATTTCAGGCTGCTAATATCTTGTTGGGCAAAGGTAAAATAAGCCTCCCGTGTTTGAGGTGTGTCAACATCGTGAAAGACTCTTTCAGCTGCGTGCATCCAAATACAAAGTCATCATGGACAATAGGTAAAGCTTGTACATCTCTAATGGATAGTCACTGTGCTGTGAAGCAGACTGTAATATTTGTTCCTTAGCTTGGTAATGATGACAACTCCTTGGGATGCTTAAATTCTGGGTCCTGGGAAATAAGATTTATCTTCAGGGCCGTCCTGCAATTGTTTTTTTTAATAATATAAGAAGTCCAAAACATAATGTTCTGAAAACCTTACCATCTAATATTTCCCAATGTTGTGGGTTTGGCACAATTGTATCCAATCTAGACAATCGACTAAAAACAATTATAGCAAGTTTTCAACTGTGAACAGTGCTAGGTGTGTATAGGCTGTTAGTCTGCGACATGTAAGTGAAAACATGTTCTCGTTCACTGACAGCAAACAGAGATCTTTGACATGATGAATAATTGAAGCACAAAACTATCACCAAGCTGCTGAATTTTTATTACACATTGGTAAAAGGAGTTTTCTAGGAGTACAATACTGATGACATATCAAGTCAGTGAGGGTCTGACTACCGGCACACCTGCTGATCAGCCATTTGCAGAGGTCCTGTGAGTGCTGCGGCCTCCTCACAGCTTACCAAGCACAGCGCCGAACATTGTATGGTGGCTGTGTTTGGTATTGCAGCTTCAGGTCATGGGACTGATGAACGTGATGTCATTGGCCTAGGCCCAGACATTTATCCCCTCTCCTGTGGATGCTTCTAACGGCGTTTACCCAACTTAGGCAATTATGACATATTTAAAGGTTATCCCATCATTTCCACCTATCAGATGAACGGGGGTCTGCTGGTCCTTTTTCATCATCATCCACTGCATTCTCAATATTCTTTAGTGAAGAGGTGGCCAAGCTTGTGCACTGATATCTCCATGGCATGTTTGGTCTAGCCTGTGGATGTGGCATTTACCTGAAATGCGAATAACCCCTTTAAAGAAGACCTGTCGGCAGGATCGACCCTATTAAGCCAGGCCTACTATCTGATAGGGTTGATCCTGCTGATTACAATGATACCTGCCCTGTAAAAATCAGTTGTGTTAATCCTGAGGGGAAAAAAACTTTTAGTATTTATGCAAATGAGGGCTTCAGTTTAGCAATGCATTAGGCCACGCCCTTGAGCTTTCCTATCCGTGTACTGATGCTATCATTTTCTTAAGCAATAAAAGTATTTTTTTTCTAGGGAACCCAACAACCAATTGTCACAAGGCAGGTGTCATTTTAATCAGCAGGCTCCACCCTACTAAGCACTATATGCATTCAATAGGGTTGCTCCTGTTGACAGGAGCCCTTTAAGTACCATTATAATGTACTTTAGCAGCGTAGTTGACTTCTATAATTATTTCAGTCGTACAATCACCATTCAAGATGCTTACAGCAGATTACTGTATCTCTGGCGTCTCTCAATAAGTCTTACTATAATGTCTGCAAGCCGAGTTCCTTGTGAGTTTTTAGGATAATGATTCATTATCGGCTGCCATTATAGAGAAAATTCTTGACATCTAATACATATCTCCATTAAAAATAAATACGGCGGCACGGTCCATCAAGACTTCCCAGCGACTGTCTTGCTATGTGTCAGTTTTCAGTTTGTAAAATGTTCATCCCTCTCAGATAATATAGCTGGAAACAGGGAGCCGATGCTTAGCCAGCTTCACAGGCTTTTGATCTTCAGTCTTAAGGAAACCTGCTGAGATTCAGCTCCGCAAATAACCCCATTGGAGAGCCAACTCTTCAGTGTGTATGTTTCCACCATACATAATTGATTAGAATGATAAAAGCAATAACCTCAGCCTTATTTTTCTTCTTGGAAGTCGCCTCCTAATCCCCTACTCTGCAATTATTAGAGTTTTACACTTCTGGGGCATTAGTACAGTACTTGTAGAAGGACTGATACTCACCTTAGAAGTGCGCGCTTTAGGTATTTGCATTCATGAAAGTTTAAAAAGTTCATTTCTTTAGGTATTCTCACAGGTCAGAGCAGTGATAAATAATTGACATAAATGATTACTTTGTAACCATTTATCAATAGTTTGGGGAGAGGGGGATAGGTGAAGACAAAGCAATAAAATATAAAATGTGGGTCTCGGGCACATACTTTCTGTGGGGCCATACTGTACGGCCGCGTGCGTCAAATTTTTTAAGAGAATGTCTTGTCAGAAAATGACATTGTCTCATATTTTTATGTTAAACATTTATTTTATTTTTTTGATGAGTTTTTTTTTTTTTTTTCCACACAACTATCTACAGTATATTTAAAAAATGAATATAACCCTGCAATTTTCACACTGGCCAGTAGTACTAAAATATGTTAAGATTTCCTGTCTTTTGAGAGCAGTCACATAGGCCATAAACACAATTGACAGAAGGGGACCCCATTGGCTTCTATGAGAGATTTTTTTTTTAGGTATTCTCTGTGACCTGTGCAGAGATCCGGAGGGAGTAGATAAGCTGTGATATCACAGAGTTGTTACTTGCCATTGTAATTCTGCTTGTGGTGATAATGATAATGGCTACTGAATAGCTACCCTGTACAGAACAGGGAATCATGACCTATTATTAGACCTAGCGGTCGGTGCGAAAATTGTAAGATTACTCTTAGGCCTCCTGCACATGAACGTATTCGTTCCATTCCATGCATTAGAAGCCGCAATATGCGGTCCCTAATGCACAGGCAACCTCCGTGCGGCCACCGGGAGAGATCTAGACTCATTAAACTTGAATGGGCTGGCATCCGTCCGTTCCGCAAAAAAAAGATATAGCAAGTTCTATCTTTTTGCGGAACGGAAATAGGGAACGGAACCCCACGGAAGCACTCCGTAGTGCTTCTGTAGTGTTCCGTTCTGTACTTCCGTTCCGCATCTCCGGATTTGCGGACCCATTCACTCGAATCCGTGCAGAATGCACACAGAATGGTACCCGTGTATTGCGGTTTCGGATATGTGGTCAGCAATACGGAAACGGGACACCTACGGTCGTGTGCAGGAGGCCTTGCAAGAGTATAAGTATAAGTTGTTTTATTGTATGTTTGTAATGATGTTGTTTATTGTAGTTCTGAAAATGAATAAAAATTATTCAATAAAAAAAATTGTAAGATTACATAACATTTTTAAAATAGATAGTGACATGGAAAAATGTAAAAACATTCACTAAAAATTCTACAAAAAATGTTTTACATAAAAATTGGATTTTAACAAATTGAAACATTCCCTTTAAAGACGAATTAAGCAGAAAACAGTAGTGGACTGTTTGGCACTGGCTAGACAGGTGTGCAGATTCTGTGGTATCTCTACATTCTTTTACCTTAGCCCCTGCAGGGAGGTACGGACTAGATTCCCAAGTTGTTATCCCCACAATAGTCCCTTTTGGTGGCAGCAAAGTCAGGAATCCCACAGGAGTCATTAGCAAGAAAGCAGTCAGGAAGCAGGGAGTCAAAGGATGAACTAGAACCATAATCAGGATAAAGACCAGGGGACAATAGCAGGAGTGGACTAGAGGTACCAGGCAACAAAGCCAAAGGACGAGACAGAAATTCAAGTCAAAGTCAGGGTCAGGATCAATAAAAACTGAAAAAAATTGCCAATCAAAGATCTACACTGCAAAACTGCAAAAAGGATTTCACAAATGTGCTTTTATGTGGTATATGCTTAAAGCCTCATGCACACGACCGTTGTGTGCATCCGCGTCCGTTCTGTCATTTTTCACAGTTTAGCGGAAGTCCCATTAATTTCTATGGAGCTATGGAGCTGTGAAAAAAAACTGATAGTCCTCAGTTTTTTCTCCGCGTCCGTGATCCGTGATTCCAGTCCGTCAAAAAAATATAACCTGTCCTATTCTTGTCAGTGGAAAACAAAGGACGGACCCATTCAAGTCAATGGGTCCGTCAAAAAAAACGGATGCACAACTGGTATGTCATCCGTGTCCGTTTTTTTTCTACAAGACCTTGGTGCAATAAAATTACACTTTTCATTAACCTTCCTTTTTTTTCCCCTGTCAGACAAAAAAAGAGGAAGGCACAACTGAAGCAAAATCGGACACAGACCGATGAAGCCAAATCACTGACAGTGAAAAAACACTGTTGTGTGCATGAGGCCTTAACTGTATTTTACATGCACATGGTATTAAAAGGTCACATCCACAACCACCACTACATGGGGCTGGTTTCACCTTCTCCATGAATGAACATTCTAGAGACAGGTTAGTCTAGTTTGAGACAGTGAAGGAAATACATGTCCATTGTGAGAGCTTAGCAGTCCTGGAGCAGGTACCAACCAAGGCAAAGCCAGAAAGAACTACAGAAGCAGGCCAGAAGAAAGAGAGAGGTGCATAATAGAAGTTCTGTAGATGTGAATTGCATTGCAAGAAGTTATACACTCTACAGCATGGGTGTCAAACATGCGGCCCGCAATGAATATTTTTGCGGCCCGGCAAGTATTTCTGAACATGAGCGCGCTGCTATCGGCGCGCTCATGTTCTCTCAGCAGCACGGGGAGAAGGAAGCTGTCCTCCCTCCCCCTGTGCTGCTGCCGCTGCCACCAATGAGAAGAAAGGGGGGGGGGAGGAGGGGCGGGCGCACTGCGCCACCAATGAGAATAGAGGGGGGGAGGAGGGGCGGGCGCACTGCGCCACCAATGAGAATAGAGGAGGGGGGGCGCACTGCGCCACCAATGATTGGACTATTTCCACACAGAGCGGAGCCCAGCACTCACCATTAGTCCTGGGCGCCGCTCCGTTCGCCCGCAGTGCCCCATTACAGTCTCCTCTCCTGCTCCACATGCTGCTTACTATCGGAGCGATGGGAGGAGACATCAGCTTCACTAGTGGGCGTTCCTTCTCCCTGCGCTGCGATTGGACAGCGCTACAGCCAGGAAGAAGGAACGCCCACTAGTGAAGCTGATGTCTCCTCCCATCGCTCCGATAGTAATCAGCAGCATGTGGAGCAGGAGAGGAGACAGTAATGGAGCACTGCAGTCGAACGAGCGGCGCCCAGGACTAATGGTGAGTGCTGAGACATCGCTGGGCGCCGCTCTGTGTGGCCTGATAGTGAAAGAAGTTTAACACAATACAGGAGGCGGGTGCCGGCAGCAGAATCGCATTGCCGGCACCCTGCCCCTGACAGGGAGCTGCGATCAGAGGCAGTTAACCCCTTAGGTGCCGCACCTGAGGGGTTAACTGCTGATCTGCCAGTACCCGCCTCCTGTATAAAGGGGTAATTTATCATTGGTGGTGCAGTGTGCCCCCCCCCTCAACCCCCCCATCCCATTAAAATCATTGGTGGCACAGTGCGCCAGCCCCTCTCAACCCCCCCAGTATTGAAATCATTGGTGGCAGTGGCCACAGGGACCTCTCCCCTCCCCCTCATTGGTGGTGCAGTGGCAGCTTCTGATCGGAGCCCCAGCTGTGTAAGCCTGGGGCTCCGATCAGTTACCATGGCAGCCAGGACGCTACAGAAGCCCTGGTTGCCATGGTAACATCCCTGATGCTGTGTGCACAAGGCACAGAGCAGTAGGGACAGTGTGAAGTCCTATTCACCCTGATAGAGCTGAATAGGACAAGGGATGAAAGATCCCAGGTTCTCGCCCCTAAGGCTACTTTCACACTTGCGTTCAGAGCGGATCCGTCTGAGACGGATCCGCTCATATAATGCAGACGGTGGATCCGTTCAGAACGGATCCGTCTGCATTATATTGTAAAAAAAAATCTAAGTGTGAAAGTAGCCTGAACGGATCCGTCCAGACTTTTACATTGAAAGTCAATGGGGGACGGATCCGTTTGAAGATTGAGCCATATTGTGTCATCTTCAAACGGATCCGTCCCCATTGACTTCCATTGTAAGTCTGGACGGATCCGCACGCCTCCGCACGGCCAGGCGTTTTTTTTTTTATGCGGCCCACATAAACTTAAATTTAGTTTTTTTGGCCCATGTTAGCCTTTGAGTTTGACATGCTTGCTCTACAGCCATAATGTCCAGTTGTGCAAAGGCTTCTGGCCCTTGGGCATACTTACCCAACAGCTTGACCACCTGTGTAGAAAAATCTATATCCCGCAGAGCATACTGTGGAAGCATACAGCAATCTGTTCAAAAAAGGTGCAGAGCATAGTCTGATGTTTAGGTTCCACACTGTCATTGTTGTGTCTAAAGAAAAGTGTGCAACTCATGCCTGAGTTCTTAAGTAGAAGTTAGCTAGAGAAGTGCAGATTAAGGAAGATTGCCCTAAACAGACACTTTGGCCTATTAACTACCCGTGCAATCTTAAAACCTGTAAGATCTTTGCAAAGTGCATTTTGTGCACCAACTGCCAGTCATTGCATGCTAAGAACTGTCCTGATATGTTTGCATTTGAATTCAGTAAAAAACTGTTTTTCTGCACAACTGCCTCATCACTGCTTCCTGCTCTGCTACACTGCACAGATATCCACAACTGCACCAAGGGACCCGGCCTTGTACCCAAAATCTTCAACATCAAGGGCACCTCAACCATCAGCAAGCAGGAGAACCCCAGAACTACAGTGTGCTCCAAAGGGTAGAAAAGTGCACACCCCGGAGAAGTGAGTACTGCTACCACTATTCTTGCTATGATCACTCCTATCCTCCTCTTCTGCATTCCTTCCCTGTGGCACGCTGCATGACCAGTTGCTGAGGCTGACCATAAGAACTTGCCACTAGAGCTAAGTGAGATGAGTAACAATGCAGTACTTTATTAATAATGTAGATGATCACAGATTTCCACAGCAGAACAGAGACCGCATTTTGTAAGTTTTGTTATTAATGATAGAATAGCCTACTCTGTAATTCACATAAGCAGTGGTATACCTACCATGGAGGCAGACCATGTGACTGTTATGGGGGCCCAGAGGGAGGAAAACTTGCACTCAACTGCTTCTCATGTTCTGGACATAGAGTCATGCTATCTTTCCGCAGCCACCACTAGGGGGAGCTCAATGCATATTCTATAGCTTCCATTAAGTGCAATGGTAGCTGTGTAAATTCTTATGCACTGATCTTCCCTTCCCTTTCCTTCAAAAATAGGTGAGGCAGATCATGAATTTTGTAATTTAAAAAAATCGCCATCATTTATGAAATTGTTCATAAAGAGCGTTCCCTGGATGTAACTATGGCAACCACAATTGAAATCTCCATTGATTTTAATATGTGTCCATGTGCAGGTTCTATGTGCACAGTCAGCTTGTACACGAGGTCTTATATAAAAGCATAAGAAGATAGCGATGTCCAAAGCACTTCAGGCTGTTGAGTGTAAAACATCAATAACTATATGTGAATGCCTCACTGTATGATTCATGACCTCAATAGTAAAGTAATATACCGCATACAGACTAATTCATTTGTATCAATCTTGATCTCGAACGCTCCATGCAGTAAAGTTATATATAGCATAGTCGGTCCCTCGGTTATGCAATCTGTGGAAAAGATACAAATGCACAAACTAAAGAAAAATGTCTGAAAAAGAATGTCCCTTATTTGAAATGTTTCCTATACCCACAGTTGTCAAGAGTCATGATGTTGGTGGGACAATCCCAAGTACAGTGACACGGGAGAAGATAGCAGAGTAGCGGGGAGTGGAAGTGGCTATGATCATAGTAGTGGTTCACAGTTCAGGTTGGTAGCTTCTCTACGGCGGTCCTTGGAGCCATGCAGTGAATAGAGTGCGCACCCTTTCTTCCCTTGGGGAACTGCCTAGTGGTAGTTGTGGTGTCCTTGATGGTGATCGGTTGGCAGGGTGCAAGGCAGTAGTGCAGATGTAGTAGGCCAGCAGATGGCGGTAGGGTCAACAACCAGGCCCAGTTTAGTGATAAGAATAGACAGTTTTTTTTACTCTGGATGATGAGAGTTGCAGTACAAACAGCAGCAACAGGTGCATTTCTGAGGTATACCACAGTGTAGTCTTTTCTCAATAGCTGTGTATAGACAGCAATGTTGGTAGGAGTACTCCCTGAGTCTCACTCTAAACAGTTCTAAACTTTTCAAGATGATCACAGGCATGCAAAACTCTCACATTCAGTACTCCAGTTCCCAAGCTGAGGGGTGCAGATCATCAACTGGGTGGCCAGTCCATTATATAAGTATTGCGGGTTCTCTTAGCAATACCCTTTCCATTGCAGCTAAGTTTTTTGCTATAAACGAGCACACCTTTTCTAACACAAACAACATTATTATTCTAGACAGT